>NC_064619.1:651855737-652480737 GCF_023898315.1 Schistocerca nitens | reverse complement strand
ACAGTTATTCTAAGGCTGTCGCTTTTAATATTTATTTCCAATAGTGAACAATCAGTCTGATGAAGGGTCTAACAGAAAATGTATGGATGAAAGGCTAGTTGTGAGGGTCGATATGTAAAAGTTGTCTGTGGTGTTACACTGAATAACTATTAAAATGTAATTAACTGAATATTGGGGAAAATACAAAGGCACAAGCTGCTACTACTTTATCTTCTCCAAGTCAAAGTATGACGTAATCAGTTGTCTCTATTATAGCGGACCGCCATCGTTTCGAGCTGGAGCATGCTCCTGGACGGTTAAGGCAATATTGTAGTAGTTATGCAATAATTCGATGCAGGCTGGTCCTCTCTCAACATAGAAATATTTTGGTGTTTTACAACAGATATTTGCTTGCTTTCACAAGTGTTTTTGGGTAAGATGATGACTGAGGGAATACTCGCTTCGTTTTACGAACGATCTATACTATTAGACAGATAAAATAGAACGTAGAGAAATCGATTCTTAATGTGTTATGATTGATCTACTAATGATGACTACCATGCCAAGAGGAAGTTCATTTTGCACTCTTCCGTTTGAATCTGACCTTCCTGAACATATCGGAACTTCGAAGTACTTCAATTTGACCTTCGAGCTGCATCTTTAGTGACGCGTATGATGCATCGTTGTTTTTATAGTCATTCTGCGCGTAAAATATTCGTTTTGATACGCTTGTGGTCGTTGTTTTATCCAGCTTTTTAAAGTCTGATGCCTGAGTGAGACGGAACCATAGTATTTCTGCTATGTATCTACATTCCATCCTCTTTCTGCCTGCTCACACACGAATATTAAGGATGAGTTCTGATGTCGCTTTTGCTAACGACAAAGCGTTCCAATGTAATATGATGAAACACCAAGCTGGAGCTTTGTATAGACCACTGAAAATATCCATTTTGGCGTTGTGTGTGAAACGTTAACAGATAAAACTAACAGCACGCCAACTTTTACTCTTTCGTTCCAGCAAGTGTCGGTCTTCTGTCAACAAATTCCCTTCTCCCTGGCTTCCTCTTCACCCGTTATCCATTTCAAATCCATCACGCTTTAAACGCCGTTACATTTTAAATACCCATGCAGATTAGTAATAGGACCTTTCTACCAAACTCACGACGCCGCTGCACAGTTCAGAGAAGATTTGGATCTTACTTCTAAAAGGTATCCCTTCCACATAATTGTACTTCGTGGTGCCTTCACCCTGCCATAAATATGTTGACAAAAATACGTGTTTAAAGACGGTGGTAGGCATAAAACATCATCAGATATCGTGCTAAGTGCTTTCTATGAAAACTGTTTTCTATAATTAGTTCAGGACCCCACTACAAGTGTGCGATACATGGTTGCCGAAACATAATCGACCTCTTTGCAACAAATAATTCCGAGTAAGCAGGGAAGCATTGTGACGGATACAGGGATTAGTGGCCACAAGGTCGTCGTAGCAATATTTCCTACCGTAACATCCAGACGCACAAAAAATAAACGCAAAATATATCTGTTTAACATATCAGATAACAGTTCACTTATCGCCTTCCTAAGAGACAGCCTCTATTCCTTCCAAACTAACTATGAGAGTACAGGCCAGACGTGGCTTGTATTCAAACAAATAATATCGAGGCAATGGAGAAATTTATACCAAATAAGAACAGGTGGGACTGACTTCCCGCCCCCCCCCCCACCCTCCCGGTACACAAGACAGGCCAAAACACCGAGACAACGAAGAAAGCATGCCAAATTTAAAAGAACTCAAGATCCCTAAGATTGGGAAGGTTGCACAGAAGCTCGAAATATAGCACGAACTTCAATGCGAGATTCTTTTAATGATTTCCACAAAGAAGCTTTCTCACAGCGGCAAAACACAGTCAATACCTCCACTGCGAGTAAGTGATGGTAATGTTACAGATGACAGTGCCACTAAAGCAGAGTTAATAAATACAGTTTTCCGACATTCATTTACCAAAGAAGAAGAATTGAATATTCCGGAATTTGTATAAAACACTGCTGCCAATATGTGTAACGTAGAAGTAGATATCCTCAGTGTAGCAGAGCAGCTTAAATCACTTATAATGGGAGGTCCTCCGACCCAGACTATGTAGCAATTAGATTGCCTTCACAGTATACTGATATAATATCTCCGGTCTTAACAATAATTTACGAGTAAAACCGCTCGCCGTCCGCTATGATCGAGCGGTTCTAGGCGCCTCAGTCCAGAACCACGCGGCTGCTACGGTCGCAGGTTCGACTCCTACCTCGGGCATGGATGTGTCTGATATCCTATTAGTTAGGTTTACGTACTTGTAAGTCTAGGGGACTGATGATCTCAGTTGTTAAGTCCCATAGTGCTTAGAGCAATTCGAACCATTTTTGAAAACGGCTCGCTCAACGAAAGATCCATACCTAAAGACTGGGAAGTTGCGCATGTCACGTCAGTACTCGAGAAAGGAAGTAGGCGTAATACGCTGAATCACAGACTCCTATCACTGACGCCGATTTGCAGTAGGTTTTTTGAACATGTATTGCGTTCGACCATTATCAATTTCCACGAGGAAGATGATCTGTTGACAGACAACCAGCAAGGATTCCGAAAATATCACTCTTGTGAAACGCAACTAGCTCTTTATCCTCACGAAATACTGAGTGCTACGACAGGCTGTGTCACACCGATTCCATACTTCTAGATTTACAAAAGGTTTTTCTCACAAGGAGCTTCCAATCAAATCGCGTTTATGGTTTCCTATCAGGCAGGTCACAGGTCATAGTAATAGACGGAAAGTTACAGAGTAAAACAGAAATTATATTTGGCGTTCCCCATGGCAATGTTATAGGCCCTCTGCTGTTCCTGATCTACATAAACAACTTAGGAGACAATCTGTGCAGCCCTCTTGGATTTTCTGCAAATGATGCTATTATTTATCGTCCAGTAAAGTCATCAAATGATCAAAACCAGTCTGAAAAATGATTTAGACAAGATCGGTTAAATTTCGTTTACACTATAAATCGCACAAATCTAAAGGCTGTCAGTTCAACTAAATAACTAGGAATTGGAATTACGAACAACTTAACCTGGGACGAAAATAAATCAAAGACTGCGGTTTATTCGCATAAAACTCCGAAGATGCAACAGGTCTACTAAAGAAACTGTCTACCTGTCTACACTACGCTTCTACGTCCTCCTCTAGAGTATTGCTGCGCTGTATGGGACCCTTACCAGGTAAGAATGAAGGAGGACATCGAAAAAGTTGAAAGATACGATACGCGAGTTAGGGGTGGCAATTATTAAAACAAAGGCACTTTTCATAAAATTTCACTCTCTCCTCCGAATACGAAAATATTTTATTGGCACCCACCTAAATGAGATGAAATGATTTTTGCTGTGAGTTGCAAAGTGGTATGTAAATTTAGGTGAACAATCAGTACGCCTGTCTCTCTTTAAACAGAGAGCTGCTCTGTTTGTATTACTTGTGTTAATGTTTTCATTCGTCATCTGGATAAACGTCGAGTACTTTCTCGTTATAAATAGAAGCAATGTATTCACCATAAGCGATTACATGCTACCAGGCGCTGAGTAGGATTTCCTATTTTTTGATCACGAAGTTTTGCAGATCATATTTCCCCCTATCTTAAGTTGTCACTCAAGACTGTAAGACAATAAATGTTTTTGGTAACGGTAAGATCATATCGTTTTTACATAGAAAAATCTGTCGACTCCCTAGCCTTGCGGTGCGTCTTTGTAAGTTGTGAATGGTTTGGCATATCAGAGACAGGATTGCTAATGAATCCGGTTACAGTTCTTCATATCTATGCAAGAATGTTTTTCATATTACAGGTCTGTCCCAAATGTATAATATTGCTTCATGTTTCTCAATAAAACTTTGGGCACTTGGAAGTTCTGGGTCTTTCATGATACTTTACTTCTCAGATAATATGTTGTATTAATTGTGTACGAGAGTTTCGAAGTGAAAAGGCGTTCTTACTTTCACAGGTGAATAATCTGTTTACTGTCAGAGCCTCAAAAATCATTTAAAAATAGAAAAAAAACTTTGCATAAATTATTTGTCAATAGTCTCGTCGGTAAATTTACATCTGGCACAGTGAGTTCCAATTTTTTCATCCCGTTAGAAAAATAAGTTTTTAGAAATACTTTACTTTGACAGTGATCTCATCTCTGCTTCATGGACTTTTTTCCCACCCATCCAAGTTCTTATCATTTCGAGAGGAAAAAATCACCTGAACCCAAAGCAGGAGCTTAGGATTGCTGGGGACCCGATTTGAATTCCAACAACTGTGACCGTAGAGTATGAGAGGTGTGTGATCGTTTTTTAAAATATCGTGCTTCAATAATGAGACACGTTATGCAGGGTGTTCAAAAAGTGTCGAATACTTTTAGAGTAGTAGTACTCCTCGAAACAAGAAAAATAAGTCCAGTAACCATGGGTCCGGAAACGCATACTTCTCGAGATAAACGTGTGTTTATAGGAAGGACTGTGCGATGCTTCGTTGCGAGTATTAGCACAGTCGCTACCTTGGGACTCCATCAAATGTGTCGGCAAGGTATTACGATGTCTTACTCAGATTGGTTCAAAATGGTTCAAATGGCTCCGAGCACTATGGGACTTAACATCTGTGGTCATCAGTCCCCTAGAACTGAGAACTACTTAAACGTAACTAACCTAAGGACATCACACACATCCATGCCCGAGGCAGGATTCGAGCCTGCGACCGTAGCGGTCGCGCGGTTCCAGACTGAAGCGCCTAGAACCACACGGCCACACCAGCCGGCTACTCAAGAGTGCTCTACGTACAATTAAGTAATCTACAGTCAACTGTGTGGTTTCAGTCGTGTTGTAGGCTACGTTAGTTTTCGTACACAGTACTGTCAACCTCAGATAGGTATCACGGTGTTTTACCTTCTTCCAAACGCGGATTTACTTACCTGTTTACTGTTATTGCGATGTTTTTACGTACAAATGATGTAGTGCAATTACATTTTCTCTCTTCCACCACTTGTTAGCAAAGGAAACCTATTACTCGACAAGTAAAATGGCGGATTTGATATTCTGCTATGGTTCAGCAAAAGGACGTAGTCTGCGAGCCCATGCCCTCTACACTGAAAAACATCAACAGCGCGCAGTGCCTTCTGACGACCTGTTTGGCAGACTTTTCCAGCGTCGGAGGGACACACATCGCTTGCACCTCGGAAGACTGACAGTGGAAGGCCCCGCACCTCCCTCACGCCTTACTTTGAGGAGCGTGTGGTACGATCAGTGGAAGAAATCCCTGAGACAAGTGTGCAACGCTTGGTAGCAGCAGAAGGTGTATCTCACTCTCTTATCTGGTAAGGGGGGTGGGCGGGTACATCTTGAATAATTTCTGTGCCTTATCATCTGCAACGTGTTCAGGCCACAAATTCACAGGATTATTGTGGCAGACGGCGGTTCTCTCAATCTCTGTTGCAGAAGTATGCCACTGATCCACTGATCACATCCGAGATTTTATTTACCGAGGCAGGGTTCGCAAGAGGTTCGAGTCCTCCCTCGTTCTTCAGATCTCATTACTTTTTTTTTTCTTAGTCATCAGTCTTCTGGCTGGTTTGATGCGGCTCGCCAAGAATTTCTCTCCCGTGCTAACCTCTTCGTCTTAGAGTAGCACTTGCAACATACCTCCTCAATTATCTGCTGAATGTATTCCAGTCTCTGTCTTCCTCTACAGTTTTTGCCCTCTAAAGCTCCCTCTAGTTAGTCGCTGATATCTTAACAGATGTCCTATCATCCTGTCCCTTCTCCTTGTCAGTGTTTTCCACATATTCCTTTCCACTCCGATTCTCCGCAGAACCTCCTCATTCCTTACCTTATCAGTCCACCTAATTTTCAACATTCGCCTGTGGCACCACATCTCAAATGCTTCGATTCTCTTCTGTTCCGGTTTTCCAACAGTCCATGTTTCACTACCACACAATGCTGTGTTCCAAATGTACATTCTCAGGAATTTATTCCTCAGATTGAGACCTATGTATGAGTCTAGCAGACTTCCAATGGCCATGAATGCCCGTTTTGCCAGTGCTAGACTGTTTTTGATGTCCTCCTTGCTCCGCCCGTCATTGGCTATTTCGCTGCGTAAATAGTAGAATTCCCTACCTTCATCTACTTCGGGACCATCAATCCTGATGTTAACTTTCGCGCTGTTCTCATTTCCGCTATTTCTCGTTATTTTCGTATTTCTTCATTCTGTACTCATTAGACTGTTCATTCCATTCAGCAGATCATGTAATTCTTTTTCACTTTCACTCAAGATAGCAACGTCATCAGCGAATCGTATCATTGATATCCTTTCAGCTTGAGTTTTAATTCCACTCCCGAACCTTTCTTTTATTTCCATCATTACTTCTTC
The DNA here is from genome assembly GCF_023898315.1 of Schistocerca nitens. Taxonomy (NCBI): domain Eukaryota; kingdom Metazoa; phylum Arthropoda; class Insecta; order Orthoptera; family Acrididae; genus Schistocerca; species Schistocerca nitens. Next base: position 652,474,323 of record NC_064619.1, on the reverse strand, counting down.
GATGTTTAGATTGAGCAGTAGAGACGAAAGTCTACAGCACTGCGTTACACCCTTTTTAATTCCAGGTCTTCTTTCTTGGTCGTCCACTCTTACTATTCCCACTTGGCTCTTATACATATTGCATACTACTCGTCTCTCCCTATAGCTTTTTGTAATAATTTCTAACATCTTGCGCCATTTTGCACTGTCGAACTCTTTTTTTCCAAGTCAACAAATCCTATGATCGTGTCTTAATTTTTCTTCAGTCTTGCTTCCGTTATTAAAAGCACTGTCAGAATTACCTCTCTGTTGCCTTTACCTTTTCTAAAGCCAAACTGATCGTCATCTAGCTAATTCTCAATTTCCTCTTCCATTCTTTTGTATATTACTGTTGTCAGAAACTTGGATGCATGAGCTGTTAAGCTGATTGTGCGATAATTCTCGCAGTTGTCAGCTCTTGCAGCCTTCGGAATTGTGTGGATGATATTTTCCTGAAAGTCAGATGGGATGTCGCCAAACTCATGCAGTCTACACACCAACGTGGATAGTCATTTTGTTGACACTTTCCCAATGATTTTAGAAAGTCCGATAGAATCCTATCTATCCCTTCTGCCTTATTATATCTTAAGTCCTCCAAAGCTCTTTTAAATTCGGGTTCTGATATTGGATACCTATATCTTCTAAATCGATTCCAGTTGCTCCTTCCTCCTCATAGAGACCTTCAATGTACTCTTTCCACCTATCCGCTCTCTGCTCTGCATTTAGCAGTGGAATTTCCGTTGCGCTCTCAATCTTACCACCATTCCTTTTAATTTCACCGAAGGGTGTTTTGACTTTCCTATACGCTGATTCAGTCTTTCCCACAATCATTTCTTTTTCGATTTCATCAGATTTTTCATGCAGTGATTTCGTCTTAGCTTCCCTGCACTTTTTATTTGTTTCATTCCTCAGTGACTTGTGATGTAATGTAATTGAAACCTTCCCGTATCACCCGGCCTTTTCCTAGTGTGCCTCCTCCTCTTATGATTCTTGAAAAGGCTATTCGCTATTACTAGCTGAAATTTCTTATTGAACTCAATTAGTCTTTCTCCTCTCTCATTCCTTGTCTTAAGACTATATGCTCCTGCAACATTTTCTTCTACTCCTTTCCATACACCTGCATTCCAGTCCCCTATGACTATTAGATTTCCGCCTTCCTTTGTGTATTGTATTACCCTTTCAATATCCTTATATTCTTTCTCTGTCTCTTCATCTTCAGCTTGCGACGGCGGCATGTATACCTGAACTATCGTTGTCGGTGTCGGCATGCTGTCGATTCTGAAAAGAATAACCCCATCACTGATCTGTTCACAGTAACACACTCTCTGCCCTACCTTCCTATTCATAACGTGTTCTGCCGCCGCTTGTTGAGTAGATATTTTATCTATACAACTATTGGAAGAAATAAATTCTGTAGATAAATAACAAAGAAAAAATTGAAGTTATCGAGATTTCATCTGGTACGCAGTCGGTTAAGCGATTTAGTATACAGGGTGGATCCACTGCAGACCGCTCAAAGCCATTCGCAGAAATTTGAACGTGATGAGGAACAGCAAAGTGTGTTTATGCTTCTTTACACTCCTGTGACGTGATCTTGGGGAAATCAACATTAAAATGTACGTGAATACCGCCCCTTCCCCTGCTTTAGCATCACACTCGCTGCCACCCACCCACCTATGCTGATTACAGTGATGGAGATTTGTGTGAACAGTATAACATTAGTTTTTACATCTTCCGCTGCCTTTTTACATGTATGTTTATATTAAACAACATTTTACGAAATGTATAAGGAGCAGAAAAATGAATACGACACAGACGGATAAAAGTACATTAACTGCTTTATGTTTCAAAAGTAAACCCCTTAACTGCTAACACATTTATCCCACCCTGACACAAGCCAGTCAGTGCCTTTATGAAGAAATATCCAGACCTGCACCTATTTGTCTGCTGCAAATCGATGGCCACGAATGCCTTTTTACAGCGCTCCAAGAATACGAAAATCGCATGAGGAGAGGTGGAGACCGTCTGGAGGATGTCTAAGGGATTCCCAGCGCAACAGTGACCACATGTTGCCAAGGTGGTCTCGACCACGTTGCAGAAGTTTCGCCTTTCACTACGGCTCTGACCTCTCCCGATGCTATTTCCATTTTGTTGTAGCCCTTAAGAAAGGCCGGCCGCGGTGGTCTCGCGGTTCTAGGCGCGCAGTCCGGAACCGCGCGACTGCTACGGTCGCAGGTTCGAATCCTGCCTCGGGCATGGGTGTGTGTGATGTCCTTAGGTTAGTTAGGTTTAAGTAGTTCTAAGTTCTAGGGGACTTATGACCTAAGATGTTGAGTCCCATAGTGCTCAGAGCCATTTGAACCTTAAGAAAGATTTCCGTAGCCGTCGAAGAAAGAGGTGGACACCTGAGTACAATCACGGTTCCGTAGGCAACTGCAAACATTTTTCCGTTTTTTCTCACTGTGGGATAAATGTGTTAACAATTATAGCGATTATAAATACGAGGGCTATTCGGTAAGTAAGGAACGACTTCTTGTAACTTTAGACGACTTCTTGTAAAAAAGGATGTATATTTTACAAATTGTTTTAGTATTATTTCGGAATGGAATGCATTATCTTGTTTTTATGTGAATTCTAAGGGAAAAATATGTTTCGCACAAAGACTGTTTCGCAATGCAAGAAAGACTCAGAAGCGAATTATCCTCGTTAAACAATGTCCCACCGTATAGTGAATTTGTATACAAGAAGATATTTTTTTCGAATTCCTCACGTTTACTTATTGAATCTTTTTCATTTAGCTATCGATCGGTTCCTGAAAACAATTTTTCAGTTTTGCGTTTATTTATCGTTAACACGGAGTATTTATCATAAAACAGTCTACATTACGCCCGAATGAGAATTAATGTTAAACAAGGAATTACGTAATTTTTTTAAAAAAATTACAGAACCCCTACTTTTGAGACATGTAGCAGGACGGTTATTTCATTTACTTTCATTGAATTTCAAAAGAAGACAACATTTCTTTTTAATTAATTGCGAGAATACGTAGTATATATTTTTTCATGTGATGGTACTAGTTTTTTGGATGATATTTTTCAACTCTTTTATAAAGCACGATCAAGAAACCAGTGATTCACTTCACGGCAATCACCACAATTAACTACATGAAAGAAATAAGAAACTAACCAGTTGAGCAACAACGACGATTTTGTGGGATCCCGACGAAGCCACAGAACCAAGGAAATGGAAACAACGTCAACATGCAGTGTGTGAATTAAAGTCTGAGTTGAACTCAGGCATCCTAGATCCGATCGGTTGAAATTGCTGTACTGCGTGCCTTGTCTCACTGCTGCCAATCCTAGCGATCTATTGTTTGGTTCCAAGCTTTTTACTAAAATGCATTCTAGTAACTGTGGTGCCAAATCTTGCACCTGAGTTGTGTGCGTGTTGTTGCAGCAATTTTGTATCACATTTGAACGTGAGCATCTTTTAAATGTGCTTTCACAAATTGTTCTCGTTCCGTGTGATATTTTTATCACAGCAGATGATTCGCACGTAAACCTAGTTGTGAGTAATACACGAGACGCTGCCACTGCACCGTCATTCCGTCACGGTAATTGACGTGGTCCTTTCCCTCTCCCTGCAAACCTCTCAGAGGTAAATACTATCTGTACAAGACTTAGTGACTCTCGCCGCCCTAGTTCCATTCCGCAGAAGACGGAAGAGATCGACAGACATCGTGTTCTTTCTCACTGTTGACAGTGTTTGCTTATTTGAACTGTACAGCATGTTTAAATTAAATTCGTATTCATTATTAAAATAAGTGCCAGATGTGAGCTTGAGCTAATTTTCACAAAGCCTTGTCACTTCCGAGTGACATTTGTACCACAGCAGACGATCGTCATGAAACATACGTTACCAGCCATGCTGCAATTACTTACTCCTGCGAAAGCGACCCCTGAGCAAGGCTTTGAGATCCCCCTGGGGTCGTAACACACAGGTTGAAAAACACTGGCTTAGACGATTGTAAAATCATGGCCTGATCAGATGAGTCCCGATTTCAGTTGGTAACAGCTGATGGTATGGTTCAATTATGGTGTAGACCCGACGAAGCCTTGGACACAAGATATCAATAAGGCACTGTGCAAGGTGTGGTGGCTCCATAATGATATGTGGTGCGATTACGTGGAATGAAATGGGTTCTGTGCAGTGGGCCACAGTTGTTCGTGATTGGTTTACAGAACATTCTGGACAGTTCGAGCGAATGATTTGGGCCAGCCACATCGTCCGACATGAATGTCATCAAACATTTATGGGACATAATGGAGAGGTCAGTTCGTGCAGAAAATCCTACTCTGGCAATACTTTCGCAATTAGATGGCTATAGAGACAGCATGGCTCAGTATTTATGCAGGAGACTTCCAACGACCTGTTGAGTCCATACGACGTCGAATCGCTGCACTGCGCTGGGGAAAAGGAGGTCTGACACGAGGAGGTATCCAGTGTGACGTTTGTCACATCAGAGTACCCTGTCCACTCTGGGACTAAGGTGCCTGCTTCTCTCCAGAGATTGATTTTAAAAACGATAGCAGTGAAGCAGACTGTGTTTGAGTACATTAAGAAATGATGATGAGATGAAGGGTGAGACAGTAGCAGTCTGAGTTATTCTATACTCTTTGAGGATGGCAGTGGCCAAGGCTCCTGACATTACACTGCAGGTAAGGGGTTTTGTTGCCAACTTGCTACTGGGCTGGACGTAGGAGGAGCGATCGAAGTTATTGTACAGCCTGTCATGTTTTAAGAATGAACATTGTACCTTGTGAAGCTGGTGCCTGAAAGTCGGAGCCATAATAGATGCAATGATACTGAGACTTCATTTTGAAGCGAGAAAGATACATATGAACATCGTAGCATCCTCCACGAGCCATGGACCTTGCCGTTGGTGGGGAGGCTTGCGTGCCTCAGCGATACAGATGGCCGTACCGCAGGTGCAACCACAACGGAGGGGTATCTGTTGAGAGGCCAGACAAACATGTGGTTCCTGAAGAGGGGCAGCAGCCTTTTCAGTAGTTTCAGGGGCAACAGTCTGGATGATTGACTGATCTGGCCGTGTAACATTAACCAAAACAGCCTTGCAGTGCTGGTACTGCGAACGGCTGAAAGCAAGGGGAAACTACAGCCGTAATTTTTCCCGAGGACATGCAGCTCTACTGTATGATAAAATGATGATGGCGTCCTCTTGGGTAAAATATTCCGGAGGTAAAATAGTCCCCCATTCGGATCTCCGGGCGGGGACTACTCAAGAGGACGTCATTATCAGGAGAAAGAAAACTGGCATTCTACGGATCGGAGCGTGGAATGTCAGATCCCTTAATCGGGCAGGTAGATTAGAAAATTTAAAAAGGGAAATGGATAGGTTAAAGTTAGATATAGTGGGAATTAGTGAAGTCCGGTGGCAGGAGGAACAAGACTTATGGTCAGGTGATTACAAGGTTATAAATACAAAATCAAATAGGGGTAATGCAGGAGTAGGTTTAATAATGAATAAAAAAATAGGAGTGCGGGTTAGCTACTATAAACAGCATAGTGAACGCATTATTGTGGCCAAGATAGATACAAAGCCCATGCCTACTACAGTAGTACAAGTTTATATGCCAACTAGCTCTGCAGATGATGAAGAACTTGATGAAATGTATGACGAGATAAAAGAAATTATTCAGGTAGTGAAGGGAGACGAAAATTTAATAGTCATGGGTGACTGGAATTCGTCAGTAGGAAAAGGGAGAGAAGGAAACATAGTAGGTCAATATGGATTGGGGGGAAGAAATGAAAGAGGAAGCCGCCTTGTAGAATTTTGCACAGAGCATAACTTAATCATAGCTAACACTTGGTTCAAGAATCATAAAAGGAGGTTGTATACCTGGAAGAATCCTGGAGATACTAATAGGTATCAGATAGATTATACAATGGTAAGACAGAGATTTAGGAACCAGGTTTTAAATTGTAACACATTTCCAGGGGCAGATGTGGATTCTGACCACAATCTATTGGTTATGAACTGCAGATTGAAACTGAAGAAACTGCAAAAAGGTGGGAATTTAAGGAGATGGGACCTGGATAAACTGAAAGAACCAGAGGTTGTAGAGAGTTTCAGGGAGAGCATAAGGGAACAATTGACAGGAAAGGGGGAAAGAAATACAGTAGAAGAAGAATGGGTAGCTCTGAGGGATGAAGTAGTGAAGGCAGCAGAGGATCAAGTAGGTAAAAAGACGAGGGCTAGTAGAAATCCTTGTGTAACAGAAGAAATATTGAATTTAATTGATGAAAGGAGAAAATATAAAAATGCAGTAAATGAAGCAGGCAAAAGGGAATACAAACGTCTCAAAAATGAGATCGACAGAAAGTGCCAAATGGCTAAGCAGGGATGGCTAGAGGACAAATGTAAGGATGTAGAGGCTTGTCTCACTAGGGGTAAGATAGATACTGCCTACAGGAAAATTAAAGAGACCTTTGGAGAGAAGAGAACCACTTGTATGAATATCAAGAGCTCAGATGGCTACCCAGTTCTAAGCAAAGAAGGGAAGGCAGAAAGGTGGAAGGAGTATATAGAGGGTTTATACAAGGGCGATGTACTTCAGGACAATATTATGGATATGGAAGAGGATGTAGATGAAATGGGAGATAAGATACTGCGTGAAGAGTTTGACAGAGCACTGAAAGACCTGAGTCGAAACAAGGCCCCGGGAGTAGACAACATTCCATTAGAACTACTGATGGCCTTGGGAGAGCCAGTCATGACAAAACTCTACCATCTGGTGAGCAAGATGTATGAGACAGGCGAAATACCCACAGACTTCAAGAAGAATATAATAATTCCAATACCAAAGAAAGCAGGTGTTGACAGATGTGAAAATTACCGAACTATCAGTTTAATAAGTCACAGCTGCAAAATACTAACGCGAATTCTTTACAGACGAATGGAAAAACTGGTAGAAGCGGACCTCGGGGAAGATCAGTTTGGATTCCGTAGAAATGTTGGAACACGTGAGGCAATATTATCCTTACGACTTATCTTAGAAGAAAGATTAAGAAAAGGCAAACCTACGTTTCTAGCATTTGTAGACTTAGAGAAAGCTTTTGACAACGTTAACTGGAATACTCTCTTTCAAATTCTGAAGGTGGCAGGGGTAAAATACAGGGAGCGAAAGGCTATTTACAATTTGTACAGAAACCAGATGGCAGTTATAAGAGTCGAGGGGCATGAAAGGGAAGCAGTGGTTGGGAAAGGAGTGAGACAGGGTTGTAGCCTCTCCCCGATGTTATTCAATCTGTATATTGAACAAGCAGTAAAGGAAACAAAAGAAAAATTCGGAGTAGGTATTAAAATTCATGGAGAAGAAGTAAAAACTTTGAGGTTCGCCGATGACATTGTAATTCTGTCAGAGACAGCAAAGGACTTGGAAGAGCAGTTGAACGGAATGGACAGTGTCTTGAAAGGAGGATATAAGATGAACATCAACAAAAGCAAAACGAGGATAATGGAATGTAGTTAAATTAAATCGGGTGATGCTGAGGGGATTAGATTAGGAAATGAGACACTTAAAGTAGTAAAGGAGTTGTGCTATTTAGGGAGTAAAATAACTGATGATGGTCGAAGTAGAGAGGATATAAAATGTAGACTGGCAATGGCAAGGAAAGCGTTTCTGAAGAAGAGAAATTTGTTAACATCGAGTATAGATTTAAGTGTCAGGAAGTCGTTTCTGAAAGTATTTGTATGGAGTGTAGCCATGTATGGAAGTGAAACATGGACGATAACCAGTTTGGACAAGAAGAGAATAGAAGCTTTCGAAATGTGGTGCTACAGAAGAATGCTGAAGATAAGGTCGGTAGATCACGTAACTAATGAGGAGGTATTGAATAGGATTGGGGAGAAGAGAAGTTTGTGGCACAACTTGACTAGAAGAAGGGATCGGTTGGTAGGACATGTTTTGAGGCATCAAGGGATCACAAATTTAGCATTGGAGGGCAGCGTGGAGGGTAAAAATCGTAGAGGGAGACCAAGAGATCAATACACTAAGCAGATTCAGAAGGATGCAGGTTGCAGTAGGTACTGGGAGATGAAGAAGCTTGCACAGGATAGAGTAGCATGGAGAGCTGCATCAAACCAGTCTCAGGACTGAAGACCACAACAACAACAACAGCATCAATATAGTAATTACGAAATTTTTCGCACAAGACAAAATTTTAACGGTTACTGCTCTTTACCAGCAGTAGCCGTAAAACATCAACTTGCGCAAATCCAACCAAAAGGAATAATTTTTCTGTGTACCAAATAATTTAGTAATGTGGATAAGGTAGAAAAGTCACAATAACAGTTACGGAAAAGGTGTAGGCTTAAATTTTAATGTTTCTTATTATTCAACACCTACTAAAAGGAATTATGTGAGTAATAAGAGTGAATACGTACTGATGATGACACAGACGTTTTGAAACGTACACTAACAAAAAGGGTGAAACATTTAGAGGGGGAGGGGAAAAGCAAATGAAACTTCACAGACTGAGAATACGTGTGAGGTTATTACAGTGATAACGATAATGAATGAAATTTACAAATAACTAAGCAGTATGAGTCCACTTAACAGTATCACATTGCATCCCTTCTCGTCTGGATATATGCACTGGTTCAGTTGGGAAAATTTTCCCAAAGCAGCTGTATTTTCTCTTGAGGCAAGCTAGTCCACAACTGCTGCAAGTGTCATTTGCTGTTCTGGATACTGACCCTGGGAAAGAGTTGATGTCCGCTCTGGTTCCACACGTGTTCTTTTGGTGACGAGATCTGGAGTCCTTACTGGCAACAGGGGCACCTCTGCATCAGATTGACGGTTTATGGAGACATGTATCATGTGCAGACGAGGACTGTCTGATTGAAAAATGACATTGCGGTATTGTCGCATGCAAGGGAACACATGAGGACGCAGGATGTCGGTGACCCATTGTTGTGTCGTCAGAGATCCCAGATATGACCTGGAGTCACACCCGACGGCTCTCTCCAAAAACTGGAAGAATGGAACCTGTACCCAGGTCGCCACCGTACTCGCTGACGACTGTAATCTCGGGTAGTGCAGTACCACGATTCATCAATGAAATCAGTGCGATTCCACTCATCCACAGTCCACGCTTCCTGGTCACGGCATCACTCCAAACACACCCATTTGTGTTTTGTTGTTAACACCGTCCTATGCGTGAGGCGGTAATTCCCGTGCCTGGCTGTTGCTAGTATCTGACCAACAGTGCAGTATGAGACAGAATGGTGCTGGGAGTTCATTACCTGTTCTCGGATGGCAGATACGGATGTGAAACTGGATGTGCTTGGTGAACAATGTGGTGAACTTCCATTGTCGTAGTCAGACGTAGACGACTGGAAGCTTGACGGCGATTATGCCTGCCTTCTCGTGCCTATTCAGTCCACTAACTGGCCATTGTCACACCTGAAAGTTCCACAGATGTGATTAATGCACGATTCGACTTGCCAGCCATGTGCAGAGCCACAGCTATTTCCATCTCTGCCAGGTGTTGATAATCTGTCCCACAAGAATACACGGTACCTTTCTGTCCTTCACTGTGAGCACTTAGCATATGACTCTGTTCACGCAAATACCATATTACCCTACCAAGCTTGGTAACAACCCCGATCACGAACAACACTAACGCACTCTGGCGGCAGTTCTACCTATCACAAAGAGTAATGTGACCGCCAGTGGAGCGTTACATGTACAAAGTAACATTGAGAATCAACCATATCTTCTGGGTTCTTTTCTTTTTTTTTCCTGGCAGTAGGTTTAACAAATGAAATCGACAATAATTGGTGTTTTGAGTGAAGAAATGCTTTAAGTGAACAATTCACTTTTTATCTCAACCATAGATCGAATTATAACATGTGCTGAGTCTAGTCTCGGATAGATAATGACTGACCAACCAGATTAATTGTTGACATAGTATTAGATGTAACTATTGCACGTTTTTTTTAACTCTAAGGCTTGGAACTGTTAGACAGTCATCTCAGGTTCGTAAAACTGGAATTGTGGTGTCACCGCCAGACACCACACTTGCTAGGTGGTAGCCCTTAAATCGGCCGCGGTCCATTAGTATACGTCGGACCCGCGTGTCGCCACTGTCAGTAATTGCAGACCGAGCGCCGCCACACGGCAGGTCTAGAGAGACTAACTAGCACTCGCCCCAGTTGTACAGCCGACGTTGCTACGAAAGGTTCACTGAGAATTACGCTCTCATTAGTCGAGACGATAGCATAGCCTTCAGCTTAGTCAATTTCTACGACCTAGCAAGGCGCCACTTATTCTTTGCTATGTATCTAATGAAGCATGTACAGTAACAAGACCAATGTTGACCAATTGTTGACTAAAGTTAAGTATTCCAGCAGCTACGTACTTTTCTTTATAGCATTCATTAAGTATCCTGTTTCAGACCTCGCGCCATCCTCCGTGAGCTTATAGCGTGCATTTCGGCTTCCTCAAACAACACAGTGTTGGCACTTCTGCCGACACATCATATTGGCGACGAGTAAAAACTGGGTCTTGTTCTTTATCCTTGCTTAGTTTACTTGTGTCATGGCTTCGCCACAATCTCCAGATGTACTGTCCGAATTTTATCGCTTGCAGAATCAGCAGACGCAGGCGTTATTGGATGCCCTTGGACAGCTCGTCCAGGGTCAACGTGCAATGCAAAACGATGCGGCAGCCGCCGCTCCACCGCTACCGGAGCCACAACATGCAGTTGCACCACCTTTTAGACGCTTCGATGCGGCCCTGGAAAGCTGAACAGAGTGGTCACGCCAATTTGGATTCCATCTCGCCGCCTACAGCATTCATGGTAATGAGCGGCAGCCTCACTTATTATCGTGTGTCGGCGTCCAGACGTACCGTGTGATAGTGAAATTGTTTCCCCGACGCGACGTAGCAACTCTGTCCTACGAAGACATTTTGTCGGCATTGGATGCATATTTCAAAGAAACAGTCAATGTCGTTGCAAAAAGGTATACATTCTTTTGTACAAAACGTACGGCCAGTCAGACTAATAGGGAGTGGGTTGCAACATTGCAAGGTCTTACAAGGGATTGTGCTATTGAGTGTGAATGTGGACTCCCTTATTCAGATACTATGGTACATGATGCAATTGCACAGAACGTTTCTGATGTTCGTATACGGGAGCAAATTTTGAAACTAGTCAATCCCTCCCTTTAACAAGTGATACACATATTGGATAGGCAAGACACACTTGACTTTGCTCAGGAATCATTTGAAACTTCGTCAGCTGTGTGTCACACTAACCGGCCCGCCGGGCGAGCTGCACGGAACTGTAAACAGCCCTCGCGCACGTCCGCGCAGCCCGGTGTCCCGCGCCAGCATGCAACTGCAGTACTAAAGTCATGCCCGCGGTGTGCTACTAGACATTCGCGTGAGAAATGCCCGTCACGCCAAGCTATTTGCTTTTTCTGTAATAGAAAAGGACATGTTCAGAGTGTTTGCCAGAAAAAGCTCAGATCGGACACTCAAAACCATTCCAGGCCCTTGGTTTCACGCCGGAATCGAACCAAGAATACTCAGGCTCGTGAACCTTCGCCCATGGACATTCATGTAGTTAATTCCACTCCGCCCAGTGCCACTCTCTCTAACAGTGACTGTGTTCGTCCCACAAAAAGTGTGCGTCGACATCGACGGAAATCACGTAAAGTCGCGAGTGATTCTGTACCAGTGTCTGTTCACGTTGCACGAGACAATCGCTCTTGTCGTCAGCAGGACAATAAACTTTTTGTAGATTTAGACATTAATGGCAACGTGATCCCATTCCAGCTCGATACCGGAGCTGCAGTTTCCCTAATCAATAAAGACACGTACAAACAACTGGGCAACCTGTAAGTAGGCTGTTTAGGTTTTTTTATTGGTAACGCCACCTCTGTATGAAAATCATTGGCTGTGCTGTGTCCAGTCTGTGGCTGCTTTGCATTGTTGTAATACTCGCCATTGTAGTGTTAGGCAGCTGGCTGTGAACAGCGCATAGCGTTGCACAGTTGGAGGTGAGCCGCCAGCAGTCTGTAACGACGTAAAAACACAAATTTGTGAGCATTTTCAACCTATTTTTTCGCGGCATGAAAATGCATTACAGAATCACGAAGCAGCCATCAAAGAACTGCAAACTATTGTTCATGAAAATCATGAGACCTTGCAAGCTAAATTTGACTCAGTTGCATCTACCGATTCGGTTACGCAACTTGCAAAATCTCAGGAAAACTTAAAGGACACAGTAGATACTCTGAAACTTGGTTCAGAAAAACACACTGAGGAAATAAGTACACTATCGGAGAAAGTAGCCGAACTTTCAGATCAGTTCACTAATTTATCTACGAAGGTAGATGATAATCTGAATGACACAAAACCGGTAGTCTTTAATGACACAGAAGAGAGCGAACAAATTAGGAAACTGAAACAAAATCTGAATCAACACCAAAGAGAAATCCGGGAAGTACAAGATCAGCTGACACAGGTAATACAAGAATTATGTATTTCAGAGGACACTCGCGCCCCAATACGGGATGAGGGACTTAGAAATACGGAAAAGCCGCAAAATAATAACACAGGTCATTTCGGAAGTTATGAAAGAAATTGGCAATGTGCACCGAATTTTGAGATGGAACGTACCATGCCTTCCTCTCAGCATATTGGTCTCAAGCCACACAAGACCGAGTAAAACATGGCATCATAATGATGAAACATTTCGAACAATCTGAATTCTCCAGTCTTGTGAAATATTTTGAAGACATGTTGCACAAGAATCAGTACCTGTCAAACCCATACAGCCCGTCAGAACTCATCCGCATTTGCTTAATCAAATTACCTGAACATTTACGACATATTATTTTAGCAGGACGTTTGCAAAGAAGACATTGAGGCTTTTCAGGGACTGTTACAAGAACTGGAAATTGACACTGACAATCGGGGAACGCGGGAACAGGAGCACAACAATTACAGGTCACATCTGTCACAATTCCGCGATGACAGAAATAATACACGACAAGGCTATTCTTATAACGTAAATCGCGACCAAAACAGACACCACCCGTATGACAACCGTTGGCAGAGTAGTAATAATTACAGGGAAAGAACACCTCTCCGCCGGCCGGTGTGGCCGTGCGGTTAAAGGCGCTTCAGTCTGGAACCGCGTGACCGCTACGGTCGCAGGTTCGAATCCTGCCTCGGGCATGATTGTGTGTGATGTCCTTGGGTTAGTTAGGTTTAATTAGTTCTAAGCTCTAGGCGACTGATGACCTCAGAAGTTAAGTCGCATAGTGCTCAGAGCCATTTGAACCATTTTTGAACACCTCTCCGCGGTAATGACTATCACAGAGACAATCAGAGAAACAGACAATTTGGGAACCAAAATAATTATTATCAAGGGAGACAGAATAACTTTAAACGCAAAGGTCCAGCGCGCAGTTACGATTCAGGGAGAAATTCTCCACCACATGACGGACAAGGAAGAAACTACGGAATCTACCGACATGACGACAGACGATATATTCGTAACGACAGACCTGAACTGCATCAGAACTGGCGGGATTTAAACAGGGCAGGGCCCTCTGGGCAACGTGAATTTGTAGAAGCTAGGTCTCCTAATCCCAATAACGGCGCGCGCCAACAAAGAGACAGACAATGACTCGCACAGCAGGCATCGGCGTGCGCCGGCTGGCTCCGAGAAAAATAACATACGCGCTAACCTTGAGAAAAATTCCAGTATTCTTTACCGACGTGTACCACTTGACAATTGCGTTAAAGTTGTAACTCTGCGTACTAGGAAGAGCAAAGGTTTACACCACATTTCACATGTAAAACCGTTTATTGAAAGATCATCTGCTTTTTAACTTTGTCTTTGCCATAAAATGTTTCACTTCACATTTCTAGTATGCATTGTCAGACTTAGAAACTGTTAACATGCAACACTGTTTGAAGTTAAATATTCAGTCAAGAACCAAGAGAACTTATTTCAACAGAAATTGCGAATGCATTGTTATAGTGAACAGACGAGACAGTGTTGTTATTTGTACATTGTTGCTTGTTAGTTGCACGATTACGTAACGACTATAAGGCTCACATACTTAGAACATTTACCAGTACTGCTTATGAGATTTTAATGCAACATTTTGGTTTACTTGAAAATACATTCTGGATTTATAGTACTTTCTGTGAGATACCAGATGACACAGTGGTTAGTTTATGTGACAGCTACACAATTTTATCATGACGCTGCTAATGAGTGACAATTTACAATGTTTCTTTTTCAGTGTTTCTGTTTTATATCTGCACAGTTTTCTGAATTCTTCTGGAAAGTAAAACATGTTTTAGTAGTAACTTTTGTGGTATAGCAACAATGAGACAGCCTTTTTCGTGGCACAACAATACATTACTGTACAGTACTTTCTTCATCACAACAATAAGCGTAATAACTACGATATCTATACACAAAGCATTTCACTTTTGTTTATCATGAGGTAAGTACATTGACTTCAGCAGAACTTTGCTTACAGAGGACGATAACTACGACAGTTCCACAGAATTATCTTACAGCAAGACGCACATTTAGCACTACAAGACACGCATTTGAGTGATTAATTTCGCACTTAAAACATTTATTTTTTTTTTAAGATATTTGAAGTGCAATGATACAAGGGTTTTCCGTGATACATTTCATTCCATTGCTGTAATCTGTAACACCTGAGGGTATAATTACATTAATCCTCAGGGGGGTACACGCTTACTTTGTGTACCATGTGTGTGGCAACCACAAGGAGCCCTAGCTAATATGGTATTTGCTTATACAACTTTACACATCGGTACCATATTTCTCTAACACAAAATTACACAGCTATCTGATCATTTAACTGAGAGATAAACATTTTTTTTACTACATCAGTGACACATGTTTACGCAATTACACAGTTGAATAACTTCACACTTATGAAATTGCATTTTGTCAGTACTTTGTGAACTGTTCATATTTTTTGGAGCCATTGTGGTACTATGAGAGCTTTGAATGATGTATTTGGTATGGGATCATGATTTTTAAAGTACGTTTGAGGTAGATGACACTATTGAAATGAGCAGAGAATTTTTTTTTGGTTTCTTAATTATTGCAGAAAGCTACGACGTTTTTGAGATTTGACTGAGGTGTTATGATGTTATTATTACGACGACGATGTGTATTATGCTATTGAGGTATGTTTATGATCAATAAGCTGATGCTATATAAGGAATGTGATTACGTGTTTATATGTATATGAATAATGAATAGAAGTTAGGGACTATGGTTTGTGAAGAAGGTTGTTGGAAACCAAGAATCGTACTTTAAGAGTTATGAAATGTGTGTATATGCGTGAATGTATCACAATGCTGGCGAAAATTTTTTGGACGCTGTTATATTTATAGGATTTTGTTTCTACAGATTTGTAACCCAAATTCTTGACCTGTGAAATATTTTTATATGAGACTGTCACTGTAGCGGAAACTGGTGTAAATATTTCGGTAAGAAAGTTCAGTGACCACCTGCACGTAATGCGTCGTGGGCACCCAGCTGAGCGGCCAGGTGTGCCAGACGCCTGGAGAAAAAGCCATTATTGCGAGCCCTTTTCAGCGGCACAGGTAGAAAAAAAAAAGAAAAAAAAGGCGGCCATTAACCTCGCTTCTGACATTCCTTTGTAGAAAGCATTGCAAAAACGACACGGTCAAACTTGAAAACATATGATTACACTGTGAAGCTCTTAATTTATGATACTTACTAAAATGCCTAATGAAACGATGAGACACATTTCAAGGCTATTGTCTTGCTAATTGAGAGAA
Source organism: Schistocerca nitens (assembly GCF_023898315.1). Lineage (NCBI taxonomy): Eukaryota > Metazoa > Arthropoda > Insecta > Orthoptera > Acrididae > Schistocerca > Schistocerca nitens. Next base: position 652,458,400 of record NC_064619.1, on the reverse strand, counting down.
ATCCCATATGGCTTGCTTTATGTATTTGTTTACTCATTTTGTTTAATATCTAGTTTCTAGCTGCACTGCAGCATTGGTTAAAATAAAATTTTATATATGTACAAATATAAATATTTTCTGTCTACAGATCGAGTAAATAATAATTTTTTCAAAAAAAAAATGAGGGAGCACAAAAAGACATTTACCTTCACAGGATCTGCAATCATACTTTTCTTTTCAAGTACTTGTTAATTTCTTTTGTAGAATAAATTGTGATGCATCACTCTAGTGTTAAGATGTGACATAGGTATTAGACATGGCCATTTTTAGTGTAATACTTTTTCTGCTTGAACTTTGTCATGTTTAGGTATAAGTTATGCTGTTTGCCATTCATAGTGCTACTGAATTTTAATTTGTATTACTCTGCTAAGCCAGATTTATTTTTCTTGTTTGTTGCACATTGCCTTATATTAGTCGTAATATTGCAATTGCTTCGCTAATTTCTAAAATGCTGCTTCCTTTGCAAATCTGCACTTTTTTGTCATTGCTGTTTGCGTTAATTGTTTTATGTGCTGCTGCATTGCCTCGTCCCTTAGTTTAGCATCTGAGCTCAGTAGATTTAAGTTAGCTTAAGAGGGGGTAGACTATATAAGAAACTAGTTGTGATGAATGGAAAGAAATGCATTGAAGGTATATGAAAACGTTTTGGGCCAAAATGAGTATTGTACAATGATCCGTAATTATTTTGAAAGAAATATGAACAGAGTAGAGAAAGCAGGTATTGATAGGACTCTTTGGAAATAATGAGGAACGAAGGGAGATCTCCGAGAAGTAAAGAAAGTTTTGTTTGCAAAATACTGCAGTAAAAGAAACCCTGTCCTTTCCTTGTGTTATCCCACTATGTGTTTGTGTTCCCTTGTATATTTATGTTTTTCCTGTATTTATATGTTTATCTGATAAGACTTATGTTGTAGAATTTTTCTAATACTAAGCTACATTCACTATGATGAGGAATACTGTTATCCTCAAATATAATTGGCATTAATAATATGTTATTTACCTTGTAAATATGCTTAGACATTATTTATTCTGTTTTGTTTTAATGCTCATGTGTGAAGTTGATATTCCAAAAGTTATTCTGATCTTTCATGTATGTACTTATGTCATAATTCCTGTGACACTGATGTATATGTTATTTCGATTCTTTTGTAAAGCCTGTATTACAAATGTTCTCTGTATTGTTATGTTCTTTAATGATGTATTTTGTACCTTGTTATTGTATTCTTATGTTATAAAATTGTAATTGACAGCAGTTCATCAAATTAAGTAACTTGTAAGTTACATTTCACTGCAAACGTTTCTATTGGTCATAGTATATGGACAATATGTGAGAAGTAGGGACTGTTAGTGTTTGCACGTGTGTTAATAATTCAGCAAGGGACTGGTTAACAGCATTGCCGGTTCTAAGGACAATTCCAAAAACTTTGTGAGTGCACAAGTGGTGGTTATGGACTTGCTATATTATCCGCAAGACTCTTCAATGGTGATTGTGCACCTGCACAGTCACAACAGATGGCTGCAGGCCATCTCTACAAGGACTGCAGTGGGTCTGCACCTCTGGTGGCCCACCAGTACCATTATCTCTACAAGGACTGCAGTGGGTCTGCGTCTTTGCTGACTCACCAGTACCATTATCTCTACAAGGACTACAGTGGGTCTGCGTCTTTGCTGACTCACCAGTACCATTATTTCTACAAGGACTGCAGTGGGTCTGCACCTCTGGTGGCCCACCAATACCGTAATCTCTACCAGGACTACAGTGGGTCTGCTCTGTGGTGACCTACCCACCAATACTCTTCAAAACTTCGACTGACTCCGCTGTGGGTTTGCTCTGTTGTGGCCCATTACCTGCCAGCATGTCAAGAGTCAGCACTGTCTTTCCGTTGGAAGGACAACGCTACTACTTCAAGACTGTCGAGAAAAACACTGCAATATGATGAATGATCAGGACTGTCTTTATGAACTGTGAGAAAATTTTAGCTTTTGACCAACATTGTATCAATAAGTGTGTGCATTTGATTTCTTTGTTATTGTAATTACGATTATTAAAAATTTTAACAAATATGTATTGGCCAGTGCCCAAAAAAATTTGTAAAATTTTTTGTGGGTAGCATGGGGGCTATGTAAGTAGGCTGTTTAGGTTTTTTTATTGGTAACGCCACCTCTGTATGAAAATCACTGGCTGTGCTGTGTGCAGTCTGTGGCTGCTTTGCATTGTTGTAATACTCGCCATTGTAGTGTTAGGCAGCTGGCTGTGAACAGCGCATAGCGTTGCACAGTTGGAGGTGAGTCGCCAGCAGTGGTGGATGTGGGGAGAGAGATGGCGGAGTTTTGAAATTTGTCATGAACTGCTATATTTATATATGATGATATCAAGGTAAATACATTGTTTGTTCTCTATTAATATCTTTCATTTGCTAACTATCCCTATCAGTAGTTAGTGCCTTCAGTAGTTTGAATCTTTTATTTAGCTGGCAGTAGTGGCGCTCGCTGTATTGCAGTAGCTTGAGTAGCGAAGATTTTTGTGAGGTAAGTGATTTGTGAAAGGTATAGTTTAATGTTAGTCAGGGCCATTCTCTTGTAGAGATTATTGAAAGTCAGATTGCGTTGCGCTAAAAATATTGTGCGTCAGGTTAAGCACAGTCCTGTAAAATTGTTAAAAAGAGGACGTTTCAAACCCTCCCTTGCGTGCCGCAAATGTTAAGTTACATGGTTATTCAGGACAGAATATCCCTGTGTTAGGACAGTGCAGCCTTCTTGCAATATACGAGGGACAAACAAAACTTGTGTCATTTTACGTCCTTCGTTCTTCTTCTGCAGTGAACTTGTTTGGTTTAAATTTATTTCAGTTGTTTAACATGTCTATCGTAACTCAGGTCCTATCAGTGAACCAGACTGTGCCTTCAGCCAGTGTTTCTCGTCTATGTGACGACTTTGCAGACATTTTTGCACCGGGCCTTGGTTGCGCTAAGAACTATGAAGCACATTTGGAACTGAAAGTAAACGCACAACCGAAATTTTTCAGTGCGCGCAATGTTCCCCACGCATTGCGTGATGAGGTCGCAAGAACATTACACGATTAGGAATCGCAAGGTGTAATTGAACGTGTGCAGGCTTCTCTCTGGGCTTCACCCTTAGTAATTTTGCCTAAACCTTCCGGAAAATTGAGACTTTGCGTGGACTTCAAGGCAACAGTGAATCCCCAACTAGTGATTGCAACTTATCCTTTACCCCGCCTGGAAGATCTTTTTGACAAACTGTGCCCGGGTAAATATTTTTCTAAGTTGGACCTAGCAGATGCGTACTTGCAAATACCGGTGGACGAAGAATCCCAGCGCGTATTGGTGGTTAACACGCATCTTGGTTTGTATCCATTCAAAAGATTGCCATTCGGCTGTGCATCCGCCCCTGCATTGTTCCAGCAATATTTACAAACTGTTTGTGCGTCGGTCCCTACTGCAGCAAAGAAATTATTCACAAATCGAGAAAGAAGCTTTGGCTCTCGTGTTTGGTGTTACAAAGTTTCACGATTTCTTGTATGGTCGTCACTTTACCATCATCACAGACCACAAACCTTTGACGTCACTTTTTCATCCGAACAAGCCTGTACCTCCACGTACAGCGCAGAAATTCATTCGCTCGTCTATTTTCCTCTCGCCGTACCGCTACGATATCTTGTATCGGTCCACTGCTAAGCACGGAAAGGCCGATGCGTTGTCCCGTTTGCCTGTTGCTGAGGATAGAGCATTCGATTCTTCCGAACTTGCTTGCATGTTCACTGATGTGGAAACCGATGACGTGGTCGAATCGTTTCCGATTGATTTTCGTCGTGTAGCTACAGCCACAGCTGCTGACCCTGTCCTTGCTAGTTTTGCGTTTTGTTGCTACGCAATGGCCCTTGTCAAAGTCGCGGATCGCGGATCCGTTGGTTCGCCGATTTTTTGCTCACAAGGAGAGACTTTTTGTACGACGTGGTGTTTTGCTGTTGCGTTCTGATAATGATCAGTCCAGAGTCGTGGTCCCACGTTCGTTACAGTCCTCTGTCTTACGGCTTCTTCACCAAGGACATTGGGGTATCGTGCGAACGAAACAACTTGCTCGTCAGCACTGTACTTGGTTCGGAATCGATGCTGCGATTACGAATATGTGCTTTTCTTGCATGGCGTGTGCCGAACAACAATCCGCACCGCCGCGGAAATTCTTTGCATGGCCGAAAGCCACTTCCCCTTGGCAACGCTTGCACATCGATTTTGCTGGTCCATTCTGGAATGCTCGATGGTTGGTTCTGGTCGATTCATTCAGTAATTTTCCTTTTGTTGCCAAGATGTCTTCCACGACGTCACCTGCCACCATCCAAGCGTTATCTGCTATCTTTTGCATAGAAGGTCTTCCACAGACTATTGTTTCCGACAATGGCCCACAATTCATGTCCACGGAATTTGTCATTCTGCAAGGCCAATGGTATTCAACATCTGACATCCGCGCCGTTTTCGCCTCAATCCAACGGTGCCGCTGAACGATTGGTCCGGACTTTCAAGTCACAGATGTTGAAGTTGAAAGAGTCGCATTCGCGGGAGGACGCGTTCTTGATCTTTTTGTCCTCGTATCGATCTCACCCCGAGATGGTCACTCGCCGGCTGAGTTGTTGCACGGTCGTCCTCATCGAACCTTGATGTCTTTGCTGCATCCGCCGCATCAGGTTCTTGTGCAGCGGCAGACACCTGCTCTTGCTCCAGGCGACGTTGTCTATTATCGTAACTATCGCGGTTCACAGCGTTGGCTCGCGGGGCGCATTCTTCGCTGCCTCGGCCGCGCTATGTATTTGGTTTTGGGGGCCTCTGGTGAGGTGCGTCGGCATCTCAATCAGCTGCGCCTCTGTCGTCGCACGGGTTCTGCCGCTCCCCGTCTGCTTTCAGTGACGGTGCCGTCCGGTCAGCGCCCTGGGGACCCATCTACGGGCTCGCCTCATCCCCAGGTGTTACCGACGCTGCCTTCCAGTTTGCCCCATGGCGACGCGCCGCCGCCGCCGCCGCCGCCGCCGCCGCCTATTCTCCCCCCGGCGCCGCCCGCAGTTGACGCTTCGCTGCAGCCGCCAAGCGCCTCCCTGGGTCACGCGCTGCCGATCGCTTCCCGTGACCAGCTGTCCTCCGACATGGAACTCTTGCCCGCTCCGGACCATCTGTCGTCTTCGCCAGTCGGGTGCTCCGACTCGATGGAGGTCGACCCTTCGGCCCCTCCTGACTTTCTTAGGGCGCATAACCCGCATGTTGGCGTCACCCTGGACTAGGTTTTCAGGCGTTTCCTAGCTCCACTCGGACCGAATGGCCGGGTGCGGTTGGCACAGCCTCGCCTGTTGTTAGGCTCCCCACCTCGTCGCATACGTCAACATTCGGTCCTCCCCACGGCGGACGGAAGCCTTATAATACAACCGTTCGCCGATTTGCGGGGGAGGAACGTGGTGTCACCGCCAGACACCACACTTGCTAGGTGGTAGCTTTTAAATCGGCCGCGGTCCATTAGTATACGTCGGACCCGCGTGTCGCCACTGTCAGTAATTGCAGACCGAGCGCCGCCACATGGCAGGTCTAGAGAGACTTACTAGCACTCGCCCCAGTTGTACAGCCGACGTTGCTACGAAAGGTTCACTGAGAATTACGCTCTCATTAGCCGAGACGATAGTTAGCATAGCCTTCAGCTTAGTCAATAGCTACGACCTAGCAAGGCGCCATTTATTCTTTGCTATGTATCTAATTAAGCATGTACAGTAACAAGACCACTGTTCACCAATTGTTGATTAACGTTAAGTATTCCAGCAGCTACGTACTTTTCTTTATAGCATTCATTAAGTATCCTGTTTCAGACCTCACGCCATCCTGCGTGAGCTTTTAGCGTGCATTTCGGCTTCCTCAAACAACACGGTGTTGGCACTTCTGCCGACACATCAGGAATTATTTCCTTTTTTTACCTTCAGTATCACTATAGTGTTCAACGTTTTGAACTAAAAATCTTACACCGAGTAGCTATTACCCATTTAGGGTTGGTGGAGATGTACCATTCGTTATACCTCAGCGTCAGATTATTGATATCTAACTGAGATTGTCATAGCTATGCATGATGGTTGGGATGTCAGACAAGGAATACTGTACGTTGGCATGTTGGCAGACACTGGGAGTGATGGTATGTGTAAAAGGTGGGGAGGGGCGTGATTATGGCACCAGCTATGCATGTCAGCAGGCCACAATGTGATACAAAACTTCTCTGTTTTAACGTCTGCCGTTGGGAATGGACGAGCATCTATGTAATGTTTCCTCTCTTCATAAGCGAAACCCCGACGGAATGCGTTGCTCTTCTTTTGATCTTCACTGTTTCCTCTGTTACATCTGCTACGAGTCCCAGACTGATGTATCGGTTGAATGAGGATTTTTTAAACTACCTCCTTCATAGATGGACTACCCTTCCAGAGGGATTTTTCAGTGCCTCTCAGTGTGACAATTGCCTTAATTACGAGGGACATTTAACAAATAAGCATAGGTTGGTATTACTGTGGACTGTTTGGCGCAACAACAATGAAAGTTACGTCAGATGTAACTGGGAGCTTGAAGACGAAGTACATGTTTTTGTTATTTTTCTGTGTACTCTAACATAAAGTTGCCGACAGATAGAAATGAACCATGCATGAATTTAGGGCACTGCGACTGTTGAAGACCAGAGGTCGTACATCAAGCTCGAAGCTTTACGCAGCAACAACCCGAAAGAAATGCACAATGCGTTAAGTGAAGAGTGTGGTGAATTTGCAGTGGATTGTAGTACAGTTTCACGTTGGGTTAATCGTTGTAGTGGTGGTCGGGTGAACATAGACGATAATTCAAGAGACGGAAGGTCAAAAACGTCATCAGATGGACTGACTGTGAAACTTGTGGCTGCCGCTTTTAAAGAAGATTGTAGTGTGACTTATGAGAAACATTCTGAAGCCACGGGAATTTGCCCAACATCAGTTTTCCGTATTCTGACAAATGGTTTGGAGAAGAGAAAAATTTCTACGAGCTGGGTCTCGCAAAGTTTGTCACGGCTTCTTGTGTCGAGTTGCTGCTGTTGCCGAAAAGTAGATTAGATACTTTAAACCGGACTTGAAATCACAGTCCAATGAGTGCAGCATTTGAGATTCATAATGGTTCAAGTGGCTCTGAGCACTATGGGACTTAACATCTGAGGTCATCAATCCCCTAGAACTCAGAACTACTTCAACCTTAACTAACCTAAGGACATCACACACATCCATGGCCGAGGCAGGATTGGAACATGCGACCGTAACTGTCGCGCGGTTCGAGACTGAAGCGCCTAGAATCGCTCGGCTACAGCGTCCGGCGTTTCAGATTCCCCACGCCCAAAAAAGTTTCGACAAACTCAGTCAAAACTCAAGCAAATAGTAGCTGTCGGTTATGATCACCGAGGAGTCATCATGAAGACAGTCCCCTGTGGAACAAGTGTTACAGCGACTTCATGCAAACGCTACGCAGAAAAATGCACAAAACCCGACCTCAGTTGCTCGAGACTGGGCCATTCATTCTTCACGACAACGTTCTGCCCCATATCGGCAGTGTTGTAGCCCAAAAACTGCGCAAATACAGATAAGAAGTGTTGGTGCATCCTCCCTAAAGCCCGGATAAGTCCTCCAGATTTCGACTTGTTCTCGAAGTTCAAGAAACCTAAACCCTTTGTCAGAAAAGTTCCAGGACAGCCTTTTTTAAAAAATTAAAAAATACCACTTACCTATAACAATCCCAGCTCCTATTGAAGTAGCCTCCTTGGCTATCTATACACAGTTGCCAACGTTTCTGGAGGTCTTGGAAGCAAGCAGGGAAATTTTCAGCTGCGATGCTTGTAAGCTCATTTGTCACAGCCCGTTGGATGTCAGCGATATCTTAATGAAGCTTTCTTTTCAGATGCCTTTTCTCTTGGGGGCAACAAGAAACCATAGCAAGGTGAGAGATCAGACGGATATGGCGGATGTGGGATGGCTGTAACAGAATGTATGGCCAGATAACCGGTAACAGATAAGGCAGTATGAGGTCTCGCATTGTCATTCAGTAGGAATCAGTCCCGAGAATCCTAAAAATCAGGGGGGGATGTCGAATTGCTTGTCGCAAACGCTTCAGGACTTCGAGAGTTTGGTTCACTCTTTGACCTGGAGGAACACACTCATGGCACTCAGACTGTGCGATCAACAATATCTTTGTTCTCGAAGGTTGTCGTTTGATTTGTTTCGAGGCTGGTGATCCAGGACTACGCCATTCAGCACTTTGAAGCTTCATGTGAGGGTCATACTGGTAGCACCAACTTCCATCCCCTGCAGTAATCTACAACAGAAATGTGAGGTCACTTCTGGCTCTGTCCCATATTTCAGCAGAAATTCTTCATCCTCTTTCTGTTCATCTGTTAGTGTGAGAGAGACGAGCAGTGCACTGAGTTTCCGTTTCCCAAAATCTTCGCGTAAAATTTTATGACACAAATCACAATTCAAATTAAGTTCTTCTGATATCGCACGCACAGTTACATGACGGTATTTTTACGACAATTGCCGTATACGCTCCACGTTTCATCAGTATGTGCTGTAGATTGGCGACCAGCTTCTTGCTTTGAATCTCTGCCTTCACGAAATTTTCTGTGCCACACGAAAACTCGACTTCTTGAACGTGCCTCGCCTGCTTATGCTTGTTCAACCAGTATCCAGGTTCCACTAGGGGTTTTTCCGAGCTTAAAACAGAACTTTATGTTCTCTCTTTGCTCACACTCAGCATCTATTGTGTCACAGATAAGTTATGCGCCAAGAACCCATATAAAGTGTTGCTAGGCACAGCCCTGCCACGTAGTGAGTTTCAGCGGAAACATGGCCAATGTTACTTCAAGGACTCACACAGACCAGGTAACATAACAACAACATTTGTTCCTTTTAAATATTACAAACTCAGAAATAAAAATCTGTCCTGTAACTTTTCTGCCGGCCGTAGTGGCCGAGCGGTTCTAGGCGCGTCTGGAACCACGCGACCGCTACTGTCGCAGGTTCGAATCTTGCCTCGGGCATGGATATGTGTGATGTCCTTAGGTTAATTAGCTTTAAGTAGTTCTCAGTTCTAGGGGACTGATGACCTCAGAAGTTGAGTCCCATAGTGCTCAGAGACATTTTAACCATTTTTGTAGCTTTTCTGACAAAGGGAGTATGCGTGGACGTCGTTATCTATCTCTGGAAGAGCCTTCTGCCACTTTTATCCGAGATATTCAACACATGAACAGAAGTGGTGTCCTGGATGGAATAGTAGAGCTTCTGAGACGTTGGGATTCAGTCACAGAGATACAGGGAGACTATACTGAAGAACTGTAAAGAGATATTGAAAAAAATAAACGTGTAAGTGAAAAATTTGTCTGCATTATGGTTCAAATGGCTCTGAGCACTATGGGACTCAACATCTTAGGTCATAAATCCCCTAGAACTTAGAACTACTTAAACCTAACTAATCTAAGGACATCACACACATCCATGCCCGAGGCAGGATTCGAACCTGCGACCGTAGCAGTCCCGCGGTTCCGGACTGCAGCGCTGTCTGCATTATGTATGAAATGTTCCTTAGCTCTATTCGGTTGTTCCATTTCTGTTGCTTTGTACGCATAATCATATTTATTGGATGTAGCTGCTCTCAGTGCTTCTGCAATAGTAGTATAGTGCCACAATAACGGATCTGACCAACGAAAGTGATCAATACGTTACATTCTTCTATGTTCACAGTCAACTGCCAATCCTTGAACCAAGCGTTGATCCTCTGAAAGGCTTCCTTTTAGATAAGCTATCCAGTGTTGTGAACTTCGTTAATACAACAGCACCATCCGCAGACAAAGTAATGGAAATTATGATGTTACTCATTATGCCGTATATAAAGTTGTTGAGTACTCTGTGTTGCCCAGTCACGCATTTATTCCAATCTTCTATTAGCCGGTCTGATACTTCCTTCCCTGTCTGTCCATTTCTTCCACCCACTGTCTCTGTCCTTCTCCTCCTCTCCCCTCTCTCTTTACCTCCTCCTCCCATCTTTCTCTGTCCATTTCGCACTCTTTTCTATCTCTCTCTGTCTCCTACTTTTCCCCCTCTTTGTCCATCGCCACTTCTTCCATATCTCGCTCCATTACCTCCTCCATACTCTCCATCTATCTGGTCCTTCCCCCACTACCCATCTCCTCCTCCACCTCTCTCTGACCATCTCTCATCCCCTTTCTCTCTGCCCATCTACTTCGCCCCTCTCCCTGTTCATATCTTCCTAACGTCTGTCCATCTCCCCTTCCTTTGGTCATTCACTTTCCCTTTTCCCCTCTGCCTGTCCTTTTGTTCTCTTACTGTCCATTCCCCTTTCCTCCTCTCTGTCTATCTTCTCCTCCACCCTTCTCTCCCCACGTTGACACCCCCATCCCAGTAGTAGCTTACTGGTTCTTACCCCCAAAATATTTTTTTTTCCACATAGTAAGTAATACGTATACAAAGTTTGGTTGAAACCTATCCAAGGATTTAGTTGGAGCTTTTTACCAGTGGTTTTGCCTCGGTACACATTGTCACATTTATTTAACATATGTTTAACACATTTCACCTGTAATTCTACTGAATTTTGCCCTGAACTATCGTTTTCATGTAGCTCGATGTTTATAATGTTATATCTGCTGAATACAGTGCTGTACAATGATATAATTTTGCTGGTATTTCTAATAGTATATGTGGAAAAAGTTTGTGAAATATAGTGCGAATGGAATTAATGGTAAAGAAGTAATAAGTAATCGTACCTATTGCTGCGTTTTAGTGCATGAACATGGAAAATGCAGTAAATGATAAACCTTATTCCTTTCATCATTTTGTCGCGAGAGTTAGTGAGAAAATTTCTTGTACAGGTATGAAATTATGTGTAAAGATGGTTGCAGGTCATCAAGTGCTCTCATTCTCAAATATTGTATGAGCATAGTCGTGCGCGTCGTGATCTACGCTCCTGTTCACCCCCACACGTAGCCCTTTGCGAGGTAGGTGATTATCACGCTCAGAGCGGTTCTTTCTAGACATGTTCATACGAGGACAGGCTGAAAAGTAATGCCACCGAATTTTTTACGTGAGAAGGTTTTTAGATAAAATACTTTATTAACATACTACATCTTTATTCTTCAAGTCTACATATTAATTTCTCAATATAGTCAACCTGGCGACGAACACATATCTCCCATCGAGGGACCAGTTTGTTGAGAACCGTTACTGTAGAATGTCTGACTTTATTGGCAGAACCACAGTCTCACCTCCGCTTGCACATCTTCATCACTATCAAAGTGAAATTCTCGAAAGTGCTCCTGGAGTTTTGGAAACATGAATATAGGATGTGGTCAAGTCGGAACTATATGGAGAATGGATGATGACAGAGAACTCGGGGCGAAGGACTGATGCAGATGTTGTAGCGCTTATGTGGTATGTGGCATTGTCATGCTAAGGAGACGTTTCTCCATTTGTGGACGAACTTTTCGAATTCGTAGTTTCAGAAAGTCGATTACAACACGCTATTTCTCACATACAGACACAGTTACGCTACACGCTGCATTTCGAGCCCTCTTTCACGTTAAAAAAATTCGGAGGCGTTACTTTTGAGCACGCCCTCGCACAAAAATACAGTTTATGCGTAGATTTAAAAAATAATTTCCATAAAAAATACTTTTTCACACTATCGAAGCTTTCTCTCCGTTAAGAGTAACGTGCTGCGTTCCATTTACTAGACACTCTTCAATGGATTCGCAAGGTGATCTGATGCTCGATTGAGACGTTATTTGCGTCGTCGTAGCAGTCGTGGGAGAATCAGGATGGCCTGCGTTTCAGCTCATCGTTTACACTCTTCTGGATATTGTCAGAAGTACAAAGTGAATTTTAAGCAAGAAGAATTAAAAGAAGTTGCAGGAACTGCTAGAGGGCTAATAGGGAGTTTGATAAGCCGGTACAACGTGCCGGCTATTACGGGTCGGAAAATCACAGAAATACTGTATCGCTCCATAGTGATTGTCATGTGACAGGGAGCATTGCCTTCGTACAACATATGAGAGTCTGCAAAGGTCTGAGACACACGTGCCAAGCTTTTCCTGAGAATTCAAGGATGTTTGATTGGCAGTCTCTGTTGGCCAAATTATTTGTGAACGATGCACTGACCGAAAAAAGCCACTACACTCTTTTATGTTTTATCAGTGGATCATTTTCGAAAATCCATGGTTACCGGTTATGACAGAGCAGAGGAATAGAGGTCCCCTCTGAAGACGATCCAGAAGATCAAGACACATATCTTTCTGATCGTTCTTACGCTAATTCTCTAATGATCTTACTTCCCATAAATAGACGATCAGACCTCATAAGAAATTTCATCTGATCAAACTAACTGTTCTACAGGCCGAGGGCCTTCCTGCAAGTGTCTTGCCTTCCTCCAAAAATGACATGAGTTGGGCCTTGGTTAGGGAATGTTCTTAGCATTTTCTTTATAACATTTCATAGTGTTATTAATGGTTTAAGCAAACTTCTCAAAAATTTTGATAGCGCAGTGTTTCTTACATTTTTACCGCTCCATGTTCGAAATGCACTTGACATATATTACACATACTATATCTTGACTATGCATCATAATAGATGGTGAGAACGCAGCCATATACGATTAGAAATTATAAATAAAATAGCCTCTGACTGTAAAGTAGGTTTTATAATTTATTTATTAGATGATCGGTCATCAGATGCAACGGAAATATTTACTTATGATGCTTAAGGTACATACGTACTTAGGGTGCATTTGAGCATGGGACCGGCGGTCCGGAAATCGACCTCGTAATAAAAAAAATTATAAAATCTACTTTGCAGCCATAGGCCGTTTTATTTATTATTGTTAGCTACAGACGTTCTCAACACGAATGTAGCAAATGCAGCCATGTTCAAAAGGGTACTGCCTCCAGCACACAACCCACTGTTACGTACTGTGGGAAAAGAAAGATAACAGTACCGTCGATTCTTGCACAATGTTGCCAATCTCACCACTTAATGATGCCATTTAAAAACTACTGCCGACTCCGACGTCACCTTGAGGTGCTACTCATAATCGCGTCCTGGACTATATGATATAGTCTCTCAGAATTTCTAAACGTGACTGATCAGAGCAGCGCTTTCGAATGTACAGTGGAATTGTTGACTGCATTTTACTCATAAGTAGCTGAAGTGCCTGGAGTTGCCTGGAATGTTTAATATGTGTCACACAAAAGTGATTAACCCTGCGCCTTGTTGATACTTATAGCGAATGCAAACTCAATGGGAAACTGTAATCGCTTTAAATCGAAGGTAATATTTAAAATACTGCATATTAATGGAACATGAGTAATAATTGCGTCTTCACCTGCGTCATACCTCGTGATGATGGTGGCCTGTATTACGTAGTACGGTAGGTTTTTCTCGGCCATTCGTATTCTGTTGCATATGTAACAACGACAGTTAATCAATAAATAAGAGTTTGAGATCATGTTTCTGTCAAATTCTTGAGGTTTCGCTCGTCTCGCTATCTCCTGTTTCCAAGATGGGTTTTGCGGCTCGAATTTATCCTCACGATAGGAGTTACAGTCAGTTTGCCAAGATATATTTCGTTTATTAGGCAATTAAAGTTTCATTAATTTTCTTCAATGTTTCATCTGAATGTATAAATTTGAAGTAAATCGGTCAAGAACTTTGAAGTAAATCGGCAAGTACTTTTCGTGTTGTTTGGTAACAACATTTCTCCTTTATACACTTGATATATATGTAGATACGGTATATATAAAAAATATGTAGCCCATCTTGGCGAAAATGTTCATTAGGGGATCGTGTAGAAACCTGAAGTAAGTTGGCCAAAAACTTTCAGAGATATTTGTTAACAACCTTTCCGTTTATGTATTACACGCACTTATGTTACATGTCAGATTATGAAATCTTGTGTAGATAGTGATCTTCTTCTTAGTATCTTGAAGGAAAAACTTTTATCAAAATCGAAGTAAAACTGTAGGCACAAATAGGCACTTTTCTTTCCATATAAAGATACTGAATGGCTGATCAATGTATCTTCTTCAAGTACTGCAAGCTGTGTTGTTATGCATGGATGCCGTGTGACAGCAACAATATTTCACCCTCTGGTTTGAATCCAAGCATCAAGTTTCCATTGCAACACAATTCACAACACCTGAATAGGACAAGTGGGTCAGCTGTCGAAATCTTTACATCTAAAAGTAGATGTATATGCGTATGTGTGTCACACATATCCCCTTAAATCAACAGTTCAATTTCAAACAAATTTGGTACACATACTACTTACTGTCCAGAAAGTGGTGCTTTGGAGATAAGTACCACATGGATGCCATAGCGCTGAGGGTGAAGGATTGGTAATGCCTGTAATGTAGGCTGACATGCACAACTGGGATGTGATGAAGGTAGTATCAGAAAACATTCCAGGGGGTATTCATGGGGCTGGGCACAGCTAAGCAGAGAGACGAGGAGGAGGATGTGGACATAGGGAGGCAGATAGAGGGGATGGACAGAGAAAGGGGAAGAAGGAAATATACAGAGTGAGGGGAAGCAGAGATGGTCAGAAAGAAGGAAGAGATGGTCAGAGAAAGGAGAAGGGGGAATGGACAGATAGAGGGAGAAGAGATGGGCACAGAGGTGCAAGGTGTAAATGTACAAAGACAGGAGGAGGAGAAGATGTACAAGCATAGGGGTTGGTGGACAAGATGGGCAGGAGGCAGGAGGGTAGGTGTAGGAGAATGGTAGAAGATGGAGTGGTATAGTCAGCAGGTGAGAAAGGAGGTGAGGGGAGGAGAAGATCGACAGAGAGAAGGAGGAGGAGGAGATCGTCAGTGAGTGGGGGAGGAGAAAATGGATACAGAGAGTTTGAAGTCTAGATGGACTGAGAGAGATGGGAAGAAAGAAAGAGAGAGGGAGGAGGAAGGAATGGACGGAGAGAGAGAGAGAGAGAGAGAGAGAGAGAGTGAGAGAGACGGAAGGAAGGCATATACAAGTGAAGCAGTGGGTATCAAATCGAATCAACACTCTACTGTACATCCGGAAGAAAACGAATGATCCATCATGCTGAGAATGCCTGGGAGAACCCCACAAGTAACTTTTATAATACACCTTTAAGGAAGAAAAAAACCTATTGCCCTTCTACACTGCCTATGTACGGATGCTCAAATAGGAAAAATAATTGGGAATACTGTAATTAAACGAGAGAATTTAGAATGTATGTGCAATCGACAAGGAATAATGCGACTATTCCTCATTCCGTTTGTGCAGACAGAGCTTTAGATTTCGCGACCGAAAGTAATTCTCACGTTGGCATGCGTTTCTCCACTCAGTGTGGTGCCATCAGCAACAGCAGAAAGCCGCCCAGTTGGCCACTTGCAGTCCGGTCCGCCTCGTAGCGTCCAATAAGAGCAAAAGCGAACGAATGCGAGGCGCTGTTGTGTAATTGCTGGTCCAGTGCGGTCCCTCCTGGGCGTCAGTGAGTGCCGGATGTAAAAAGGAGACTCGGGGCGCAGGCGAAGCAAGGCGAGGCTTGGCTCGGCATGCCCGGCGATTTCTCCAGCTGATGTATGCGGCCTCCCCTGCAGGCACGCCCTTCCGATGTAATAGACGGCGCGGACCGCGATTAACCAAGTTTACTACTCCCTGCCCCGCGACCGGGGAGAAAGGACTGCTGAAACTGAAAGGCCACCCAACTTCTCTCCGGCCTTAACGAGCTAACCCTCCGCAGGAAGGCCGATTGACTGGCAGTCTCCCGAAACCACGCAATGTTTCTTGCAACAATTTCAGGCCTAAAATTTCCCACTTCTCGCATTTACCACGCCGTTCTCAGTTTGTACTAATAAAGATAAACAATCTCACTAATCTAATATAATCAACAAGAGATTTGTAACTCTCGTCTAAGTTGTTAACGACACCATCAGACCTTAGAACTCCTCACTCTTCAAAATAAAACTCACACTGTCTTTTCACATTTAGGTGACCACCTGTCAATACCTGAATGAAGACCTTTTACTGTGCGGACCGCTGCAAGAGGTGCAGAAAGAGAGACAGTGAATTTCTGGAAAGTACCGGCAGGGATGTAAAGCAATGACACCTTCAGTCTCGTAGCTAGGTTTCTATAATGAGGATCTGTGGCGCGAACGGTCCGATCGAGGAGGTTCCAAAGATAAATCCGAGTAATCTGGTGGCCAGGGCAGTATGGTGCTCTATGAATCACGCACCTATACTGTGAGCCGTTTGACACGTTGCATTGTCGTGCTGGTAGATGCCATCGTGCCGAGGGGAAACAAACTACATATGGGGGTGGAATTGGTCCCGAACGATAGATGCATTTTTATGTTGATCAGTTGTGCCTTCCAGAATGACGAAATCACCTAAGGAATGTCCGCCTGCTTAGCTGGGTGGTAACGTGCACGCCTCCCATGCAAGCGGTTCGATTCCCGAATGGGTTGGAGACTTTCTCCGCTCGGGGGCTGGGTGTTGTGTTGTCCTCATCATCATTTCATCCTCATCACTGGAGCTCAAGTCACCCAATGTGGCGTCGAATGAAATCAGACTTGCATTTGGCAGCCGAACTTTCCCGAATAGGGGCCTCCCGTCCAACGATGCCATACGCTCATTTCCATTTCTACCTAAGGAATGCCACGAAAACATTCCCCAGACCATAACACTCTTTCCTCCAACCTGAATCCTTCCGACAATTGTTGCAAGGTGTTTGCTTTCAGACGTTTCGTGCTGTACATGCCAACGGACATCTGTCCGAAGGAATATAAAACATGATTCATCTGAAAAGGCCGCCTGTCGCCGCTCAGTGCACGTTCAGGTGCGATACTGGCGTGCAATTTCCAGCCTTCGTCGCTGACGATCAAGAATCAGCAAGGGTGCATGATCTAGGCACCTGCTGAGGAGTATCATACGCACCAACGTTCATTGAACTGTTATTGATGAAGCACTGTTGGTAGCCCTTTGGTTCATGTAGGAGGTCACTAGCTCAACGATTGCACGTCTATTCGGCAGTACACGCAGGCCTCGTTCACCCCTGTCATCTACGGCTCATGATGCAAGACAGTTGACTCGGCGTTGATTTTGGGTAGCACCAGCGCACGGTACACTTTAAAGCCGGCGGCCCACGAGTAGTTTACAAACTTAGTCATTTTGGAAACGCTTCAGCCCTGGGCCCGGATGCCAATAATCATCCCCTTTTGGACATCGGGCAAATCTCGCCGTTTTGACACTGCAACAACGACAACACTGCCTTCCGCTTGCCCCCGGACACGCTTTACGTACCCATCACTTCTAGTTCTGCCACCTGTGGTCTGTGAGTGATTACTGCACGTTGATGTGGATCATAGATGGTGGTCACAGCAATCTGACTGCATTGCTTTTACTTTTCGTTACCCAGAATGGACTCGTTATATGCGAGATGATAAAAGTTTTAATTATCAGCTTGAGAAAATAAAGTTACCTATTCTCATCAGGCAGTTGTCTGCAGTCCAGGTATGTACTGAAACTCCTGCACTGGAGTACCGCAACACATTGCTAGAGGAACCAAACGAAACTGACGGTGCCCACTGATGACGTGAAGTGCGACAGGGTAACCCGTTTTTTTTGCACTTCAGGGGGAACAGTAATGTAACCGTCCATGCAGAGTTAGTGAAAGTGTACGGCAGCAATGCATCATATTATGATTCAAAATGGTTAGGAGGCGCAGATGCTTCCATTGTGGGCAAACAAGTCTGAATTGTGAATAACGAAGTGGCAGATCACAAGAGAAATAGAGCCCCCGATGCTCGAATGCCGGCCTGTCACGATCGAGCAGAAGGACGTAAACTGGAAGTCAGTCATGCATCAGTTTTCAACATCTTGTACGACACTTTGAACATGACAAAGTTCGCCGCGTTTTGGGTTCCACGAGCGTTCACACTCTTTCAAGGAGCTCGCCGAACTTACGCAGCGGCGGAACTGTTGAAGCTGCGTGAGAGCAGTCCAGACGAGATTCTTAGCCACCTTATCCCTATGGACGAGAGCTGGGTGCAACACTGTGATCCCAAGACAAAGAAGCAGCGGATACCTGTAGACTCGTCATCGTTGTAAAAGTCGAAGACCAAACAATCATCGGTAATATCATGCAGAGTATCCATTCAGAATAAACAGGTGTAATCGCACCTTTACACACACGCACCCAAATGCAGACACACGCGCGCGCACACACACGCACACACACACACACACACACACACACACACACACACACACACACATAATATATAGGGTGCTTCAGAAGCGATGGTCAATATTCAGGGCCATGACAGGGATGATCGTTCGAAACAAAAAAGTCACGTAAACATGGACTCTAAAACACATACCTTAAGGGGGGTAGGACGTCAAACAGGCCGACTAGGAGCAGGAGAGTCACCACAGGACATTTTAATTTCTACTGTCTATAATTTTACAAATAAATTCATAAAACGTTGTCACCATGACTAGGAAGGATTGAGGACTCACACTCATCGCAGTGGAAGTTCAAAAACGTAGCAAAATACCTTTTTTTACATGTGAAATTTCATCATTTTTTCACTTATTACTAGCTGCATTTGTTGCTATAGGTACACTTTTCTTCCTAAGTAAGAGAGATTCTTCGATGAATTTTTCATAGCATACAAACAGTAGTTACAGGTGTTTGAAACTCTAGAATTTTCCAAATCTATTAAAAAACTGTGGAAAAAATTGAGATAATTAACTACAAAACTTGAGTTTTTTCTAAACATGAAGTTTAAAATGTAACAGTTCATTCATTTTTTAATAAATTAAATATCTTCTAGAGTTTCCTACACCTGTAACTATGGTTTCTATGCTGTGCAAAAGTCGTCGAAGAATCTCTCTTACTTAGGAAGAAAAGTGTACCTATAGGAACAAATGCAGCCAGTAGTAAGTGAAAAAATGATGAAATTTCACATGTAAAAAAAGTGTTTTCTTTATGTTTTTGAGCTTCCACTGCTATGAGTATGAATCCTGAATCCTTCCTGGTCATGCTGTTAAGTTTTATGAATTTATTTCTAAAAGTATAGACAGTGGAAATTAAAATGTCCTGTGGTGCCTCTCCTGCTCCAAGTCTGCCCGTTTGACGTCCTACCCCCCTTAAGAGCTATCAACAAATCTTGATCTTTGATACTGTAAAACAAATCTCTTCTACTGCATGCTCTTTGCATTCCTTATTTCGGGAAGTGGTAGTATGGGCCAAAAGAAGCAAAAAATGTCCAGCAAACATCTACTCTAAAATGCATACATTAAAAGTTATGAGTACTCGTTCATTAGAAGAGTTGTATTTCAAAGTAGTGAAGATGAATGAAGGAATTTTCCGAATTGGGCCCTCATTGCCACCTACAACTTTTATTCAAAACATTTTGCTATACCTCATCTCTGTCCAAATTTATTTCCCATTATGAATTACCAAAAAAGACATGTTCACAGAAGACACGGTCGGACGTAAACGCAGTTTCGCTCACCCACCCACCATGATTACAGGTTCAGTTGCCCTAGTCAGGCAGAATGGCCGCCAGAACGCATTACGGTAGTTCGTGCTTAGTGTCGGTAGCGTGTTTGGTATGGTATAGAATGTGGCCACTGTCAGGTGTTGAACTGAGGGAACTGCAACAGTACAACTTTACGTCATTGACGTCCTGCATCCTCATGTTTTACCTCTCATACCTCTCATGTGACAGTACTTGGTTCAAATGGCTCAGAGCACTATGGACTTAACATCTGATGTCATCAGTCCCTAGAACTTAGAACTACTTAAACCTAACTAACCTAAGGACATCACACACATCCATGCCCGCAGGATTATAACCTGCGACTGTGGTGCCATTTTGCGACGTGACAATGTTCATCCACACATGGACCACACGTTTCCCGGTAAACTGTCTGTGTGTCGTTATAAACGACTGTGGCCAGATCAGCCCCGATACAACACACTATAAGACAAAAAACGACGCACCACGAAGGAATTATCGGAATTGAACGGAAATTGGTAGCTGTGACGTACAGTCATACTCAAAAGTATCCGAACAACCTGAATTGCATTTCGCCTGATTCGCATGTAACCGGCATAACGCAGCTGTCTAGCAGGTCCTCTAATCGCTACTTGGTACAGTCGTTTGACTATTGAAAATGGTTCCAACATGTCACGACTAGAAAACACTGCTCTGTATCACAGTAACTCAAGATGTAACGTAATACCACGATGATACAAATATCAAGGAACACCTTATCACAGGTAAGACTGTCCTTAAGGCTTGTAAGCTCACATTTATTACAATAAATGACATACCTGAAATGTTACCACGCTCATTATTACGTCAGATAGGTAATGCACGTAGTACGTTCGTCGTATTCATCATTTCCTCTTCAAAGTAACATACAGTACTTATTATTTAACACAAAATGACATTAACAATTTAAGTTATACACGAGCAGCTAGTTGAGAATATGTATGAACTTCAAATGACACGACGAACCGTCTCGTTCTGCAATTGGATTCAAACCTAGGTGAGGCAGACTAAGCAAAGATTTAGTGACTGACGCAAACTAAAGGTCATTCCTGATTAGGCATACAGAGAGTGATATACCTCGATTTTATACAGTATCAGTTAGCAAATATCAACTTTAAATTACGTAACGCAAACATTTTTAACGGACGCAAATTCCTACCCAGCATCTACTGTCCCTGTTAACGAACTACAAGAGATGTTAAATATCGCTTCTTCACAAGTAACTTACTTGAAATGCTGTGAGGCAAAGCGTTGTGTTGGACAGGGATTCCAAACCAGAACCTAAGCGGATTGATATCGAAGCACAACCAACTGTGACATATCGGATTTCCTCGGCAGTAGCTAGATGTTTTAACTGAAATGACGAGACGAAACATTAATTTTTTCCTTCCCAGGACTCCAACCCGGCACCTATCGCTGTTATATTCTAGAGAAAACGAACGTTAAATATGAGTTTGTTGCACCAGCAGCGACATGTGAGCATGTTTGAACTAGAAATAATGTCACGAAGTGTTCAGTGCTCACTGGGAATAGAGCCCCACACATATCGTTGTTGACTACACACAAAGACACGTCAGCTACCGAATTTTTCTCCACCAGCAGCTCGGAATAACATCTTGAACTTACAGTGATCTCGCAAATAGTTCTGTGTCCCACTGGGAGTCAAAAACGTCAGATATCGTTAGTCTTGACAACGAATGAAAAAACATTAAAAATCAAAATTATTATCCACCAGCAGGTAGGTGTTCTCATGCTAGAGCTTGATAGTACATAATGAAATCCTTATTGCCGGACCAGGATTCGAACCCATTCTCGTGTAATATGTGGTGATGTTGAGGAATCTGCAGTTTTGAACAAACAACAAATTGTAGCCGAGCTGTATTGTCACGAAGGGATCAAATTCCGCGTTAAGGGCGGTCTGAGTTGCATTCTCAGTTCAGAACCAATTTTATCGTCATACAGAAGCTCCGATAAAAGATGGAATAAGTGTGCTGTGACCCTCCATAGCGTTTGTTTCGTCAGTAGAAATAAATAACTAGTATAAGAAAGGTTACTGGTGATAAAGTTTCTACATGTCGCCACTCCAGACTTTATTGTGGTTCAACCTAACGTCTACTTGGCAGAGAAGGAATATCATCTTTAATGTGAATTTCAGACCACACTGCTATTATATCTTCTTCACTTGGTGTAGCCAGAAGAGAATGGAATCTTTCTCTCCCTATCTAAAACCATTGTCAAAAGTGGTAATCGAACCCAGACCATAGGTATAAGAACCTATCATCAGTCCATCAGACCACCAAACCCTCTTTTCTGTGCCTCATTTTTCTATCATAATACTGTTGCGCCCCACTGGATGAGAATTCTGACGCACAGGCTCCCTGTAGTTAACTGCAGCATGTTCAGTAAATTCATTTACTTGGTTGACCCAATCACCATGAACAATCTGCCTCGGCCACACAGTGCATACATTCGACTCTATTTTGTAATCACCGAAATAAAATCACGTAACTGCCACCTACACAGAACTGCCAACAGTGTAGCAAGCAGAAATTAAAGTAGGAAGTGTTCCTTTCCACTTGAGTTATTCTGTTGCGCTATCTGTTTGTAAAAAACGTCATGCACCGCAAAAGAAAAGCTGTACCTGTTTCTCTCAGAAGTATAGACCCAGCCACTTGCATTACCTCTCAGCGCTGTGGTATGCAGAAGTTCTGGAGGAATTGTTGTTCAGGTCTGGAGCTATTATAGGTATGAGTCAGCTAGTAGCGTAGTGGTAAGTGTCGTGCACCATAGATAAGATGTCGCTAGGTCGAATACATTTACTACTAAATTGTTTTAAAACGCAATTCTGCTGTCTGCTGAAGTTACCAATCTAATTGTAACTTTGAACATAATTCCCTTCACTTAGTCGCATGTGGAATAAGGACTAACTTCTCTGACATTTTGTTCTTTTCAGGTTTATTAGACAGCCAGGCAGCAGATGCATCTCGAAGCATTTGTATTATGTATGGGAGAGCGCATCGTGCCCAAATACGTCAGAAAAGTATTTTCTACAATAGCTGTCGTGTGGTAGTGGAATTTTATTCTCCTTCAAATCTTGTTTGACAGCTTTAACTCAGAACAAGTTTTATATATGCACGTAATCAACAAACTGCATGTGCAGTGTCAGACTGTTATAGATAACATCAGAGAATTCGCATATGTCGTTGATGATTAATTTCTCTCTCATGTTTACTGTTGTTTTAACAACACTAAAGGAAAACTTACGAAAATTGTGCACTGTATTACAAGAAATGATATAAAGCTACCCACGATAACCTTACTATGAAAGTCTGTTTTAATAAAACTGAGTATCTGTACGAAAGCATGCCTCTATCGACACGAATTAGAAAAATTCTACTCACTTAGATTTTGATTGGGTCTGTGTCATACTCAAGAGGTATGCAAATGTGGCATTTCATAAATATAGTTATGTATTTCAAGAAACCCAAAATTTGCTTGTCAGCAGCGAAAAGAGGCGTTACCTGTTGTGCAGCATTGTAAGGTTTTCACCATTGCACTATAAGCCGAAAGTATTTTCTTGCGATTTCCTTATTGATGTTTGATCTGACTGCTTGTAGCTCTTTCACGTAAGTGATAAAAACGTTGAAGACAGTTAGACTGGAACTGCGAACCCTAACACATGCTTTTTTGCAGGTCAGTACGTTACCACAGAGCTGTCAAAGTGGTATATGTCTTAACTTCCTCTCACGAGGCCAATAGTTACTAGAAAAAATGGCTCTCAGCACTATAGGACTTAACATTTATGGTATCAGTCCTCTAGAACTTAGAACTACTAATACTTAACTAAAGACAGCACACAACACCCAGTCATCACGAAGGAGAGAAAATCTCTGAGCCCGCCGGGAATCGAACCAGGGAACCCGGGCGTGGTAAGCGAGAACGCTACTGCACGACCACGAGCTGCGAACAGTGGCTAGAACTCATAACCCGCTATTTAAAGGACGAGATTAGTCGCGATTTCCACCTGCAACGACTTTCCTGGGCTGAAAACAGTAACTTTACAATCTTTTGTTACACCTGAAGCGATAATAACTCAGATTACTCAATGGAAATGACAGGTAAAATGAAGTGAACTTTGAGGCTTAATTCCGTGCACACCAGGAAGTAACTCGTCGATCACAGAGTTGCCAAACATACGTTGCCTTGTTGGCAAATCTCAGTTACAATACCAGCAGGAAGAAGACGAACCGATGTGATCCTACAGCTGGCTGGCAAGTGACCATAGCTGGTGTCTCCAAGTCGCAGCTGCTACGGCCTGGAATACGTAACGCGTCTGATTCGCATTTCTGTAACTAGGTTTAGGGACTGGAGTGTAGTTGCTAATAATACTCATAATTGACTGAAAACCAAGCATCATAAATCAGTAACTCTCATAGTTGCTTTATTATTTCTTTCGTAAGTGTACTCAAAACTAAAAACTCATTCACAGACGTTTTCGTGCCTCGCCAATAGTCGAGCACAACAAACAAATAAAAATAAAAAGGAATGTGTGTGTGTGTGTGTGTGTGTGTGTGTGTGTGTGTGTGACAGAGAGAGAGAGAGAGAGAGAGAGAGAGAGAGAAATAAAAAAGAATGTGAGTGAGTGTGTGTGAAAAAAAAATGTTGTAAAGAAATTGAATCATGGTATGTAAAGAAATCTTTCATTTGAATTGACACGTTCCACATCATTACGAAATGTCGTATTCATGATCTATGGAATAAGAATTAATCCAATCTAATCTAATCTAATCACATCATATTGATGACTAACCACTAAGAGTCATGAATTACCGAAATTTTTTCCAATACCAGTAACTAAATCTAAACTTGAAAATAAAAGACGACAATTTTTGTAATGAACCAGGACTCCTATCAAGACCGTTTCATCCCTGTTAGCTAACCAAGAAAGATGTCTGATATCTGATATACCTCCACCCTGATGTAACAAAGTGTGCATGCATTTAAAGATGAAGTACATGATGTGAAGTTCTGTGACGGAGATACGAACCCAACACATAACCGGATTGTTAACTAAGGAAAATCAAAGGTTACGTATCGGCTTTTCTTACGAGCTGCTAGGTGTTTGAATCTAAAATAAGGATACAAACTTTTATGCCTAAGCGACAATCGAACTGCACACCTACCGTGCATCCACGAATATAGCTTAAGTATCAGTTGCTTACTCACCAACAGTAAGATGTGTGCGTGTCTGACCAGA
Source organism: Schistocerca nitens (assembly GCF_023898315.1). Lineage (NCBI taxonomy): Eukaryota > Metazoa > Arthropoda > Insecta > Orthoptera > Acrididae > Schistocerca > Schistocerca nitens. Next base: position 652,433,469 of record NC_064619.1, on the reverse strand, counting down.
AATAACGACACCTAACTCGATTGTTGGCAACACATGAACAGACATTAAGAATGCACGTTAATTTTCTCTAGCTGGTGGGTGTGCACTTGATAGGGCTTGAAATGAAATTATGAATATTTTTGTACTGGATCCTTCGGAGGAGACCTAGAGAAGATTGCAGGCTTAGCAAAAAGGAACGAAATGATTGAACTATACTGTTCTGAGAAATTCAGATCCTCGAAAGAGGAGATACGAATTCGAATCACAGTCCAGCACCAAATTTTTCAGCGTCTCTAGTTCAATCAAGTACAAGTAAAATAAGAGACCTGTTCCTTTAAATGGCTATCGGTTCATCAAATAAAATAAAATTTTTTAATGTAAGTAACTTTACTGGCGACTATATTTCTGTTTGCCATGACTTCCGCTGTCATTTCCCAACGTAAACCGGCTCTGCCCTGTTGGTAATGAAGGAACGTGATGTTTAATGCGGATTGTGGATTATAACGTCTTTCTCTTGAGGTTACCAGAGATAAAATAAATCTGTTTCTGCCTCTTAAAAGTAAATGCCTGAACCCACGTAGTGCACCTGTGATAATTAGTTCCACCAGACCATTGTGGCCACATTTCTCAGCCTCAAGAGTGTGCTGAAATGGATGATGTGCTTACCTTACAAAATTAGTCACGATGGAATAAATGCGAGTCTATTAAATGGTTAAGTAGAAGCAAGCTTCTGACTTAGAGATTATGCTATTCTCATGTCAGCAGGACGTAAAGACTCTTCTAAGCATCATAGGCTCGAAGAAAAGCTATTCTGAATTTTCACAAATTGAGCAAATTTGTTAATTCGAGAAAACCCACTGTGAAGTTACCAGATAATTCGATTATTACCGTCATTATTACTATCATTTTATTCATACCGCTGCTGGAACACATGTGCTTGAAGATCATTTAATGCCTTTTGGTCACTATAGAAGTAGTTTCCCAAGAACAGTTTCTTTCCCTGTCTACGGAATCCTTTTCATGTTAATATCAAACATCAGCAATTACTCGTAGATTACGTTAAAACTAAAGTAATTGATGAAGACGTTACTTGATAACAAAAACGCGCTGCCTTTCTTCATTTACTTCTAGAAATGGCTATCGAGTACTGCCAAACCAAAAGGCCAGACGTCTTACTGCCTTCCGATATACGTCGCTGTCAGTTCTTCCATACGATTTGGTCGACATGACGTGTTTCAAGTTGTGAATGACAGACAATGTTTTAGAAAATCAATTGTTTTCCTTTGAAATAAACAGAAATATTTTCGTTCTAAGCTATCCAAGTACAAAATTTTCGCAATATTAGTTCAAATTTAATATTGGCTTCTATAATGTAGGAAAGTATTTCACAGTTGCAAAACTCGCACCCTACTCACCAGCTATGGTCACTTCCCAGCCAGCTGTAGGATCACATCGGTTCGTCTTCTTCCTGCTGGTACTGTAACTGAGATTTGGCAACAAGGCAACGCATGTTTGGCAACTCTGTGGTCGACGAGTGACTTCCTGGTGCGCACGGAATTAAGCCTCAAAGTTCACTTGATTTTACCTGTCATTTACACTGAGTAATCTGAGTTATTATCGCTTGAGGTGTAACAAAAGATTGTAAACTTACGGTTTTCAGCCCAGGAAAGTCGTTCCAGGTGGAAATCGCAACTAATCCCGTCCTTTAAATAGCGGTTTATGAGTTCTAGCCACTATTGGCCTCGTAAGAGGAAATTAAGACACATACCTCTTCCCCAGCCCTGTGGTAACGTGCTGACCTGCGTAAAAGCAAGTGTTAGGGTTAGCAGTTCCAGTCTAACTGTCATCATCGTATATACCACTTACGTGAAAGAACTACAAGCAGTCAGATCAAACATCAATAAGGAAATCGCAAGAAAATACTTTCGGCTCATAGTGCAATGGTGAAAATCTTACAATGCTGCACAACAGGTAACGCATCTTTCCGCTGCCGACAAGCAAATTTTGGGTTTCTAGAAATACATAACTATATTTATGAAATGCCACATTTACATACCTTGTAAGTAGGCTGTTTAGGTTTTTATATTGGTAACGCCACGTAGCGCTCTGTATGAAAATCACTGGCTGTGCTGTGTGCAGTCTGTGGCTAGTTTGCATTGTTGTCTGCCATTGTAGTGTTTGGCAGCTGGATGTTAACAGCGCATAGAGTTGCGCAGTTGGAGGTGAGCCGCCAGCAGTGGTGGATGTGGGGAGAGAAATGGCGCAGTTTTGAAATTTGTAAGACTGGATGTCATGAAATGCTATGTATATTATGATTTTTCAACACTATTAAGGTAAATACATTGTTTGTTCTCTATTAAAATCTTTCATTTGCTAACTATGCTCATCAGTAGTTAGTGCCTTCAGTAGTTTGAATATTTTATTTAGCTGGCAGTAGTGGCGCTCGCTGTATTGCAGTAGTTCGAGTAACGAAGATTTTTGTGAGGTAAGTGATTTGTGAAAGGTATAGGTTAATGTTAGTCAGGACCACTCTTTTGTAGGGATTATTGAAAGTCATATTGCGTTGCGCTAAAAATATTGTGTGTCAGTTTAAGCACAGTCATGTATAATTGTTCAAAAGGGGATGTTTCATATGTCGACCCTTAGCCGAGGATACCTCACTGGAATCTTCTGATTTTTTCTTGTAGTTTGTGTAATTAGTGTAGGTTTTGTTTATTGCTAGCGCGTAATTGTACAGAGAATTTCCTTTGTAGTGTAGTTTTTCATTCTTGTACAGTAAAACAGTTGTGGCATGCATGTAGATTTGCAGCAAGTATTTAGTAGCTGCGCTTGCAATTAATGAGATATTATTTTCAGCGCTATGTTAATGTGTTCTCTTATTTTTGCTCTTCAAATTGTGCTTTTCTGTGTTGTCGTGTGAAATATTGTGACAATATTGGCGTGTGAAAAACGTAATACTAGGCTCCAAAGTAAACTGAGAAATGACAGTGAAGACGAAAGCAGTGTGTTAGCGCCACTGTGTAATGAATTAACTAATGTTCAAAGTAGTAATTTGGTAATTGTGCATAGGGAAATGGAGCGGGCTGCAAATAATGGTGTAGGCAGTGAAACAATTAGTGAACAGGGAAGCATTATCGATCGATCGGTCAGCAACAGCTTGCTTCAGGAATCCGAAAGGACAGGACACAACCTGTAGATTCAGGTTTTGGATCCTCACCGTTTTCTCAAATAATTCAAGACACATTTTCTGCTTGTCAAAATGTGAATGTTGCCGGTGCAAATTCACTGCCTAAAAGCACTGAGGAACCTGTTTCAGACACCAGTGCATTGTTATTACAATTAATACAACAAATGGGACAAACACAGCAAAAACTTCAAAAGTTAGACACAATGGAACAAAATGTTCAAAAGTTAGACACAATGGAACAAAATCTTCAAAAGTTAGACACAATGGAACAACACCAGAGACAAATACAGCAACAGTTAGACGCAATGGAACAAAATCTTCACACCACGCTTGAACAAACACGTGAAGATTTAACTACTGAGTTACATAAAATGGAATTGAAATGTCAAAAAGTCTGTAATGACGTAAAAACACAAATTTTTGAGCATTTCCAACATATTTTTTCGCGCCATTAAAATGCATTACAGAATCACGAAGCAGCCATAAAAGAACTGCAAACTATTGTTTATGAAAATCATGAGACCTTGCAAGCTAAAATTGACTCAGTTGCATCTACCGATTCGGTTACGCAACTTGCAAAAACTCAGGAAAACTTAAAGGACACAGTAGAAAGACACATGGAGGAAATTAGTTCATTATCAGAGAAAGTAGTTGAACTTTCGGATCAGCTAAATAATTTATCTACGAAGGTAGATGATAATCTGAATGACAATAAACCGGTAGTCTTTAATGACACAGAGTGCGAACAAATTAGGAAATTCAAACCAAATCTGAATCAAATTTATACGCAACACCAAAGAGAAATCCGGGTAGTACAAAATCAGCTAACACAGGTAATACAAGAAGAGGGACATAGAAATACGGAGCAGCCACAAAATAATACCTCAGGGCACTTCGGAAATAATGAAAGAAATTGGCCAGGTACACCGAATTTTGAGATGGAACCGCCGAAACGCCGTAACAATGACCGACATGCGACTCGCCGACATGATGATTTTGACTATGAGCTGTTCATTACTACACGTAAATTCAAAACATTTAAGAATTCTGGCAACGACATTCATCCACAAGCATGGCTCCATCAATTCTCTCATTGTTTTCCTTCCAACTGGTCATTAGAGCACAGATTAGAATTTATGTGTGGCTACTTAGAGAATGAACAAGCTGTAAGAATGCGATCGGTCATTCACGATTGTCACAGTGAAGGAGAATTTTACCATGCCTTCCTCTCAGCATATTGGTCTCAAGCTACACAAGACCGAGTAAAACATAGCATCATAATGATGAAACATTTCGAACAATCTGAATTTTCCAGTCTTGTGAAATATTTTGAAGACATGTTGCACAAGAATCAGTATCTGTCAAACCCATACAGCCCCTCAGAACTCATCCGCATTTGCTTAATCAAATTACCTGAACATTTACGACATATTATTTTGGCAGGACGTTGCAAAGACGACATTGAAGCTTTTCAGGGACTCTTACAAGAATTAGAAATTGACACTAACAATCGCGGAATGCGAAAACAGGAACACAACAATTACAGGTCACATCCGTCGCAAAAAAATGGTTCAAATGGCTCTGAGCACTATGGGACTTAACTACTGTGGTCATCAGTCCCCTAGAACTTAGAACTACTTAAACCTAACCAACCTAAGGACATCACACACATCCATGCCCGAGGCAGGATTCGAACCTGCGACCGTAGCAGTCGCGCGGTTCCGGACTGCGCACCTAGAACCGATAGACCACCGCGGCCGGCACATCCGTCGCAATTCCGCGATGAAAGAAATAATAACTGGACACGACAAGGCTATTCTTACAATGTAAATCGTGACCAAAACAAACACCACCCGTATGCCAACCGTTGGCAGAATAGTAGTTACAGAGAAAGATCGCATTTCCATAGTAACGAATATGACAGAGGTAAACATAGAAACAGACAATATGGGAACCAAAACAATTAATATCAAGGGAGACAGAATAACTTCAGATGCAACAGTTCATCGCGCAGTTACGATTCAGGGAGAAATTCTCCACTACGTGACCGACAAGAAAGAAATTATGGAATCTACCTACATGCCGACAGATGATATAATCGTAACGACAGACCTGAATTGCATCAGAACTGGCGGGATTCAAACAGAGCAGGGCACTCTCGACAAGGTGAATTTGTAGAAGTTAGGTCTCCTAATCCCAATAACGACGCACGCCAACAAAGAGTTAGCAAACAATGACTCGCACCGCAGGCAGCCACGTGCGCCGGCTGGCTCAGAGAAAAATAACATAGACGCTAACATTGAGAAAAATTCCAGTATTCTTTACCGACGTATACCGTATGATAATTGCGTTCAAGTTGAATCTCTGCGTAGTAGGAAGAGTAAAGGATTGCACCACATTTTACATGTAAAACCGTTTATTGAGAGATAACCTGTTTTTTAATTTAGTCTTTACTATAAAATTTTTCACTTCAAGTTAGTAGTAAGCTTTGTCACACTTAGAAACTGTTAATATGCAACAATGTTTGAAGTTAAATATGCAGTCAGGAACCAAGAGAACTTATTTAAACAGAAATTACGAATGCATTGTTATTGTGAACAGACGACGCAGTGTTATTGTGTGTGTACATTCTTGCTTGTTGGTTGCACGATTACGTAACGACTATAAGGCTTACATACTTAGAACATATACTGGTACTGCTAATGAGATTTTAATGCAACATTTTGGTTTACTTGAAAATACATTCTGGATGTAAAGTACTTTCTGTGAGACACCAGATGACACAGTGGTTAGTTTATGTGACAGCTACACGATTTTATCACGACGCTACTAATGAGTGACAATTTACAATGTTGCTTTTGCGGTGTATCTGTTTTATATCTGCACAGTTTTTCTGAATTATTCTGGAAAGTAAAACATGTTGTAGTAGTAACTTTTGTGGTATAGCTACAATGATACTGCCTTTTCCGTAGCACAACAATACGTTACAGCACAGTACTTTCTTCATCACGGCAATAAGCATAATAACTAAGATATCTATACGCAAAGCATTTCACTTTTGTTTATCATGAGGTAAGTACATTGGCTTCTGCTGAACTTAGCTTTCGGAGGAAAATAACTACGACACTTCCACAGAGATTATCTTACAGCAAGACGCACATTTAGCGCTACAGGACACATATTTGAGTGATTAATTGTGTACTTAAATCATTTATTTTTAAAGGTATTTGAAGTACAATGATACAAAGGTTTTCCGTGATACATTTCATTCCATTGCTGTAATCTGTAACACCTGAGGGTATAATTACATTAATCCTCAGGGGGTACACGCTTACTTAGTGTACCATGTGTTTGGCAAACACAAGGAGCCCTAGCTAATATGGTATTTGCTTACACAACTTTACACATCGGTACCATATTTCTCGAACACATAAATTACACAGCTATCTGATCATTTAACTGAGAGAGACAAACATTTATTTTACTACATCAGTGACAGATGTTTACGTAATTACACCCTTGGATGACTTCACACTTATGAAATTGTATTTGTCTGTACTTTGTGAACTGTTCATATTTTTTTGGAACCATTGTGATACTATGAGAGCTTTGAATGATGTGTTTGGTATGGGATCATGATATTTAAAGTACGTTTGAGGTAGAGGCCATTATCATCGCTATTGACATTTCTTTGTCGAAAGCGTCGCAAATACGACACGCTCATTATTGCAGAAAGCTACGACGTTTTTGAGATTTGACTGAGATGTTATGATATTATTACGACGACGATGTGTATTATGCTGTTGAGATATGTTTATGATCAATAAGCTGATGCTATATGAGGAATTTGAATATGCTAGGTATTTATTATGATGAAATATTGAAGAAGTGTCTACGAATATGTATATGTGTAATAAAGCAAGGAATAATGAGTAGTGGTTAGGGACTCTGGTTTGTGAAAAAGGATGTTGGAAACCGAGAATAGTATGAAATGTGTGTATATGCGTGAATGTATCACTATGCTGGCGAAAATTTTTTCGACACTTGTTATATTCACAGGATTGTGTTTCTAAACATTTGTAACGCAAATTTTCGACCTGTGAAATTTTTATATGAGACTGTCACTGTAGTGTAAACTGCTGTCGTAAATATTTCGGTAAGAAAGCCAAGTGACCTTGACGTAATGCATCTTGAGGGGCCAGCTGTGTCAGACGCCTGGAGAAAAAGCCATTAGTGTGTGCCTTTTCAGAGGCACAGGTAGAAAAAAAAAGAGGCCATTATCCTCGCTATTGACATTTCTTTGTCGAAAGCGTCGCAAATACGACACGCTCAAACTTGAAAACATATGATTACACTTTGGAGCTCTTAATTTATGATATTTACTAAAATGCCTAATGAAACGATGAGAAACATTTCACGGCTATTGTCTTGCTAGTTGAGAGAAATGCCATATGGCTTGCTTTATGTATTTATTTACTCATTTTGTTTAATATCTAATTTCTAGCTGCACTGCAGCATTGCTTAAAATAAAATTTAATAGATGTACTAATATAGTTATTTTATTCCTACAGATCCAGTCAATTATAAATTTATGATCTACTTCCAAGAAAACGAGGGCACATAAATAGACATTTCCCCTCACAGGAATTGCATAAATAATTTTTTTACGATTTGGTAACTTATCTGCTAGCGTAAGTTCTCGTGATGCATCACCCTAGTGTTAAGATGTGACATAGGTATTAAACATTGCCATTTTTACTGAAAAATTTTTTCTGCTTGAGCTATGTCATGTTTAGGTATAAGTTATTGCATTTGCTGCTGCTGTTTGCCAGGCATAGTGCTACTAAATTTCAGTTTGTATTACGCTGTTAAGCCAGATTTACTACTGATTTATTTTTCTTGTTGCTGCAGATTGGCTCATATTAGTGATAATGTTGCATTTGCTATGCTAACTTATATATATATATTGCTGCTTGCTTTGAGAATTTCCATTTTTTTCATTGCTGTTTGTGTTAATTGTTTTGGGCTGCTGCATTGCATCGTCCCTTAGTTTAGCATCTGAGCTCAGTAGATTTAAGTTAGCTTAAGATGGGGTATGCCATATAAGAGAACAAGTTGCGATGAAATGGAAGAAATGCATTGAGAAGCTATAAGAAAATGGTTTGGCCAAAAAAGTATTTTGAAAAAGGATATGAACCAAAAAAGTAGGGTTTAGGGACAACAGGTTTAGGTAGGATTTTCTTGGAAATAAATGATGAGGTAAGATAATGGAAAATAAATAATGAGGTAAGAAATATGTGAACACATAAATACAGAAAGCATGCTTGTATAGGATTTTTTTGGTGGAAACAGATGTTGAAATAAGAGGAAAGATATATGGAATGAAGTTTTGGGTTGGACTGCAGTACCAAATGTTACACTGAAAACAAACCCTGCCCTTTCCTCTTGTGTTATTCTGTTATGTGTTTGGGTACTCTTGTATATTTGTGTTCTTCCTGTCTATATGTGTTTATCTGATGAGAGTTACATTGTAAATTTTTTCTGATAATATGTTATTTACCTTGTGAAGATGTTTAGACATTATTTATTCTGTTCTGTCTTAATGATCACGTGTGAAGTTGATGTTTCGAAAACTATTCTCATTATTTTATATATTCACTTATGTCATAATTCCTGTAACACTGATGTATCTGTTTATTTCTATTCTTTTGTAAAGCCTGTACTACTACAAATTTATCTCTATTGTTATGTTCTTTAATAATGTATTTTGCACCTTTGTAATTGTATTCTTATGTTATAAAATTGTAATTGACACCAGTTAATCATATTATTAACTTTTAAGTTACATTTCACTGCACACGTTTCTGTTGGTCATAGTATATGGACAATATGTGAGAAGCAGGGACTTAGTGTTTGCACGTGTGTTAATAATTCAGCAAGGGACTGGATAACAGCATTGCTGGTTCTAAGGACAATTCCAAAAACTTTGTGAGTGCACAATTGGTGGTTTATGGACTTGCTATATTCTCCACAAAACTCATCAATGGTGATTGTGCACCTGCACAGTCGCAACAGATGACTGCTGGCCGTTTCTACAAGGACTGCAGTGGGTCTGCACCTCTGGTGGCCCACCAACACCGTAATCTCTAACAAGACTACAGTAGTCTGTTCTGTGATGACCTACTTACCAATATTCTTCAAAACTTCGACTGACTCTGCGGTGGGTTTCCTCTGTTGTGGCCCATTACCTGTCAGCATGTCAAGAGTCAGCACTGTCTTTCCGTTGGAAGGACAACACTACTTCTTCAAGACTGCATGGAAATCCACTACTTCTGTGTGCCTTCTCTTTTACTACTCAGACTTTGAGAAAAACACTGCAATTTTACTGTGATGAATGATCAGGACTGTCTTTATGGACTGTAAGAAATTTTAGCTTTTGACCAACATTGTATCGATAAAGGTGTGCATTTCATTTCTTTGTTATTGTAATTATGAAAAATTTTTACAAATCTGTATTGGCCACTGCCCAAAACAATTTGTAAAATTTTTTGTGGGAAGCATGGGGGCTATGTAAGTAGGCTGTTTAGGTTTTTATATTGGTAACGCCACGTAGCGCTCTGTATGAAAATCACTGGCTGTGCTGTGTGCAGTCTGTGACTACTTTGCATTGTTGTCTGCCATTGTAGTGTTGGGCAGCTGGATGTTAACAGCGCGTAGCGTTGCGCAGTTGGAGGTGAGCCGCCAGCAGTGGTGGATGTGGGGAGAGAAATGGCGGAGTTTTGAGATTTGTAAGACTGGATGTCATGAAATGCTATGTATATTATGATTTTTCAACACTATTAAGGTAAATACATTGTTTGTTCTCTATTAAAATCTTTCATTTGCTAACTATGCCTATCAGTAGTTAGTGCCTTCCGTAGTTTGAATCTTTTAGTTAGCTGGCAGTAGTGGCGCTCGCTGTATTGCAGTAGTTAGAGTAACGAAGATTTTTGTGAGGTAAGTGATTTGTGAAAGGTATAGGTTAATGTTAGTCAGGGCCACTCTTTTGTAGGGATTATTGAAAGTCAGATTGCGTTGCGCTAAAAATATTGTGTGTCAGTTTAAGCACAGTCATGTATAATTGTTCAAAAGGGGTCGTTTCATAGCAAATTTTTGGTTTCTAGAAATACATAACTATATTTATGAAATGCCACATTTGCATACCTCTTCAGTATGACACAGACCCAATCAAAATCTAAGTGAGTAGTATTTTTCTAATTCGTGTCGATAGAGGCATGCTTGTGTACAGACACTCAGTTTTATTAAAACAGACTTTCGTCGTAAGGTTATCGTGGGTAGTTTTATTTCATTTCTTATGAAACTGTGCACAATTTTCGTACGTTTTCCTTTAGTGTTGTTAAAACAACAGTAAACATGAGAGAGAAATTAATCATCAACGACATATGCGAATTCTCTGATGTTATCTATAACAGTCTGACAATCCACATGCAGTTTATTGATTGCATGCATGTAGAAAACTTGTTCTGAGTTAAAGCTGTCAAACAAGATTTGAAGGAGAATAAAATGCCACTACCACACGACAGCTATTGTAGAAAATACTTTTCTGACGTATTTGGGCACGATGCGCTCTCCCATACATAATACAAATGCTTCGAGATGCATCTGCTGCCTGGCTGTCTAATAAACCTGAAAAGAACAAAATGTCAGAGAAGTTAGTCCTTATTCCACATGCGACTATTCTGTATTGAGAAGTGAAGGGAATTATGTTCAAAGTTACAATTAGATTGGTAACTTCAGCAGACAGCAGATTTTCGTTTTAAAAAAATTTAGCAGTAAATGTATTCGACCTAGCGACATCTTATCTATGGTGCACGACACTTACCACTACGCTACTAGCTGACTCATACCTATAATAGCTCCAGACCTGAACAACAATTCCTCCAGAACTTCTGCATACCACAGCGCTGAGAGGTAATGCAAGTGGCTGGGTCTATACTACTGAGAGAAACAGGTACAGCTTTTCTTTTGCGGTGCATGACGTGTTTTACAAACAGATAGGGGAACAGGATAACTCAAGTGGAAAGTAACACTTCCTACTTTAATTTCTGCATCCTACACTGTTGGCAGTTCTGTGTAGGTGGCAGTTACGTGATTTTATTTCGGTGATTACAAAATAGAGTCGAATGTATGCATTGTGTGGCCGAGGCAGCTTGTTCATGGTGATTGGGTCAACCAAGTAAATGAATTTACTGAACATGCTGCAGTTAACTACAGGGAGCCTGTGCGTCAGAATTCTCATCCAGTGGGGCGCAACAGTATTATGATAGAAAAATGAGGCACAGAAAAGAGGGTTTGGTGGTCTGATGGACTGATGATAGGTTCTTATACCTATGGTCTGGGTTCGATTACCACTTTTGACAATGGTTTTAGATAGGGAGAGAAAGATTCCATTCTCTTCTGGCTACACCAAGTGAAGAAGATATAATAGCAGTGTGGTCTGAAATTCACATTAAAGATGATATTCCTTCTCTGCCAAGTAGACGTTAGGTTGAACCACAATAAAGTCTGGAGTGGCGACATGTAGAAACTTTATCACCAGTAACCTTTCTTATACTAGTTATTTATTTCTACTGACGAAACAAACGCTATGGAGGGTCACAGCACACTTATTCCATCTTTTATCGGAGCTTCTGTATGACGATAAAATTGGTTCTGAACTGAGAATGCAACTCAGACCGCCCTTAACGCGGAATTTGATCCCTTCGTGACAATACAGCTCGGCTACAATTTGTTGTTTGTTCAAAACTGCAGATTCCTCAACATCACCACATATTACACGAGAATGGGTTCGAATCCTGGTCCGGCAATAAGGATTTCATTATGTACTATCAAGCTCTAGCATGAGAACACCTACCTGCTGGTGGATAATAATTTTGATTTTTAATGTTTTTTCATTCGTTGTCAAGACTAACGATATCTGACGTTTTTGACTCCCAGTGGGACACAGAACTATTTGCGAGATCACTGTAAGTTCAAGATGTTATTCCGAGCTGCTGGTGGAGAAAAATTCGGTAGCTGACGTGTCTTTGTGTGTAGTCAACAACGATATGTGTGGGGCTCTATTCCCAGTGAGCACTGAACACTTCGTGACATTATTTCTAGTTCAAACATGCTCACATGTCGCTGCTGGTGCAACAAACTCATATTTAACGTTCGTTTTCTCTAGAATATAACAGCGATAGGTGCCGGGTTGGAGTCCTGGGAAGGAAAAAATTAATGTTTCGTCTCGTCATTTCAGTTAAAACATCTAGCTACTGCCGAGGAAATCCGATATGTCACAGTTGGTTGTGCTTCGATATCAATCCGCTTAGGTTCTGGTTTGGAATCCCTGTCCAACACAACGCTTTGCCTCACAGCATTTCAAGTAAGTTACTTGTGAAGAAGCGATATTTAACATCTCTTGTAGTTCGTTAACAGGGACAGTAGATGCTGGGTAGGAATTTGCGTCCGTTAAAAATGTTTGCGTTACGTAATTTAAAGTTGATATTTGCTAACTGATATTGTATAAAATCGAGGTATATCACTCTCTGTATGCCTAATCAGGAATGACTGTTAGTTTGCGTCAGTCACTAAATCTTTGCTTATTCTGCCTGACCTGGGTTTGAATCCAATTGCAGAACGAGACGGTTCGTCGTGTCATTTGAAATTCATACATATTCTCAACCAGCTGCTCGTGGATAACTTAAATTGTTAATGTCATTTTGTGTTAAATAATAAGTACTGTATGTTACTTTGAAGAGGAAATGATGAATACGACGAACGTACTACGTGCATTACCTATCTGACGTAATAATGAGCGTGGTAACATTTCAGGTATGTCATTTATTGTAATAAATGTGAGCTTACAAGCCTTAAGGACAGTCTTATTTGTGATAAGGTGTTCCCTGATATTTGTAGCACCGTGGTATTACTTTACATCTTGAGTTACTGCGATACAGAGCAGTGTTTTCTAGCGGTGACATGTTGGAACCATTTTCAATAGTCAAACGACTGTACCGAGGAGCGATTAGAGGACCTGCTAGACCGTGCATGGGGGCTTAATTATAATGAAATGCAAATAATTTTAATTTTTTGCTTTAGTAGGTGTCTGTCCGTTTACGCAGTCTCGTAAACGGTTATCCCTGACTAGTATTATTATGCAATCTGACTGCATAGAACAACAACAAAGAATGCAATGGAAATTTTCATTAACACAATTAATTAATTAAGTCCCCAGCAACTATAAAACCTACGAAACCAAAGCACAAGTGTAACTGTTCTGTGTGTGGGAGTATGACTCAACGTACGCATCTGGCACGGTTCTTCTTCAACAACACAAGAAATTTTAAACATCATTTATACTGAATTAATTAAAGAAAATAAAAATACCATAATTACTCAAGAGAACCAGAATTACACTCTAATCCAAGAACACAAGCCAGATGCTTTGTTGACTGAACCTGTAATGAAGCATTATTTAAGACATTAAATAATGAAAAATAAATCAAGTTTCGTTACCTTCATATATTGACCAAAATCACTCTAATCATTACAATATATCTCCACACCGACGCGCTATTACCACATCTCAACAAGAACTTTTCAGTATCACATCTCAGCAAGCACTCCCTACTAGCAAATCTCAACAAACACTCTCTGCTACGAGTTCTTAACAAGCACTGACTACCACGAGCTCTCCCCAAGCACTGCCCACTACGACATCTCAATAATCACTGCCAGTGGAGGCGGCGGAACAATACCCTCTAGCGCGATCTCTGGCGCTGTGGCTCAGTGTAGCCACCTTTCATATGCCCTTGCTCCACGGGCTAGAATTTGATGGTATTTTTGCCAGCATTGGTGGTGAAAATACCACCAAATTCGTCAAAAAAATACAGACAAAAATAAAAGATAATATTAATGCGTAAATATCATATAACTAGATAAAATTTTGGCTTTGCACTGACCTTTCAATAACGTAATATATAAAATACAGTAAGCAATACAAATTCTTTCATAGATGTGACTTTACATAACAGTTTACACAAGTATTATGTGGTTAAACAGTTCAATCAATAGCGTCAGCAATGACGAATATGTGCAGGTAAGAATCTCATAACTTTTCACAAACAGTAATACACAAAAAATCAGTTTATACAAATATTCACATAAACGCTTTTGATTTAAAAAAAAAAACAAGTAGTTGATACTTCCAGCAGTAGCACCCAGCAATGGTCAACAGGTGCAAAAACCAACAAGTGACAACTTTTCAGTAGAAACAGTCCATCAGTGGCACTCAGCAATGTTGAACAGGTGCAGACACCAACAAGTAACACCATTTCAGTATAAGCAGTTCCATTAGTGGCACCAGCAATGTTGAGCAGGTGCAGACACCAACAAGTGACATCTTTTCAGTAGAAGCAGTCCATCAGTGGCACCCAGCAATGTTGAGCAGGTGAAGACACCAACAAGTAACACCATTTCAGTATAAGCAGTTCCATTAGTGGCACCAGCAATGTTGAGCAGATGCAGACACCAACAAGTGACATCTTTTCAGTAGAAGCAGTCCATCAGTGGCACCCAGCAATGTTGAGCAGGTGCAGACAGCAACAGGTGACATCTTTTCAGTAGAAGCAGTCCATCAGTGGCACCCAGCAATGTTGAGCAGGTGCAGACAGCAACAAGTGACAACATGTCAGTAGAAGCAGTTCATCAGTGGCACCCAGCAATGTTGAACAGGTGCAGACAGCAAGAAGTAACATCATTTCAGTAGAAACAGTTCTATTAGTGGCACCCACAATGTTGAGCAGGTGCAGACATCAACATGTGACATCTTTCCAGTAGAAGCTGTCCACCAGTGGCACCCAGCAATGTGGAGCAGTTGCAGACACCAACAAGTAACATCAATTCAGTATAAGCAGTTCCATTAGTGGCACCAGCAATGTTGAATAGGTGCAGACCGCAGTCCATAATATTCACTTTCACTAATCACACTGTTCATCAGCAGAAATTAAACATATTCTAATGGCACCAATCATGTAGAAAAAGTGCAAATAACAGTCCATAATATTCCCTATCACTAATCACACAGTTCATCAGCAGAAATTAAACATGACTAAATGTCACACATCATGTTGAAAAGTGCAGCACCATCACTAATCAGACAGTTCAGGCATGAACAATAGTTTGAATACACATACAATGCTTTTACACTAAACATACAAATCATAACAAACACACAAATGATATCAGATAATTGTCCTATTAACTATTACAATACACAAATACCAGTAAACCTATAATATTTATGGGTGTCAGTGCAAGCCACAACAAACAAGTAAAATAATATTTAGGAGATAGGTTGGGATCACTTCTCTGGGATTATAAAAGGAAAACACACAAAACACACTCACTCATCTTTCATCCATATTAGTGCTACTGTGTAATTGAATAGTGTTAACTGTGTGAATGCAATTCTGTCAAAATTTTATGTTCATCATGTGCATCAAGTAGTAGTGGCAGCAATGTATAACAGTCAATAATAGTTAGTCAAGGTCATAGTCATCATGTCAAGACCAATGTTTACCAAGCCAAATCAAATGTACGGTTGCTGAACAACTGTCAGTGTGCCAAGATATGCAAATGCTTCCTCTCTCCAAAAAAAAAGTATATACTGCTTAGTGATTTAACAAAGTGTGTGTGTAGACAATCTTTCTACTTGAGTGTTCTAGTCTCCCATCTTCATCCTCCTTGTTCCATATAGACCAACAAAAAAAATATGCTCCTCACTTACTTTACCTCTTATCCACCAAAACTCCAATAATCATCAGCATCACATAATCTCAATACTTCAAGAATACCTCTTCAATACGTCAATACATATAAACCTCAGCACCAATATCATGTCACTTCCGTAAGAACTCTTTCCTCTAGTCAGTCTCCTCGAACAAGTACAGATAAAATCCTAATGCAAACTTTAATTCAGCATCCCATACAATCCGAAGACACAGTGTCCACACACAACCTCTGTGTAATCCATCTGACCCAAATTTTCTACTCATTATACATTATAAGATACATTTTGGTTCCTCGTCCATCATTAAATAAAAGAAATGCATACATGACCTCTAACAGACTTAGTTCGAATAACTTTCAGTAAGTAAGTACGATTACGAAGTGTTAATGATCGTGATATTTCAGTGTGTACACCACTTCAAAAATTATGGCAAACAGAAGCAAACATGTGGAGTATTTCTTGTGTCAAGTGTCACTTCCTATTTCAATTACTCACGAAAAATGCAGTGTAATAACTGTCAATGGTCTAAACCTAGTGTTGGTATGTCATGTCGTTAGCTTCCTTCCTATTAGCATAAATTCATACAGCTTTCATAAAACCTCCAACTCATGTGACTTCTATGAAGTTTCTTGTACTAATGTCGTTCGTCGAATTACTGCAGTTCATTTTCTTATCTTAAAATATAAGGCACTGAGCATAAGCAAAACATGCAACAGCGAGTAAATATACCAGTAGAGAACGGAATGTCAACAAGTGGATGCAGCACAATTCCTACAAGGAGGCTCTGCCAAGCGAACAATCTACAATTAATACCATGGTGTGACCTAAACTCCATGTTCGTATACTGTACATCAGCATTGCTATATTATAAATTAAAGAGTAGTTATGACAACAAAACAGAAATGTGTATAAATATGCAATCCATACGCAAAGCAGCAAATATATATCTTACATAATAAACAGGTCATTAGCATCATATCAGCATAAGCAAATAAACGTTCATATGTAATCTTAATAAGTAAACATGAAGGCGCAAGCAGATAAATCACAAAGTATAACTTACATACATAACCACAGTCAGCACAATTAATCAGTTGACAATTACAATTTAAATAAATAAGCACAGCAGGCACATAATAAAAAAATATAACATCAGTGAAAAAGCATAGCAGCCAAGCGATGCATAATATACATAAGTAACAACACTGTTCATTAATCAATAATTGTCAAAATCAGCAAATGTACACAAGCACGTCGCTTCACAAGTAAATTCATAGAACATGAAATTTAGCACAAAGTATGAGTCACGTAATCGCGAGCAGCAAATTACGTCTTAAGTACGTACCTAAGTGGAAATATGTTACCTGAAAAATAAACTCAATTAATAGTTACAATTTTTAGTTTATTACTTTTTTTTCTTCGAAATTACATTCTTCCTGAAATTTTCTCCATAGCAAGTCGTCTTAACGTCGGACACGCACAGAATTTACCTGAAGGTCTTAAATATTTTACACAACCGTATCCTGAAAAATACTGAACGTTAATAACATAATTTATGAAGTCACCATAGCTTTATACTGAATTTAATCGGAGAAATTAAGACTGTGTATTTGTTTACGGCTGTCAGTGCATTCGCACTGAGCGCTCGATCAGCTGTCGACGCGTGACGTAGAAAGTGATTGTTTGCGGTCAACGACAGCCTTGTGCGGCGCGCAGACTTCACTGTTGCTTTGAGTACGTGCCGCCGCCGGAACACGGCGCGGTATCCTTGTATTCTCTGCATGTTTACATGTAGCTGTTAGGAAACTACGAACATCACGTTTTGTGGTAGGAACAGCATAATTACGAATCGCGTCTAGTTTTTCTGGATCAGGAAGAATACCTTCTGTAGAAATAATGTGACCGAGAAATTTCACCTGAGAACGACCAAATTCGGATTTTTCCAAGTTCACTGTAATACCAACTCTTGCAAAGATACGTAATAATGAATCCAAAATCTTGTTATGCTCACTCCAAGAACGATTAGCAGTAAGAATGTCGTCAACATATGAAGTAATATCGTCACGAATATAAACAGGTAAATTTTCGTTTAAACTACGAATGAATGCTGCAGAAAATATAGTAAGTCCAAACGATAATTTCCAAAGTCACTTTTGGGTAAAACAGTCAAATCCGGTTATCCTTTACCTACTGTCTAGATAGATGGATAGTAGAAGAATTGTTTTTATAGATACAAAGAATAGTGAAAGAGTAGGCAGCGGTGCAGAAAACTAAAAGGGAAATAGCACCACTACAGCTCGGGGCCCTGTGAGCGCTACGGCACATATTCACTTAGTATAGTGAATCCCCTGAGGACTTTAATAGCTGCACATAATTTTCAGTTTGTGACTTAGTGGCAAACTTGGCGAAAGTGCGTACGTAAATTGATCTAACCATGCACATGGATGTATCTCATTCTTAGAATTACGAAAGATCTTAAATTTCCGAACAGTCAAGAAGTGTTTACAGTCAAAGCTTCCGCCTCGTGGCGACAAAGACCTACCGCGTCTGTCCCAGTCCCAATGTCGATTATTGTCAAGTTCGCGCGCCTGGCGCTCTCTTGTTGCATCCCGTAAATGAAACAAATTACTTTCTTCAAAGCCCTCTGCCATCTGTGATACTAAAATTCGTCTGCTGTCTTTTCCTACGATTTCGCTTTTAATATATTTGTCTTGCTTTTGTAATGCCTCAAATTCCCTTTTCACGCGTTCATTAAATTTTCCCTGATTTTCAACATGCTTACTTATGTTCTGGTACTCTTCGGTTTCTGCAAATGGTAATGGAGCTGTATCATCCGAATCTCTATCCCCATTTAAACTAAGACTTGTCAATTTATCTGGAATCTCCTCATCTCTTTCCAATAAGTTTACGTCTTTCGTAAGTATGGCAACTCGGGTTTCGGTATTGTCACATTTAGTAGTTGATTGTTCACACTGTTGCGTTAAGTTATTTATGCTGTCATTTGATACGGATTCCTCGATTCTCTCAAATATTTCTTCCTTATCATATGCAAGTTGTAAATTTAACTCTGAAAATTTTTGTACTATCACGCGATCTTTTTCTTCCTGTTCTCTGTCCTGTTCTTCTTGTCTGATTTCTGTTGAAATTAAGCTATTATTGTGAGCCTTCAAAATCGGTTGTACTTCTTCTCTAATTTCTTTCTTTGATTCATCTTCCATGTTTTTGAAACATGTCCCTATTCGTGAGCATAACCGTGTTGTCATTGCTTTCATCTCAGTTCTAATTGTTCCTATCTCAGCTTTAATTGTTCCTATCTCTGTTTTAATTGTTCCTATTTGTGATCCCAACTGTGATCCCAGTGAGCCTAACCGTGTTTCCATTGTTCCCCTTTGTAAGTCTAACCGTGTTGTCACTGTTTTTAATTCAGATCCCAAATTGAATATTGCACCCATCAACTGCTCCATTATAAGCCGGTTCGAAATTCTCTTCGCCCCTAATATTTCCCGCGAAACCAACTTCTTTCGTCATGGCTGTAAAGCTATCTGTGTTCGATACGATTTCAGAATCTTCTATCGTTAATCTCGTATTCTGTGAATTTTCTGATCGAGAAAAATTTTGAATTGGTTCCGGACTATTTTCCCGACTTATTAAATTGTTTTCCACTTCATTATTCATGATACTGTTTTCCTCTGTTGGCGAGTTCGCCATGTTAACAATTTCGTCATTCTCACTATCCATCATTTTTTCCTTTTTCATCGATCGTGTAATCATTTACAAAACATACAAAACTCGTCACTATATGAAAATTACACACAATGACACTTTATCTCCAACAATACCATTCACACGAAATGTTTCCCTCAAACACGATTAATCGAACAATTGAAATAATTGCACTAATTGTCAAACCCGTAGACAAGACAACAGAAATGAAATTTTGCAAAAAAAAAAAAAAATACCATTAGAAGAATGACAATTACCAAATCTACACATGCAAAATAGACTACAATTGCTAAACTACAAATTACTACAACAATACTACTGTCTACTATTTTTACAATCAGAAGATTCCAAGGGACGATCCGAAACAGCGGTCGCCACGTGCATGGGGGCTTAATTAAAATACAATGCAAATAATTTTAATATTTTGCTTTAGTAGCTGTCTGTCCGTTTACGCAGTCTCGTAAACGGTTGGCCCTGACTAGTATTATTACGCAATCTGACTGCATCGAACAACAACAAAGAATGAAATGGAAAATTTCATTAACACAATTAATTAATTAAGTCCCCAGCAACTATAAAACCTACGAAACCAAAGCACAAGTGTAACTGTTCTGTGTGTGGGAGTATGACTCAACGTACGCATCTGGCACGGTTCTTCTTCAACAACACAAGAAATTTTAAATATCATTTATACTGAATTAATTAAAGAAAATAAAAATACCATAATTACTCAAGAGAACCAGAATTACACTCTAATCCAAGAACACAAGCCAGATGCTTTGTTGACTGAACCTGTAATGAAGCATTATTTACGACATTAAATAATGAAAAAAAAATCCAGTTTCGTTACCTTCATATATTGACCAAAATCACTCTAATCATTACAATATATCTCCACACCGACGCGCTATTACCACATCTCAACAAGAACTTTTCAGTATCACATCTCAGCAAGCACTCCCTACTAGCACATCTCAACAAACACTCTCTGCTACGAGTTCTTAACAAGCACTGACTACCACGAGCTCTCCCCAAGCACTGCCCACTACGACATCTCAATAATCACTGCCAGTGGAGGCGGCGGAACAATACTCTCTAGCGCGATCTCTGGCGCTGTGGCTCAGTGTAGCCACCTTTCAACCGCTGCGTTATGCCGGTTGCATGCGAATGAGGCGAAATACAATTCAGGTCGTTCGGATACTTTTGAGTATGACTGTACATGTCCAAACGCACAAATCACTGCAATTCAGAAAAAAATGAATGATTACTCAAGAGAAAAGGCTTCCTAAATTGAGCAAGTAAATAACGCGTTGGCTCACCTCTGGCTTTTATTCAAGCAGTTATTCCGATTGGTACTGATTGAATCAGTTGTTATACGTCCATCACTCCGCGAATCTCAATGACTGCTGTAGCAGAATTCAGTGATGAGTCCCTCTTTTAACTGAGGACCAGCGAAGACTCCCTGGACAGCGGTGAGATGTCGACATGACTAGAATGTAGCCACTTACAAAAACGGTTTTCTGAAATTCAGACAACATACGTAGCAATTGCTCTGCAAAATGATGTTCATGAAGCAACTGTGTGAAGGTTCCTTTTGCCTGGCAATAACACTCGGAATTGACAGTTTCTAATCCAATTGTCTTCTAGTAGTGCTGAAGTAATGATCAGCACACACACCATATTATGTGGCTATTCGTACGGACGTTGAATCATTGACTTACATTGTGCTCGCTGCGTCCTATTTCCCATCTGATCTGATGCGTTAGTATTGAACATCGTGTTCTGTACTTGGCTAATACTTTCATTAGAGTTTCTGCTTACTTACTTAAGGCGTTTCGCCACAAGAGAAAATTTTGATCAAGTTCATCTGCGACTTTACATAACTCGGTTTGAATCTGCTCGCCCAACGAACCCATTCACAAATAACCTCACAGATAGTTTACATTATGGACTTTGGAATTTGGCATCCATTGTTTCAGTTATCTGTAAACTCTCTTCAGATGTGAAAGCTGGTAATTCATATGCAAATTCCTTTCCTTGTAGTTAGAAATTTCGTGTATATTTTTTTCCTGTTTGATAACTGCATTATTTACTCTTTTGAGAGCTGACAAACCATTTGAGATAGCATGGCTTACGCTTGTTTTAGTTCTTTTACAACATAATTTATTTTCTGCTCAGCTTCTGGTAGATCTGCTTCAGCTAACAGTACTTCTGATATTTCACTTGCTGATCCTTTTGACATAGCGTCTTGTTTAGCTGATACTGCTAATGCCAGAGTAGCTGGTTTTTCCAATATTTCTAACGCCATATCCTTTTGTGTGTGGATGGGGTCCCTTCCATTAACGAAATTTCGTCTACGCTGCTTGTTGTTCTTGTTGTGGTCTTCAGTCCTGAGATTGGTTTGATGCAGCTCTCCATACTACTCTATCCTGATCAAGCTTCTTCATCTCCCAGTACCTACTGCAGCCTACATCCTTCCGAATCTGCTTAGTGTATTCATCTCTTGGTCTCCCTCTACGATTTTTACCCTCCACGCTGCCCTCCAGTACTAAATTGGTGATCCCTTGATGCCTCAGCACATGTCCTACCAACCGATCCCTTTTTCTAGTCAAGCTGTGCCACAAACTCCTCTTCTCCCCAATACCTCCTCATTAGTTATGTGATCTACCCATCTAATCTTCAGCATTCTTCTGTAGCACCACATTTCGAAAGCTTCTATTCTCTTCTTGTCTAAACTATTTATCGTCCAAGTTTCACTTCCATACATAGCTACACTCCATACAAATACTTTCTGAAATGACTTCCCGACATTTAAATCTATACTTGATGTTAACAAATTTCTCTTCTTCAGAAACACTTTCCTTGCCATTGCCAGTCTACATTTTATATCCTCTCTACTTCGACCATCATCAGTTATTTTGCTCGCCAAATAGCAAAACTCCTTTACTACTTTAAGTGTCTCATTTCCTTGTCTAATTCCCTCAGCATCACCCGACTTAGTTCAACTACATTCCATTATCATCGTTTTGCTTTTGTTGCTGTTCATCTTATACCCTCCTTTCAAGACACGTCCATTCCGTTCAACTGCTCTTGCAAGTCCTTTGCTGTTTCTGACAGAATTACAATATCATCGGCGAACCTCAAGGTTTTTATTTCTTCTCCATGGATTTTAATACCTACTCCGAACTTTTCTTTTGTTTCCTTTACTGCTTGCTCAATAACAGATTGAATAGCGTCGGGGAGAGGCTACAATCCTGTCTCACTCCCTTCCCAACAACTGCTTCCCTTTCGTGTCCCTCGACTCTTATAACTGTCATTTGGTTTCTGTACAAATTGCAAATAGCCTTTCGCTCCCTGTATTTTACCCCTGCCACCTTCAGAATTTGAAAGAGGGTATTCCAGTCAACATTGTCAAAAGCTTTCTCTAAGTCTACAAATGCTATAAACGTAGGTTTGCCTTTCCTTAATCTTTCTTCTAACATAAGTCGTAGGGTCAGTATTGCCTCACGTGTTGCAACATTTCTACTGAATCCAAACTGATCTTCCCCGAGGTCTCCTTATACCAGTTTTTCCATTCGTCTGTAAAGAATTCGCGTTAGTATTTTGCAGCTGTGACTTATTAAACTGATAGTTCGTTAATTTTCACATCTGTCAACACCTGGTTTCTTTGGGATTGGAATTATTAAATTCTTCTTGAAGTCTGAGGGAATTTCGCCTGTCTCATACATCTTGCTCACCAGATGGTAGAGTTTTGTCAGGACTGGCTCTCCCAAGGCCGTCAGTAGTTCTAATGGAATGTTGCTACACCCGAGGCCTTGTTTCGACTTAGGTCTTTCAGTGCTCTGTCAAACTCTTCACGCAGTATCTTATCTCCCATTTCATCTCCATCTACCTCCTCTTCCATTTCCATAATATTGTCCTCAAGAACATCGCCCCTGTATAGACCCTCTATATACTCCTTCCACGTTTCTGCTTTCCCTTCTTTGCTTAAAACTGGATTTTTATCTGAGCACTTGATATTCATGCAAGTGGTTCTCTTTTCTCCAAAGGTCTCTTTAATTTTCCTGTAGGCAGTATCTATCTTACCCCTCGTGCGATAAGCCTCTACATCCTTACATTTGTCCTCTAGCCATCCCTGCTTAGTCACTTTGCACTTCCTGTCGATCTCATTTTTGAGACGTTTGTATTCCTTTTTGCCTGCTTCACTTAATGTATTTTTTATTTTCTCCTTTCATCAATTAAATTCAGTATCTCTTCTGTTACCCAAGGATTTCTATTAGCCCTCGTCTTTTTACCTACTTGATCGTCTGCTGCCTTCACTACTTCATCCCTCAGAGCTACCCATTCTTCTTCTACTGTATTTCTTTCCCCCATTCCTGTCAATTGTTCCCTTATGCTCTCCCTGAAACTCTGTACAACCTCTGGTTCTTTCAGTTTATCCAGGTCCCATCTCCTTAAATTCTCACCTTTTTGCAATTTCTTCAGTTTCAATCTACAGTTCATAACCAATAGATAGTGGGCAGAGTCCACATGTGCCCCTGGAAATGTCTTACAATTTAAAACCTGGTTCCGAAATCTCTGTCTTACCATTATATAATCTATCTGATGCCTTCTAGTATCTCCAGGATTCTTCCATATATACAACCTTCTTTTATGATTCTTGAACCAAGTGTTAGCTATGATTAATTTATCCTCTGTGCAAAATTCTACCATATGGCTTCTATTTGACCTCCAATCCATATTTACCTACTATGTTTCCTTCTCTCCCTTTTCCTAGTCTCGAATTCCATTCACCTATGACTATTAAATTTTCGTCTCCCTTCACTACCTGAATAATTTTTTTTATCTCATCATACATTTCATCAATTTCTTCATGTTCTGCAGAGCTAGTTGGCATATAAATTTGTACTACTGTAGTAGGCATGGGCTTCGTGTCTATCTTGGCCACAATAATGCGTTCACTATGCTGTCTGTAGTAGCTTATCCGCAGTCATATTTTTTACTCATTTTTAAACCTACTCCAGCATTACCCCTATTTGATTTTGTATTTATAACCCTGTATTCACCTGACCAATAGTCTTGTTCCTCCTGCCACCGAACTTCACTAATTCCCACCATATCTAACTTTAACCTATCTATTTCCCTTTTTAAATTTTCTAAACTACCTGCCGGATTGAGGGATCTGACATTCCACTCTCCGAGCAGTAGAATGCCAGTTTTCTTTCTCCTGATAACGACGTCCTCTTGAGTAGTCCCCACCCGGAGATCCGAATGGGGGACTATTTTACCTCCGGAATATTTTACCCAAGAGGACACCATCATCATTTAATCCTACAGTAAAGCTGCATGCCCTCGGGAAAAATTACGGCCGTAGTTTCCCCTTGCTTTCAGCCGTTCACAGTACCACAACAGCAAGGCCGTTTTGGTTACTGTTACAGGGCCAGATCAGTCAATTATCCAGACTGTTGCCCTGCAACTACTGAAAAGGCTGCTGCCCCTCTTCAGGATCACACGTTTGTCTGGCCTCTCAACAGATCTACTTCAGGAATAGATCTGCGTTGCCTGTCTCAGAGGGATCCGTGTTGAATTGTTTCGCTCACTTTACCATACCATGACAATTAAATAGAAATTTCGTTAAGTTTCTGCATCACTACTAGAATAGTAAATAACCAGACCTGTCACTCTTTTATGTAACTGAGAACCATAATAGTTGCATAGTAATAACATTTGAAAAAAAAAGAACAATCTAGCAATGCTCTACCCCTCCCCCCCCCCCCCCCCAGTTTTTGCACAGTGCCCAAATTCCACAATCTTGGTCACACAAGAATTACTAGTTGTAATAAATATTTTATAACAGAAATGACCAACGACTACTAAACTGAAGTTCCAATGAGTCCAAGAGAGCAAATATTGAAATATGCACTTGAACTCCATCAACGAAAATTGTTCTTCTCTCTGCATGCCATTGTTTATTTTATCAATACCTTTTGTGGTAGACATCTTCCTGTCAGAACATATGTCTACTACGAAACAAGATTATAACATTTGTAATTACAAATTAATTCAATGAATTACAAAAAGTCCTGGTGTCGGGAGCCACTTCTAATGTGAAAGGTAATTAAAATAATAATTTGACTGTCCTAACTGACGACTTATTAAGTAGTAAATCGTATTGAATCTTTGATAAAAATCGCGAAGTTTCTGATTCGAAATTATGCAAAAAAGAATGAGCGATCAACAACTGAGTTTACCTTTGGCCATCACAATATTTTTTTTTCTTCACCAACTATAAAATTGAACATTGTTGTTCATGGGTTAATTATGTGAGGAAGTTAAATAATAACAGTACTGTATTTGCTTATAGTAAACTTAATAAGTGGTTGAGATTTAATATTTTTAGTCTGATATGCAGGCCGGTCGGAGTGGCCGTGCGGTTCTAGGCGCTACAGTCTGGAACCCAGCGACCACTACGGTCGCAGGTTCGAATCCTGCCCAGGGCATGGATGTGTGTGATGTCCTGAGGTTGGTTAGGTTTATTTAGTTTTAAGTTCTAGGCGACTGATGACCTCAGAAGTTAAGTCGCATAATGCTCAGAGCCATTTGAACCTTTTTTTTTGTGATTTGCACTTACTAGTACCAGTTCTCCCTCAGACAGTAGCACACAGGCAAAGGTCTCAAAGAAGAACTATGTCCATAAGAATTTCATTCATCATTGCCTTAATGTAACGAGTGGAAAAAGATGATAGATTGTGCGTTATAGATTGTACGCAAAGCGTGTGCACAGAACGAGGCGGCGCTGTGGTCATCACAATGGACTCGCATTCGGCAGGACTATTGTTCAAATCCCCGTCCAGCCATGCAGATATAGGTCCCGTTATATCCATAAATCACTGCAGGCAAATGCTGGGATGGTTTCTTTGAAAGGATACGGCTGATTTGCTTTCCATACTTCCCTAATACTAGCTTGTGTTCCGTCTTTGATGAACTCGTTAAATATTAATCTTAATTTCTTTTTTCAAAGCATCTATGGAGTCTGCGTTATGGCGATCAGAGATTAACAACATCGCAGATTATGAAATTCTACAGTCGATATCATAATGAGGAAGCTACAGAAGGATGCTGAAAATTAAGAGGACTGATAAGATAACAAATGTGGAGGACCTCCGCAGAAATTATGAGAAAACTAATATGTGGAACATACCGACTACAGGGAGAGACAAGCTGACAGCACATGTGTTAAGACAAGAGAGAATGACTTTCGTAGTACTAGGACTCAAAGGAAGCAAAAACTATAGGGCAAGACATAGATTGGAACATATTTAGCAGAAACCAGAATATGGACCAGATAAAGAAACCAAGTCAAAAAATGTTTCTGAGTACAGATTGGCACAAAACTGAACACCATGCTGGTTTGACACGCGTGATAAATTTGCATGAAAGAATGGACCATATTTGCTGCGCCTTCATGTGTGATAAGGTTGTTCATTCCAAGGATCGTATGAAGAATGTCAACAATCAATAGCATACAGTTCGTTGTTGACAGCTCTCTGAATTGGTCAGTGTGTTGAATGCGATTGAAAATGGAGAAAACCAAGTTTCGTGCTGTTATTGATCATTTTCATTTGAAGTATTGGACTACCACTGAAGATCTTTTACTTTTGGATTAATGAATTTAAACGTGGTCAGAGAAGCGCCGAAAATGGCGCCGTCCAGTTGAGATCACCACAAAGGTAACTAATGACAAAATGCATGATATATTGATGCAAGACTCTTGAATAAAAATTCATGAGATGGTTCAGACTGTAGGAATCTTATCTGATCGAGTGCATAATATCCTTCACGGAGAACTGGCCATGAAGAAGTTGTGTGCGAGATGGGTGCCTCGATTTCTTACAGTCGACCAAATGTGCATCCAGCACGATATTTCAGTACAATTCCTGGCTATGTTTAATCGCAATCCGCAAAGATGTTTGCGCCAATTTGTGTCTGTTGATGAAACCTGGATCCATTATTGGATACCAGAGTCAAAACGGCAGTGAAAAACATGGAGAAAGATTTGTGAAAGTGCACGAAAGAAGGCAAAGATTGTATTGTCAACAGGTGGGGTGATGGCCACATTTCTTGGGATTCACAAGGAACAGCCGTCATAGAATACTTGGAAAAAGGCAGAACCGTATCTTAACCCTATTATGCCTCACTGATGGATCGTTTGAAACTTGTATTGACTAAAACTGGCCAAGGTTGGCAAGCAAAAAATAATGCATCAGCCCACAGATTAGCGAAAATAATTGCGGGAAGTGAGCGCGTGAGTTACTCTTTGAATTGATCCCTCATCCAACCTATTCACCAGACTTAGCCCCAGGTGAATTCTTCCTGTTTGCTAGGAATGAGGAAGGAATGGAAATGAAGTCCCACGCTTCTTGACAGAGCGTGGGGGAACGTTGCGCTACACCCAAACCCCCGTACTAGGCAAAGTCCTAATGGAGGTGGTGTGCCGCTGCCTTCCTCCGACCAAAATGGGGATGAATGATGATGATGAAAACGACACAGCAACACCCAGTCATCTCGGGGCAGGTGAAAATTCCTGACCCCACCGGGAATCGAAGCTAGGATCTCGTGCTCGAGAAGCGATAACGCTACCAAATGGTTCAAATGTCTCTGAGCACAATGGGACTTACCATCTGAGGTCATCAGTCCCCTACAACTTAGAACTACTTAAACCTAACTAACCTAAGGACAACATACACACCCATGCCGGAGGCAGGATTCGAACCTGCGATCGTAGCGGTCTCGCGGTTCCAGACTGAAGCCTAGGACCGCTCGGTCACACCGGCCGGGAGAGCGCTACCGCGAGACCACGAGTTGCAGACGACGAAGTAATAGTTGCGGTCAACGAGTATTTTGAACAGTTTGACTGAACGTACTTTTCTGACCAAATGAAAAACCAGGAGGATCGCTGGACAAATTGTATATTTCCCAAAGGAGGCTATGTCGAGAAGTAAGCTGACTTCTTCACGAAACAAAGATTTTTTTCTTGTGTTTTTATCAAACCACCCTCAGAGTAGCAAGAAAGAGTCGACGTTAGAGTTTAGTCGTTTTGAAGTTTTGTATGTAAACGCGGAGATATAATTTGTGAGTTGTAGTGGCTCTAGAATCACAGACGCGTCAATTTACCGTATGGCTGAGACACGGGAGGAGTACAGAGGCGGCACGTGGGGTAGCGGCCGCTGCTAGGGGCTGTTAGGGGCGGCTAACGGGGCGTCGCATCCCGCTCGGCAGCTTGGCAGGGCCTCGCAACTCGACCGTAACTGCGGTACTTCCTGCCTGCCGGGACAAGCAATTAATAGAGCCGGCGCTGCCCGAGGTGTGGCGTTAACGGCCGCCCACGGCTCTTCTGACAGCCCCCCGTGCAGTTGCCTAGCTCATCGCCTGGTCCCCAACCAAGAGGTCCTGCATTAGCATCACCGTTCTGTTTATGTCCAGCACACGACACGCCTACAAGTAGACAAAAGTTTTAAAGCTAATGCTTACCGAGACGAGAAACAGATTTAGAACGAAAATAAGTTCGAACATTATCATCGATACCAAAGCAAAGAGCTAAGTGTTTTGAACGAAAATAAACGTAATAACAGAAACACAGTATCCTCGCTAATTCTTAACTTACCGTAAGAAATTAACTTAATAAAATATATTCATTTAAAAAATCTGAAAACAAAGTATAAATAAAAAATAATAAACAAAAAGAAAGTTAAAAAACAGAACCACACAAACAGTACACCGCTGCACCAACACACTTCACTCTTACCTCTTACACCTCCTATGATCCCTTAGTCGGCTATTCAGCAAATGGGCAAGACCACGTGCAATACGCAAGAAGAAGGTTTGTGGGTTGTTAAATACATAAATATGACCTATCAGTGACCCGTACTGCGTGCATCTGGTGCCTTCGGAACCCATGGATACACAGAAACGATAGAAAAATGACAGTAAATGATAAATCAGAACTACATACTTGTAAATTGGCATATAATTTAAATGTGCTGCCAAGAATCACTGCAGATCTCCTAACAAAATATGTAAAGTTAAAACATTTAATTCTATTACAGAGTACAGATGACGCCTAGCATGAATAGGCGAAACATGTTTGGTAGACACAAAATATCATTCAGTTGGAAAAGACAGAATTTTTTTACATGACAAATGTAATGGAAACAGGAACTCATGAGGAATGGCTGCAAGTGTTTACAGATTTATGCGTTAGTAAATTTAACCAGTTACTTAATATCGTTAAACGTGAAAATTGTTGGATTGGTCTGACCCTGAAACTTTCGAATGTCAAGTGAAATAACGAGTTACTGTAACGAGTCGCTTTTGCTATATCCCTTTTCCAGTACACGTTTCGCAAGTTTATACATCCATTATCGGATACATTATACGTTATTTTACAAGGCATGGATGTATTCTGTATATGACATTTCTTAAAACTGCGGCATTATGTTTCAGTAGCCACAAGCAGTTATTCCGCTCTTGTTTACACCATTTCATCACATTCATCTTCTGCGAACTTTATACTCTGCCCAGTCACATTAAGGTGACAAACCGTCAAAAGCTCTACCATCTGAGCTACCGAAGCACGACTCACGCCCGGTCTCACAGCTTCACTTCTGCCAGTATCTCGTCTCCTACCTTCCAAACTTTACAGAAGCTCTCCTGCGAACCTTGCAGAACTAGCACTCCTGAAAGAAAGGATACTGCGGAGACATGGCTTAGCCACAGCCTGGGGGATGTATCCAGAATGAGATTTTCACTCTGCAGCGGAGTGTGCGCTGATATGAAACTTCCTGGCAGATTAAAACTGTGTGCCCGACCTAGACTCGAACTCGGGACCTTTGCCTTTCGCGGGCAAGTGCTCTACCATCTGAGCTACCGAAGCACGACTCACGCCCGGTCTCACAGCTTTACGTCTGCCAGTATCTCGTCTCCTATCTCGGTCGGGCACACAGTTTTAATCTGCCAGGAAGTTTCATATCAGCGCACACTCCGCTTCAGAGTGAAAATCTCATTCTGGAAACCGTCAAAAGCCTGAACAACCACATTTCGCTGAGTGGGCCACTGCGAGACATGCAGGAAGATAGTCAATAAGGTGCTGGAAGGTACTAACAGGGATATGGAGCTATGCTGACAGCTGTGCAGCATTTGGTGCTTCCATGTGTTACAAATTTTGTGACTAAAGCTTTATCGCTTGAGTTTTAGTTTAATACGTGACGTGTCGATTTTAGAGTTTTTATTTTTCATTGAACCTTCTGCCAGGCACTTTATTGTGAATAGTAGAGTAATCACGTAGAAGGTACTCATACCAGGGCCAAAACCTAGGTCAAAAGACTCCCATTTTTTGCAACAGAGTGCTGCTATTACTGGTAATTTTACATATTATCATCTTCAACAATTAATATTTCGTTAAAACCGTTTATCTGTTTATCGGTGTGTCTGTGTACAAGTTTCTCAGCAGCTATACACTTGTAGATTGGTAAGGAGGTAACTCTTCCTACGCTTCAGCGATTGTTTGCTATTCTATCCGTTCATACCATGTATCTGTATACAACTTCCTCAGCAACCATACACTTGTAGCTCAGTAGGAGGCAACTATTCCTACATTTCAGTGATAGTTTTCTATTCTATCCCTTCTTACCACATATCTGTGTATGAGCTCACCAGCGGCTATACACCAGTAGATTGGTAGGAGGCAACTCTTCCAACGCTTCTGTGATGCTTTGCTGCCCTGTCCGCTCATGCCATCTGTTTGTTTGCGTGTGTGTGTGTGTGATCAGATTCTGAACTAATTTTTCTTAGTTCATGTTCATATATTGTAGGATATTTTCGTTACAAAAAGTTTCTTTGTTGTTAGAGCATTCATTCGTCAAATTCAGGAAGATTTATGACGGGAGCTGGAGCCTGAAAGAGGGTCAGTTGATGGTGATATGCAGGAATCTCAGATTGTGGAACCGCCTCCAGCTGCTATTCCACTAGCACATCATCCATGTGAGTACGTAATTTAGTGTTCAAATTTCGTATCATATGGTTACGCTAGAGGAAGTTTACAACTCGTATTTCTTGTTACAGTACATGATGTCGATGAGACTGATCAGATGTTGGAGTTACCTCAATGAACTGTCTCCTTCGCCAATGCCATGTAAGTACATAAGAATCATATCAGGTTTTGCGCTTCCAGTTTTGATCTTCCATTGGTCTTGTTACAGCGACAATAGTCAACTGCAGGGTGAGGATGGTAAGATACAGCCATCTGAACCAAGTCTCCCATGCTGGATTGGGTGGTTGAAATGGCACATGCATGGCGGTATTGCGAACCCCAATCCCCTCGAGTGCCTAGCTGGATGCATCGAGTCCCAGACGATACAGGCATCTGGGACAAGGCGTCATCTTGAGGAGATTGGGAATTAGGTAAATAGTTGCAGTTTGTAAGTATACTTACTCATTGCTTCTCTCTTCATAGGCCGGCCGGTGTGGCCGAGCGGTTCTAGGCGCTTCAGTCTGGAAACGCGCGACAGCTACGGTCGCAGGTTCGAATCCTGCCTCAGTCATGGATGATGTCCTTAGGTTAGTTAGGTTTAAGTAGTTCTAAGTTCTAGGGGACTGATGACCTCAGATGTTAAGTCCCATAGTGCTCAGAGCCATTCGAACCATCTCTTCATAGCTATACCACCACACCATGCTGTGGCATGGATGTAAAGGCAGGCAGTAACACGAACAAAAAGTGGTCCCATCCAGCATGCCTCGTCCTGCTAGACGAGGCTTGCAGCTGCACAGACGCTGCCACCACCTCGGCTGCTACAGCCCCTGCCGCCACTGCCGCTACTCCCGCTGCTGCACACTCTCCACTTTGGCGTCTGTGGGGACATTACCTCTGGTTGCTGGGACACCATCTCCACACCTACCACAGCCGTCTCGCCAAACTGTCTCACAACAGCCTGGCTGTTTCCATTGGCCTGAGGTAGATGCTAAGCATCCTCTACTTTCACAGCCAGCTGGAGAAGGGGTAGGCACTACTGCTGGAACATCTAATCGGCCTGGATCACCCCAGCCCGGTTGCTCCATCTGGGGCGACAAAAACCGTCATCAACTTCCTACCCAACCAACAACTAGTTATAGTGTTTCTGCTGTTGGTAGCAGCTCTCTCTCCCATCCTAATGGTGACCAACACCAGGTTAGTAACGTCGCGCCTGAGCTAAATTATTTGGTGGTTGAGGCTGATTTGATGAGCAAATCTCGTTCTCATGAACTGAGAACTCAAAAAATGGCTCTGAGCACTATGGGACTTAACAAAAAAATGGTTCAAATGGCTCTGAGCACTATGGGACTTAACAGCTGAGGTCATCAGACCCCTAGAACTTAAAACTACTTAAACCTAACTAATCTAAGGACATGACACACATCCATGCCCGAGGCAGGATTCGAACCTGCGCCCATAGCGGTCGCGCGGTTCCAGACCGTAGCGCCTAGAAGAACTGAGAACTCAGCCAAGAGGTAGAGACCCAGTAGAGTTTGTGAAAGTACGCTTTCCCCCTGCTGTAGAGAGAGCTCACTGACTAATGAATCACTGTACCCGTCCATTAAGAGAACTGCAGTGCTGTGCTGCGACGTCATGCATCCTTCCAAACAAGATGGTGCTGCAGAGGTGACCAGCATCGTCTATGTTTGGGGGAGAAATGGGGTGGTATCATAGAGCATATCAATTGCTACGCTGTTTGAAGATTTCGCCTTGAGTGCTATACAAGACATGTTTTCTGAGATGAAAGTCAAAGGCTCAGGTAAAGCACTCAGCTGAGTAATATACCTCAACATCCATATGCATGTCAGTAATCCAGTCGATGGAGGGTCCAGCTATATCAAGCTTCCTGATGATATAGCAGTCAAGAGGGCATGTATTAATGTCTAAAATGTCTATCAGTATTGCTTCGCACGGAGAATTCTGGGTTGCAAAAGAAATTACCTGGTTGACATATGTTGGTTTTATAACTTTGGCGGTATCAAATTCCCTATTGAACCCCACGACGCACTAAATTTGGCGCATAGAATATCGGTATATCAATTTACGTTTTTACGCAAGTCAGGTGACGATAAATCTAGGAACAGAGTCGTCAGACCAGTCCATTTCTCCCATTTTGCAGGTCAGCATATGTTGCGTGTGAACATGCTATTATTCTCAGAAGAGGATAATAAGAAGAAAGACAGTTATCATTACTGCTAGATCAAGAACATGTCCCACCTTCTCTCCTGCCAACTAAAACACAAACCACAAAATATTTGCTTAAGGTGTCGAATGCAATTTCCACAAGCAACTTTTTAGCAAAGTATCAACTTGATCGCTGTAGCAGGAAACTGGTACGTGTAGTAATGCCTACTGCGGAAAACGAAGTTCAAGAATGCTCACCACCAGAAGCGATGCCCCTTTGTAGTTTACGCTAGTTTAAAATGCCTTCTTACTCCTATGACACGCCGTGAAGGTGGTCCTACAGCCTCACAAGCAACATTCGAAGAAAAACACGTACTATATGCGGCAGTGTGCTAGTTCACATGCATGTATGATCCAAGACTTAGCCATGAGAAATCGTATGTCGGAGATAATCCTGCAACTTGGTTACTCACTGAGCTCGAGAAACTCTAATTGGAGGTGATAAGCTTTACAGCACCAACATTCCCATTACTGAGTCAAAGAAAAATGATTGTTTGTAAATGAAGGCTAGTGACTGTCATACCGGTGGGCGACCGTTAGGTTGGAAAGTGGAAACTTCACATGGAAACCATTGTCAGCTAATGGGAAATTTCCACAGTGCTGCCCATAACACATACAACCTGAAGTATCAGTTATCGTGAAGCATACCTGTCTTTTTCACAATCGGAGCGAATATGATGCTCACTTTACTATTGAGGATTTGGCTAAATTCAGCGTGGAGAAGGATCAGGTCAGTGTCCTGCCTGATAGCGTCGAGAAATATACGTATATCACATTGGCCAAATGAATGACACCTACAGCTGCACTCCACTTCCTGGACTCGCTACGCTTCTTGCAGGCAATGCTCCAGAAACTTGTAGAAATTCTGCCTCAGGAGGATATGCACATCAACAGAGGTGCCTATCCCAATGATGCATTGTTCCCACTTGTGACAAGAAAGTGGGTTTTCCCATACAAGTATCTGTATTGAATGGGAAAACTCACGTAAAACCAGACTAACCAGCATAGATGCATTCTCCAGTTTACAGACCATGTCATGCCGTATCAGATGCAGAGTATGAGCATGCTGTGAATGTTTGGCAGGAGTTTAACATCCCAGATTTGGGAAAGCGTGAAAAACTTTATATAGACACGGATTTGCATTTGATAGCAAATGTTTTCGACAAATTGCAGAGTGTATTCATGACCATATATTCTCTGGACGCTGTTTTCTATTGGTACCAGGGCTGTATTGGGATACTATGCTTCTTTTCTTTGAGCAAGCGCACTGTGGGCGACTTTTCCGATGTGTGCATAGACTTGCCAAGACGAATAACCAACGTATGGGCAGAAAGTTCAGTGCATCCAACGATTCAAGCTATATTGTGTATCTAGACATGATTAACTTGTATAGGCATACCAAAAATCGCTGCCGGCTGCCAAGTTTTAGTGGCTTCTAAACCCGAATGTGTCGGTTAGGTGTAACTATCCATAGTGTAGCGGCTGATTCTGGTGTAAGATATTTTGTCAGGGCAGACGTCATGCACCCTTATAGTTTACATGACATGCAAAGTGATTTGCTTATATGTCCAGAGCAACTAGTTCCACGGGGCGGGACTATCACCAAGTTGATGAAAATTGTGGGGAACAAGCAGAGGTACATCATGCTTTACGGTATCCTCCAGCAGTACCTCGATATAAGGTTGGGGCTAACTGCAGCGAGGTGCTGTATCCCCTTCAAGCAGTCATCGTTACTGAAGGACGATATTGATTTAAATATCGGAAAGAGGAGGTCTGTGAGAAACGATTTCGGAAATTGATGAATAATGCAGTTTTCGGTAAGATAAGGAAAAATTTGAAAACACATCTCGAAATTCTTATTAAGTCGGACTGGGATTGGAGTTGTGGCATAAGGAAGTGTATCACCAGATGAATTTTCAAACAGGTCACTATCTTCAACAAGAACTTAGTTGCTGTGCAGATGTCGAAAACTGCAGTACAGATCATGAAATCAGTAGACGTGAGAATGTGCCTACTAAACCTGTCTATATGCCACAATAGTGTGTAAATAGTCTAGCGTTTAAGTTTCACCTGCTGCCAACCATCAAGTCTGATTCGTTTTCAGTGTAGATATATCCCAGTCCATCTACAAAATATACTCAATCTGTGCTGTTATGCGCTGGAAAATCGTCAAAATATTCTCAGCCAGTGCTATTTTGCCTTGGAAAAATTACAAAAAATATTCTCAGCCAGTGCTATTGAAAATTGTAGGTACCATTCCTGCTACTGCTGAGTGGACTATGGAAGGCTTTTGCACATCATATAAGACGGAGAATAACAAAATATATGTAACAGTTGCAAGGAATTATGCCTATAGCGCAGCAAGTGTTTCATTATAGGAGCAGGTAGCACTTGACTGTGTCTAACTCCAGAGATATGTAGCAGACATCTTTAAAATTATATCTGTTGTGCTTGAGGAGCACCACAGCCATAGTATCCGGGTAAAGTTACGTACTAAGTGCGGTACCGGCCACTATCCGGTCGGCCACACTTTCAAATACGCGTGCCCCAATTACACCACCACGTTTCCTACAGCCGCGGCACGAGGGTGCTGTCACAATCGATTAAGTTGCTTCCAATGACATGCAAGCACCCATTCCCCGGAGCTCCAGCGGCAGGTGCACTAAAGTTCGAACATTCATTCACTGAGCTCATTTTGTGTATTTGTCAAAAAAAAAAAAAAATGTTCAAATGTGTGTGAAATCTTATGGGGCTTAACTGCTAAGGTCATCAGTCCCTAAGCTTACACACTACTTCACCTAAATCATCGTAAGGACAGACACACACACCCATGCCCGAGGGAGGACTCGAACCTCCGCCGGGACCAGCCGCACAGTCCATGACTGCAGCGCCCCAGACGGATCGGCTAATCCCACGCGGCGTGTATTTGTCAATTGAATAGCACTTACAGACTTTTTCATAGCGGTCAGGGATCATGATCTACTGAATAGTTATTGTACTGTAAATCTGGGGCTTCTGTGTATGTTTCAACATTCAAAGCCACTGTTAGCAACTGATGGTGCAACTACAGCAGCAGAGTTATGTATTATTTTTACTTTTTGATATTAGTTGTAGAATAGGTTAATATCTGGATAATATGTTGATGAGCAGCATCTGTTCCTCGCTCCCGTATCTACTAAAGAACCATACAGCGAGCAAAGAAGCTACAGCAGACTGGATACGAGGAAAATGAGGTGGTACAAGAAGCTTCGGACATCAGAGCTGGACTTTTTTTCCCTTTCTATTGCATTCTTTTTTATTTGTGGGCGGATATTAAATTGAAATACGTAAATTGAAATATTTAATTGAGATGTTTAAGGAACCATGGGAATCCGGGGAGAGAAACGTCTAAGTGCTGAGCAACGTCTAATGTCTTCTTTTTCAGAGCCAACAAATAACAGAACTGCTGTTAGCAGTTTCTTGCCTCGTACAAACGCAACCAGTGCATCAGCAAAAGGCTCCAGAAACTAAAGAAGGAACTCAGCTGCCGCCTCCACCTTTCTTACATTTCGATGAGACGATGGAAACGTGGAAAGAATACATAACACTGCTGCGTCAGCATTTCGACGATTACAGAGTCACGTCGCGCATTTTTCTCTTCAAGTATAGGAGAGCACACCTACCACCTCCTAGTTAAATTGCTTCCTATTAGTGAGCTCCAAACCCAGCCCTTCGAGGTCAAAATTGCAGGATTAGACAAATTTTTGAGAGTGAAACGTACGTTGCAGCTTCTCAGTATAAATTTTTCTGCACGCAACGTCGTAGTGGTCGGTTGTGTAAAGAATGGACTGCGGAACTGCAGGGAACGACTAGAGATTGTAAATTTAATGGTGTCTATGGCGTAACTAATCAGGATGAAATGCTTCACGATGCTACTATTCAGAATCTATCAGATCAAAGACTGAGCGCCGAAATCCTAAAGCATCGAAACCGTAGCCTCGGTGAAGTGCTTGAAGTTATTGTTGCACGCGAAGTTGAAAATTTCTAACTGCCAGTTATCGCTTCTCTGGCAGCGAACAACCCGTGCCCCAGCCGCAGGCCTGGCCCCAGCACTTGCAAATCAGCACCACGTAAACAAGGCCGGAAACACTACACACAGCGTTTACGGCACCACCGCATCCCTAGTTACACTGCCCCAGCTCCGCGCAAAACAAAGTCAGGCTTGAAATGCTATGTCAGCCACTCTCGGAAAAGCTGCTTCTTCAGACAAACTGAATGCAATTTTTGTCATCGCACGGAACATAGGAAGCCGGTCTGCCTGCAAAAGGCTAGAAAGCCCAACTCCGTTTCACGTGGAAATAACGCAAAGCAGGAACGAATGGAAATCAACGTCATTTCATGTTCAGATTCCGTGCTGCCTCCTTCTCAAAATTCAGAGAAGCGAAGACTCAGAAAACGCACACGCAGGCGTTTAATGCGAATACCACACACTTAAAAAAGGTTATCCCATTTCGAAATTCACGAATGCGCTCTAGTCCCCAGGTGGAAACGGAGAACAGTTTTCCACAACATGGAATGGACAGTTCTATTCAGAGGACACACAGCGAACTATCAATGAAACCAACCAGTGGCTGTTCAACTGGAGCTTCTGTCACGTTGCTTAACCTAAATACACATGAAAAAATAGGTAAACCACCTTTGTAAACATCAACTCCGCATCTCACCGCCTATAACGGCGACAGTCTTTTAGTGCTTGGAACGTGCAATTTAGCTGCAAAATACAAAAACACATTTTCGGCATGAATGCGTTTGATTCCTTCGGATTAGACAGTGTGCATGACATTGCCCCAAAATTTCCCTTGCTACAGTTCAACAACTCTGTGACAAGTATCAACATTTGTTTGACAATACTGTAGGGTGCACAAAAGATTTTCAAGCTCACATCACTCTTAAAGGTATTGCGCAACGTAAGTTTTTCCGCTCACGTCCTATGCCGCATGCTTTACACGACAACGTGGCTACAGAAATTTAGAGGCTGGAATCCGTTGATGTCTTAAAACCTATTGCAGCAAGTCAGTGGGCATAGCCCTTAGTTCTCATTCGCAAGCCAATCGGGAAGATTCCTCTTTGCGCGGATTTCAGCCTCACAGTAAATTCAAACTGTAAATTTCGCATACGGAGGACATTTTGGATCATGTAGCGGGAGGATAGTTCTTCTCAAAAATTAATCTTGCCGAAGTCAATCTTCAGTTACCATTGGATGAAGAGAAAAATTATTGTTTTGTAAATACTCACGTCGCCTTGTTTGAATATCAACGCCCACCTTAGGGAAGTGCTTCCCGCACCTGAGTTGTTTCAAAAATTTCTCAAACAAGTAACGTACAAGCCGTCGTCTTGTTTCAATTATCTTGACGATTTAATCGTCTCTGGACAAACACCGGAACAACATCTTAAAAATTTGGCCTCTCTATTTCAAGTTTTAACTGAGTTGGGCCTCAAATATAGCTTGCAGAAATTTTCGTTTTCAACACAACGATTGAATATTTAGGACATATCATCGACGCCAATAGTGCTCGACCTTCGACGAGGCACTTATAAGGAATTCAATAATTGCCATATCGTAGGAAAATACGTGAACTTCAAGCTGTTCTTGGAAAACTGACTTACTACATAAAGTTAATTCCTAATGCGGCGCAAGTTGCCGACCCCCTGAACCACCTCAGACGTAAAAATGTTCTGTTCTGTTGCACAAAAGACTGTGATCAGGCGTTTCAAAGACTGGAAAAGGCACTGCTTCGTCAACCTTGCCTTATACACTACGATCTGCTCAAACCACTTGCGCTTGCAGACGATGCCTCGTTCCATGGCATCGGGGCAGTTTTATGCGCCAAAACTTTGAACAGCTTTGAGAATAATTATAGTCATCTGGAAAAAGAAGCCCTGCCTATACTATATGGTATTACGAAATTTCATCCTTACCTGCACGGCAGAAAATTTTCCTGGTCGCAGACTATAAACATTTGACTGCGCTGTTTCATCTGTCGAAACAAGTTCCCTACCACACGTCACAAAAGCTTCAACACAGATCGCTATTATTGTCCCACTACCGGCATGAAATTCTGTATTTGTCGCCGTCTCGTTTGGCTCGTTTGGCTATTGGCCCAGATGCAGCATTCGACGCATTCGACGCTTCTTGTTTACATGCTGATTCCTCTGATTAGCAAGCATTGGATTGTTTTCCTACTGATTCACGGCTGATCGCATAAGCCACGGAGTATCCATTAGTGCACTGCAACAGTTCATCTCTGCTGAATGATATGATTCTGCTTCACACGCATAAGAGACAGACAGACAAGAGTTTTAATCCCTACCTTGATGCAACAGCAGATGCTTAGTCTTCTACATAGAGGTCATTCGGGAACAGTTCGCACTAACCAGGCGGCGCGCCAACATCGTACACGGCTTGATTTAGATAAGCAAATAGAACGTGTGAAGAAACGGCTTGGCTCTGAGCACTATGCGACTTAACTTCAGAGGTCATCAGTCACCTAGAACTTAGAACTAATTAAACCTAACTAACCTAAGGGCATCACACACATCCATGCCCGAGGCAGGATTCGAACCTGCGACCGTAGCGGTCACGCGGTTCCAGACTGAAGCGCCTAGAACCGCACGGCCACACCGGCCGGCTAGAGCGTGTGAAGACATAATGTCGTGCTTGCATGGACAATCAGGCCGCTCTGTACCAGGAATTTTTCTCTTGCCCACCTTCTGATACTCCATGACAACCCCTTCATATAGACTTTACTGGCCCCTTTTGGAAAACACGTTGGTTGAGTATTGTGCATAACTACAGCAAATACCCTTTCGTTATCCCAATACACTAGACTAATTCCACCAGCACTGTCAAGGCGCTCACTTCTGTATTTTCTCTCGAAGTCTTGCCACAAACAATTTTTTCTGACAATGGACTTCCTATTTCTTCGAAGCAATTGGCACAAATTTGCAAACGCAATGGAGTGCAGCATGTCAGGACAGCACCATACTCGCCTCGGCCTAATGATGAGGCTGAACATTTTAATCAAACATTCAAGACACAGATGTCGAAACTTGGAGCTTAACATTCACGTGAAGATAACTTAGTGATGTTTCTGAGATCATATCGTACTTTGTTTGCTCTTGATATTTCGCCGGCAGAACGTCTGCATGGGAGCGCCATCGGACCTTACTGGATTTGCTTCGTCCTTACCGCTCTGCTCCAGCTTCAGACTTCATCACGAAGTTTCAACGGAACATCAGAGTTCAATATCGTGTGTACAACAAGCCACATTAATGGGAATACGGCGTTGTTCACAGATCAGCTGGGAGAGCGCAGTAGACATTCACAGCAGCGCAGTCACGCATCAGCTCCACCAAAATCAGCTACGGCTCCGTGAATTCAGTGATCCTGCCCTAGATCAAACTGTTCCATATTTCTTCTCTGCACGTCCCGCCTCCTTGACACAGCCTCATCCATTGGTGGCAACGAAGCGCATGCCTCCACCCGTTGCCGTCTCACTGCCTCCACCTGCCCATGTGCGGCACCGTTGGCGCCAACGCCACAGGTTGCCTCTCCCATGGCCATCAACGCCGTCACTGTCGGCTAGACACTGGCACACACTGCAGTACCCTTCATGCTCTTACTTGTGCCGTTGGATGCGTCCTGTAACTGGTTTTGCGGGCAGTTTCCCTGGCGCTCTCAAGTTGCCCCCCATGCCCCCAAGACCCCCCCCTCCCCCCCACAAACAACCATCACTATCCACTGCACGGGCCTCCACCTGCCCCCTGTACCTCCCAAGTTGGGTGGGGAGGGATGCGGTACTCGCCGCTATCCGGTCGGCTGCACTTTCAAGTACACATGCCGCCAGTTACGACGCCACGTTTTCTACAGCCGCCACCATGACACAAGGGCACTGCCACGAACGATTACGTGGCTGTCAATGAGATGCAAGCATCCGCTCTCCATAGCTGCAATGGCCGGTGTATAAACTTCGAACAGTCATCAATCGAACCCGTTTTGTGTGTTTGCCAGTTGAGTAACATTTACAGACTTTCATAGTGTCCACGGCTCTTGATATGCTGAACAGTGAAGACTGACTGATTTGTAAATCCGCTTTATCTGAACATGGTTCAACATTCAACAACCGGAAAATAATATGAACTTCACACGAGAATTACACTACGCTGCAATTTAAGATAACCTTAGATGTTTTAGAGCTAAACCCGAAATAAAATGATTAAATTCTCAGTTAGGCTGAACTTAACAAATCCATTGTCCTACGGACTTAGCAGACACGCGCTTAGCCGGAGCTCTTACCATTTCAGACGCTCGCCACCGCCAGACTGCCACTGCCTACCGCCAGACTGCAACTGCCACTACTGAGCGTGCTTCCCTGAGGGTCGCTCACAAAGACAAACGGAAGGGGCCAGAGGGGCAGCTTCCTATACCAACATGACAAGGGACGGACCGGACCATACTAAGAATAGAAACCTCTTTGCTTTTAGGAACCGTAGCTACCTGTTCCATCGTTGGTCCTACTGTTCTCTAGCAGACAGCCTTGTCTGCTACCCTCAAGCATGCAACTACAAACACATTTGATCATTCATCCTCTCACACAGAAGGGAAGGGGATGACAGTATCTTATCATATACAGTATATAAAAGAAAGCGGATGTAGGTTCCGTATGAGACTGTGTGACATGAATTACATATAAGAATTACGTATAAACTGTGCTTTAAAGTGTAGTAGTGTGACAGATCGTTCTTGTTTACGTGTAAAAGTAACACGTTCTACTACTCAGTCTCCTCCCAGATAGTCAGAAACGCCACAGTAAATTTAGAAGAGGAATTTATGTCGTAAAAGACAACAAATTTGAGATATTAAACATGAAAGGAATCCAACAGAGACCTTTCACTACGTAAAGCTAACTAACCTAAGGACGTCACACACATCCATGCCCGAGGCAGGATTCGAACCTGCGACCGTAGCAGCCACGTGGTTCCGGACCGAAGCGCCTAGAACCGCTCGGCCTGAACGGCTGGCTGATACCCATTCACCTGACCACGTTTGGTGTCCGCCGCCAATTTCCAGGTGAAAGAGAGGGGAATGCTGCATTGCTATTGGTTGCTAGGGGGAGTGTGAGGGAGGATCAGAACCCAATTCAAGCATCTAGCTCAGTCACGCCCATAAACCAAGGTGAGCACCTCATATTCATTTTGTCTGGCGTAAAGGAGTAGGACGAAGCTGTCTTCAAAAATGGCTCTGAGCACTATGGGACTTAACATCTATGGTCATCAGTCCCCTAGAACTTAGAACTACTTAAACCTAACTAACATAAGGACATCACACAACACTCAGTCATCACGAGGCAGAGAAAATCCCTGACCCCGCCGGGAATCGAACCCGGGAACCCGGGCGCGGGAAGCGAGAACGCTACCGCACGACCACGAGCTGCGGACCACGAAGCTGTCTCCTGCACTGTGTATTGACCACTCATTTCAAAAAACACGAAACAGCTAGATTGCAGGAGGTAGTCTCTATGAGTTGTGAAACGCATCCTCAGTCTATCCTGCTGTATTCCCCCTACGATCGTCCATTATCACCTTCCTGCATTCCTCGTGTAGGAGGCTCAGCTGTATGCGTACAGCTACGTTAATGCACTGCTTAAGGATTTTTTTTTTGGTTTGATGCGGCCCACCACGAATTCCTTTCCTGTGTTAACCTCTTCATCTCAGAGTAGCACTTCAACCTACGTCCTCAATAATTTGCTTGACGTAATCCAATCTCTGTCTTCCTCTACAGTTTTTGCCCTCAACAGCTCCCTCTAGTACCATGGAAGTCATTCCCTCATGTCTTAGCAGATGTCCTATCATCCTGTCCCTTCCCCTTATCAGTGTTTTCCACATATTCCTTTCCTCTCCGATTCTGCGTAGAACCTCCTCATTCCTTACCTTATCAGTCCACCTAATTTTCAACATTGGTCTATAGCACCACATCTCAAATGCTTCGATTCTCTTCTGTTCCGGTTTTCCCACAGTCCATGTTTCACTACCATAGAATGCTGTACTCCAGACGTACATCGTCAGAAATTTCTTCCTCAAATTAAGGCCGGTATTTGATATTAGTAGACTTCTCTTGGCCAGAAATGCCTTTTTTGCCATAGCGAGTCTGCTTTTGGTGCCCTTGCTCCGTCCGTCATTGGTTATTTTACTGCCTAGGTAGCAG
The DNA here is from genome assembly GCF_023898315.1 of Schistocerca nitens. Lineage (NCBI taxonomy): Eukaryota > Metazoa > Arthropoda > Insecta > Orthoptera > Acrididae > Schistocerca > Schistocerca nitens. Next base: position 652,389,254 of record NC_064619.1, on the reverse strand, counting down.
AATTCCTTAACTTCATTGACTTCGTGACCATCAATCCTGATGTTAAGTTTCTCGCTGTTCTCATTTCTACTACTTCTCAGTAGCTTCGTCTTTCTCCGATTTACTCTCAAACCATACTGTGTACTCATTAGTACGGCCGGCCGAAGTGGCCGTGCGGTTAAAGGCGCTGCAGTCTGGAACCGCAAGACCGCTACGGTCGCAGGTTCGAATCCTGCCTCGGGCATGGATGTTTGTGATGTCCTTAGGTTAGTTAGGTTTAACTAGTTCTAAGTTCTAGGGGACTAATGACCTCAGCAGTTGAGTCCCATAGTGCTCAGAGCCATTTTACTCATTAGTACACAATATGGTTTCCTGCAGCCATTCAGCAGATCATTTAATTCTTCTTCACTTTCACTCAGGATAGCAATGTCATCAGCGAATCGTATCATTGATATCCTTGGACCTTGTATTTTAATTCCACTCCTGAACCTTTCTTTTATTTCCATCATTGATTCCTCGATGTACAGATTGAAGAGTAGGGGCGAAAGGCTACAGCCTTGTCTTACACCCTTCTTAATACGAGCACTTCGTTCTTGATCGTCCACTCTTATTATTCCCTCTTGGTTGTTGTAGATATTGTATATGACCCGTCTCTCCCTATAGCTTACCCTACTTTTTTCAGAATCTCGAACAGCTTGCACCATTTTATATTGTCGAACGCTTTTTCCAGGTCGACAAATCCTATGAAAGTGTCTTGCTTTTTCTTTAGCCTTGCTTCCATTATTAGCCGCAACGTCAGAATTGCCTCTCTCGTCCCTTTACTTTTCCTAAAGCCAAACTGATCGTCACCTAGCGCATTCTCAATTTTCTTTTCCATTCTTCTGTATATTATTCTTGTAAGCAGCTTCAATGCATGAGCTGTTAAGCTGATTGTGCGATAATTCTTGCACTTGTCAGCTCTTGCCGTCTTCGGAATTGTGTGGATGATGCTTTTCCGAAAGTCAGATGGTATGTCGCCAGACTCATATATTCTACACACCAACGTGAATAGTCGTTTTGTTGCCACTTCCCCCAATGATTTTAGAAATTCTGATGGAATGTTATCTATCCCTTATGCCTTATTTGACCGTAAGTCCTCCAAAGCTCTTTTAAATTCCTGTTCTAATACTGGATCCCCTATCTCTTCTAAATCGACTCCTGTTTCTTCTTCTATCACATCAGACAAATCTTCACCCTCATAGAGGCTTTCAATGTATTCTTTCCACCTATCTGCTCTCTCCTCTGCATGTAACAGTGGAATTCCCGTTGCACTCTTAATGTTACCACCGTTGCTTTTAATGTCACCAAAGGTTGTTTTGACTTTCTTGTATGGTGAGTCTGTCCTTCCGACAATCATATGTTTTTCGATGTCTTCACATTTTTCCTGCAGCCATTTCGTCTTAGCTTCCCTGCACTTCCTATTTATTTCATTCCTCAGCGACTTGTATTTCTGTATTCCTGATTTTCCCGGAACATCTTTGTACTTCCTCCTTTCATCAATCAACTGAAGATTTCTTCTGTTACCCATGGTTTCTTCGCAGTTACCTTCTTTGTACCTATGTTTTCCTTCCCAACTTCTGTGATGGTCCTTTTTAGAGATGTCCATTCCTCTTCAACTGTACTACCTACTGCGCTATTCCTTATTGCTGTATGTATAGCGTTCTAGAACTTCAAACGTATCTCGTCACTCCTTAGTACTTCCGTATCCCACTTCTTTGCGTATTGATTCTTCCTGACTAATGTCTTGAACTTCAGCCGACTCTTCATCACTACTATATTGTGATCTCAGTCTATATCTGCTCCTGGGTACGCCTTACAATCCAGTATCTGATTTCGGAATCTCTGTCTGACCATGATGTAATCTAATTGAAATTGTAGTTGCGTAGCAAGACAGCCAAGCCACTCGGAGGTAGCCGAAAGGCACGCGTTAAGCTCACGCAGATTGGCGTGAGGTCTGGAACAAGGTAAAGTAATTATCCTATAAAGAAAAGAATGTAGTTCTTGGAATACTTAACTTTAATCCACAATTGGAGAACATCGCTCTTGTTTAGACATTATTACACTGAATATAAACTGGTAATGGCGCCTTGCTAGGTCGTAGCAAATGACGTAGCTGAAGGCTAAGCTAACTATCGTCTCGGCAAATGAGAGCGTATTGGTCAGTTTAGCTTCGCTAGCAAAGTCAGCTGTACAACTGGGGCGAGTGCTAGTCAGTCTCTCTAGACCTGCCGTGTGGTGGCGCTCGGTCTACAATCACTGACAGTGGCGACACGCGGGTCCGACGTATACTAATGGACCGCGGCCGATTTAAAGGCTACCACCTAGCAAGCGTGGTGTCTGGCGGTGACACCACATTCCTCCCCCGCAAATCGGCGAACGGTGGTGTTATAAGGCTTCCGCCCGCCGTGGGGAGGACCCCATGTTGACGTATACGACGAGGTGGGGAGCCTAACGACAGGCGAGGCTGTGCCACCCGCACCCGGCCATTCGGTCCGAGGGGAGCTAGGGAGCGCCTGAAAACCTAGTCCAGGGTGCACGCCAACATGCGGTGTATGCGCCCGTAGAGAGACAGGAGAGGCCGAAGAGTCGACCTCCACCGGGGCGGTGCACCCGACGGGCGAATATGACATCTGGTCCGGAGCGGGCAAGAGTTCCATGTCGGAGGACCCAGGGAGGCGCCCGGCGGCTGCAGCGACGCGTCCACTGCGGGCGGAACCGGCGGGAGGACCGGCGGCGGCGGCGGCGCGTCGCCATGGGGCAAAATGGAAGGCATCGTCGGTAACACCTGGGGATGAGGCGAGGCAGTAGATGGCTCCCCAGGGCGCTGACATGACGGCACCGCCGCTGAAAGCAGACGGGGAGCGGCAGAACCCGTGCGACGACAGAGGCGCAGCTGATTGAGATGCCGACGCACCGCACCAGAGGCCCCCAATACCAAATACATAGCGCGGCCGAGGCAGCGAAGAATGCGCCCTGCGAGCCAACGCCGTGAACCTCGATAGTTGCGATAGGAGACAATGTCACCTGGGGCAAAAGCAGGTGGCTGCCACTGCACAGGAACCTGATGCGGCGGATGCAGCAAAGACATCAAGGTTCGATGAGGACGACCGTGGAGCAACTCAGCCGTCGAGCGACCATCTCGGGGCTGAGAGCGATACGAGGACAAAAAGAGCAATAACGCGTCCTCCCGAGAATGCGACTCTTTCAACTTCAACATCTGTGACTTGAAAATCCGGACCAATCGTTCAGCGGCACCGTTCGACTGAGGCGAAAACGGCGCGGATGTCAGATGTTGAATACCATTGGCCTTGCAGAATGACTGAAATTCTGTGGACATGAATTGTCCGATTGTCAGAAACAATAGTCTGTGGAAGACCTTCAATACAAAAGATAGCAGATAACGCTTGGATGGTGGCACATGACATCGTGGAAGGCATCCGGGCAACAAAAGGAAAATTACTGAATGAATCGACCAGAACCAACCAATGGACCAGCAAAATCAATGTGTAAGCGTTGCCAAGGTGAAGTGGCTTTTGGCCATGCAAAGAATTTCCGTGGCGGTGCGGATTGTTGTTCGGCACACGCCATGCAAGAAGAGCACATATTCGTCATCGCAGCATCGATTCCGAACCAAGTACAGTGCTGACGAGCAAGTTGTTTCGTTCGGACTATACCCCAATGTCCTTGGTGGAGAAGCCGTAAGACGGAGGACTGTAACGAACGTGGGACCACGACCCTGGACTGATCATTATCAGAACGCAACAGCAAAACACCACGTCGTACAAAAAGTCTCTCCTTGTGAGCAAAAAATCGGCGAACCAACGGATCCTCGATCCGTGACTTTGACAAGGGCCATTGAGTAGCAACAAACCGCAAAACGGTAGCAAGGACAGGGTCAGCAGCTGTGGCTGTAGCTACACGACGAAAATCAATCGGAAACGATTCGACCACGTCATCGGTTTCCGCATCAATGAACATGCAAACAAGTTCGGAAGAATCTAATGCTCTATCCTCAGCAACAGGCAAACGGAACAACGCATCGGCGTTTCCGTGCTTAGCAGTGGACCGATACAAGATATCGTAGCGGTACTGCGAGAGGAAAATAGACCAGCGAATGAATTTCTGCGCTGTACGTGGAGGTACAGGCTGGTTCGGATGAAAAAGCGATGTCAAAGGTTTTTGGTCTGTGATGATGGTAAAGTGACGACCATACAAGAAATCATGAAACTTAGTAACACCAAACACGAGAGCCAAAGCTTCTCTCTCGATCTGTGAATCATTTCTTTGCGCAGACGAGAGCATTTTGGACGCAAAGGCAATAGGGTGATCATGAGATCCATCTTTGTGCGCAAGCACAGCACCGATCCCGAAATCCGATGCATCTACCATCAACAAAAGGGGTTTCTGGGGATCGAATGGCGTAAGGCAAGTATTGGAAAGCAACGCCGATTTCAACTGGCGAAAGGCGCGTTCGCATTCCGTCGTCCAGACGAACGGAACACCTTTACGGCGGAAGCGATGAAGCGGAGCTGAAACGGAAGAGGCCTGGCGCACAAATTTGTTATAGTAATTTATTTTTCCCAGCACACTCTGTAGCTGCTTCAAATTCTGCGGCGAAGGTAAGTCCTGTATGGCACGGAGGTGCTCTGGACTCGGATGTATGCCTTGGGTATTTATTACATGTCCCAGATAGGGTAAGTCACGAGCAAAAAACACACATTTGTCCTTCCGCAAGCGAAGACCATTTTGTCGCAAGACCTGAAATAATGTTCTGAGACTGGCTAAATGTTCTTCTTCCGTCTTTCTGGAGATCACAATATCGTCGAGATAGTTTGCTGCAGTAGGGACCGACGCACAAACAGTTTGCAGATATTGCTGAAACAATGCAGGGGCGGATGCACACCCGAATGGCAGTCTTTTGAATCGATACAAAACAAGATGCGTGTTAACCACCAAAACGCGCTGGGATTCTTCGTCCACCGGTATTTGCAAGTACGCATCTGCTTGGTCCAACTTCGAAAAATATTTACCCGGGCACAGTTTGTCAAAAAGATCTTCCGGGCTGGGTAAAGGATAAGTTGCAATCACTAATTGTGGATTCACTGTTGTCTTGAAATCCACACAAAGTCTCAATTTTCCGGAAGGTTTTGGCAAAATTACTAATGGTGATGCCCAGAGAGAAGCCTGCACACGTTCAATTACACCTTGTGATTCTAAATCGTTTAATGTTCTTGCGACCTCATCACGCAATGCGTGAGGAACATTGCGCGCTCCGAAAAATTTCGGTTGCGCGTTTACTTTCAGTTCCAAATGTGCTTTATAGTTCTTAGCGCAACCAAGGCCCGGAGCAAAAATGTCCGCAAATTCTTCACATAGACGAGAAACACTGGCTGAAGGCACAGTCTGGTTCACTGATAGGACAACTGAAATAAATCTAAACCAAACAAGTTCACTGCAGAAGAAGAACGAAGAACGTAAAATGACACAAGTTTCGTTTGTCCCTTGTTGTTGCAAGAAGGCTGCACTGTCCTAACACAGGGATATGCTGTCCTGAATATGTAGTTAGCTTAACATTTGCGGCATGCAACAGAGGTTTGCCCAGCTGTTTGTACGTGTCGTTATTGATCAATGAAACTGCAGCTCCGGTATCGAGCTGGAATGGTATTACGTGGCCATGAATGTCCAAGTCTACAAAAAGTTTATTGTCCTGCTGACGACAAGAGCGACTGTCTCGTGCAACGTGAACAGACACTGGTACAGAATCACTTGCGACTTACGGGATTTCCTGCGACGTCGACGCACACTTTTTGTGGGATGAACACAGTCACTGTTAGAGAGAGAGGCACTGGGCGGAGTGGAATTAACTACATGAATTTCCATGGGCGAAGGGTCACGAGCCTGAGTAGTCTTGTTTCGATTCCGATTCCGGCGCGAAGCAAAGGCCCTGGAATGGTTGTTAGTGTCCGATCTAAGCTTTTTCTGGCAAACACTCTGAACATGTCCTTTTTTATTACAGAAAAAGCAAATAGCTTGACGTGACGGGAAATTGTCACGCGAATGTCTAGTTGCACACCGCAGGCATGACTTTAGTACTGCATTTGCTTGCTGGCGCGGCACACGTTTTGGAGAGCTTGGCGGCAGCTGCGCGGACGGGCGCGAGGGCAGTTTACTGTTCCGTGCAGCGTGCCCGGTGGGCCGGTTAACGTGACACACGGCTGTCGAAGTTGCAAATGATTCCTGAGCAAAGTCAAGTGTGTCTTGCCGATCCAATATGTCCATCACTTGTTGAAGGAAGGGATTGACTAGTTTCAAAATCTGTTCCCTTATACGAACATCAGAAACGTTCTGTGCAATTGCATCACGCACCATAGTATCTGAATAAGGGAGTCCACATTCACACTCAAAAGCACAATCCCTAGTAAGGCCTTGCAAAGTTGCAACCAACTCCCGATTAGCTTGACCGGCCGTACGTTTTGTACGAAAGAACGTATACCTTTTTGCAACGACATTGACTGATTCTTTGAAATATGCATCGAATGCCGACAAAATTTCTTCGTAGGACAGAGTTGCTATGTTGCGTCGGGGAAATAACTTCACTATCACTTGGTACGTGTGCACCCCGACGGATGCTAACAAAAAAGGCTGCCGCTCGTTACCTTGAATGCTGTAGGTGGCGAGATGGAATCCAAATTGGCGTGACCACTCCGTCCAGCTTTCCAGTGCCGCATCAAAAGGATGAAAAGGTGGTGCAACTGCATGTTGTGGCTGCGGTAGCGGTGGAGCGGCGGCGGCCGCATCGTTTTGCATTGCACGTTGACCCTGGACGAGCTGTCCAAGGGCATCCAATAACGCCTGCGTCTGCTGATCCTGCAAGCGATAAAATTCGGACAGTACATCTGGAGATTGTGGCGAAGCCATGACACAAGTAAATTAAGGCAAGATCAATTGGTACAAACGCGACTTAGCTCGTCGCCAACTGTAGTGGCGTAGCAAGACAGCCAAGCCACTCGGAGGTAGCCGAAAGGCACGCATTAAGCTCACGCAGATTGGCGTGGGGTCTGGAACAAGGTAAAGTAATTATCTTATAAAGAAAAGAACGTAGTTCTTGGAATACTTAACTTTAATCCACAACTGTAGAACATCACTCTTGTTTAGACATTATTACACCGAATATAAACTGGTAATGGCGCCTTGCTAGGTCGTAGCAAATGACGTAGCTGAAGGCTGAGCTAACTATTGTCTCGGCAAATGAGAGAGTATTGGTCAGTGTAGCTTCGCTAGCAAAGTCGGCTGTACAACTGGGGCGAGTGCTAGTCAGTCTCTCTAGACCTGCTGTGTGGTGGCGCTCGGTCTGCAATCACTGACAGTGGCGACACGCGGGTCCGACGTATACTAATGGACCGCGGCCGATTTAAAGGCTACCACCTAGCAAGTGTGGTGTCTGGCGGTGACACCACAGAAATCTTCCCGTATCTCCCGGCCTTTTCCAAGTATACCTCCTCCTCTTGTGATTCTTGAACAGGGTATTCGCTATTACTAGCTGAAACTTGTTACAGAACTCAATAACGAATCCTACACCTGTTATACCATTTTCTGCTGCTGTTGATATTACCCGATACTCATCTGACCATAAATCCTTGTCTTCATTCCACTTCACTTCACTGACCCCTACTATATCTAGATTGAGCATTTGCATTTCCCTTTCCAGATTTTCTAGTTTCCCTACCACGTTCAATTTCTGACATTCCACGCCCCGACTCGTAGAACGTTATCCTTTCGTTGATTATTCAATCTTTTTCTCATGGTAACCTCCCCCTTGGCAGTCCCCTCCCGGAGATCCGAATGGGGGACTATTTCGGAATCTTTTGCCAATGGAGAGATCATCATGACACTTCTTCAATTACAGGCCACATGTCCTGTGGATAAACGTTACGTGTCTTTAATGCAGTGGTTTCCATTGCCTTCTGCATCCTCATGTCGTTGATCATTGCTGATTCTTCTGCCTTTAGGGGAAATTTCCCACCCCTAGGACAAGAGAGTGCCCTGAACCTCTATCTGCTCCTCCGCCCTCTTTGACAAGGCCGTCGGCAGAATTAGGCTGACTTCTTATGCCGGAAGGCAGTGGCGGGGATCGAACCTGGGACCGAAGGCGTTTTGATTATGAATCAAAGACGCTACCCCTACAAGGGTAGTTTTCCGGCTCAATATTACGTACAAATCAACACCTATTTATTTCTGGCACTGTTTGTAACGTATGTCTTTTACAGATTTTTTGTTGATATCAGGTAATGCAGCACACTTTCTAAACAAATTAGATTTTGAATATTTTTGAACGTGTTTAAGGTTATCAAAAAAATTAAAAAGAATTTGATGCATTTTTTTCTAAAATACTTCCTCAAATTGACATACCATTTAATCCAATGTTATACATTTGAAGGAGACAAAATTTTTACCAGATATGTATGACATGATGGTTGGGGTACTAGACCTAGTTAATTCCACCTATTATATATATTTCAAGGATAAAAAATATCACATATTACATTTTAATTTTTATAATTTTTTCCTAATAAAAATGTTATTTTTTATATAATTTAGTTGAACCTGCAATAAAGCTTTGGTCTACTACGTAAGAATGGACTATTGAAAGTTACAGAAAAAATTGCAGCAATGCTTTATAAACTTTAGGAAATATTTGTAGCTGAATTCTGAAAAATTCAACTTGAGGGAAATTGCGAATGAAGATATGAGTCCAATTAAACTGTGCCTCTGAACATTCCTGAAGCATTTCTTCATCTTCAAGCTTCCTCTTGGCATTCGTTTTGGCACTTCTTGCTTCTTTGGTAACTTGAAGAACGAATCTTTCACCTTCATGCACCCATTGTCTTTCACACGAAAGCGATTGATCTTCCACATTAGAGCCACATTTTATGCCTAAATTTCTCAGGACTTCCTACCTACCAATCACTCCATCATTGAAACATATCAGTGCATCTAGTACATCATCTTTTAATGTATTTAGTCCTACAAAAATATTGTTGGGTTATCTGTCCCACATGCAATGTTTGAATCATTCAGCTGTATTCTGAGTGCCCCTATGATGACATTTACTAAGCAAAAAAGAGTCACTCAGGTCTCCAAAAATTGGTTTTATTTCATTCATAACAGGCTCAGGAAGAGAATGCTTATTATAGTATATTTGACCACCTTCTTTTGCTTTTTGGTAACCACACTAAGAACCTGCTCCTTTAGGGCAAAGCCCATGAACAGGGTGGTCATCTGTGGACAAGTTATAAAGTAGGTGGCCCATACAGCTTTTCTCATTGCTGTAACATCATTCAGATGTGTAGTTCATGTAATGGCCAGTCCATAATAACAGTGAAGAAGGTCTATTCCAGTTTTTCAATCTGCCTCGGCCACACAGAGATTTTACATCAGATAGCAATTTTCCTTTCATTTCTCTTCGTAGCTTCCTCAATCTAGCACCCATCCTCTTTTGCATATGCCAACAACACTCCAGTTTCGTTACCAAGGTATCACCATAAACATTGAACTCATTAACTTTATTGAAAGCTTCTGAGTCCCCATCGCCTTGGTACTTCGTATAGGTAAAGCTATAAACGGGCACCGACCTCTGAAATATTTTTAGAGCTACATCACACTCTATACCTCCACTATAACCATCATAATTCTTAGAACACTAATGCTCAATATGTCCTTCAGTGTTACGATGGCAGGTGTGGCAGGACTTAGATAAGCACTCAGTATCAACTACTTTTCCATTCTCCAGGAAAGTAGCACTTACAACACCATTCAAGGAACGACGTCCTCGATGTTGCCATGCCCCTTCAACTACAACAGCAATGTCCCTGGTTCCACTAATATTTACAGCTTCGTCTACCGCACGTTTCATAGATGCTTTAGACACAACCGTCAAGGCACCTAAAAGTATTTTTGTGTACTTGCTGAATCTACTGGGAGGAGGAGGAAGGTCTATCAAACCATAAAACGTTTGAGCAGACTTTTTTCCTTTCCTATTGCACGCATTGCATACACTAACTTCAAATTAACATCATATGAATAATGCACAATGTTCTACATCATTTTCGAGATATATTTATTGCAGAATCTACACAGAACAACTAATTTTGACGCTAAACCCTTCCTACTACTTTGTTGTTGAGTTATTTCCAGACAGCCTACACCATCACATTGTTTACATTTCGCCACTTCCTTTATCAAAGAAGATAAGATGTCCATATCAAAAAGAACAAATCCACTAGAAACGGCGTCCTTGTTAACATAAAAATTATAATCACCTGGAGGCGTTCCATGTGGGAGTTTCTCTCCTGAAGAACTGATACAGTGTGACTCGCTTTGTTTGTGAACTGGTTACCACGGAATTTCCTTTTATTGAATTTCTTGATGTGTGACATAGTTCATATTTAATGCACACTTGGGCAACAAACTTTCAGTAACACATAAACAAACTGCTTCAGCAAAGCAGAAGTAAATACTAGCAAAACTAATCATTTACAAACACCAGAAACCTGCACTGTTACCAACACATACAATGTATCATACGTATAATCGCTGGGAACAGAAAGTTCACAATTCTTTTCGAAATAATACTGGTTTCTGTAACAGAAGTAAGGGGGTGGTGGCATACATGATCGTAACTTTAAAATTTGGAATACATAGGTCATTTTCTTTTGACACCCTACAATGTTTATATCACTGTTATCAGGAAAGACTTTAGAATTTAATATAATCATTAAAAAATTCCTAGTTTTTCACCATTTATAAGTACCCTGTATCCTTAAACTCCCCTATGTCCAGCAACAACATCCCATCAACTGAACACAATTACCACCAAAACAAATAAATAAATGACTAAATACCTTACATTCTGCCCCTGCAGCGCTGACTGAGCCTTTTTCCAACTAGTTCACACGTGGATGAAGTATGGGAATTGGAGAAGGGATGGGGAAATGGGGGGAGGGAGAGGAGTGTGGGTGGTGACATCATCAGTGCGACATGGTCACATACACCCCCTCATGGAAAGGAGGGGGGGACCTCCCAGGGAGAGTCGCCATCTTGAATACATTAAAACTGTCTCAGCTCTCTCTTTGCCCTCCTATGTAACGTACACCAGAACTACAGATTTATGTCTGCAACCAGGCGAAGACTTAATTATCTAATTTTTTTGAGATTATGGGTATATCTAATTGACACAAAATCTTCCACAACATGTCGTGGAAAATATAATAATAGTATCTGTTGTTATTGTGGTCTTCAGTCCAAAGACAGGTTTGATAGACCTCTCCACGCTACTCTATCCTATGCAAGCCTCTTTATCTCCAAATAACTATGGAACCTATATCCTTCTGAATCCGCTTACTGTATTCATCTCTTAGTGTCCCTTTAAAATTGTTACTCCAACTTTTCCTTCCGATATTACATTTGTTGAAATGGTAGGAGCGGAAGGGGATTGGCGAGGTGCCAAGCCACTTTAGAAACAAACTGTAAAAACAGATTTATCTTTAGTCTCTTCAAAACTTTAAGCACTTCAAAATGTATGGTCAGTTCAGACATCTTTAAACAAACTCTGAGCAGCAGTATTAAAGCACGTAATTAACTTTAACGAATTTGATTGCTGGCAGTAAAATAATATTGATAATAAAGAATATGTGCAAAGAATTCCAAGAATCTTCTAGTATGACCTTTTTTCCTTAAAACAAATAATTATAACTCACAATTTCACAAACGGCTGGGTTGAAAAAGCACTCAAGACAATTAATCAAACAACAGATATAACCCTTGTACAACCATTGACAACAGGGGATAAATAACAGAACTTAACTTGTGTGTGTGGGGGGGGGGGTGGAGGGGGGGGGATGTTATGTGCCACAATATTGGTATTAATTTACAAATTGTATGTCCTTCTCTGTACTTGCTGGCCTTTCTTTTTACAATAGCCAACGTCAGGCCCTCCTGGTTAGTATAACTTACAACACCTATAACATAAACCTGTTATCACTAGCAATAGGCAAGAAGTTACAGTGCTTAATTAATGTGTTTAATAATGGAAAAAATACATACAAAAACCTAAGCACTCACACACACATACACACACACACACACATAGAGAAAATTTGCAATGGAAAGCAATTACAAGTATTAGAATTATCCTTTGACATTAAACGCCACAAACCCATTTAATTTTAACCTTTGATTTAGCCGTCTGTGAATGAAGCCAAAAGATGATTGGTCCCTCTGATACCAACATAACAAACCAACAATTCGAATGGCTTCGTGACATTTCAAGAAAGAACTATATGGCCAGTGCAAACAAAAGCACCTGACTTTGTGAAACGATTCCGGGCCAACAGTACTGCAAACAGTTTAAGCCAGTTACTCGTATTTTACATGCACTCAGTAAGTCAACAGCTAGTTCACAAACACATTCTCGGTTTACGAGAAGCAACAGGATCAGCCCACTTAATCGTACTATAATTATAAACAATTCAGTCATCTTCCATCCAGTTAATCTTTACCTAATAGTTGAGTAAAAAGGATTACCTTTAAAGAACAAAATACGGTATCTAAAGTACGGTAAAACGACAACAACAGCACATGATAGAACCTGTACATCGACATTACCATAGAGATACATTCATTTGGCAGTAACATAAAACCAACAGCTACTTATACTGTAATCCCAGCAGCCATGGCAAGGACGCGGTTTTCCTTTGCATGGTGTCTCTCCTCATATCAATGCGATTATCCGAATATACCTTCGAAACCAAATTATAGCCAATTGACGCGATGAGTGTGGCTCTAAGCTAATCTATAAGATTTCGAGAAGAGAATAATGTGGAGAATTATGGTACCTGTGTCTGCTGACGAACAGGAACAAAGATTGGTGTCTTTCAAATGACCTTGGTAAAGAGTAGCAACTAAAGATCTGCGTATTACAATTCCAGTGACAAAACTAATGTAACATTCAATAATAAAGATACAACGGAATCTTAGGCTGAAAGTAGACTTTAATAACCCTGCAAGCTCCGTTGAAAGATATACGGTTGATCAGTTATGCAGTGACTATCAGGTTGTTGGACGATGAGGAAAGGTGGAGACGAGGAATGGCTTATTCAGTCTTTTCGGAACACACATTAACAGCGAACCGTTGATACAACGTACATTATGTTTTACATAACTTCAAGAAAACAGAACTCTAACGTGACTGAAAATACTTGAACTCAATACATATGTGAGACAGCATGCCAGCTTAGTTTAAATGATGAAATATAACTTTCTTTTTCCCCTCTCTTAAATTAGGTTGTGGATTGCAGATTACAGTAGTAAAAGCAACTTAACTGTTTTTTGTATAACGATTCTATGACAATACACAAAATGCAATACTCTTCTTTGTCAAACACTCTGTAACATCTGTGTAAGCCGAACACCATTTTATCTGTGGTTGCAAAATTCGGCTGTCAGATGTCGATGGCCCACGAAATCGAAAATCAGAGAGAGTAAACATAAATAATAGTTGCAGGACATGATGTTGTGGACTTTTGTTGCCAAGCACCAAAGTAGAATGCAATTATGATTCGTTGTATAACTTCAAAACGACTGTTTATTGCTGCAAAGTAATATTATTTTTATTAAATAAATTAAAAAAGTAAATGAATAAATTGATTAACTAAGTAGAAATAAATATTACATTACAACAAGGAAAAGGAGTTTTTTAAAGTTATGAAATGAGTGTTTATATACTTACTGTGGAAAATGTCAACAGAAAAAGGAACTTACGTGGTTACTGATGTTTGCCTTATGCCAAAATTATGCCCATCTCCAAACGTGAAGTCCTTAAAATGTTGTAAAAACTACCCAGTAATTGAGGTTTATTTACACGGTGTGTGGGATTATATGTAATTATGTGCCAGATGAGTAGAGTTCAGTTGTGTTAATTCGGAGTTCGTTATGTGAACTGGCCGGAGATAGTGTTCGAAGCAGTTTGGTTGTTCGTGTCTCATAGGTCAAAAACAGCCCACTTTCTTTCTGAGTTAGCTTCGAACCTACCTTTCCAGCACTGTCATATTACTCTGTCACTTCCCAATGTACTGCTAACGAGTTAAGATGAGTGACAGGGCGAAGTCTTACAGATGTACGGTGTATCAATCGATTAAATATCTTTAAAAGACCAAGGGGTCTAAAATTTCTTTGTGTGGTCCTGGAATAGAAAAAATTTACTGCAGTACATTTTGCAGCCTCGAATTATCAACCACAACTTTGTTTTCTAAAGTAACACACACTTTTTAACGTTCACAGACGCGTAATGTTGTCCGTAGTGAGTTCGTAGAACTTGTGATGGTTTTGATGGAACACTACGAGTAAACAGAAGTTTATTTTTACAAAGTATCACTTTGTAATTCGAAAGGTGAATCGCATGTAGAAAGGGAGCCATATATTAGCCTTACAGCATATAAGAATGTGTGAAATAATCCGTGCATATAGTGCCTCCACTTTGTTGTCGACGTGTATTTTCCGTCAGTCGTAGATTACGACAACTTTTTTTTTTCTTGTCATTTCCAGGATATAATGACAATGAAAGTCTGATATTGTTCATTGTAAGACATACGTAGCAAACGCTGGAAAATTTTTAATTTTTGACTTGAGCATGCCTATTCGCAACGTAACTTTACGGTTTTTAAAATTTCATTCTGATGAAGACATCCTTAGAGGTGTCGAAACTAGGTCAATGTACTAACAAATTATTTGCTACCGTCTGGCTGTATGATTTCTCTGTTGAAACTTATTTACGGTTGGTGAGAGATAGCCGAGTTCAAAATTGAAAAAAAGGGAATTAAAGGGTGTGGTTTATTAAACCAAACTTTATACATTACACCTTGAAACTCGATGGGGTCCCTCTTCAACTTCTAATAGCAGTTGATTGTGTCTGGCCACTACACACAACGGAAACAATATCACATCGAGAGGAACAACAGAAGTATACAACAAGTTATATTTGTTATTTGTGGGTCACCTAGCCATGGAAAAGCTTTACGACAGTTAAGCTATCTGAGCCAAGTCTGAATGTATCAGATTTTTATTTGCTCTTTATGACGCAAAGAATTCACTTGCAATATTGTTTTTTAGGAATCTCAATAGAAATTACACAAAATGATGTTAATACTGTGCGAGGTACTAAATTATATGCAAGAGTGTATACAGAAAACACAAAAAGATTTCTTCGTCCGGGTAGTTAGCGAATTCTAAGTTGAAGAGATGAAACAGAGCACAAATTACAATCAAATAGGCAACACAAGTTGCGTTCCAGAACAAGTAAGCTGTGGACTGCTCAGAATATGAGTCGCGCTACCGCAGTTGTGACATTTACATTTCATCAAAAATCAGCGAGGGTGCGCAGTCAGCGACAGACGACGGCCAGGAGACTAATCGTCTAGAAATTTCTTTCTCAGACCACAACTCCCAACTTTCATTTATTTTAAGAAAAAGAAGACCCACTCCGCATGGATGGAACAACTCAAATCTGTTGCCAGTCAGACGAAGAGAAATATCGCTTATTTCAAGGAAAAACGGGGGAGAACCGCATAAACTTCTCACTAGTGGCATACTAAACGCGCACGCAAACTAGAGGCTGTTAGTGATCTGGAGCAGTGTCCTACCGTTTGGTCAACCTTCTCACACCAAGCTTGGTGAGGAGGGCTCCTCATTAGGCTGGATACTCTTAAACTTTGGAAGGAAAGCGACCATCATTTCCACTCCGCTGGGCAGAGCCATGCCGTCCCATCTCTTGATCTTCACACAAAAAATGCAAAACTGTCATGCGGGACGATAGAGGAGCCACGGCGGTCTCTGCCCTCAGAGAGGACACGCAAAAGCTTTTGCCAACAAAAGCACGGAGCAGTCCACAGCCCCACTTCCGCGAAACTGCTCAACTCACCGTAGATGCTCGTCTCTCGTTAATGAGCCATACTGACCATCTCCTGCTGACAGACAGCAACTAGAGGCCAAATCAAGACTGCATCTTACCAGCAAGAAAAATGCAAATCTTTCCCCCAAGTGAATCTGCTCACTGCACTCAATAAAGTAACCACGAAATAGTGGGGAAAAATGAAACAAAATCGCGTGCCACGACCCTTCAACATAGTGTTCACTGCAACATTACATTTCATATACAGGGTGGTCCATTGATAGTGACCGGGCCAAATATCTCACGAAATAAGGGTCAAACGAAAAAATTACAAAGAACGAATCTCGTCTAGCTTGATGGGGGAAACCAGATGGCGCTATGGTTGGCCCGCTGCCATAGGTCAAACGGATATCAACTGCGCTTTTTTAAACAGGAACCACCATTTTTATTACATATTCGCGTAGTACGCAAACAAATATGAATGTTTTAGCTGGACCAGCTTCTTCGCTTTGTGATAGATGGCGCTGTAATAGTCACAATCGTATGTGGTATCACGTAACATTCCGTCAGTGCGGACGGTATTTGCTTCGTGATACATTACCCGTGTTAAAATGGACCGTTTACCAATTGCGGAGAAGGTCGATATCGTGTTGATGTATGGCTATTGTGATCAAAATGTGCTATGTATGCTGTTCGGTATCCTGGACGACATCATCCAATTGTCTTGACCGTTCGCTGTATAGTTACGTTACTTAATGAAAGAGGCAGTGTTCAGCCACATGTGAAACGTCAACCACGACCTGCAACAAATGATTATGCCCAAGCAGGTGTTTTAGCTGCTGTCGCGGCTAATCCGCACATCAGTAGTAGACAAATTGCGCGAGAATCGGGAATCTCAAAAACGTCGGTGTTGAGAATGCTACATCAACATCGATTGCACCCGTACCATATTTCTTGCACCAGGAATTGCATGGGGACGACTTTCAACGTGGTGTACAGTTCTACCACTGGACACATGAGAAATTACGGGACGAAGACAAATATTTTGCACGCGCTCTATTTAGCGACGAAGCGTCATTCAGCAACAGCAGTAATGTTGCCCTCTTGGGCAACGGAAAATCCACGATGGCTGCGACAAGTGGAACATCAGCGACCTTGGCGGGTTAATGTATGGTGAGGCATTATGGGAGGAAGGATAATTGGTCCCAATTTCATCGATGACAATCTAAATAGTGTAATGTATGCTGATTTCCTACGCAATGTTCTACCGATCTTACTACAAGATGTTTCACTACATGACAGAATGGCGATTTAGTTCCAACATGATGGATGTCCGGCACATAGCTCGCGTGCGGTTGAAGCGGTATTGAATAGCATATTTCATGACAGGTGGATTGGTCGTCAAAGCACCACACCATGGCCCGCACGTTCACCGGATCTGACGTCCCCGGATTTCTTTCTGTGGGGAAAGTTGAAGGATATTTGCTATCGTGATCCACCGACAACGCCTGGCAACATGCGTCAGCGCATTGTCAATGCATGTTCGAACATTACGGAAGGCAAACTACTCGCTGTTGAGAGGAATGTCGTTACACGTATTCCCAAATGCACTGAGGTTGACGGACATCATTTTGAGCATTTATTGCATTAATGTGGTATTTACAGGTAATCACGCTCTAACAGCATGCGTTCTCAGAAATGATAGGTTCATAAAGGTACATGTATCACATTGGAACAACCGAAATTTAATTTAATTTAAAAAAAAACCTACCTACTACCAACTGTTCGTCTGAAATTGGGAGCCATATGTTCGTGACTATTACAGCGCCAGCTATCAGAAAGCGAAAAAAGTAGTCCAACTAAAACATTCATTTTTCTTTACGTACTACGCGAATATGTAATAAAAGATGGGGGTTCCTATTTAAAAAACGCAGTTGATATCCGTTTGACCTATGGCAGCGCCGTCTAGCGGGCCGACCATAGCGCCATATGGTTTCCCCCTTCAAGCTAGACGAGTTTCGTCCTTTGTAGTTTTTTCGTTTGACACTTATTTCGTGAGATATTTGGCCCGGTCACGACCAGGAAACTACCCTGTGTATGTATGAAGCCGCAGCGTGTTGTAATAGGCCATCAACACAAGCGGTTGTAATAGGTCGTCAACACAAGCAGTTGTAATAGGTCATCAACACAAGCAGTTGTAATAGGTCATCAACACAAGCAGTTGTAATAGGTCATCAACACAAGCAGTTGTAATTCCTTTGAAATGTGACTAACCTGCAAAGAACAGATTCATGTCCCGAAAGATCATCAGATATAGCACACACTTCCTCACGAAAAATACTAGTATCACCAGTAGCAACATCAGATCCTTTATGTGGTACTCAAGTTCAATTAGCAGGCTATATCGATAGCGATGACGATAATAACGTGGACGAGAAGTATCAAGACATAAGTGCCTCTATATGTGTTGGCGAGGAAGACAAGTATATACTATGTACAAGATCATACCAATTTGACGGCAACCTATTACTTAATGACAAACTGAGGCTTTATACATATACACTGACGATAAAAAATTGCAGCATCAAGAAGGAGTTGTGTGACGTGAACGGAAGCCGGTAGGCGTATTTCTACATCTGAAAGATGACGTCAATTCAAATTACGGGCCGGTCGCAAAATAGCAGCGCTAACAGCGTTACTAAGAGAATGCACATGCGGTTTGCTCTAAATACAGACTGTAACGGTCGTGAGCGTTAATTACCTTTGAGATTGGGCGTTGTGAGGTCATATTAGTCAAGAATGATTTTACAGCCACAAAGACACCATCATCAAGATTGTGTAATAGAACTACGAGAAGCTGGACGTTCCTTCTGCGATGTTGCAGAAAGACTTGGCAAGAGTGTAGCCGTGTACATGACTGCTGGCAGCCGTGGTGACGAAAACGTACGTCACAAGATGCCAGGGCTCAAAACGGACGGCCACGTGGCACCACCGAGAGGAAAGACCATGGTGTTCAGTGTATGGCTGTGGCGCATCGTACTGCATCTGCAGCAGCCGTCTGAGCAGCATTTGACACCACACTGAAAGAACGAACTGTTACAAATTGGTTACTTCAAAGACAGGTCCGAGCCAGACGTCGCATACCGCGGTTCCTGCCGACCCATAACACAGCCGTTTGCGACTTCAGTGGTGTCAAGCAAGAGCTCATTGGAGACCATGGTGGAGGTTTGTTGTCTTCTGATGAAACTTGGTTCTACCGCCGCGCTGGAGTTATGGTCCGGTGAACGTTTTCGAATGACAGCAGGATCACTGTCGTGGTTATCCCACGCACCCTGACTGCAACTGTGTATATCATTCTACTGATTCGCCGTGTTGTGCTGCCATTCATGAACTGCATTTCAGGGGGTGTTTTCCAACAGGATATCGCTCGCCCATATACCGCTGTTGTATCTCAATATGCTCTATAGAGTGTCGACTTTTTGCTTTCGCCTGCTCGTCGATCACCTGATCTGTGTCCTATCGAGCGTATAGGAGACATCACCGTAATTCACAAACAGCATTAACCATCGCTGTATTGACCGACCAAGTGCAACAGGCAAGGAAGTCCATCCCATAATCTGACACCCGGCACGAGTATAACACAATGCATGCACATCTGCATGCTTGCATTCAACATTCTAATGGTTACATTGGTTATTAAAGTATCAGAATTTCACATCTAAAATAGCTTATTTCGCGCTTACATTAACCTGTGCTCTTTCAATGATAATCACTTAAAATGTTACCTTCATAACCGTATTTCCGAAATTTTATTCCTGTACGTTATTTATTTCATCTACATCTACGCGATTACTCTGCTATTGACAATAAAGTGCGCCGGCCGGAGTGGCCGAGCGGTTCTAGGCGCTACAGTCTGGAACCGCGCGACCGCTACGGTCGCAGGTTCGAATCCTGCCTCGGGCATGGATGTGTGTGACGTCCTTAGGTTAGTTAGGTTTAAGTAGTTCTACGTTCTAGGGGACTGATGACCTCAGATGTTAAGTCCCGTAGTACTCAGAGCCATTTTGAACAATGAAGTGCCTGGCAGAGGGTTCAATGAACCACCTTTAAGCTGTCTCCCTACCGTTCCACTCTCGAAACGCACGCGGGAAAAACGAGCACTTAAATTTTTCTGTGCGAGCCCTGATTTCTCTTATTTTATCGCGTTTATCATTTCAGCCTAAGTAGGTGGGTGGCAACAGAATGTTTTCGCAATCGGAGGAGAAAACTTGTGACTGAAATTTCAAGAGAAGATCTCGTCGCAACGAAATACGGTTGTAATGATTCCGTCTCCAATTCACTTATCATGTCTGTGACAGTATCTCCCCTATTTTTTGATGTTCCGACTTTTTTCCGTCAGTGTACTTCAGATCTAATGTAGCGATTAATTCATTGGGAAGTGTACTGTATCATCTTAAGTATATGTGGTGTGCGTACTGTAAGACCATCGGTACACACACCATCACGTTTCCGACTTTGATGAAGGTCGGATTGTAGCCCATCGCGATTGCGGTTTATCGTATCGCGACATTGCTGCTCGAATTGGTCGAGATCCAATAACTGTTAGCAGAATATGGAATCCGTGGGTTCAGGAGAGTAATACGGAATGCCGTGCTGGATCCCAACGGCCTCATATCACTAGCAGTCGAGATGACAGGCATCTTATCCGCATCGCTGTAACGGATCGTGCAGCTAAGTCTCGATCCCTGAGTCAACAGATGCGGACGTTTGCAAGACAACAACCATCTGCACGAACAGTTTGAAGACGTTTGCAGCAGCATGGACTATCAGCTGGAAGACCATGGTTGCGGTTACCCTTTACGCTGCATCACAGACAGGAGCGCCTGCGATGTTGTACTCAACGACGAACCTGGGTGCACGAATGGCAAAACGTCATTTTTTCGGCTGCATCCAGGTTCTGTTTACAGCATCATCATGGTCGCATCCGTGTTTGGCGACATCGCGGTGAACGCACATTGGAAGCGTGTATTCGTCATCGCCATACTGTCGTATCACCCCGCGTGATGGTATGGGGCCGGCCGAAGTGGCCGTGCGGTTAAAGGCGCTGCAGTCTGGAACCGCAAGACCACTACGGTCGCAGGTTCGAATCCTGCCTTGGGCATGGATGTTTGTGATGTCCTTAGGTTAGTTAGGTTTAACTAGTTCTAAGTTCTAGGGGACTAATGACCTCAGCAGTTGAGTCCCATAGTGCTCAGAGCCATTTTTTTGATGGTATGGGGTGCGACTGGTTACACGTCTCGGTCATCTCTTGTACGCACTGACGGCACTTTAAACAGTAGACGTTATATTTCAGATGTGTTACGAGCCGTGGCTCTTCCCTTCATTCAATCCGTGCGAAACCCTACACTTCAGCTGGATAATGCACGACTGCATGTTGCAGGTCCTTTACGGGCCTTTCTGGATACAGAAAATGTTCGACTGCTGCTCTGGTCAGCACATTCTCCAGATCTCTCACCAATTGAAAACGTCTGGTCAATGGTGGCCCAGCAACTGGATATTCACAATACGCCAGTCACTACTCTTGATGAACTGTGGTATCTTGCTGAAGCTGCATAGGCAGCTGTACCTGTACACGCCATCCAAGCTCTGTTTGACTCAATGCCCAGGCCTATCAAGGCCGTTATTCCGGCCAGAGGTGGTTGTTCTGGGCACAGATTTCTCAGGATCTATGCACCCAAATTGCGTGAAAATGTAATCACATGTCAGTTCTAGTACAGCCTCCTACAAACGTATCATGAAATAATCAAGGCGAGAAAAAGAGGGAAATTAGATGCCGTACTGAGTCTTACCGACAATCATTCTTCCAACATGCCATTCGTGAATGGCACAGGAGAGCGAGGAAGAGATACTCGTAGTTGTATCAGTATTACCCTACTCCACTAACGTAATGATGGCTTGCTGAGTATACGTGTAGAGGTATATTGCACATATTATTCATACATGTAAAATTAATTTTTCAAACATTTAGTGTTAATTGTATCATAAATATTGGGTAATAAGGAATTTTTGGCGTATTTAAATTTTGAACAGTAGAAACTGCAAGAATAAGGTACTTTCATTTTCAAAAAAAGTGTTTTTCACGATGGCCTGTGTAAAATGTGATTCATACACTGAAGAATCACTCCCGCCCAACTGAATACACCAGTCTGCAGAGTAGTGTGCGCTGCTTTGGAATATCTTGGAAGATCATAGCTGGGCGCTTGATTGGGACCTTGCCTTTTATAGATAGTGCTCTTACTAGTTTAGCTATCCACGCACAAGATGATCCACCCACACAGCACTACTTCCGCCGCGCCACCACAGAGTTTTAATCTGCCAGAGATTGAAATCTCTCTCTCTCTCTCTCTCTCTCTCTCTCTCTCTCTGCCTCCCTCCCTGTCTTTCTCTCTCACACGCACATACACACATACACATTCAAACACACGGACATATGCATACCCAGATGTGCCGGTAAACGTCGACCGAGCTCCGCTGACAGATAGCCGCAAATAGCAGTCCCAGATAGCACACCTGGCTGCCGCTTTATTAAGTGGAGCGTTAATTAAGCCGGAGTGCGAGATTGACAAGTGGCGGTGGACGCGCCCGAGCAATACGCTAATGGCCGGTCGCTAGGCGGCGCCCGCTAATCCCCGCGCTGACAAAGCGCCCGCCGGCACCGGCAGCGGCACGGCGGCGACGGCTGGCGACAGATTTATGCGCTTTCTCCGGCCACTTCCTGATAGCGGATCCGCCGCTCGTATCGCCTTACAGCGCGCTGTTGCTGCCGCTTCTGTGCTGCTGCTGCTCGTAACGCGGCACGCCCGCTGCCCCGCCGTTCCATAATTAGCCACCAGCTTCCGCTCTGCGGCGTTCTGCGTGTTCACTTCCAATAGCGTTATCGTCGCTCAGAAACTGAGTCCGTGACCTTGACTTACGTAATCACGCCCACGCAAAAAACACGTGGACCTTCTCATTATGCACGCAGCCTCATCATGCCCATCATAGACTCAACAACGTTGCTCATGTTAAATGCTACGCTATTAAACTCTTCAAACTGTTTCAAGCTCTATTGTTAACAGTTTGTGATGTTCAAATGGTTCAAATGGCTCTGGGCACTATCGGACTTAACATCTATGGTCATCAGTCCCCTAGAACTTAGAACTACTTAAACCTAACTAACCTAAGGACATCACACAACATCCAGTTATCACGAGGCAGAGAAAATCCCTGACCCCGCCGGGAATCGAACCCGGGCGCGGGAAGCGAGAACGCTACCGCACGACCACGAGCTGCGGACGTTTGTGATGTCCTTAGTTAGTTAGGTTTAAGTAGTTCTAAGTTCTAGGGGACTGATGACCTCAGATGTTAAGTCCCATAGTCCTCAGAGCCATTTTCAACAGTTAGTGGTGGGCGAAGAGAGATCAGTAAATGACATGATTTGATGTGTATCTTTTACCATGACTCAATTGACAGGCTTTGCTCTGTTCCATACTCTCCCATACTCTCCTTTATTATACTGTTGTGTATATAGTTCCGCGTAGTCAGCGCGTACACAACTTTCCCAATAGAGCGCGCGCCGCTAAGCACAACAGCGCAGGCGCAGCGCTCGTCCGTCTCCGCACTACGACATGGCGCTGTCATAGAGACGGACCACATTCTGCTTCCGCCGATCCGCGTACTGATATGTCTCGCAGACAATGAAATTGCTGCTAACGTAGAACCTTTTCTCCTCGCGGATCACACTCGCGCAGTGATACCTGAACGCTCGAGGTATTATAACGAGTGTACAGACCTCCGATTAGTCAGTTGGCATTAGTCTGCATTAGTCTGTAGTCAAGTTTTAGTCTGCGCCTAATACGATTACCATACTCCTGTACTTAGTCTTGAAGATAAATGAATAGGCACTTTGTCAATTATCAGAGATATGTGAGAATAAGATTAACGTACTAATACCAAAGGAACTTCAGATTGTCAATTGTAAATAGCATCCAGAATCAAGTTAAGTAAGGTTTATGATTGTTATTATTTTAATAAATGTTTAAAGTTGGTCACCGTCAATCTGCTGCTCTAAGCATGCAAGTGGCATTTCTATCGTCTGACCTAACGGCAGAAAATGAACACGCCACGATAAGACCACGAGACATATTGCTGACACTCGCCTACTTCGTTAGAGCGACAAGTGCATCGTCAATGATGGGAGCCATTTGAGTGATCTACTTTTCAAGAAATAAACTTGTGTTTTGATTTACAGCAATGGTAGTGTGTGTAGAATAGTTGTCTATAAGTCATATCGGTGTCGAAATGCACTAAACCTTATACTAACGAAATGAAAGTATATTACTTGCCGTAGGCTACGTGGTAATAATGTCTCTACGCATTAGGTTGGGCTTAATGAAACAGTCTGTGAAAGCCTCACCGAGACAGAGAGAATGTTTTATGTACACCAGTAAAACATTTCCTCGTCTGTCAGAAGAGAAATTGATAGAATGTCTCTTTGTCGGACTCGACAGTTGAAAAGTGACATTCGGTTACAGGTGCTAATCAAAATTCCCTATAATTGTGAGGGCAGCTTGGATACTATTCATTAAGATTGTTACCAAGTTCTTAGGTATACAAGCGGGGCTACATAATTCTTCTGTTATAGCCAATGTGCCGTAAAAGCTCAGGAATTTTGGATTTCCTTGGAAATCTGTGTGTGATTTCAGTATGGAATAAGGGGAGCGCTTTAATCAAAACATCGAAGTGACTGAAAGAAGGTATGAGAGCCGATGGAATACTAGTCATATGGAAGACCGCTGCGTGTCACTTTATTGAGACGTACGACAGAGTGTTAACAGTAAAAAATCTATCTACAATATTAAAGAATATGGACAGATAATTTATACGTACTAAAGAAATGTTTTTATGTTTATACTTTAACAAAACTCTTGGCCATAATAAATAATTAAATTACGTAGCTCTCCAATAACATATCTATTGCTAATATTCTAATTTATGACAGGTAACATTATCACCAAACTGCACATGATAGAAAAAAATAACCTGAAATCAGATACGGATTCAACACCCACAAATAAACACCATAAGCTATTAGCTAACAAAAAGAAAACGAAAAAGTATTTTTTTTGTAGCTTGTGTAATTAAGGCAAATAAGCAGCTCCCGTAGAATAATTAGACTGATACACGATGAACTCAAATTTTAATTAAAAAGTACGCGAGTATGATGCAACTGAAGCATAAACCTTTGTTTAAGTACAATAGCTGCAAGGAAAGGGAATACATATATACACTGACGGAAAAAAATCACAACGCCAAAAAATAGGTAATGTAAAGTAATGAAATTTTGGGAATACATTTGTCAGGCTAACACATTTAAGTGATAAACACTGCCAGATGACAGATAAGCCATTGCAAATGTGAAATGCTGGTACATTAATAACCGGCGTAACCGTCAGAATGTTGAACGAAAGTATGAAAATGTGCATATATTGTGTTGCACAAGAGACGAATATAAGTTCGTGGGATGTAGTTCCATGTCTCTGGCAGGTGGTCGGTCATTACAATGACGGTAAATGCTGTTTGTGGATGACGCAGGAATTGTCGTCTGATGTTGTTTCATATGTTCTCGATTGGAGACGGATTTGGTGATGGAGCAGAACAAGGCAAGAGGTTGACGCCCTGTAGAGGAGATTGGGTTACAACAGCGGTATGTGGGCGAGCGTTATCCAGTTGGAAAACGCTCCCCGGAATGCTGTTCACGAACGGCAGGCTGCACAACAGGTCGAATCGTCAGACTGAGACACATATTTGTAGTCAGGATGCATGAGATAACTATGAGAGAGCTTCTGCTGTCATACGAAATACGACACCAGACGATAGCTCCAGTCGTCAGTCCAATGTGTCCAGCACACACAGAGGTTGCTTGCAGACCACCGACTGGCCTTCTAATCGACATACAGTCATCACTGGTACTGAAGCAGGACAAGCTTTCATCAGAAAACACAGCACACCTCCACTCTGCCCTCTAATGAGCTCCAGTTTGACACCACTGAAGTCACAGACTGCTGCTGCAGGTGCGGTACGAGGAGTGCGCTGAGTCGTATGCTAAAAACGATGGTTTTCCCCCTCGTTAGTGCCACTTGCCCGATCTTTTTGTAAGCGTACATTCTCGTGACCGCCGCTGCCAGCAATCATGTACAGTGGCTCCATTACTGGCAAGTCATTGTGCAGTAAGGAACATCCTGCTTCTTGTAGCCCTCTTACAGACCTCGTTCAAACTCAGTGAGGTGCTTTAATGGCATCATTGTCACCTTAAAGGCACTGATGACTAACATCAGCTCACTACGTAACTAACGCTCACGACAGTTACAGCGTGTATTTAAAGCAAACCTGATTTGCATCTTAATCGTGTCGCTACTAACGCCACTCTTATATGACTGGCGCGAAATTTATACAGCCGTCATCTTTCACATGTAGAAACACACTCACCGTTTTTCGTTTATGTTACGCAACTCCTTCTTGGTGTTGTGACTTTTTCCATTGCTGTATGGGTGCTATTTTATTTTTATTTAGCGTATGGCTATACATGCAACATTAATACATCAAGTGTTAGACATTAAAATCTTATAACAATCATGAATATAATTTATGTTTATATTGGTCAGTTAAAAGGTTATATCGAGGTTTGAGATCCATTCTAGCGCCGATGGGGATGCCTCCAGGAAGTCGGACCAGTTCCCTGCATATGCTCGCAAGGAGCATTCACCATGGATCGTCTGTCTAGGGGCACCGCAGTCGCATTCTGGGGACATCGCTCTTCCCCGTTTGTGTAGTGAATCCGCACACCTGCCATGTCCAGTACGTATTCGATTTAATGCGGACCATGTTTTCCGTGTTAGTTCCATTCCAGAGATGTTGCAGTTATAGCTCTCAAACCAGGTCTGTAGTTGGTCATTTGTCTTTCGGTTCCAATCTAGTCTCCATTGTTTCATGTGGTCATAGTTATTATTTTGAAGCTGCTCAGCTGTGCGTATGGGTGGCTTTCTTGATTTCAATCGAGTGTGTCGCAGTTGTGAGAATTCTTCTTTAATTGGTAGTTCTGGTTTTGTCTCAATCTTCCTGAATTCGTGCAGTAGGGCCGCTTTTCTACGCAGGTCCGGGGGCAGGATATTACATAGCACCGGTAGCCAGTACGTGGGCGTTGATTTAACAGTTCCAGAAATCAACCTCATTGTGTTATTTAATTGCCTGTCAGTAAGTTTGGTGTGACAGCCATTAATCCAGACTGGAGCGCAGTACTCAGCCACAGAGAACACTAAGGCGATAGATGAGGTGCGTAGTAGACTAGCCTCCACGTGGTGCACCCCGGGCAACGTGATTATATTGCGGCTAAATAGTCTACAAACTTGGCTACCAGACTATCCTTTGGGATCTCCTGGTAATTCAAACATGCAACGAAGCGACCAAACGAACGATGTATGGGTGCTAATTCTAATCGTGAAACTAGCTGACTATCTGTCCATTTATTTATTTATATCCTCTGCCTCTTCTTTAGATAGATCTACCAACATTCATTTGTAAAAGCCGTAAAATGTGCGTGTGTGGAAAAATTACTTACTTCTTGGGACGTATGTCTGCAAGAGACTGATTTACTCAACATTTAGTTCCTTCTGAAAAGTTGTACAGGCTTCTCTTTCTTTCCAAATATTCTATATACTTTTATCCGAACTATTCGGCTAAATGAAATGTTAATTCATCTGAAAAGGCCACCCGTCACAAGCAGTGGATGTCCAATCCCAGTACTGGCGTGCAAATTCCAGTCATCGTTGCCGATGAACAGCAGGCAGCATGGGTGGATGAACCAGGCGCCAGCTGCAGAGACCAATATGCAGTAACGTTCGCTGGACGGTCGTTGACGACACACTGTTGATAGCCCCTTGGTTCACGCGAGCAGTCAGCTGCCTATCAGTGGCGTGTCTATTCGCCCTTATGCATCTCTGCAGCCGTCGTTCACCCATGTCATCTATGGCCCGTGCTGCACCACAATAGGCGCCGGTTTTGAATAGCGCCATTTTGACATGCGCGGTATACAGGGTGAGTCACCTAACATTACCGCTGGATATATTTCGTGAACCACATCAAATACTAACGAATCGATTCCACAGACCGAACGTGAGGAGAGGGGCTAGTGTAATTCGTTAATACAAACCATAAAAAAAAATGCACGGAAGTATGTTTTTTAACACAAACCTACGTTTTTTTATGGAACACCGTTAGTTTTGTTAGCACATCTGAACATATAAACAAATATGTAATCAGTGCCGTTTGTTGCATTGTAAAATGTTAATTACACCCGGAGATATTGTAACCTAAAGCTGACGCTTGAGTACCACTCCTCCGCTGTTCGATCGTGTGTATCGGAGAGCACCGAATTACGTAGGGATCCAAAGGGAACGGTGATGGACCTTAGGTACAGAAGAGACTGGAACAGCACATTACGTCCACATGCTAACACCTTTTTATTGGTCTTTTTCACTGACGCACATGCACATTACCATGAGGGGTGAGGTACACGTTCGACGGGCGTTTCATAGGACGTGGAGGACGCATAAATTGGCCAGTCCGTTCTCCTGATCTTACACCTCTGGACTTATTTCTGTGGGGTACGTAAAGGAGAATGTGTACCGTGATGTGCCTACAACCCCAGAGGATATGAAACAACGTATTGTGGCAGCCTGCGGCGACATTACACCAGATGTACTGCGGCGTGTACGACATTCATTACGCCAGAGATTGCAATTGTGTGCAGCAAATGATGGCCACCACACTGAACATCTACTGGCCTGACATGTCGGGACACACTCTATTCCACTCCGTAATTGAAAACGGAAACCACGTGTGTACGTGTACCCCACCCCTCATGGTAATGTACATGTGCGTCAGTGAAAAAGACCATTAAAAAGGTGTTAGCATGTGGACGTAATGTGTTGTTCCAGTCTCTTCTGTACCTAAGGTCCATCACCGTTCCCTTTGGATCCCTACGTAATTCGGTGCACTCCGATACACACGATCGAACAGCGGAGGAGTGGTACTCAAGCGTCAACTTTAGGTTACAATATCTCCGGATGTAATTAACATTTTACAATGCAACAAGCGGCACTGAT
The DNA here is from genome assembly GCF_023898315.1 of Schistocerca nitens. Classification (NCBI taxonomy): domain Eukaryota; kingdom Metazoa; phylum Arthropoda; class Insecta; order Orthoptera; family Acrididae; genus Schistocerca; species Schistocerca nitens. The sequence goes on along the minus strand of NC_064619.1, from coordinate 652,360,091 downwards.
TACATATTTGTTTATATGTTCAGATGTACTAACAAAGCTAACGGGGTTACATTTAAAAAACGTAGGTTTGTGTTAAAAAACATACTTCCGTGCATTTTTTTATGGTTTGTATTAACCAATTGCACTAGCCCCTCTCCTCACGTTCGGTCTGTGGAATCGATTCGTCAGTATTTGATGTGGTTCACGAAATATATCCAGCAGTAACGTTAGGTGACTCGCCCTGTATATTAACCACCGTGGCACGCGAACATTTTACAAACCTAGCCGTTTTGGAAGTGCTTCCACCCTTGGCCCGAACGCCAGTGATCGTTTGGACGGCAGATAAATTGCTCCGTTTCCACATTACGACAACGAATGCACTGTTTTCCGCGTATCCCCGACGTACTGTATATACTTGCCACTATAAGTGCTGCCGCCTGCCATCAATGAGTGTTTTGGAGGAGGAACTGTCCCATAGGGTCCCTAATCCATTGTTTTTTATGTACTAAATTGAGAAAATACTTTTGTTTTGTGAAACAGACTTTCTAAGCCTCTTCCGTTATTTAACGTTTGATGCTGGCTGCAAGTTCTCCGCACAATTGACGACGGTGACTTCTTTTAAGGGCAGTTAACGGGACTGCAGTTGAAATGTTAGGAGCATTTATTTTTTTATGCATTTATATTAGGTGTAAATACGAGGACAGGAAGATCCTACCTCGATTCCTAACAGGCGTCCTTCGCCAAGCCTTCGATGTCATGGATAAAACTGCATTTTGCTTGCTGCAAATTAATGGCAATTTCATAACAAAAATTAAACCATATGCAACGAATCTCCATCGAAAATTTTATATCCCATATCTAAGTTTCGTGTAATACTTAAGAAAAATCGTTACGGAATGAACTTACAAACATACAGGAAATGCACAGAAAACAAAAATCACGAAGACCTATTCCAGTCGTAGCCTACGCTAGTCGTTTCTGCCTTCTGCACACACATCTGAAGCTTAGTGGGAGCGCGAAGAAGGAACCAGTCGCATTTGTCCAGAGAGGCGTGAAAAATCGTTTGGGACGTGCACGACCCACACTGAAATCACCCTGCGTCCCATTACTCGAACGTTAATCCGAGAAGCGGATTCGAAACGGGTCTGGTCCGACAGCTTGTTTAAGAACGTGATAGTCCGCACTGGCGTAGTAGCGTTGCGGAAGATTTCCGGTGGTATATATTGATGGAAGTATGGCCATGCCTTGACAAAAACCATTTTCTTCTGTAACGCCAGCATATCTTCTGGTGAAGTTCAACCATCGTCAGAGGGCTCATTTTCTTTTCTTTCGAGTAACAGGTAAAACATTTGCATGAAAACAATTGCAGTTTTCGTATTACGGTATTTGTATTCATAATATTACTAGCAAGAGCTGTACCTAAGTATTACATGCCGATATTTCGGTATCTGTCTATCGTACACATTCAGCTGATATTTTGTTATTCTCTGTCATCTGTAGCTTACAAGAAAACCTCCCCATCGCACCCCCCTCAGATTTAGTTATAAGTTGGAACAGTGGATAGGCCTTGAAACACTGAACACAGATCAATCAAGAAAACAGGAAGAAGTTGTGTGGAACTATGAAAAAAATAAGCAAAATATACAAATTGAGTAATCCATGTGTAGCATATGCAACATCAAGGAGAACGTGAGCACAGGAGCGCAGTGGTCCCGTGGTTAGCGTGAGCAGCCGCAGAACCAGAGGTCCTTGGTTCAAGTCTTCCCTCGGGTGAAAAGTTTAATTTTTTATTTTCGCAAAGTTATGATCTGTCCGTTCGTTCATTGACGTCTCTGTTCACTGAAATAAGTTTAGAGTCTATGTTTTGCGACCGCACCGCAAAACCGTGCGATTAGTAGACGAAAGGACGGGCCTCTCCAATGGGAACCGAAAACATTTAATCGCAAGGTCTTACGATTCCTCCATAGGAAAACTCGTCTGATATATTCTATAAGACACTGGTGACGGCATGTGCATCACATGACGGGAATATGTTGTCGACCCACCTAACTTGTACACTTGGTGAATGGGTAAAAAGATTCTTCTACCTTGCCCGATTTAGGTTTTCTTGTGGATGTGATAATCACTCCAAAAAAAGTGATGAAAACATAAGAGTTTGTCACATAAACTGCAACAAATGACTGCAACAAATGACTGCAACAGTTTCACAGTCACACAGTTTTCACTGTGCTCTGTCAAAACATTTGTTTTTAACGTTTTCAAATTTTTCCGTGTGTAGACCGTCAAATCCTGCATATGTCCAAGCAAATCGTTGTCGACCCACCGAACTTGGACACTTGGCGAATGGGTAATAAGATTCTTCTACCTTGCCCGATTTAGGTTTTCTTGTGGATGTGATAATCACTCCCAAAAAGTGATGAAAACATAAGACTTTGTCACATAAACTGCAACAAATGAATGCAACAGTTTCACAGTCACACAGTTTTCACTGTGCTCTGTCAAAACATATGTTTTTAACGTTTTCAAATTTTTCCGTGTGTACACCGCCAAATCCTGCATATGTCCAAGCAAGTCTGAACATGTCCTGGAATTTTGGAGAGCGAAGTTGATTATGTGAAAGTGCCTGAACTTTCATAATTGTCTGAAAATAAAAAATTAAAATTTTCACTCGAGGGAAGACTTGAACCAAGGACCTTTCGTTCCGCAACTGCTCATGCAAACCTTTTTTTTTTTTTTTTTTTTTTTTTTTTTTTTTTTTAATGAACCGCTGCAGGAGCAGGACGACGGGTAGGGCAGGGGTCGACACCCGAAGCCTGTCCATCCCGCCGCCACGCCCAAGCAACGTGTTCGAGTTCGAGGATCGAAGGATCAGGAAGAGGATGCAGTAGGTTTGTCGATGTTGTTTTATTTATTTATTTCCTTAATTTTTATAACTTTTTTTTGTATTATAGATTTATTTTTGTTTCATTACAAAGAATGGTCCTACAACTGCCGTAGCCGAGCGTCCGAGTCGTCTTCTCGTCTGTTGGGAGGGGTTCCCCCTATTCCGTCCGTAGAGGATCAATACGCTCCAGGATTCTGCTTCATTTTCAGCGTCTCATACCCGGAACGCCCCAGTGAGCAGGAGGATCCGCAAATAATGAACCTAAATAATTTGCGAAACGAGTTCTGTACTTCGGGTGGCGGCTGAAAGCTGCATGTGTCGTCATCAATAGGGACCAGAAGTCTAGTGTGCCTTTGGGAGCATCGCAATATATGTAGTAAACGACCGTGCCTTTTAGCCAGTTAACGGCGTTCGTTCTGGTTGATGGAAAGTATACGCCGTCGGGGCGCAATACGTCACCAGGGGAGATAGACTCCGGCAATCGCCGCAAGAGTAATGCCAGCATGCGCTGCGTCAGTAGCCAGCACTCGCTGGTCGTGGCAGACGTCAGACAGTGTGCATCCGAGTCAGTGACTGAGCATGTTGGACACAAGGGATCGTCCGTCAGATGTATGGAATGTAACCTCTGACGAGTAGCGAACTTCCCATTGACAACCACGTACCACAATAAACGCACCGTCGTAGGTAGAAAAGGCGTGTGTACCGCTCGCCACACCGTGTTCCAGGCAACTTCAGGATGTCTGTGGGTGACCGTATTTACAGGTTGCCGCTGTTGATAGAGGCGATAATAGTCTTTTGTGCTGGGCTTCCGTGTCGTCGGAAGTTCTGACCGTAAGTAGCTGAAGTCAATAAAGAACTCTCTGATGTGGGTGAGTACCGGTGAAATGTGTCCTACAGAAACCGGGGGATGCAGAGAGTGTGGTGCCACTTCCGCTATCAGGGTGCCCGTCAGAGTGGCGTGCGCAGAGGTCCACGTGCGACGCATAGTGCTGAGATAAAGCGATCGCGCACGGTTATATACGTGAATTAAACCGATACCGCCCGTCCGCTGCGGCAGCGTCAGGGTGGCGTATCGGACTTTAAAAACCAGACCGGTGCTTACGAAATGTCCATATGCTGCTTGAAATCTGACGGCCATCGTAGCTGTCAAGGGAAGGATATGCGCAAAATAGTTCAGTTTTGAGACAAGATAGGTGTTGACATATCGTGTTCTGAGGAGCATATCCAAGAGACGCAGTTTGTTGTCCTGCAGCAGAGCACGAGTTGTAGGAGCCGGCGGTACGTAGTCGCCGCCGTGCGGCGGACATTGCTATAGAATTGCACTCCTAAACACTTGAGTACGGGCACCTTGTCAAAGGGCACCTCCGCTGTGTGGGAAAGCCCCCCTCCGACATCCATGTATTTTGTCTTCTTCACGTTGATGCTCCCAGCGACCGCCCCGTACTGGCGTAGCCACTGTAGCGCCATATGCATTTCATCCTCTGATCTGGCCAGGAACACCACGTCATCGGCGAATGCACCACAACAAAAGGTCACGTCCCGCAAGGAGATACCAGTTAATCGCTGCCGTAGACCATGTAAAGCTGGTTCAAGCGCTGTAGCAAATAATATGCCCGACAGGGGGCACCCTTGTCGCACTGACCGTCCAACAACAATGTGAGCAGACTGATAACCGTTGACCATCATGCGGGAGCGCGCTCCGTGGACCAGTCGAAGGACCGCCTGTGCAGACTCCGGAGAGAGGCCCATGTGTTGCAAAACTGCGCGTAAGAAGCCGTGGTCGACGCGGTCGAATGCGTGGTCAAAATCTACGGCGACAAGGGCGCCTCGTATTTTGCAGGCCGCCGTCAAAGCAATTACGTCGCGGTATGCTCCTAACGCCGTATTAATGTTGCTGACACCACCTAAACATGTCTGATCGGTGTGGATGGCTTTCCCGATAGCGGTGTGGAGACGCGCGCGGAGGATACGGGCGAAGATCTTGTAGTCGTTGTTGAGGAGTGTGAGTGGGCGAAAATCCTGCCACCTACAACCACCATTCGGTTTCGGAACTGGAATCAAGATGCCTTCTGTGAATTCTGTGGTGACAGTGATATCAGGGCGGATCAGGTCTTGAAACATTTGGAGCCACTTGTCACCCATAAGGTGGTAAAAAGTGCGGTAGAATTCCAGAGGTAAACCGTCCGGTCCAGGCGACTTGTTCGGTGCTCCATGTGCCAAGGCCGATGTCAGCTCGTCGGGTATAATGGGCAACAGCAGACTATCATCGGGTGCCACGTGCCGAGGGGCGGGAAAATCGTACAACAGCTCGTCGTAATCACGTACATTTCGCGGATCTTCCATGTACAAGGTCCCATAGTGTCTGGCGAACGTGTGCGCGATGTCCGTTTGTGTCACTGCGCGCCCGCCGTCCTCCGTGTTTACCGCCGTAATGAGCTGACGTTTGCGGTGGCGCCTCTCGCGCACAATGTGATACACTGACGCTGTTTCGTTGGGGATACAGTCTTGCACTCGCGCACGGATGCGGACACCGTCTAGCTGCTCTGTCCTGATGCGAAGTAGATGAGCTTTGATGCGTTGTACGGACATCTGACGTTCGGGAGACGGCGGTTGCGTCGCCAGCTCACGTAACGCTGTATAGTAAAATTCCGATGTTGCCTTTTGCCAGTTCGATCTGTCACGCCCGTAGGCCATCAAGGTCTTTCGGAGTGCAGGTTTGACACATCCCAGCCACAACAGCAACGTGGAAGCATACATAGGCAGGCGCCTGATACATCGACGCCACGTGTCAGTAACTGCTCGCCGACACGCTTCCTAGCGAAGGAGGGAGACGTTCAGCGTCCACGGGCCCCTGTTGCGTCTTGTGAGTTGTCGGGGCAAAGTGACAGTGCAGATGTACGCGAGATGGTCCGTGAAGACCGTCGGCCAGAGTTCTGCATCATGGGTTGTTGTGCGGAGGGCACGCGAGACGTATATCCGGTCCAGATGACTGGCAGAATGGCTGATAAAGTGCGTATATCCACTCTGGGTCCCATGATGTAAGAGCCATGTGTCGTGGAGCGCGGGGTCACGTATCAGTGCTTGTAGAGCCGGGCATGGGACGTAATGCGGTATCTGGTCCTCGGGCCGCAGCTGTTAAAATCGCCGCCCACTATGTAATGGTCCATATTTCCTCGCAAAAGTGGGGCTACCTCCTCCGAATAGAAGACATGCCTGTCACCACGGTGCGAATTACCGGAGGGAGCGTGGACGTTAATGAGACGGACTGCGCCAAGTGTGAGTGCGATGCCTCGCCCGTTCGGCAAGTACGTCGCGTCCGTCGCGTCTATGCCACCTCGGAGAAGGATGGCCGTTCCTCCTGCGCCATCACCTACGGGTAGGCTGTACGTGGTGTAGCCATATAGGTCTAAACACAGCTCGGGACGGACCTCCTGGAGAAGGGCAATGTCCAAGTCTGCCGCTCTGATCATGTCGTGTAACATGCGGGTCTTGACAGTGGAGTGGACACCATTTACATTGACTGTTCCCACACGGTATGACTGAGACATATCAAGTGGCGGAGGCAGTGTGCCGGTGCAATCCCACGGTGATCTCACACACCACACACCACACAGCCATCCATCTGCATGCTGTGCATTACTGTGCCGTAGGAGTCCCTGACTGGCAGAGCCCTCCGGGCTCAATGTGAGCCATGGGCTCTGGTGGAGATATCGATGTTTGCTGAGCATCATCTGCCTCCATATCGTCTGCCCAATCACCAAGAGACGATCGTGATGTCATTGGGGGCTGGTCGCTTTCACAGGAGCCCACATTTTGGGAGTCGATGTAGTGCGCCTCGTTTTCTGGGCCACCAGATTTAGGAGAGTGTTCCTTGTCTTCAGGCACTTTCTGGTGAATGATGCCACTGGAGTCCGTTGCAATTGTGGGCGAGTCAACGAAGTCGATGTCTTCCGCCGGCTTCACATCCCTGTCCTTTTCTTCAGCTGACAATCGCCTCTTCTTGTGTCGCTTGGGTGATTTTTGCTTTCGGGTCCGAGATTCGACATCCACTGCAGGACGGGGCTCGACACAGTCTCGGTCGCTAGGAACCCCTGTGTCTGATCCCGACAGTGACGGTGGCTGTGTGCCCACGACGCTGCGGTGGGCAGAGGCTGTAGGAACCTCTGCACCATTGGGCTGAGGCGTCTTCGACGGCGCTGACTCTCCAACGGAGCTGGCAGCAGCTTGAGGAGGTAGCAGGTTTTGATCATCCATCACATCATGTCGTGCCGCCTCCACATATGTTAGCGGGAGAGAGGTCATAGTGGATCGTTGGGGAAGTTCATTGCGGGGCACCAGAACGAGGCGGCGCTGGAGACACTCAGTTCTAACATGGCCCTCCTGGCAACAGCCCGAGCACGTCTTCGGTTGTCCATCATATATAACAACTGCGCGGCAGCCACCAACGAAAACATATGATGGAACGTGCTTCTTAAGTTCTATGCGCACTTGTCGTACCCCGTTAAGGACAGGGTACGTTTCGAATGTGTTCCATTTCTCCTCGGTGTGGCTCAGAACTGTGCCGTATGGCCGCAGCGCATCAACGACTAGGTTGGCAGGAACTTCGAACGGTAGTTCAAAGATGCGCACGGTACGCACCCCCAGACCAGCATGGTCAACTCCTACCACGCTCACGTTACCGTCTGCGTGACAGAAGCGAAAACCGTTTGCAGATCGTTGGAGTAATCTGTCGCAGGCCGCTTCGTCAGTCAGTTTGAGGTACACTGTGCTGGTTACAATAGACAGATGAATTCCTATCAGTTCTTGTGGTTCGCTGTGCATGATGTCTCGTAGAAACCGTTCAATTTCATGGGCCTTCGGTCTCGTGTACGATGCGTTGAACGTTAGTTTGATTGTAGCTTTTCGGTATGAGGACGCCATGTCGGGTCGGTACAGGTACTATACGGCAATACAACGACGCGACCGCGCGCTAGGGGGTAAACAACAACACCTGCGGAGCACTGCCCGGCGCGCCGAGCCCGTCCGCACGGTAACACGGCTGAAAGCCGACTGTGATGTTGCATATCCTACGCATGGATTACTCAGTTTGTATATTTTGCTTATTTTTTTCATCGTTCCACACAACTTCTTCCTGTTTTCTCGATTGATCTGTGTTCAGTGTTTCAAGGTCTGTCCACTGTGCCAACTTATAACTAAATCTGAGGGGGGTGCGATGGGGAGGTTCCCTTGTTAGTAGAACTTCCCGATAGTGTATTATACATACTAATCTCTCTCTCTCTCTCTCTCTCTCTCTCTCCATCACTCTGTGTGTGTGTGTGTGTGTGTGTGTGTGTGTGTGTGCGAGTGTTTCTGTTTGGATCTTGTTTTAGTGGTGATAGCGAGAACTACAACGTGAGGAGCAACCCACCACCGTCACATCGTCGAAATTATTAGTCACGTGCAGTGCGTGGTACCAAATCGGGGGTTGTCTGAGAGGCAATTGATTAACGTTGTCCGTCGGAAGGATAATAAACGGGTGCCAGTTACCACAGCTGTGTACTGGGTGGTAGAGCAACGTAAACGCATGAGGAGAAGGCAGAAATGATGGTTCTCAGCCACGATGCAGGCATGGGTCGACGGGAACCAGCAGCAGAATAGCTCAGGCGACATGAAAACCAAAGTAAGATTAATCACGGGATGATCGACCGTTTAATGGAACGGTTAAAGTCGACAGGTAGTGTTCACGAAAAAAGACGTTCCGGACTACCAGAGCCCACACAATTAGCAGCCGCACGAGTTAATATGATAATGAGCCCAAATCGGCCATCAAGGCAGATGTCAGGGGAATGTGTCACCAGCCAAGTCATCGTGTCCGGGATCCGTCCTCCAATCTTTTCCATCCCTATCGAATGTCCTTTGTGCACCGAGGCCACGATCATAGCACTTGCTGGGGAGTGCAATTCTGTGAATGGTTTGAAGACAGACCATCCACCAGCGAAACCTTGAAGCTGACATTTTATTCAACGATGAAGGTAGTTTTCATTTGAACTGGTGAATAGACATAATGCCGTCTATTGGGCAAACGACAACTGCAATCTCTCTGTCGAGGCATACACTCAGACTGACCCTAGGTTATGTGCGTGATGTGGCACACATATAGATCTACACCTGCATCCATACTTCGCAAGCCACCTGACGGTGTGTGGCAGAGGGTACCTTGAGTACCTCTATCGGTTCTCCCTTCTATTCCAGCCTCGTATTGTTCGTGGAAAGAAGGATTGTCGGTATGCCTCTGTGTGGGCTCTGATCTCTCTGGTTTTAACCACATGGTCTGCTCGCGAGATATACGTAGGAGGGAGCAATATGCTGCTTGACTCCTCGGTGAAGGTATGTTCTCGAAACTTCAACAAAAGCCCGTACCGAGATACTGAGCGTCTCTCCTTCAGAGCCTACCACTGGAGTTTATCTATCATCTCCGTAACGCTTTCTCGATTACTAAATGTTCCTGTAACGGAGCGCGCCGTTCTCCGTTGGATCTTCTGTATCTCTTCTATCAACCCTATCTGGTACGGATCCCACACTGCTGAGCAGTATTGAAGCAGTGGGCGAACAAGCGTACTGTAACCTACTTCCTTTGTTTTCGGATTGCATTTCCTTATAATTCTTCCAATGAATCTCAATCTGGCATCTGTTTTACCGACGATCAACTTCATATGATCATTCCATTTTAAATCACTCCTAATGCGTACTCCCAGATAATTTATGGAATTAACTGTTTCCAGTTGCTGACCTGCTATTTTGTAGCTAAATGATAAGGGATCTATCTTTCTATGTATTCGCAGCACATTACACTTGTCTACATTGAGGTTCAATGGCCGTTCCCTGCACTGTGCGTCAATTCGCTGCAGATCCTCGTGCATTTCAGTACAATTTTCCATTGTTACAACCTCTCGATATACCACAGCATCATCCGCAAAAAGCCTCAGTTAGCTTCCGATGTCATCCACAAGGTCATTTATGTATATCGTGAATAGCAACGGTCCTACGACACTCCCCTGGGGCACACCTGAAATCACTCTTACTTCGGAAGACCTTCTCTCCACTGAGAATGTCATGCTGCGTTCTGTTATCTAGGAACTCTTCAATCCAATCACACAATTGGTCCGATAGTCCATATGCTCTTACTTTGTTCATTAAACGACTGTGGGGAACTGTATCGAACGCCTTGCGGAAGTCAAGAAACACGGCATCTACCTGTGAACCAGTGTCTGTGGCCCTCTGAGTCTCGTGGACGAATAGCGCGAGCTGGGTTTCACACGATCGTCTTTTTCGAAACCCATGCTGATTCCTACAGAGTGCATTTCTAGTCTCCGTGGCTAGGATGACCTCACTTCCTTCATTTTGTTGAACGGCACTCTCACTGCTGCATATTACAGACATAATCTTAAGGAAAAATTACTATATTTGGACACAGGTCTTTTTTTTACAGAAGGATGGCCCCCTCAGATTTCGGACGAAACGTCCGCCGAGTCCTGGATGAAGTTCTTCCTGGGTGTTGGCCTGACAGACAGTGTCCGATGGGATGGCCACCTACGTCTCCAGACCTGGCGCTGCTGGACTTTTTCCTTTGTGGGAGCCGGCGCGAGTGGCCGAGCGGTTCTAGGCGCTTCAGTCTGGAACCGCGCGACCGCTACGGTCGCAGGTTCGAATCCTGCCTCGGGAATGGATGTGTGTGATGTCCTTAGTTTAGTTAGGTTTAAGTAGTTCTAAGTTCTAGGGGAGTGATGGACCCAGATGTTAAGTCCCATAGTGCTCAGTGCCATTTGAACCATTCCTTTGTGGGCACAACAAGTCCACAGTGTACATCAATATACCAGGAACATTAACGGACGTGCAGGAGAGTATCACCGCAGCCTGTACAGAAGCACCAGCAACAACGTTGCTGTCAGTGTCCATCAGTGCGCGTCGCCGTGTTCCTGTGTGTCATCTGCAGGATGGTATTCAATTTGAACACCTTCTGCGTTAGAGATACGTACGAACAGCTGACCGCGAATGAGGTTGCATTGTACTGTTAGGTTTCAGATCATCACTGACCGATGATATATCATTCTGTTTCTAAAATTAAAGCGCATCTGTAACACACGTTCGTCTCTTTGTATTTTCACTGTCTCCACTAATTTTGACTTTTCTTATGGGCCATGACAGTTGAATCAACACTATAGACTTTGTCCTGTGGTGCCTATATTTTCACTGTCACCAGTGCACCAAACGCTGCCAAGATTCCGAAACGGCTAAGCACAGAAATGACTGAAATTTATGCAGTATGTTCCTAATATCCCGATATCGAAACACGTTGAAAATTTTCTTGTTATCTTTATCCGTTTCCAAGATCCACAGATTCGAAGTTACGCTATTTTTACACGTAAAATGCGGTATGGGGCGAAATCGAAATAATAAATAACCGCAGAATGGTGCTCGAATTTTAATGGTATATTCTCAAGGAATTTAGCCATGAGAGGTATCTCCCGCTTTCTATAACCTTTATCCATTACCGAAAAAAAGCCGAAACTTTGTTTTCTGAGTGCCAAAACCCAGCCGCTGATTCCGAGGCCGCTATGCACAGCCAATGGCTATCATTTTTACGATTTATTCCTAAACTGAAAATTTTCTTCATATATTTATACAGTTCCTATATGCAAAGGTTCAAAATTGTCGTACTAATGCACGTAAAATACCCACATAAAATCCTGTGTCAGACGAAAATGTAGTTTATAAAGTGACGAAGCTTGGAGAAGTATAATGAAAAATATCTCCGTCATGATCCTGAAATCTAATGTTGTAGTACTGAAGCAGATGCAAAACTTTTTTGCTCGTAAAATTCAGTTGAATAAAGATTATTGTTAATGAAGTAAAAGATCCACGCAGTGGACACCAAATGAAAAAGCTACTCCTTATGTTCCTGATCTAGACTGCCATAAAAATGCGAATGAACTGTTAATCAGAACTCAGGGAGAAGTTGTAGTCTAATTCACAATCGATTTATTGATCTTAAACAAGACAAGACAACAAAATTATTAAAGATACATCATACAAAAATATTTATTTAACAAAAGCCTTACTAAAATGGGATCTATGGTGGACAAAGTGATCTGCTGGGTATCGACACACAACACTAACCAGAACACTACTTGCTCTATCTCACTTCATACACATGAATCCAGTTTATGGCATCAAACTACCCCACCACCAAGCATTTATATTCTGCCATACAAAAAAAAAAAGGAAAGATATGGTTCAAAATAACAGGGTACTGAAAATAGATATTATAGGTCCACATCGCAGCAGCAAATACTTTACCATCCTACTGGTCAAGGCGGCACACTATGATGCGTTCGGCAACTGAAGTCATGGACGGCAGCAATCTGTTATTAAATGCGCGTTCCCGAAAAATGCAAGTACGCAGTCTCACGTTCGGTTCATTCAGAATGCAGGTACTTCCCTAAGAGCCCCTGAAACCCCAATGGATTCCAGTGTGCAGGAGGACCCCCTTGCTGGTCTGCCAAACCAGTTTCACTCCGTGCCACGACTGTGTGTGTCGGAATACGTCAAATGTTTAGACGGCCAAGACAAATAAGTACACCCACGCGTCACTCCTTGTGACCGTGATAATATAAGCAGTACCTTTGATGGCTCAGAAGGTGACTGGCACAGGCTCTAAGTTGTGCCCTAGCAAAGGACACAGGTCTCACCGTTTAGGTAGAGACCTGCAGTTCTTTACTAGCGAAGCGCCAGTACACGAGACTTGTACAAGAGTGACAATCTCCCTTTCTCTGTGTTGCCTCTTCAGCTCGGTTCCAAGAGCACATTTCTCTTTTTTCACTTCCCCCAAATTTCGCACAAGCCAATTACTAGCTGGAGCCCGGCATTCTAAGCTCAGTGAATGGTCTTTGCACTGCAAACCGATTTGACCAATCAGAGACTTAAAGTTAATTTGCAGAAAATGGAAAAAATTCAGCTTCGACGCCTCTTTCGCACACGTTTGCTGAGTCTTTTGCTAGCACAATACAGGGTGGAAGCACAGCCCTCCATAAATAGCTAGTTATCTCCCCTGTTCCATCCATTTCAAAGTTTTCAAAGAACGCCCATAAACTCGCATTGACAAAAGATGTTTTGAAACAGAGTCTGCACGCCTGGGCGCTAGTTTTCCTGTCGCATGGATTCGCAGCGGCTTGCTCGCTAACAAGGCCTACAATGCGCTGTCAGCGACTTTTCGGCGCTAGGCCGTATACCTGGACATCTGGCGCCAAAGCTTAATGTGTTTCTGCACAATGCGACAGCGGCAAGTCCTGTCTGGAAATGTCTCCTCACCATTGTCCAGAAAAAAAAAAAAAAAAAAAACGCTTTGGCGCCCCACCAACACACTGTGTTTTCCTGCAGTTGTTTAAGTTGGCACCCTGTTCCTTTGAATGCAGGTAAAGCTTACCATATTTCTTTCCATAGAGCACACAAACAAGACCATAAACTGCTGCCCATCATTTCATCACAATGTATGAAGTCAATTTGTCGTAGATCGCATTCCCTACACCAAATCAGAAATGAGAGCGCCTTGCAATCTCTCACAGTCACAAGTGTAAAATTAGTTTTAAGTTATTTCAGTTTCATATAAGTAAACTGCCTATATTTGGCTGACAAATACATTTCTTCTCATGTGTGTTACATGATCTGTTGCAGCAGAAAAAAAAGGGAACCATCGGAAAAATACTGCTATCGGAGAATAAAAAATACGAGTATGTACCTGTTTATCTAAAAGACACTGACTGAAAAGCAAGATACCAGCAGCCTCATTCTACCTTCCTCAGCACCTTTAAATATTTTCTCAAAAATTTTAGCATGCAAATATATTCTCACTTTTGCATGCTGAGAGAGATGAAGACGATGGATTTGGCCAAGAGATGGGAAATTACTAAATACTGAAAAATGGTTATGTTATAAAATGAGCGAAGGAGGCAATGGCAGTATGAGAGAGACACAGTGGCGGTGCAGCATAGTTGAAAGCTACAGAACAGTGCTATGCTAGGAAAAGCGTGAAGCAGACATTGCAAGTGGGGAGTGAGGGAAGGGGTGGGGTGGGGGGAATAAAGAGAATGAGAATTCAGAGGTGAGTGAGAGCCGGTGATAATGACAGAGTATATGACAATGACAAAGAGGAAGGGTGAGATAGTGACAGTGAGAACAGACAGCAGCAGCAGGAAAGAAGTAATGAGATATTAGCTCTAAGAGAGAGCAAGAGACAGACAGTGACAGTGAGAGGAGAGAACGAAGGGAACTGTCGCTGTGACGCAGGAGACAGTGACAGTTAGACACGAGGAAATATGACAATGATTAGGGCTGAATGAGTGAGTAAGAAAGGACAACTGGGAGTAGATGGGTTTGAGTGATTTATAGCGATGGACTAGTAAGTGTGGGAAAGTTACAGTAATGGGAACTTGTGGGAGTTTGAGGTGAGTTGCACATTAAAAAATGCGAATATGTGTGAATTCTAAAACTTTTAGGAAACGTTTGAAAGATGCTGAAAAACGCAGAATGAGGCAGCTGGTACCCCACTTTTGAGTCTGAATGTTTTAACTTGATAGGAACTTATTAGCATTTTTTGCTCTGATAGGTGTATATTTCCGCTGGTCCGCTGGCATGGTATATAATTAAAAACTAAAATCAGTAATTTAGAAATATTTTTCTGTATCACCACTTTCCCTTAGTCAGGGAATGCTATACACGCGTTGTCCCTACTGTTTTTCTACATTGTAAGTGTCATGTGTGGTGTCACCGCTAGACACCACACTTGCTAGGTGGTAACTTAAATCGGCCGCGGTCCTGTAGTACATGTCGGACCCGCGTGTCGCCACTGTGGGATCGCAAACCTAGCGCCACCACAAGGCAGGTCTCGAGAGACTGAGGAGACCTCGTCCCCAGTTGTACGGACAACATAGCTAGCGATTGGACGTGCTAAGCCTTGCTCTCATTTGCCGAGAGATAGACAGTAGAATAGCCCTCTGCTAAGTTAAATGGCGACCACCTAGCAAGGCGCCATTTGTATCAGTGCCAATAGCTTACGAGTATGCAGGAGAGATGTATTCCAACAAGAGAATAAAGTTAAGTATTAAAAAAGCTACGTATTTTTCTTTAGTGCATTTATAAGTCTCATGTTCCAGACTTCACGCCCGTCTGCGTTAGCCTTGCGTGCCCTATCGGCTACAGCATTGTGTCTGGGCTGTATGGTCTAGACACAACATTATTGGCGACGAGAAAAAGAGTTTGTATTAATTCGTTTGTGTCATGGCTTCGCCACAATCTCCGGATGTACTGTCCGAATTTTTTCGCTTGCAGAATCAGCAGTCGCAGGCGTTATTGGATGCCCTGGGACAGCTCGTCCAGGGTCAACGTGTGCTGCAAAACGATGCAGCAGCCGCCGCTTCATCGCTACCGCATCCACACCATGCTGTTGCACCGCAATTTAGACCCTTCGATGCCACCAAAGAGACCTGGCACGAATGGTCTCGCCAGTTCCACTTTCATCTAGCAGCCTACAGAATTCAAGGTAACGAGCGGCAGCCGTTTTTGCTTTCTTGTGTCGGTGTGTCTACCTACCGTGTGATAGTGAAGTTGTTTCCCCGGCGCGACGTAGCAACTCTGTCCTACGAAGAAATTTTGTCGGCGTTAGATGCCTATTTCAAAGAAACAGTAAATGTTGTTGCAAAACGGTATACGTTCTTTCGTACAAAACGTACGGCCGGTCAGACTAATAGGGAGTGGGTTGCGACATTGCAAGGACTTACTAGGGAGTGTGCGTTTGAATGTGAATGTGGCCTCCCTTATTCAGATACTATGGTGCGTGATGCAATTGCACAGAACGTTTCTGATGTTCGCATACGGGAACAGATTTTGAAACTAGTAAATCCCTCCCTTCAACAAGTGATAGACATATTGGATAGGCAAGACACGCTTGACTCTGCTCAGGACTCATTTGAAACTTCGCCAGCAGTGTGTCACATTAACCGGCCCGCCGGGCCCGCTGCACGGGATGCTACGCGGCCCTCGCGCCCGTCACAGCAGCGGCAGCCTACCTTGCAAACACGTGCGCCGCGTAAGCAAGCAACTGTAGTGAAATCATGCCCGCGGTGTGCAGCTAGACATTCGCGTGAAAATTGCCCGTCACGCCAAGCTATTTGCTTTTACTGTCAAAAGAAAGGACATGTTCAAAGTGTTTGCCAGAAAAAGCTTAGATCAGACAATCACAATAATTCCAGGCCCTTTGCTTCGCGCCGGAATCGAACCCAGGACAATCAGGCTCGTGGACCTTCGCCCATGGACATTCATGTAGTTCATTCCCACCCGTCCAGTGACACTTTAGCTAACGGTGACTGTGTTCGTCCCACACACAGTGTGCGTCGACGTCGCCGGAAATCCCGTGAAGTCGCAAGTGCTTCTGTACCTGTATCAGTTCAAATTGCACGTGACAGTCGCTCTTGTCGTCAGCAGGACAATAAACTTTTTGTGGACTTAGACTTTGAAGGCAAAGTGATACCCTTCCAGCTCGATACCGGAGCTGCAGTTTCATTGCTCAATCACGACACGTACAAACAACTGGGCAAACCGCCATTGCGTGCCGCAAATGTTAAGTTACATAGTTACTCTGGACAGCATATACCTGTGTTAGGACAGTGCAGCCTTCTTGCCACATACATGGGACAGACAAAACTTGTATCATTTTACGTTCTTCGTTCTACTTCTGCAGTGAACTTGTTTGGTTTAGATTTATTTCAGTTGTTTAATATGTCTATAGTAAATCAGGTCCTATCAGTGAATCAGACTGTGCCTTCCGACAGTGTTTCTAGTCTTTGTGCAGAATTTGCAGACATTTTTGCACCGGGCCTTGGTTGCGCTAAGAACTATGAAGCGTATTTGGAACTGCAAGAAAACGCGCAACCGAAATTTTTCAGAGCGCGCAATGTTCCCCACGCATTGCGTGATGAGGTCGCCAGAACATTAGCCGATTTAGAATCTCAAGGTGTAATTGAACGAGTGCAGGCTTCTCTCTGGGCCTCACCCTTAGTAATTTTGCCAAAACCTTCCGGTAAACTGGGACTTTGTGTGGACTTCAAGGCTACAGTGAATCCACAACTTGTGACTGCCACTTTTCCTTTGCCCCGCCCGGAAGATCTTTTTGACAAACTGTGCCCGGGAAAATATTTTTCCAAATTGGACCTAGCAGATGCGTACTTGCAAATACCTGTGGACGAAGAATCCCAGCGCGTCTTAGTGGTTAACACGCATCTTGGCTTGTATCGCTTCAAAAGACTACCGTTCGGGTGTGCATCCGCCCCTGCTTTGTTTCAGCAATATTTACAAACTGTTTGTGCGTCGGTCCCTACTGCTGCGACCTATCTGGACGATATTGTGATCTCAGGAAAGACAGAAGCCGAACATTTGCAAAATCTCCGAACATTATTTCAGGTCTTGCGTCAGAATGGTCTTCGCTTGAGGAAGGACAAATGTGTGTTTTTTGCTCGTGACTTACCCTACCTGGGGCATGTCATAAATGCCCAAGGTATACATCCGAGTCCAGAGCACCTCCGTGCCATACAGGATTTACCTGCTCCGCAGAATTTAAAACAGCTACAGAGTGTGTTGGGTAAAATTAATTATTATGCAAAGTTTGTGCCGCGCGCTTCTTCCATTTCAGCTCCGCTTCATCGCTTACGCCGTAAAGGTGTTCCGTTCGTCTGGACGACGGAATGCGACCGCGCCTTTCGCCAGTTGAAATCGGCGTTACTTTCAAATACGTGCCTTACGCCATTCGATCCCCGAAAACCTCTTTTGTTGATGGTAGATGCCTCGGATTTCGGGATCGGTGCTGTGCTTGCGCACAAAGATGGTTCGCATGATCGCCCTATTGCCTTTGCGTCCAAATTGCTCTCATCTGCGCAAAGAAATTATTCCCAGATAGAGAAAGAAGCTTTAGCTCTCGTGTTTGGTGTTACAAAGTTTCACGATTTCTTGTATGGTCGTCACTTTACCATCATCACGGACCACAAACCTTTGACATCGCTTTTTCATCCGACCAAGCCTGTACCTCCACGTACAGCGCAGAAATTCATTCGCTGGTCACTTTTTCTCTCGCAGTACCGCTACGATATCTTGTATCGGTCCACTGCTAAGCACGGAAACGCTGATGCGTTGTCCCGTTTGCCTGTTGCTGAGGATAAAGCATTCGATTCTTCCGAACTTGCTTGCATGTTCATTGATTCGGAAACCGATGACGTGGTCGAATCGTTTGCGATTGATTTTCGTCGTGTAGCTACAGCCACAGCTGCTGACCCTGTCCTTGCTACTGTTTTGCGTTTTGTTGCTACGCAATGGCCCTTGTCAAAGTCACGGATCGAGGATCCTTTGGTTCGCCGTTTTTTTGCTCACAAGGAGAGACTTTTTGTACGACGTGGTGTTTTGTTGTTGCGTTCCGATAATGATCAGTCCAGAGTCGTGGTCCCACGTTCGTTACAGTCCTCTGTCTTAAAGCTTCTTCACCAAGGACATTGGGGTATAGTGCGTACGAAACAACTTGCTCGTCAGCACTGTACTTGGTTCGGAATCGATGCTGCGATTACGAATATGTGCTCCTCTTGCGTGGCGTGTGCCGAACAGCAATCCGCACCGCCGCGGCAATTCTTTGCATGGCCGAAAGCCACTTCCCCTTGGCAACGCTTGCACATCGATTTTGCTGGTCCATTCTGGAATGCTCGATGGTTGGTTGTGGTCGATGCTTTCAGTAATTTTCCTTTTGTTGTCCGGATGTCTTCCACGACGTCTTCTGCCACAATCCAAGCCTTGTCTGGTATCTTTTGCATTGAAGGTCTTCCGCAGACTATTGTTTCCGACAATGGCCCACAATTCATGTCCGCAGAATTTCAGTCCTTCTGCGAGGCCAATGGTATTCAACATCTGACATCCGCGCCGTTTTCGCCTCAGTCAAACGGTGCCGCTGAACGATTGGTCCGGACTTTCAAGTCACAGATGTTGAAATTGAAAGAGTCGCATTCTCGGGAGGACGCTTTGTTGCTCTTTTTGTCTTCGTATCGCTCTCAGCCCCGCGATGGTCGCTCGCCGGCTGAATTGCTCCATGGTCGTTCTCATCGCACCTTGATGTCTTTGCTGCATCCGCCACATCAGGTTCCTGTGCAGCGGCAGACTCCTGCTTTTGCTCCTGGCGACGTTGTCTATTATCGCACCTATCGCGGTTCGCAGCGTTGGCTCGCATGGCGCATTCTTCGCTGCCTCGGCCGCGCGATGTATTTGGTTTTGGGGGCCTCTGGTGAGGTGCGTCGGCATCTCAATCAGCTGCGCCTCTGTCGTCGCCTGGGTTCTGCCGCTCCCCGTCTGCTTTCAGCGACGGAGCCGTCCGGTCAGCGCCTTGGGGACCCATCTACTGGCTCGTCTCATCCCCAGGTGTTACCGACGCTGCCTTCCCTTTTGCCTCATGGCGTCGCGCCGCCGCCGCAGCCGCCGCCGGCGCCGCCCGCAGTGGACGCTTCGCTGCAACCGCCCGGCGCCTCCCCGGGTCACGCGCCGCCGCTCGCTTCCCGTGACCAGCCGTCCCCCGCCATGGACCTCTTGCCCGCTCCGGACCAGATGTCGTCATCGCGCGTCGGATTCCCCGACGCAATGGAGGTCGACCCTTCGGCCCCTCCTGTCTCATTACGTGCGCATACACCGCATGTTGACGTGCACCCTGGACTAGGTTTTCAGGCGTTTCCTAGCTCCCCTCGGACCGAATGGCCGGGTGCGGGTGGCACAGCCTCGCCTGTTGTTAGGCTCCCCACCTCATCGCATACGTCAACATGCGGTCCTCCCCACGGCGGGCGGAAGCCTTATCTCACGACCGTTCGCCGATTTGCGGGGGAGGAATGTGGTGTCACCGCTAGACACCACACTTGCTAGGTGGTAACTTAAATCGGCCGCGGTCCTGTAGTACATGTCGGACCCGCGTGTCGCCACTGTGGGATCGCAAACCTAGCGCCACCACAAGGCAGGTCTCGAGAGACTGAGGAGACCTCGTCCCCAGTTGTACGGACAACATAGCTAGCGATTGGACGTGCTAAGCCTTGCTCTCATTTGCCGAGAGATAGACAGTAGAATAGCCCTCTGCTAAGTTAAATGGCGACCACCTAGCAAGGCGCCATTTGTATCAGTGCCAATAGCTTACGAGTATGCAGGAGAGATGTATTCCAACAAGAGAATAAAGTTAAGTATTAAAAAAGCTACGTATTTTTCTTTAGTGCATTTATAAGTCTCATGTTCCAGACTTCACGCCCGTCTGCGTTAGCCTTGCGTGCCCTATCGGCTACAGCATTGTGTCTGGGCTGTATGGTCTAGACACAACATCATGTGTACAAAGTATTACTGTAATTGCTCCAAGCCTTCCGCAATTATGCTTCAAAAAAATGGCTCTGAGCACTATGGGACTCAACTGCTGAGGTCATTAGTCCCCTAGAACTTAGAACTAGTTAAACCTAACTAACCTAAGGACATCACAAACATCCATGCCCGAGGCAGGATTCGAACCTGCGACCGTAGCGAATTATGCTTCAGATGCGTCCTTGCCACCCCCATACCCTTCCCCAAAGAAAAGCAGCTGTACAAACATCAAGAATCCAGATGACGAATCAGTAATAAAAAAAAAGTGAAGGCTGAAATACAGAGAATCTGTACAAGGGAAACGAATATGGAGATAGTATTATAAAGAAGATGAAGAAAAATCATCAAGGAAAATTATTGAAGACGTAGCACAATAAGGCCCTGCAATAACCGAAATTCTATCAGAGTTAACTGCGATCTTTGAGAGAGCCAGCCATGGCTAAATTATTCCATCTGGTATGCAAGATACACTCAAAAGAAACTGGCGAAATACCCTCACATTTTAAGAAAATTTCTATTCCAGAGAAGACAATTGCTAAAAGCAGTAAATGTTATCGAACCATCAGTCACGATTACAAAATCCTGACACCAACCATTTACAGAAGAACCAAGAGACCGGTAGAAGGCTACCTCGGGAAATATCAGTTTGAGGTTTTTACTTAGAAGAGACGTTGAAGAACAGCAGTTCTTCTTTTATAGAGTTTATTGATCTAGAGAAGGCTTTTGAGAACATTTAGTGAAATACTGAAGGCAGCAGGAACAAAATCGAGGGTGCAAAGTGTTACCTACAACTTGGACAGAAACCAGACAGCAGTCATTGCCTTGATTTGCCACAACCAATATAATCTTTTATTTCTTGGCATCGCATACAGCCACAAAGGGGGATACGCCGACCGTTATCCCCTCGGAAATAAATTAGTCTTAGTGTCTGCCCTCATGTGCCAGGAAAGCCGTTTCAAAAGGACGTTGCTGCGGCAATAAGACAATACTTTGAAATGGACAAGATGCTTGTGGTTAATATGGCATAGTTACATAAGAATCAGGAGCAACGTATCCGTCGCCACAGTGCAGCGTAGAATGATCTCATCACCATCCAGTCTTGAGTCGCGACGTTTCCGCTCAATTTGGGAGAGGATTACAGAAGAAATGATCGTCACTAAGTGGGTAAGTGATGCTGAAGTCAAAATATCGTAACAACATGTCACATCACTGTCAACATTAATAATAAAATGTAGTAGAGAACACAAATTATTAATGAGGCCTTGAAAATGGCAGCTTTATATAGTATCTCATTTTGAATTGCTTGATTTAAAAGTTACTTGCAGTGAAATTGTTTATTACGTCGGTATTTCCTTTACACAAAAATACATACAATCGTATTGTGTCCTCCTTATGTAGAGATGTCTGAAACAGACGGAATGAGAGATAAAAGAACACGACTAGAAAAAGAAATCAAATCACATGGTACTGATTCTTCATGAGCTCCATTATATCGGTCCGAATGAATCATCATGACTATTACCTGAAGCTCCTATCGTTTTTCTTAATGTCTGGAACAGAGGAAGGAGTTGCAGAAACATCTCATATTTATAAACAAGCTCTGGTGTCACCGCATACTACAATTTCACTTTGATACTTTAAGAAATTATGCTGATTTCTCACACCCTGTGCGACGAAATAGACATTTGTTGATTATTCGCTCAATTTTTTTAAAATTTAATTTATTAATGATGTTTGTTTCACTGTCACGACAGCCATAGGGGAAGGTCGGGTAGTACCGTGCATGTAAGCTTTTTCGAAATTATAATCTTTACTGGAAGTTATGTTCACATTCTTCTCACTAGACAACACTTCGACATGTTAAGTAATTTAACTACAAAAGTCAGCGTCACGACTTTTTCTACTCTTTGAATTTAGGTCGTTCAAGCCTTTGGACAGTTGTATCATACATGAAACTGTAACTTGTAAAAAATTATTTTTTGCAACAAAAAGTTGGAATAGGTGCGTAGATGGCTAGAAACTTTAAACCAAAGCAAGTACAAGTTATACATCTTAATGTCGGAAGAATGGTGACTCAAATAAGCAAAAACTCATACTAAAGCTATTAAGATAAAGTGGACAGAACGTTGACTTGAAATTTAGAAAAATGTTTCTCACACGTACAGTAAAGACTGTTCTGCACTATGTGGGCACTATTCTTATGAATCCAACCCTCACAAATGTGGCATTGAATCCAGTCTGCTTCGAAGGCTTCTTTGATTGTACAAAACTATTTCCCGTTCATTACCAATTGCTCTCGGAAAGAAACTCGTTATTTCCTAAAACTGGTTCCATAGTCACCTCCTTAATTTGCAGAAAAGCCTTAAGCCCATCGGATAATGTACTTCCCGGAACAAAATAGTTCCCACTAACTCATATGACTGTCGTTTCAAGAAGTATGACTTCTTCTGCGGTTTCCTTCATGTTATTTTATTGATTTATACGAGGGCCGCCCAGAAAGTTATGCACCGCATTTTTTTGTTCAACAGTTGTTTATTCAGCATAAGGAGAATTGCACAAACGAAAGAATGGTGTTTTATCTACACACCCTTTTTCCCCCGGAATTTCCATCGCGTTCTGTGGCCCTCCTCCAGCGCGAAACAAGAGCGTTTATACCTTGTCGGTACCAGTCCTTGGCTGGTGGCGGAGCCAGTGCTTCAATGTGTGAATCACCTCCTCATCGTCCTTAAAATGTCTTCTCGAATTGTAATGCGTCTGCCGTTGTAAATGACAACATCAACTCTCTGCAACTTGTCAGGTGTGACAACCTTGGATGGTCTCCCCTACCGCTGCATGTCGTGGAGCTCCGCCGAACCGCCTTCTCAAGACCTCACCCTCCGTGCCCAGCGGGTAACTGTACTTCTGTCGAGAGCAGATGCTCCATAGACTTTGGACAAGCGTTTGTGAATATTCCCCACAGTTTCTTTCTCTGCAGTGAGAAATTCAATGACGGCACATTGCTGTAACGTACATCACCTACAGACGCCACTTTGAAACTGTCCTGCAGCTACGCTATCTGTTGGAAGTGACGAAAACTGGGCGCTCTCAGGAGACTTCAGATAGTACATCGGTAACGTTCCACGTGCGTAGCATTGTTTTCGGCTGAGAAAAAGAATGCGGTGTGTTACTTTCTGGGCAACCCCCGTGTCTTTACTTCCCCATACTTATCTGTAAAAGAAAGAAAAGCATAAACATTTCAGTTTTTGTGTGGCCTGTTTTATCCGGTACAACTTGTTTTTCCCGTTGCAACTCAAAATTGTCACTGTGATTGTTTAACATTCCTATTGTCGTTATTGGGACTACACAACTACCAAAGCCTACAATATAGAGAACGATATCAGTTGTATCCAAAGATACAATAAAATGTGATATTAGTTACTTGAAAAGAAAACACGAAACTGTAAATTAATTTCATTCAGAAAAAAATTCACAAGGATCAGATGACTTCCTGTCTCACCGAAACGAACTGTTGTTTTGATTCCAAATCGCCGGAGCGTTCCTGTTACTCCATAGATCACACTGCGATGGTGCAGCAAGTGCTTCCACCAGCGGTACGGTGTGGAAACAGCTGTTGGCTCAAATGGCTCTGAGCACTATGGGACTTAACATCTGAGGTCATCAGTCCCCTCGAACTTAGAACTACTTAAACCTAACTAACCTAAGGACATCACACACATCCGTGCCCGAAGCACGATTCGAACCTGCGGCCGTAGCAGTCGCGTGGTTAAGGACTGAAGCGCCTAGAACCACTCGGCCACAGCCGACGGCGAAACAGCTGTTCTCCGGTACAGTCCGCTATCCGGTACTACCCTTACCTTCCCCTATCACCCGCTCTATTGCTTTGTCATTTTTGGTGATTTTCCGCATTCTGTAGGTCTACCACCCGTTTCGTTACACGTGGCAGTCACGTGTTTGGGCCGGTAATAAAGTCCGCTTCTCATGGGGACGCAGCCCTGTGACCTTTCAGCGTGGGCCGGCAGCACGCGAGTCTCAGGGGAGGAGTTACCTAACTGGCTCTGGTCTGGCGTCGTGGCCGCTAGAGGGCGTGCTAGCTCCTCGCCGTGCAAATCCAGCCCGCCTTCCCGGTTTTTTTCTTTGACTGTGCAAAAGTTTCACCCAAGTGTTTCATTAAATACAGCATTTTATGTAATCTAAACTGACAGAGGTCTTGCTGCAGCCAGTTACTCAGTTTGCTCTCTCGGAATATGGCGGCACATGTAACGAAGAACGACTCTGCTGCTGTAAGCTGGTCCCTCAGGTTCTTCCTGGCCAGTAAACCTGTTCCTTTTCTGCAGATACAAACTCGTTGTGATGACGTCTAGTGGGAAATATGAGAGGCGCTTCCTTCTACTCAGTATCCGGTCTCTTTTTTTCAGGCAAGGCTACTTTTTGAACATCTGTATGTCCTTGTACTGGGTGTACCAGAAAACATTTATCTAGAGAAAAATAATGACACTGAAGTGAAATTCGGTCGGAAAAAATTATATTCGATCTGAAGAACCGAATTGTATAAGACACATTAACTGAACCTTTTATGTCAGCCTCAGCAACGCTGCTTATTAACCCGTCAGTGCCCATCGAATGATTTATCGTATGGTGAATAAATCTAAGTTCAAAACCATATATAATGAAAACAGATTTTTTATTCCGAATGTCGCCTGTTCTGAAAGTTCGTGAATGTTTTATGAGTGACTTGACAATAACGAGTTTGTTTGGTATTAGCTTTCGAAAACAAGAAACAGCTCACTGCAGTAAGACCTGAATGTTTCTGACACATTAAATGAACGCACGTAACAAAAATAATCAATTACTCTTATAGAAAAATAAACCACAGTGTTACTTGTAATTTATAAACAAATGATTGAAAATAACATTTTTGTGAATTTTTGATTGACATTCCATTTTTTTTTTCTTTTAAAGCTGAGAAAAACTTTACGCAAGACGTATCATACAGGAAAAAGCATTGTGAAGTTTACATTTTTTTATAGGAATCATAGAGGTACAAATTTTGAAGTGTCTAGCAGTAAGAAAATGCTGCTGTGTTTCAAGACGTTCATGCCAGCGATGAAACTGAAGTGTCTGGTTCGTCCATTATTTTGGAACGACGAAGTAATTGAATTTCTTCTCACTGAATCGACAAAGTATGCTTTGTTCAAGAACTGCTCGGATCCAAAAATAACGTATGAAGAGATAAAAGGTTTTCTAGGAATTCTAATTCTTTCTGGCTATAATCCTTTACCTTAGTAGAAGATACTACTGGGATTCTGGATTGGACATGAGAAATGAAATGGTCCACAGCACGATGAGGAGGAACAGGTCTGAAACAATTATGAGATTCATTCACTCGTGTGACAACACAAAAATAGATGCGAATGGTAGAATGTGGAAACTTCGTCCATTAATAAATATGCTAAGAAAAAAGTTTGCTCTCCACTTTCAGCCTGAGCAAGAGCATGATAAAGCATTTTGGGAGACATGGAGGTAAACAGTTTCTGAAAGGTAAGCCAATTAGATTTGGGTACAAAGCATGGTGTCTAAACACAACCATCGGTTATCTAGTGGACTTCCAAATATACCAAGGAGCTGATCCACAGAGGAATGAAAAATAAGAGAAAGCATTTGGAAAATGTGCTGCTCCTTTGATTCAAATGATCGATTCACTTCCTGAAATGAACAAACATCTTCCCTACAGGTTTTATATTGACAACCTGTTAACATCACAAACATTGTTGATTTACCTGAAGCAACGAGGTTTTGGTGCAGCTGGGACTATTCGCGAAAATCGTCTACCTAAAGAGTGTCATCTCTAACACTATGTCCAAAAGGAATAAGAGAGAAGATTTTGATTACAAGAGCAGCAAGGAAAGTGGAATAATCGTTGCCAGATGGCTAGGTAATTCTACAGTAACAATTGCTTCCACAGGCCATGGTATCAGTCCAGTCAGCACCGTTGCCCGATGCTCCAGACAAGAGAAGAAAAGAATACTTGTACCTCGACCTAATGTAATTGGAGAATACAACAAAAATATGGGAGGAAGTGACCGAATGGATGAAAATGTAGCGTTGTATAGAGTAAGTGTCAGAGGAAAGAAATGGTGGTGGCCCATTTTTACTTGGCTTCTAGATATCTCTATAAATAGAATGACTGGTATAAATATGCCTCAGCTGCACTTCCGGCGCTACATTGTGAAATGTTACCTGACGTCCAATGCTGCAGTACCAAGAGGTCCTGGACGCCCTGCAAGTAATTCAAGCAAAGGCAGAGTGCTGCATGATATTAGATATGATGAAACAAATCATCTGTTAACCAATGTGCCACAGAAAATAAGAAGACACTGTGCGGCGGAAAACTGCAAAGGATCCCCAAGAACAATGTGCTGCAAATGTGATGTTGGTTTCTTCATAGTATGTTTTGTGCCATGTAACAGAAAGTGAGTACTGTCACCTGACCTTGATGTAAGTCACAAACAGTGTATTATTTTACTTGCTGTCATATGTTCTGCCTAAAATGTATGTTCTGCCTAGCGTGACATATGTTACGCCCTTTTTTGTTTCAATTATTGATAATTATTTGTTTTGATTGTTGTATTGCTTTTCTTTGATGACAATAAAAACATAAATATCTAATTTGTAGAAATCAGAGGAAAAAAATAATACAGGCAGAAATGGATTATGAAGATAAAAACTTGTTTGTAAACGTATGTTACTGGTTCAATTGATGGAGAAGATTTTTGGAGGAATTTTTTCAAGGTAACAAATGCATGAGCAAGAATGAAATGTTTGTATGTCAGCCGGCCGGGGTGGCCGAGCGATTCTAGGCACTTCAGTCTGGAACCGCGTGACCGCCACGGACGCAGGTTCCAATCCTGCCTCGGGCATGGATGTGTGTGATGTCCTCAGGTTAGTTAGGTTTAAGTAGTTCTAGAGGATTGATGACCTCAGCTGTTAAGTCCGATAATGCTCGGAACCATCTGATTTTGTTTGTTTGTTTGTCAGACCTATTAGTTGAAGCAATCTTTGTCTCTGAGATAACTAATAACATTCATGATTGGTGTTAGTTTGATCTTTCTCTTTCCATTATGTAACAAATGTCGCAGCTGGTTGAAATGTCTGTAATTTTTGTAATGAGACAATTTCGCAATTATTAGAGACTTCATATACAGTACAGTCTTTTAGCCAATCAACAGAGATTAATTTCTCAAAAATGGCTTCATTTGACATAAAACTGACATCTTTCGTTCTTAGTACAGTTTAAAATGTTTTGTCGTGTCGGCATTGCACCTTTCGTGACTCGTAACCACAGATGGTTTCTGACAAGCATACACAAATTTTGCAGTCAGTGGTTTATTTTTCTTTATCTGCCGCATCTGCTGATTTCTGTTTGCTTCCGAGAACGTCACTATACCAGACACCAGACACAAAACAGCGTGCTGAGTGTAACGTAAGCTACTTTTATTTCAGAGCAGATTTCACCTTGCATTCTTGTGAGCAGGCGGTGCTTAGTCAGAATTATCAGCTGTTTTGGTAAACAAGCTGACTAACCTACAGCGAATAGCGTAGGTAATTTCAAATAGCTATTTTCTCCTGAGTAGAGCAGTATTTTGTTTCTGTTGATATTTCAAGTCCGAGATTGCACTTCATGCAATGCAGATTTCATAATGGACTTCAGTACTGAGTATTAAGTAAAAGTTTTCACTTAGCATACAATAAGGTTCATTTGGCACTTAATTAGCTTCATTTTCATTATTTCAAATTCGGCTTTCATTAAGATAAAAGTTTTGTTTCACCACACCGTTCGCAAGCGCAATACACGGTCAGCCAACAGTCACTATTGCTCAGCAGTTTAATACGATATCTAAAGCACACGCTAGACGAGAAGAAGGCTACTTTATAGAAAGCTTACACATGGATCATTTTACTACAGCTTTACTGTAAGAAGTGGTATCTTTTGCATCACCTGTTAAGTGTGTCTATTATTCCCAGACATTGCAACAAGTGAACTAATAAGTTTCATCTCATGTAAAAATGTGCTATGTTCTTTGATATAGCAGTAGGTGGACCGTGAAGTTGTGGCCCCTCGTGTCAACAACTGTTCTTCTAAATACATATGTATCCTGTGCATTGAGTACTATTCACTTAATTTTGAGCTACAGTTCTTCTACATGCTTCTGCCCAAAGGTAAATGTTTCTGGTTCCTCCTTAAGGACCGACTACGTCTTTATATAGATGACTGAATATGGAAATCGTTCTAGCTGTCATTTGTACTTTAAAAACCGCAAGTGAATAATTTATTCAATATATTTGAAGTTCTGATGAAACAAAACATCTTTAATGAACATTGCAGCTATCAGTGTTGAATTCTGACGTAACACCAGACCATTACAACCTGAAAACACTACTTTCAAGTCGGTAAGTCATGGATTTTCAAACATTTCCACTACGCTGATCTGCTGACTTGAGGATATGCCTACAATGACGCATTTACTGTGTCGTATTCAGCCTGTACGTTGGAAAGGCTCAAAGCGTGATGAAGACGGTAGTAAAGTCTGTAAACACTTATTTAAGCTGCACTATTGCTGCTCCAGTAGGTCAGACACAATGTGCAATGCTGGTGGTGTGATACTAAGTGTATATGTTGGACATATTGGAAACTCTGTCTGGAAACAGTTCTGTGTGCTGCTACAATATATCAGGCGCTCCATCATGGAGACTGTCTGCTCGCTGACTTGATTTTTGCAGCTGCTCAGACATATCAGGCACTGCATCAGCTATGTCAGAGAGCTGTTGGACTGAAGCAGAAATAAATGAAAACCGTGAAAACATATACACACAACGAAAAACATGGTAATGGCAATAATAAACACACACACAGAGAGAGAGAGAGAGCCATAGTTTAGTCCTTCAATCGACTATATGAGTTACTTTTTTCTGTCTGATAACGTTTCACGACGGTGAACCTTTCACTAGTGTATACTGATCATATCTGTTGAGTTCACATGAAGGCAGATGATGACTGATTTGGGGAGGGAGCGTTGGTAGACAACCATTTCATATGGGATACTCAAAGTTGAAACTTCGAAATATTTCAAAGTAGCCACCATAAAATCAGACTACTCACAATATTGAATAACTCTAAGTTCGACGATTTTCAGAATTATTTCACTAAAGTTGACCGTATTTCACTGGGCTACAACCTAGTAGGCTAATGGAAATTCTCCAAAACCAAATACATAGTCGTTTCAATTCATATCCCCTGTCAACTGGTATAATGACCCGCAGAAAGACCTCCTGCACAAGGGTCCACGTTCTATGGATCATATATGCAATAGTCGAAAAATGATTCAGGAATCTTATGGACACTTGTGGAAGCTTGCTGATAGAACTCCCACTGCCCCGTCAGTTGATTACGAACATGTTTCACATATTTCTCACATGTTCAGATTCCTGGTTTCCATTTAGAAATTCGCTGGAAATGTTAGATGTGTTATGTATAATATGAAACACTTACAACTCACGTGATGAATCATCCACAAATCATTAAAAAATACAATGATGTCCTGGACATCAAATCTCTTTCTGTTTATAGGAATTATGATTTTAGTCTTGACGTTTTGTCTACATTGATACCAAATTTCCGTCACACTGAGGCATACCTAAAGAGTTGGTGTTAGTTAAAGTATAATACTTTCACCCATCGAAAGAGTCTGTGGTCGCTGTGGTACAGCTAGTTGAGAATCTTCTGATATTACTGCTACTACAGCTATTTGGAAACCTGTTGCAATCTACAGTATAGTATGAATGTACTGCTACTACCTTACTGAATTCGCCATGGGTTCTATTGTAGAGTATGCAGAGTGAATGTATTACTAAAACAGCCACTGATAATCTTCCATGTTAGCCACATAAACGACATATCTTTAAGTATTACGGTAGCTCATTTTTCCACACACTTTTCCCGGTAACTGATTGTGGTATAAGCCTCAACCATGCTATAGTGGTTTGAGGACCACTCGTATTTATCTACTGGCCATAAAATTCATGCATCTAGAACGCTACTGGATGTAGTCCTATACCTCTAATTTATGGGAGCTGTACGTAAACATACTATGCCAAATACCTCGGGCGGAAACTGCTGTAGTACTGATTCGTCCGCATGCTCGATACGCCAGCAATCGTAAGCTACCACGTGGAACATAGTGTAAATTGTAACAGCTCTATCGCGGCCATCCGCAATTTTGGCCAGCAAAAGGAATCACACTTACTGTCATCAGAAATGATCTGACATTAATGTGAAAATGTCGTTGATGTGTTTTGCCAAGTGGGACATTCAAAGTCCATTATAAAAATCTATGTTCCTGTCTTCCAGCATAACGTACATCTGTGGTACAAGGCCGATCGTCCTACTTTTGCTAGCGAGTGTAATGCACACATTTCTGTACCCATGTGCTTGACGCTTATTGTGAAAGAGAGATTGGGGTGAGCTATTGTTATTTTCTACTGATGTCTTAGCCATAAAATTCCTCTGACCTGAATGTATCTGTGACATCATCTGTGCATCCTCAGTTTACGAGAAGTGTATAAACATGTGATGTCACATGTCTCTGGAAATCTGGAAGAACCCCGTTGAAGCATGTTTGAGCTGTAGACAATGCTAAACATCCATGTAGAGTGCAGTATAAGTTGCGATTACAACATATATTGCTGTCGGCATTCACTGCAAGACAATGAGGTTTTTTCCATACAATTTGAATGTGAATGTTAAGCCTACAGGTAATCTTTTTTACGATGACACCTCGCAGTTTTATCTACAAAGAACATTAAACAAACTTTGCATTGGTGGTAAATTATTGTATTCATAACATTCAGAACCATAACTCAGATGATTTCATTTTATAACCGCTGTAGAAATGATTTGCGTGCGTGCTGGATCTGCAGACGATCAAAAGCCTGCAGGTACAAATCGTAACAGCAGACACTTGCTTGATAAGTAGCATTGAGCGAAAAAAGCCTTACCGCACAAAATGATCTTTTTGAATAAAATTTCGCGTCAAAAAGTTATGTAGAAAGAACTGTGTATTTTCTAACATGAAGCAAGCTTGACATTGTAACCAGATCACCCAGAACTTTTATACCGCCAAGTGAGAGCATTCTCGTATGGAATTTCGTTGAGCTATCTCTGTCACTGGCTTCCACTATATTGTACGAAAAACGTCTGGTGGTTATACAGCACTTAATGGTGCGTATTCAACAGATCAGTACGGTACTGCGTCTTTTATGTTACTCTAACGTATGGACCTAAGGACTGATGGATGGCGTCAAATCATCATCAACAACTTCGCGTTGTGTGTTAGCTGCTCTTACCTTGTGTGTATACGTCGGATTGAGCAAGAAACATTTTCATCTGAATATATTTCACTCATGAAAGGCGGAGAATAATTAGCTGAGGGGGGAAAACGAATGTATGCTCCCTTACGATTTCTGATTTCTCATGTCTTTGACGTCCTTAGATGCGTCGGGGGCACAGACTAATCGATGGTGGAAGCATCTGCATGTATCATCTCCTCCCAAACACAGTCCATCAACAAGCAACTCTACATCTACATCTACATCTACATCCATACTCCGCAAGCCGCCTGACGGTGTGTGGCGGAGGGTACCTTGAGTACCTCTATCGGTTTTCCCTTCTATTCCAGTCCCGTATTGCTCGTGGAAAGAAGGATTGTCGGTATGCTTCTTTGTGGGCTCTAATCTCTCTGATTTTATCCTCATGGTCTCTTCGCAAGATATACATGGTAGGGAGCAATATACTGCTTGACTCCTCGGTGAAGGTATGTTCTCGAAACTTCAACAAAAGCCCGTACGAGCTACTGAGAGTCTCTCCTGCAGAGTCTTCCACTGGAGTTTATCTATCATCTCCGTAACGCTTTCGCGATTACTAAATGATCCTGTAACGAAGCGCGCTGCTCTCCGTTGGATCTTCTCTATCTCTTCTATCAACCCTATCTGGTACGGATCCCACACTACTGAGCAGTATTCAAGCAGTGGGCGAACAAGCGTACTGTAACCTACTTCATTTGTTTTCGGATTCCATTCCTTTAGGATTCTTCCAATGAATCTCAGTCTGGCATCTGCTTTACCGACGATCAACTTTATATGATCATTCCATTTTAAATCACTCCTAATGCGTACTCCCAGATAATTTATGGAATTAACTGCTTCCAGTTGCTGACCTGCTATATTGTAGGAAAATGATAAAGGATCTTTCCTTCTATGTATTCGCAGCACATTACACTTGTCTACATTGAGATTCAATTGCCATTTCCTGCACCATGCGTCAATTCGCTGCAGATCCTCCTGCAGTTCAGTACAATTTTCCATTGTTACAACCTCTCGATATACCACAGCATCATCCGCAAAAAGCCTCAGTTAGCTTCCGATGTCATCCACAAGGTCATTTATGTATATTGTGAATAGCAACGGTCCTACGACACTTCCCTGCGGCACACCTGAAATCACTCTTACTTCGGAAGACTTCTCTCCATTGAGAATGACATGCCGCGTTCTGTTATCTAGGAACTCTTCAATCCAATCACACAATTGGTCTGATAGTCCATATGCTCTTACTTTGTTCATTAAACGACTGTGGGGAACTGTATCGAACGCCTTGCGGAAGTCAAGAAACACGGCATCTACCTCTGATCCCGTCTCTTGTGGCACCCCGAAAACAGTTGGCCTTTTTTCAGAGGTTGACTTTAGAGAAAAAGCAACAGTGGCTCCTCCCAGGTTGCCAACTATATTGGTGTTGCAGGCACGCTTTTCCCACGGGAACGACGAAAGAATTTGACTCTGTAAAGTTTCCTGGTAAGATAGACCATACGTGAGGCTTGTGAACGAAAATACTCCAGTCTTCTCCCCCAAGTCTGAACCTAATGGTGTTGTATGACCCAGTAGGGACCGTTGTACAACATTCCCCAACACGAAACTCTGAGACTTGTGTAGTTAATATGTGCCTGAATGTTCTTCTGCCATCTCATTCACTCATGTCATTAACAGTTTTAATAAAGTACTCTATGAATTACCCAGTACCACATGTCCAGCTTTGCTGTGACGAATCAATATATTCGTATCATTACAAGTTGCTTTTAATAATCGTAGGTATTTGAGTTTTGTGCAGCTTTGGAAATCGGACACCACATCGCATTTGACGAGACTTCTATTATTAAATGGATAAATGGTTTGTGGGGCAGCGTTAAAAAGAAGGAATCCAGGTATAATATTTTTTGAAAACAGTCTAGAGAAGTGTGCACCTTAGCATGGGTTCAAACCCAGCTATCGGAAGGTTGAACGGGAGCGGTGGGCACGCAACAGGAGGTTTACCTTCTATGGAGCTGGACTGAGCATCAGTGACATCACAGGAGACAGCGCACATATAGTGGGTACGGCAGCGGGTCCCACAAGGGAGTCACCACTTGACAATCGCCCAGGAGCACTTGACCGAAAGCTCTTAGTTGTTTAACCGTTTGGCGCCGTTGGCGGATCGAGATAATTTTATCAGTATATTTCGCAATGAAGCCATCCTTTCCTACAAATCGTGTATTAGTTGGTGCAATGAATGTACAGTTCAAGAATAAAAAAGACTCTCCATGAAGGAATTATACGAATGGGGTGGAAATCTGTAGATATAACGTACGTGTACAGACAAGCAAAGCTGATCGCAATTTCAGAAAAATTGGATGGTATATTCAAGAGAAAGCGCTTCACAAACTGAGCAAGTCAGTAACGCTTCGGTCCACCTCTGGCCTTCATACAAGCTGTTGCTCGGCTCGGCGTTGATTCATACCGTTACTGGATATCGTCTTGAAGGATATCGTGTCAAATTCTGACCAATTGGCTTGTTAGGTCGTCAAAATCTCCAGCTGGTTGGTGGCCTATGCCAAAAATTCTTCAAATATTCACAATTGGGGAGAGATCCGATAACCTTGCTGGCCAACGTAGGGTTTGGCAGGACGAAGACAAGCAGTACAAATTCTAACTGTTTATGGGTGGGTATTATATTTCTGGAATAAATCCAAAATGGCTTGCCACGAAAGGCAACAAAACGGGGCGCAGAATATCGCCGACATACCTGTGTGCTATGAGGGTGCCGCGGATGACAACCAAGGAGGTCCCGCTATGAGAAGAAATGGCTCTCAAGACCACTAGTACAGGCTATCGGTAGGTATGGAGGGCGACAATTAGGTTGTCGTCCCACCGCTGTTTGCTGCGTCTCCAAGCATGTGTCCGCTCGTCATCGGTGCTCAGTTCGAAGCGGGCTTGCGCCTGAAGACATTCTACTCGATGAAATTCCAGGCCGAAGAGTCACGGGACAATGTTGCAATCCGCCAAATGGTCCGACAACCAGGAGTGGTGGTCTGGTGCGCCATTTCTGTTCATAGGAGGACGTCTTTGGACGTCATCCTCGACACCCTTACATCATAGCGGTACGTCGACGATATTCTGGAAATCGTTTTGTTGCCCTTCATGGCAAGCCAACGTACGCTTACATTTCAGCAAGATAATGCCCGTCCACACACGGGGAAATTTTTTACTGCTTGTCTTCGTGATTGACAAACTCTACCTTGGCCAGGAAGTTAGCCGGATCTCTCCCCAATCGTGAACGTTTTAAGCATGATGGGAAGCGCCCTCCAAGCAGCTGGGGATTGTGACAATAAAACGCACCAGTTGGACAGAATTTGGCACGATATCCCTCAAGGTCACATCCAACAACCTTATCAATTAATGCCGTGCCTAGTAACTGCTTGCATAAGGAACAGGGATGGACTAACGGGTTATTGACTTGCTCAATTTGACCATTTTTTGTGATCATTTTTTATCTGTACATGTACGTCACACGTACCGCCCCATTCGGATAATTCCTTCGTCTTGCGTCCCTTTCTATTATTTTTTATTTTTTTGTTTTAATGTGTATCTACTTATGTACTATCGGTTACTATTCATTAGCAAATCATTTGCTCCTTTTGTTTCGTTCGGTCACGTATAAGTAAACAGTAACCGAAATGTTCTCATTTCCTACAGAGGACGAAGAGACAAAGCATCCTTGGAAAAACAGAATTTGTTTCCGATTATATTTCAAACAAAGGGAATCTTTCATCCTCATCTGCAAAGTCATTGTGTATGCAACTTACAGACTGCTACGTGATACGTGGAAATGAGGAAATGATGGCATCTAATTACAGAGCACTACCAGCGGATGGGACCGTTACTCCTCGTCTAGAGGGATGTTTTATCTTTCACATTACGAGCAGGATGAGCAAATAAAATCAAACACTTCAACCGTACTTCCTGGACGAAAACTATTAAATGGTTCTCACACCTCCTTATGAATTAGAAATTAGGTTTTGTTGACTGCACCTCTCTCTTAATTAAAGTTTTAAACCACTGTTTAATAATGATAATTTGATTAAGGATAGTGCCTAAAAATAATTCTACGTTATTTCTTATTCAAAGACTGTGCGCTCACATCATTGTTTTTCTTTAAGTTACAGTTATTTATCTCCAAACTGTATGCATACGTTGGTGAAACGAATATGGTTATCCGGATGTACCAATCCTGTTTTTATGTCATAGTTGACAGTTTGACTGGTTTGGTATCTTCATCTGATTTTTACTGAAATTTTGAACGTAGGAAAAGCATATGTTCCACCAGAGCCAAAGGAATTTAATTATAAGGAAAAAATATTGAAGAGCAGTGCACTGTATATGTATATTAGTAGACGGCTATCTCACTTCACGGTTCATGGTTCATGAACCACGGTCCCTTTCAGATCGCCTACCCAACATACGCCTGGGGCGAAAAAAAAAAATTGAATTCAATATTTCATATAACTATTTATTGAATTTAAATATTGGAAATACTTTTATAATATACTTATTACAAAGCGTAACGTTATGTAAATCGTTTATACAGTAAGACATGTATTGCAGTTACAGGCTGTGTGTATGTCTCAAAAACGTAAAAATTATTAGACTCATCGAGGGCTTTGCAGGCTCGGGATATTTTCAGTATTTTGAAACTTCGGCTGATGGTAAGGGTCTGAAAGGTTGAAGTATATTGTGGTTTGTAAGGACACAGATCGGTTGTTATATATTTATTGATACATACACAGAGTATTTGTTAGTCGTAGCTGTACTCCTATATACGTGAAGAAAACTGGTAAAGAGTTGTGCAGTGTTTAGTTGCCGAATAAATTATGGAAAAGAGCAACATCTTTCACAAATACGTTAACGTGTTCGGATGTTTCATGTTATGGACCTTCAGTGACAGCACTTAACATTTTCGGCAGGGGTACATCACTAATTTTACATTCCATTTTTAGCGATAGCTGCTATGTTTGACAGTACTGGAGGATATGAGGCTGCAAAATAAATACGTACCAGTTCAAAAATGTGGAGCACGAAACGACGACATTCTATAATTCCGCTCAAGCTTACGCAATAAGCTGCATTTGATTGTGAACAAACGGTTATGGCACATTTCTTGTAGTACGTAAAAAACAACTCGGTAGAAAGTGACTGGTTGCCGTTTATTAATAAATTAACTGATGTCTTGAAGTTACATGCTCAAATGAGACATTCTGTTTATGACATAACGCAAAGGAAGATGTGCTATAACCAAAGGCTCGTAAGTTTACCACCACAGTGGTTACCTCTCAAACTGTCCGCAATTCACAGCAGACCACTTACGGAATTGTCTTGAGACAGTGTAATCGACCATGTGAAAACACGCAAGTTACATTCGTCCCGTATTTGAAAATAAGAGCGCTTATTGGTTTGCAGTTTCGACCCATTTCCGAGCTTCTCCCTAATACGCTTAACTTCAAGTATTAAACACATTAACAAGTATTCAGAAATTTAAACTTCTTTTATACATGGGAGCCCTATTCTTTAAAGATTCTGGGATTTGCTGGTAATTTACTAAAAAAAGTAAGATCCCAGTAGAGTAAGGCACTGATGGGAGGAAATTCAATATGTATGAAACGATAGTCCAAAGTCTTTGTAGAGTGACGTACGAATGGTCGCGTGGAGGTTTGGAAGAGGAAAGTACGTATAGAAAATGAAAGATCGTGATATAATATCCTTAAATAACTCCACTAAACAGATAAACGGAAACGTTTATTTCTAGAACAATCGCTGTCTCTTTTGATTTGTTTAATCCTTCCTGGAGTACTTTTGAAAATCAAGTACTGTTAGCTCTATGTACACCCTCCACGAAAAACATGTAATTTTATAATGTATTAGTAATTACGTGAATGATAAGTTTGTATGTTGTATGAAACTGAAGACGTACTTGTAAAGATGTTAATCAGCCGCGCCAAAAGGAATTTGTTACATTTAATATCTTAGATGAATCTCAAAACGACACAGAGACAGTTGAAGTCAGAGAGATCAGCGAGACGGTTTGGAAGAGGAAAGTGTGTATAGAAAATGAAAGAGCTAGGTAATATAATGTCCTTAAATAGTGTGTTAAAAAGGATACAGTAGACGCACTGGCGTCTTTTTTATATTTTTTGGTGGAGTTTGTGAAGGTAGAACAGTTACTGTTAATCAAGTACCGTATGAGAGCAGTACCAATCAAAATGTTCTCAATACTGCAAATGTTTGCCCCTGGTAGCTGAGCGATCAGCGCGACGGAATGTCATACCTAACGGCCCAGGTTCGATTCCCGCCTGGGTCGGAGATTTACTCCGCTCAGGGACTGGGTGTTGTGTTGTCCTTATCATCATCATTTCATCCCCATCGACACGTAAGTCGCCGAAGTGGCGTCAACTCGAAACACTTGCATCAGGCGAACGGTCTACCCCACGGGAGGCCCTAGCCACACGGCACTTCATTTTATACTGCAAATCACTGCTGCGTTAAAAATACAAGTATTGTGCAACGAATGAAACCTAGTAACTTTCTTTCTGCGGGGTAGAAGATTTGTGAATAGACACTAATTATTACAGAAATGTAGTGAATACTTGCCGACGCAATTTAGATTGACTTTGATGGAATTAATGCACAAATACAAGTAATAAAAATTTTTCATTGTGCACGTACGAGAAACTTCAACACCTGAGTCTTTCTATTCAGCAAACAAAAATTTCTGCCAACATGACGAACCTTGATTCTCCAGTTTTCAGGCCACTGAGCGCTATGGGACTTATCTGCTAAGGTCATCAGTCCCCCTAGAGCTTAGAACTACTTAAACCTAATTAACCTAAGGACATCCCACACCACACATCCATGCAGGAGGCAGGATTCGAACCTGCAACATTAGCCGTCGCGCGGTTCCAGACTGTAGCGCCTAGAACCGCTCGGCCACCCCGACCGGCTGCGCACTGCAGCTAAATTGAAGTAACAACTAGCACTTTTCCGCCTAATGGTAATAAATGTGTCGACTAATATACCTGAACGTCGAATACGTCGACAAAGATCATTATAGGGATGTAGCAGCTTATCGAAGAAGGTAAGATCGCCAATCTTGCTGTCTAAATAAGACTGCCACACCCACTGTATATGAAAAACAAAGAACAGAGACGTAAACAGACAAAACAGAGCTCTCATTATGATACAAAAGCTTAGCGGATTCTTGCAAACACTTTGTTATAGCTTACAAGAACTATTACCCCACAAATAAATATAAAAGATTGAACTCAGGAACATATTTTTTCGCTGCTCTGTTCTAGTGTAACAGTAACACTCGTAGTTGCGATTTTGTGGATAATTTATTTGACTATTTGATGGCTACTAGACAAAAGACTTAAATTTGAGAAAGAATTCAAGTTTATTTATCTGCATTAAACTGCAAATTTCTCTTATTGTGTTTACTGGCGAAAAATTTAAATCAGAAATAAAAAAAAGCTTTGAATTTCAGATGAAGTCTATACAGAGAAATGAACACATGCCACGTTGTCAAATATACATGATTGTTTTATTCTGTAATATGTAAGGCTACGTACATGTATTCTGTTATTATGTGGTATATTGAAGTCCGATAGTAACGGCGTTGTAATAGACATTGACAGTCTAGTGACTGTGTATGAGGTCAATGTACTTTAATTCACTCAACTAGTTGGAAGAATGC
This sequence comes from Schistocerca nitens, assembly GCF_023898315.1. Lineage (NCBI taxonomy): Eukaryota > Metazoa > Arthropoda > Insecta > Orthoptera > Acrididae > Schistocerca > Schistocerca nitens. The sequence continues at coordinate 652,320,615 of NC_064619.1, read as the reverse complement.
CTCTGTCCTTGGAGCGTAAAGGTAGTGGTTGATGAATTAAGAATGAACAGACTGTTACAATTTCGAGAGAATGCGTGTATGAGACGTAACAAATCTGTATGTTGCAAGTGCTTCATAAGGTACAAATGAATTGAACAGCTGTTGTACCACGAAGCAGAGTTTTTGGTCGTTTAAGGACTACACAACCTAAAATTATTTTTTCGGGAAATAATGTACTGCTCATGGAAAAAAAGCGTATGTCTCGGTTGAAAACGTGGATTAAACACAAAAGTGTGCTTAGTTGAGACTGAAGAAATTATGCGACAATTTGAAGCTTTTGGGTAACTTGTATAATCCGACAACGCAAGAAACAAAAGTATACATTTTTCTCATCCTAACATAATGACTTTCGTGGCGGAAACGACTGGACATAAGAGGACTTTCGTGTCAGTTGGTAACAAGTTAACACCGGACTTTTTAATAACAAAACATAGCCTCAAAATGTAATAAGAAAAGAGAGGAAAACGGTGAACGTGACGATGCTGCTCAAGATTTTGAGTTCCCACATTAGTTTCTGAAACATTTCTGTATGTGTTTTTAATTATCTACTATCACGACCGCGTCCGTTACGTGATATGAATATCTGACACTGCCCGGCTTCTCTTTGGCAATGATCTTACATATCGACTAATGTCTTGTAAGATCCTGTCTTATTGATTGGTATTTCTTCATTCCATTTCCAGGTGTTGCATATCAAACATCAATCTTGATAGGACTATTTCGTCCTCAAAGCTCTCAAAATTGTTCTTTCTGTCAGTTTTTTTTTTCGTCCTATACTATTTTTGTCTACAGGTCTGTAACTATACGTTAGTCTTCGATACCTATTGTCATCAATGTTTCAACATTAATTTAACAGTTTTATATGCTTCAATTTCTTCCAGTTACGCATCACAGCTGACTTGAGTCATATATAACCGTTTCTGATGTGGTCAGCTGTTGTGTATCCAGGATTAATTTCACTAGACACAGGCTTCGTCAACTAAGGTTCTTTCAGTTGTATCGTGTAAACTAAAGAACGATGTAATTCTATAGTCTGCCTGTATATTTGTATAAAACTAAACTATAAGCAAGACACTTAACCTACTAGTCTGTTACAACTATTAGACTCCTATTAATATTTTTGTTCCTGTCAACTGTTTCCCGTATAGCTTTATGACTAGATATTTCAAATTTAAGTGGTTGTATTATTAAGTACATTTCGTGGACTTTGTTTTGTATATTCCGTTTCGATTCAGGTATAATTTTTATGTCATCTGTTCATCATTATGTATCGGCGCTAAGCATTTACAGTGTTCCAATTACGAAACTTGCCATTTACGTAAAAATAAAATATTGCAGCTGATGAAAGATATCCTTGTCTCACATCTTGGATTGCAGTTATTTGCTTAAATTTTTTGTCCATTGTTTGCAATTTCTATGTTTGTTTTGCGTTAAAGGCTTTGAACAGCTGTCTGGCAGAAGGAATTGGATTCCCTTCTCTTTAATAACTTCCTGCAGGTGGAATTTTAAAGTAAGTGCAAATGGGCTTGTTGCCAGAAATCAGTAGAAAGAAAACTGGATGAGAACCAAGTTTCTTAATTTTCATACCGTTTCCAGTGCGATGTTTACACCGCATAACAATCGCACAAGTTATCACACCCGGATTCCACTTGAAAGAAATATAAGTCAATAACTTGTTATTTATTCCAAAGTAGCACCGGGTATATAGGAAGACTAACACTATCGATTTTGACTTCAAATTTAAGAACTAAACTCGTAAGTCTCTATAAGAGCAGCACCTTACACAGTGGTGCATTCTTCGACTTTCTTCACAGTTATAGGATTTGGAAGTCAGTGCCCGGACATTTACTTAAGCAGTTCAACACCATTTCCTTTCTGCAAAAAACTTATGTCGCCTTTGAAGATCAGAAGCTATCCAACGGTTGTTAAAATGGGAAACGTATCCAGTCCCCAGCAGCTCAGAATGTGGCGTATAAGCCATGTAGAAACTTTAATTACTATATTTATTATCAAATGGAAATTTTAATTAAGAAAAACTGAGCAATACATTTTGATAAAAAGTAACATTTTCTATTAATTAATAACCGCATGAAAATGTAATAATTCAAAATAAATTAAAAGTGGTACAAAATTGCAGAACATCAAATAATAAATATAACCCTTTTTTAAATTACGAGAGGTGAATATAATTCTTTCATTTCTCAATAAGCCAATTGATATTTCCGTGAAATTTTAACTTTTTCATTTGATTTGTAACTAAAAGTAGAAAGTGTTGTTTTAACTAAAAATTATGATTCAATATTTTTGTTCACTGACACTTCCATTTGGTTACGAATATGGAATTAACATAAAACTGGAAAACTGCAGCTACTAGGGCGAAACCTCTCGGTGTTATGGCTTCCTGCTACCTACTTCTTTCTGAGATATCGGCGAATTTTGTGAAATCGAAATGTTTTGTACTGAATTGCTTTTAATTTTCAATTTTATTAATCTGCGAGAAGTGCGCCGCACTGCTTTAGGAAAGTGGTATTCGAGCATTGTCCCCCAAATGATGAGAGCTCGAAGGACATCTGAGAGGGACAGTTTGTAGAGCCTCTTATAAGACAGTGACTGCTTCTAAAATGTAGTTTGAGAACTTTGTGGTTGCTGAGCCTCTAGCCTGGTGGCAGTTTGATACTTCGAAACGCAGAAAAAGAATTCCCTACAGGTAGCGAATTTCTGACGCCAGGTGGTTTTTGAGCAGATGCTAAAGTGAACACTAGCGCTATATGCAGCGCAACCGTGCTTATCGTGCAACACCCACACTACTCGACAACGGGTTGCAGTAGCATTTTGGGCAGGTGTGAAATCCGCCTATGAAGAACGAATGTTCTGCATGACGATTTCCTGACCGCGTTTCAAAGTTTGTGGAAGTGTTGGGTGGGTTGAAAAGTATGTTACTTTCGCGATTTCCTCCCTCAGCAAGAAACAAGAACATCTTAACCTTTTACTGCTAGGTTTCCATTTTCACTGCAATGCTTGTAAGATTTTTCACACTGAAAATTCCTATAAAAGCAACTGTTGGAAGCAGGATGTCGTCCATGTAAGATGCCTACCTTCTCTATTCTTTATTTAGTGGTTCGGTAGAAATGTTTATAATGTAAATATCCGTAAGCGCAGAAATATGCTTTCCCTGTGGCGGCCTAGTGAAGCGACATTAGGTAACCATGTAGGTTTCTAGTCCGTAAAACACTTCACAGGTTGTAATGCCTCTTACGCTTTCTGTTACCGTGATTGAGTTGATGTTTAATCGTTATTTTACCTAAAGACAAGGCTAAATCATTGCTGTAGACAAGTACAGAGGTTGACATCAGTAATCAAGAGTAAGCAACTCATAAACTCGCGGATTTGTTTTTATCCTATCTCTATGTGAAACCACCGGTCGTCAGTACAAAGTAACGGACAGTTAATTTCCATAACTACTATGAAATTACTATGATATGTTTCATTGTAAGCAAATAATATTCTAAAGCCAACTCTGGTGTACGTAAATTCACGTTAACCAACTATCATATTGCGTTACTGACAAAAAAAAATTCTTAGACAAACAAAATGTTCTTTCATCAATCTGGGCCACGTACGTCACTTTATAATTACAACGTGATCATTAAACTGAAGATATCATAGTAAGCTATACCATTTCGTGTAAGCTACATTGGGCAATAACTATTTTCATTTGGTGCTAATGACATCAAGAAGGAACAACGCCATTACAATGCTATTTCACTTCAGGCCACAAAAAACGACAAACATACATTTACAAGCAGTGCATAAGCTGTAGCAGTATCTGAAAGCATCAGTTTGTTAGAAAGTCTCTGTTTCACTTACCGTAAGACTGAGTTCCACAACGTAGGCTATTACTCTTAGTGCATTATCTGAAATATCATCCGAAAAATTAATATGATAGATTCTGAGTATATTTAGGTTCCATGAAAGGAATCTGACACAGGTAATACGATTACAATTACAAACTGACTTGCAGATTTTCAGTTTATTAATACCTTAACACTAAATAATAGTCACTACTCCTGTTTTTCTGCAAAACTGGTGAATTCACTATGCAGTTGGCTACCATGGTGCACGGCAGTCAGTCATGAGTTTTCTGCTACGCTGAGGAGGATTTGTAGGACCTGCCACTCGCTCAAACACAAATACAGCTGGTGAGGTTTTACAGTGGCAACCGCGAACTATTGACCATTATTTCATCATAAAAAGTTCGGCGCTCCCGGGAGCGCCATACACGTCCGTTCAGCTCAGGTGCTGACGTCTTATTTCCTCCCCGCTCCCTGCCTGCTATCCGTGTCTTGCCAACTCCTGCTGACGTACGTGATTCTTCTGTCTGCCTATTCCGTCTCCCAGAGATTAGCTACATCATGCAAGTTTGTTCTGTCTAACATGGGGAAGGCAGCAGTAGCAATAATACATTCATAATTAGAGTTTTCAAAGTAAACTATTCTACAATATTAAATATTTTATACTAATATTTACAATTAATTACACTCGTTTACTTACAAACTAAAAAAAATGAAACGATTATTTTATACACAGAAAGTGTTCATTGTTGCGGTGCCTGTGTTAAAAGGTTATCCTACAGACCAGTGGTTGCTAAACCTATGAAGCTTTTGAGCTATCGCACCGATTTTATATTCTATAGTGAGCTACAACAAGAAACTAGGGCAGAAATAAGAACTTAAAAGAATCTTTTGTTTGTTTATTGCCTATAGTGAATATAAAATCAATTTCGACTAATCCTTACTTTTGATACTATCAAATAATGAATCCGAAACTCATAAAAATACAATTTTGATTCGTTCACTATCTTCGTATGGTTTCTTATTTTGTGCAATAATTTTTGAAACTCGGACTGACGCCAAAGGTGATGCTTTATTCTTATCTAATGGTTTTATAAAGGTTGATTATTGAGCATTAAGTTTGGGGTTTTGGCACCTCACCTCTTTCTTCTTTGGCGCAGAATTCCTTGGGAAATGTTCCCCGTCCCTGAGCGAACAGTTTTGAAGCGGCGTTCGACGTCCCTTTCTTGTCAACTGACACACTTGCATAGCAGAATAAATACACACAATTTTCCTTTACTTAGGTAAAGAAGTAACCAGTTTCCCTATTCCGGATGAAAGTGATAAACTTTTTGAACCTACAATGAAATGAATACCCCTAGCTGCATACAAGCGTTGATATAAGCCAATGGGGGCAGTTGAAAATGTGTGCCCCGACCGGGACTCGAACCCGGGATCTCCTGCTCACATGGGAGACGCTCTATCCATCTGAGGCACCGAGAACACAGAGGTGAGTGTGACTGCAGGTACTTATCTCTGGCACGCCTCCCGTGAGATCCACATTCCCAACTTATTGTCCCACACTATATTAATAGTGCCCCTGCCCATTATTGACATTACTCGCGGCTTGTTGCCGATTCCCGTAAGAGTTCGGCCACTGTTTGTACGTCTGCACAGAAGAAGATGGTCAAATGGCCGGTGAGCCTTATATATATGAACATTTTACGTTTTGCTTGAACATGTCATCGTTAGAACAAACCTAGCTAGTATCAATGGACAAATCAAACATGATCATTAGAAAATGTGTGAAATATATATGAAAAACCCAATGTGCACAATCTTGACTGACAATGGCAACAGTGCGGGAGAAACAAGCATTTGTTGCTGTGGACATGGTTCGAGCGCATGAGAAGAGCACGGCAAGTGGCATCACCCGATTTCCTGGGAATTTTGTTCAGTAGGAGTCAAAATAAGAGAACACAGGTCTCGGCTTACCCGTAGATACTCGACCGTTTCTGATAAAAGGACGGTCGATGTTTCGAAGTATTTTCGAGGTACGTTACCTGCCGTTTACCCCACAGTGTTACCAGACGCAATGGTGGCTCAGTCGGCAGTCCTCCTTGGGCAGTGGCGCAGTGCTGACCTGTTGTACGGGCCACGAGCGCGCGTGGAAGAGGGTGTGTTTGCGCTCGTGATACTCGTGGGTGTAGGGGTCTGAAAAGGTAGACATGGCCCAAAATTCCACAAAGACTACGATCTAATTTACATTTGACAAGGCGTATGCCAGGCTAAAGCCTTTCGAAATAGAGAGTTTTTTGAGGGATAAAGTTCGTTTACGTTCTACAGACCGCATTGTGGTGCACCTATCCATTGTAAGCAGCACAATGTACGTCAGGGCGGCCGGTGAAGCTGTGTGTGAAAGAACTATTGCCGCTGCTCAAAGGGGATTTCAGTTTCTTTTGTATCCAACCCGGTTAGGCGGCGTGTGGATCTCCTCCTGTGAACTCCGTCTGCAAAATAGGACGAGAGTGAAGGACGCGAATAGGAGCAGGAAAAGGTGAAGTACTTAGGTACTGCAAGTAAAATTAAAACACTTTTATTGGTGTATGAACTTATATATACACATTACTTAGGTTTTGGTACAGATGAACACGTAGTTGTGAAGCCGTTCATGCATCGAAGCAAACAGTTTCTAGAAGTTACAAAGTCTATCATGGCTAGCCCCCCTACAAATAGAAGCTAAGTTACTAGGTCGTCTGCCCTTGATCAAACGGGCTGAATCTGGAGCGGCGCTCGTCGAGCTCCACAGCGCCGGGTAGAGGGCGCTGTGGTCGGCGTTGTTCGTACGCTCTCGTAGTGCCAACCTACGAGAGCGCACCTACGTTGTGGCATCGTAGCTATCGATACCACAATTTCGACACTCTGATGGTCACATTAGCGATGTAACAGTGGCTTCTTCAGGTTTGGGTGTGAGGGTCATTCGGATCTTTGAACTGCCTTTTGAGGTACCAGAATCGATGCTTACTGAATCGTTGCGACCATATGGGTCGGTACTTAGGCATACACCTGAACGCTGGGCGAATTTTATTACCTATCCCGTGCTAAATTACGTCCGACAGACGCGGATCGTTCTTAACACATTTATCGCTTCATACTTACGTATTAGAGGATGTCGAACTACTGTGATTTACGATGGCCAGCCGCAGACCTTTTCTGGTTGTGGTGGAGAGGAACATGTGCGCACGGACTGCTTACACAGTAGCATCATAGAACTGCCACATGGAGAAGCGTCACAGCGAGAATTTTCCACGCCTCTGCCGATGACGTACGTGTCAGTGTCCCGCCAGGAAGTGTTGCCGAATTCGAAGCGTGACACGGACGTATTGATACAAGAGCAGACCGGGCTAGAGGAACAGGGAAGTGTTGGGGAAGAAGCTCCTACACCCCTTTCACAGCAGATGAGTGACGAACGTTACGCAGCCGCACAAGCGGCGCATGTCATGGAAGTGGAGGTCGGGAAGGTGGCGCCAGCAGTGCATCAACGAGCGCCCGATGAACAACATTAGGCATCGCCTACAGCAGCAGAGGGCAGGGCGCGAGAACAACACTCGCCGTAGATCACAAGAAATGCCGTCATAATTCGGGGAGGTGAGATTACTCGCAGAAACAGATCACCATCGATGACCAGCTTGCCACTAGCGGGATACGTCTTCAGAAGAGTGTAATTTAAATCGGGTTTAGTATCACATCATGTTGGTTCAAATGGCTCTAAGCACTATGGGGCTTAATATCTGAGGTCATCAGTCCCATAGATGTACTTAAACGTAACTAACCTAAGGACATCACACACATCCATGCCCGAGGCAGGATTCGAACCTGCGACAGTAGCAGCCGCGTGGTTCAGCACTGAAGCGCCTGGAACCGCTCGGCCACAGCGGCCGGCCATCACATATGATAATTTGCTAAGATGAGGAAACCAGTTATGATATCATTTGTGTGATCTGAGGCATGCAAGCTACCCGGCGAGTATAATACTCATAACAGTCATGTAGCTTTAAACTTGATTTCCTTAGGTGACAGGAAAGTTAGTTTACGACCTTGGCCCGTGTCTCCAACTTCAGCACTAGCTGCTCATTCCTCCGCGGCATTGTCGCCGTAGACGTGATGAAATGTTTCAATACAATATTCTGTTGGCTTCTGTGTCGGATGATTTTTCTGAGGTTTATCCAATGCGAGTGACTGGCATTGTCAAAGCTTTACCCTCCATTGTTAGTGGTGGACTGGAGTAAAGTTCGCGACAGCAGATTATATGTAATGGAGCGCCAACATCCAAGGGCCTTTTTGTGGTCATTTCCGAGCGGTTGTTCTCTTGCTACCTGCAACGGTCGTTTGCTGTAACATGGGAATCCAGGACCCGTTCACCTTGAGGCATTCTTCTTTTTTGTTGACGCTGTTCTCATGTCTGTGTATTTCTGTAGCTTATCTAAAAAAGCGAGTGTCATAACTCTTCTCTACAGCCGGAACTTCCGTGTCGATGATTAGTGTTTTAGGGCGCACAACAACGAGGTTATCAGCGCCCGTTCCCAAAATAAATGTTGACGAGTGCAGCCAAGATCTGTTAAACAAGGATCAATTGAGAGCCGATCTTTGCGAGAATTCTAAATGCTCAAATTTCAAGATTGGACACAGCACATCAAAACAGGTAGATAAAACTAAAAATAAAATTACCAGTACAAAACAAGTAAAAATAATTAACTGTGGCTGGGTGGCTACTTACAAATAATGGGTGACCAAACCATTTTACAGCACATTAAGATCTCAATCCCAATATTTTGGGAAGAAGTCCAGACATCACACAAAAACGTAAAACTCTAGCCACACTCGCCTCATTATTAGTTAAAATAGAGGGCAGGTCTGCTGGGAAACTTAAATCTTCCCTCAAACCCGCATATAAAACACACTCAGTTAAAATATGTCGTATGGACAGCTGTGTCCCACATGTCTGACTCGTTGGTGGTGTGGTGTCACCGCCAGACACCACACTTGCTAGGTGGTAGTCTTTAAATCGGCCGCGGTCCATTAGTATACGTCGGACCCGCGTGTCGCCACTGTCAGTGATTGCAGAACGAGCGCCGCCACACGGCAAGTCTAGAGAGACGTTCTAGCACTCGCCCCAGTTGTACAGCCGACTTTGCTAGCGATGCTACACTGACAAATACGCTCTCATTGCCGAGACGATAGTTAGCGTAGCCTTCAGCTACGTCATTTGCTACGACCTAGCAAGGCGCCGTGTTCAATTGATATTTATTATATGAAGCATGTACCGTCAAGAGCGATGTACTCCAATTATGGATTAAAGTTAAGTATTACAGCAACTGCGTCCGTTTTTCTAAGTTCTCATTTCTCTGACCTGTTCCAGACCTCACGCCAGTCTGCGTTTAATTAAACGCGTGCATTTCGGCCTCCTCTAGCAATACGGTGTTGGCTCTTCTGCCAACACAGCAGGTGGCTCCTCACGACGTAACAGAAAACCATGTGTCAACGGACAATGTCCTATTCGAAGCCGTGTAAGGGCTACTTCCTCAGCTCGTCGTTGTCGGAAGGAGGTATGCCACGGTCGGACAGAATCCTTCACCGCTCGCAACTTATTATCCCTCACTTCCAGCCACCGAGCCTCCCACCAACGCATGACCTTCCGAGTCGCGAATGATGTTATTGCCTGCAGGGGGACGGAACAGCGAGCAGGAGGTGGGATGGAGCAAGCCTCCTTGACAGCCGTGTCTGCAGTTCATTTCCAGGAATTCCTATGTGCTCTGGAACCCTGCAGAAAATTACATCCTTACCCTGCTTTTGCAAGAGCAGGAGTGCGTCCTGCACCTCTTGCACCATCCGATCTGCTGGGTACATCTGTTCAAGAGCGTGTAGAGCACTTTGCGAATCTGAGCAGATGATGAATTTCTTGCCATGATGTCGTCGCATATGCTCTAATGCTTTCAGAATGGCAAACAGTTCTGCATAGTAAACTGAGAACTGCTCTGGGGGCCCTATCCTACGGACAGTACCGGGAAACACAGCAGAGCTGCCCATAAAATCCCCCTGTTTAGACCCATCCGTGTAAACAGTAATAAAATCTGAATGGCGGTCTAAAATTTCAGTAAATTTAATTTTAAAAAGGTGGTCCGGGGTACAATACTTCTTGTAAGCAGCCAGATCAAGAAGTAATCTCGGCCTTTGTAGTAGCCAGGGAGATCCCCTACTCCATCCCTGGCTGAGGACCATAATGCCCTCCAGGTGTACTGACTCTCCTTTGCACGGATGCCAAACGGCTTTGTTGCCTTCGGACGGTGGCGGAAGAGACGTTCTAGTGCCGGCTGTGAAAAGGTGTTGGACGCCAACGAAAGAGGAGTGGACTTGGCCCTGTATGCTTGCCGTACCACGAGGAGAAGACGCCGAATGGACAGCGGAGGCTCTCCAGCCTCGACACATAGACTAGCAACTGTACTCGTGCGATAAGGCCCCGTTGAAAGCCTAAGACCCTCATGGTGAATCACATCCAACATTTTGAGGTACGAAGGTCTTGCAGATCCACAAGCTTGACATCCGTATTCGAGTTGAGGTCGCGTAAAGGCCTTATAAAGTTGGAGCAGACGTGCCCTGTCAGCGCCCCAGGACCTATGACTGATGCAGTTAAGGACGTTTAAAGCCTTGAAACAGCGGACTTTTAGATCCTTTAGGTGTGGCAACCATGTGAGCTTCTGATCAAAAATAAGCCCGAGATATTTCACTTTCACCTTCAAGGTGAGAACAGTGCCTCCTAGTTTTGAAACAGGGAGATTAAAAAGAGAACGGGAACGGTTAAAATCTACGTAAACAGTCTTCTCCAAAGAGAATTTAAAGCTTGTGGTCTTAGACCATTCCTCCAATCGCAGGATCGTCAGCTGTAATTGGCGTGCAGCAGTTGTAAGGGAGGAAGACGAACAGAAAACGGAGAAATCGTCCACAAACAAGGAGCACTGTACGGGCCGTCGTACTGTGGACGAAATACTATTGATTGCAATTGCGAATGTTGTCACACTGAGGACACTTCCTTGAGGGACACCGTTCTCCTGATTAAAACGGTCAGACAGGACATTCCCAACCTTATACCTAAAATACCTGTCTGACAGAAAGGATCTTATGAGTGTGGGTAAACGCCCACGGAAACCCTACTCATAAAGCTGCCGCAAAATGTTATACCTCCACGTAGTATAGTACGCTTTTCCAGGTCGTAGAAAACACCGATAAGGTGTTGCTTACGTAGGAAAGCATCTTATGTCGCTGTTTCGAGTAGGAACAGGTTATCTAGGGTGGAATGGTACCTCCTGAACCCACACTGGCAGCGAGTAAGTAAGGATCTGGGTTCGAGAACCCACACCAGGCGCCTATTGACCATACGCTCAAATGTCTTTCCTACGCAGCTCGTGAGACTACCGCTACGATAACTACTGGGATCGGTCCGATCCTTCCCTGGTTTTAAAAGTGAAATTAAAATCGATTCTTTCCACGAACTAAGAAAGTCACCTGTCTTCCAAATTGCATTAAAAATTTGAAGGAGGAATTCCTTTGATCGCAGATCCAACTGCTGCAGCATGCTATACGATATCAGGTCGTGACCAGGTGCAGTATCACGAGATACTGACAGTGCAGAGTCCAACTCCCACAAAGAGAAAGGCTGGTTGTATTCCTCAGTGTTGTTTGAACGGAAATCAAAACTAGCCGTGTACCCCGATACGGATGAAATTCTGGGTCCTGGCTAGAATTGGCCGTAATAGTTTGAAATTATTCTGCCATTGCCCGGGCGATTTCTCTTGGAGATGTTAGGAGACACCCCCGCTCACGTATAGCTGCTATTGGCGGTCGAGAGTATCGCCTTGAGATCCTCCTAATGGTTTCCCATACTTTGCTTGAGGATGTGGACCTACTGTCAGGAACTCTCGCCAAGACCTCCGTTTACTCTAACGATTCTTCTCGCCAGCGCCCGTGCTATTCGGAAAGTTTCCAGATTCGCATCAGTAGGGCACCGATGGAATCTTCTCAAAGCTGCCCATCTGTCTCTAATTGCGGTACGACAGTCGTCATTCCACCAAGGAACAGGCTGCCTCACAGGTGTTCCCTTTGACTTTGGTATGGATACATCAGCGGCATGGTGCATCACTGCCGTAATGTGATCCACCCAATCCTGGACGCCTTCACACTGTTCAAAAACAGCCAAGCTGCCGTTGAATACCCATGTTCATGATCTTGTTCAAAAACTAAATGCTGCTTTATTTGCCATTGGAACAGTATCTCAAATAAGTGAAAAGTAATATACTTTCCTTATTTTCATTCGCTTATGAGATTATTATTTTTTCGGGTAGCTCTTCTGACTCAAGGAGGGTATTTTTGGCCACGAAATATGTGATGTTAAGTTCGCGACCCTCTTGTCGACCACTGTTCAGTAGTCTGGTAATTGTGACGTTGGCCTCTCAGTAAATATTTTCTTTAATGGCGTTTGTTGTTAACAGTGTCAGCTTATTTCGAAGAGTTAGCAGCTTTCACTCTGTTAATAATAGGCAGAAATCCAGTCTGCATTGGGAACGCATCTCCTTGACTCCTGTGCAGAAAGGCGTGTAGAAAGTTGCCACAAGAATTAAAAATATCTTAGCAATAATCGACGCATTTTCAAGAGTTTCCTCTTGGCTCACTCCCTCTATTCTGTCAGGGTACTACTGGAAATATTATACAGGGTGGTCCATTGATCGTGAACGGGCCACATATCTGACGAAATAAGCGTCAAAAGAAAAAACTACAAAAACGAAACTCGTCTAGCTTGAAGGGGGACTATTACGGCGCCATCTATCACAAAGCGAAAAAAGTGGTCCAACTAAACATTCATATTTCTTTACGTACTACACGAATATGTAATAAAAAATGGGGGTTCCTATTTAAAAAAATGCAGTTGATGTCCGTTTGACCTATGGCAGCGCCATCTAGCGGGCCAACCATAGTGCCATCTGGTTTCCCCCTTCAAGCTAGACGAGTTTCGTTCTTTGTAGTTTTTTCGTTTGATGCTTATTTCGTGACGTTTCACCCAGTCATTATCAATGGACCACCGCATATCGAGTCACACGTACCGAAATCCTTAACGTGTGTACAGCCAGTGAAACGTGTCATTGCACTGTATGATAATACTTACAATGGACACGAAGTAATCAGCTGAATTGTAAAATTATTTGAGGTTATGTGTTGTGTGTTCGTATGTGGTGAGAGGGTGGGGATGGTGGGTGGAGAGCGTTACCCAGTCGTCAAATTCATTTGATGCTACCGGCCACGCAGTCCTCCCAGAATATAGCTGCACTCTACCAATTGTTGATTATAGTCCCAGCTCTTTTTTCCTTACAGTTTTTGCCCTCTACGCCTTCCTCTATCATGTAATTCCTTTTCTAGTCATTGTTTTCAACATACGAAGACCATGGCTGTAGCCAGTGGTACAGGGTATTCGATGAGAAACAGAGTTACTGCATGTAAGACATGGTACGTGGTGTGCTTCAATCATATCAGTTTAAGCTCCAAGGCAAACCGAGAAATGGCAGCTCTACCTCTAATTTCAGATTTTCCCTAATGGCAGCTTTGTCAGGATGTGTACATGTAAACGGTGGGACCAAAAGCATGGCTGCTAGTAGTAATAACTTCTGCGGTTTTTGTGCCAGGAAAACGCATATCACGGACGATTTGGTCAAAGCTGTTGATTTTGAGAATAATTACGACTCAGGTAAAGATCCTGAGTATGTTGCTAAATGCAAATGTGATTCCAAAGCTGTTGCTAATCAATAAATTTTAATAATTCTTAAGTAAATGAAGAGTGTTAAATTGTGTGTCTTACCGTTGTTTACTCGAATTAACATGACTGTGTGGTGACAGAAAAGTCAAGAAACATCCTTAGTATCGCAGATTAGTTTTTGGGTTTCTTATGTTTACTTGTTTCAAAACAAGGTAATGCAGATCTTAGTATCATAAACGGAAACTATCCCGACCTTCAAACTTTGTATTATTGAAAGGTTTCACAGTAACGAGACCCTGCAGGTAGCCAGTGGTAAGTCAATGGTGACACATGTTAAATGCACACAGTTTGCAAGTAAACAATGGTTAATACCCTTTTCGTATTTTTAGGAATAAAACTTCCGATAAAACTTACGATTTTAAACATATGTCGTAACTTTACAAATATTTGGAAACAACGGCTTATATAATAAAAAATCCAGAATGGATGTATTTAAAAAAAATCTTATTTAGGGTTGCTCAAGTCGTGCCCCTTAACAAAGTATTACTGTGTTTGACACAGTGATTTAAATAACATAATTTGTTTTGCGGACACTGTATCACTATTTTTAAGCTATCATCCAGCTCCCACACAAATACAAACATCTTTTCTCGAAATGAGTTTTCAGTCTTTTTCAAATATGTATCTGCGGTATGATTAAAGCATCTGGTATCTAATCCATACCCCTTATAGCCTAAATCGTACTTATGATAAGAAGTAATCGTCGACATAATAAATCCACGGAATTATGTAAGAAAACGTTTATAACATCGTACTAAAAACCACAAATATAACGCTAATTCTGTAGTTACGCTAGTGAAATTACATATAGCAAGCAAAATAGTACTTCCTAACGAATTAAAGTGCTTAAATGGGCATACTGAAATACAATTAGTTTGAACACAGGTATTCTAGAAATATTTCTTAATTTTACTCTCCACGCCAGTGCATAGATCATGTACTCAAACTTTACATTTCATTTGATGAATAATATCTTCTTCTCGGTCTTTCATTAAATTGTTGACATAACCAATTCACTTTGTCCTTTATTTTGTTATTCTTGTTAAAGTTTTCATCAATCTCCATCTTTTTTGTAGGTTTATGCACAGGCTTCTCCTTTTTATTCCCTTTTTCTTTCGTTTCTGTTTCCTTTCTGCAAGCTCTCGATCTTTATTCCATTGTTAGTTAGGTCGATTCGTATTTTTTTTTTTTTTGCTCACATGAGATAGGAGTTTGTTAACTATTTATTTCGGCCACTGTTGCTATATTATTTTCGGGTCCACATTGTTGAGACAGTGTAGAAGGTTGAAACTGATCACTGAGTGGTGTTGCAACCTTAGGTGGCCTTGTAGGTTTTCGCATTGTTGCTTCAGTTTTACCAGCCAATTCTTGGTGTGACTGTTCGATAATATGTACAGTAGTAGCTAGAACGTCCACTTCTTTGACGATACTTCTATCACGTGGTCACAAAACTGTTACCCTAAAGATGTTTGGTGCTTTGTGCATATCAAATGATCTAGAATATACATTACCCAGAAGTTCTGTCATGTTAGCTTGTTTTGTGACACTGCCAAGATGGTGGAGTTCCATTGTAGCTGTTTCTTCAGTATTTTAATTAAACATATGTCCAATGTCTGTAGACGACGAATCATGTGAGCAGGAAATGATTGCATGGTTATACCATAATTACGAGCAATCTAAATTGCGTCTAAATTTTTTTGTGTGTGTGCTGTGTCCATCCAGTAAAAGAGAAATTTGTTTCTGGTTGCATTATTCTATCATTGTACATATTATGAACTATTACATCCATCCATAGCCACGGGACAAACAGTTCTGATGTTATCCATCCATTTTACGCGCATTCAAATGCTGTGTTTGGCGGAGCTCCCATTTTCAAGACACTGCTTTTTTCGATGTGCCTAAATATTAACACCGGAGGTATGAAATAGCCTGCTACGTCCGTTCCATCTATATATGTCATTTAAGATCCCTATCTCCGCTTGTAATTACGTACACTTGGTGTTTGCCTTTTCGGGCAATTACTTTAGACGGTTTGTCAAATGTGGATAATGTAGTTTCATCTACGTTGTATATTTAGTCAGCAGGAAAGTTACGTTCATCTACTATTTCCTCATATTTACCGAAAACTCATTAATACTCTCTTTATTAAAACCGTTCATGCCATCAATATCGCTTCGGGAACTCGCAAGGGCAAAGTGGGGTGATCTTTAATAAGCTAGTAATAGCATTTTTCCCGAGTATTTCGCATCTTCATTGAAGCGACGCGATGGATAATATTACCCACCAAGTTGGTAGGTAAGTAACCCTAATTCACTAATAGTTATTCCAAAGAAACTGCACTCTAAATAAATTATAGGCTGTGCTTATTCACCTTCCACCTCTACTGTCGTATCATCATGTCTACCATATCCTGACGTTTTAGTTAAACTTTTCAAATGACGATGCCCTGTAGGCTTTGGTGTGTTATACGTATCTTCTACATGCTTCATTAAATCCAGTTTCATCATTCCGATGTTTCAGTAAGGCTTCGTCCGTATCCGCTTGCTTCCACCTACTGTAAGCTCTCTTCGTCATATTGAGCAGCTGAAACAAACTATTTTTAGTTCCTAAGTAATTTCCACCAACATCTACGTCGTACTGGTACGATTAACGAATTATACATCAGTACGGCTTAGGCAGTGCAACATCTGCCGTTTGAAACTAGATCTACAGAGTTTTCTATAGTTTGATTATACTTGAATAACAGAGTACCACGAGAACAGGCATTACACAGAACAGTTATTTATCTTCGTACTTTTTGGAACGTCCCCTTAGAACAATTATATAGGACTGTGCTTAAACTGACACACAATATTTTTAAGCGCAACGCAATCTGACTTTCAATAATCCCTACAAAAGAATGGCCCTGACTAACATTAACCTATACCTTTCACAAATCACTTACCTCACAAAAATCTTCGTTACTCGAACTACTGCAATACAGCGAGCGCCACTACTGCCAGCTAAATAAAAGATTCAAATTACGGAAGGCACTAACTACTGATAGGCATAGTTAGCAAATGAAAGATTTTAATAGAGAACAAACAATGTATTTACCATAATAGTCATATAGCAGTTCATGACATCCAGTCTTACAAATTTCAAAACTCCGCCATTTCTCTCCCCACATCCACCACTGCTGGCGGCTCACCTCCAACTGCGCAACGCTACGCGCGTTTCACATCCAGCTGCCCAACATTACAATGGCAGACAACAATGCAAACTAGCCACAGACTGCACACAGCACAGCCAGTGATTTTCATACAGAGCGCTACGTAACGTTGCCAATAAGAAAACATAAACAGCTTACTTACATCTTCTCAAAAAATTTCTTACAAATGGGTGAGCGAATTTAATCAAAACACCCAAACATACCTACATGTTAAATATGGTTCAAATGGCTCTGAGCACTATGGGACTTAACTTCTGAGGTCATCAGTCCCCTAGAACTTAGAACTACTTAAACCTAACTAACCTAAGGACATCACACACATCCATGCCCGAGGCAGGATTCGAACCTGCGACCGTAGCGGTCGCGCGGTTCCAGACAGTAGCGTCTAGAACCACTCAGCCACTTAGGCCGGCCATGTTGATTATCTTTCTGTCACTATAGCCAGGGTTCCCCTGACATGTTTACTGTTATTAGTTCAATTTTATATCACTTCGTGTAGCAGTTTATAAACGTGGGATCAGATGTTACTGGTTACGACCTAGGTTGTGGTATACCTAACGCATCTTTACCGTAGGAGATGTTGTTAAAACTCTGCTACGAAATTTTCAAAGCAAACAACGTCTCCCTTGCTTTTGTTTACAGTCGAGATCTCCATTTTCCTTTCTTCCTCCATCCTTCTGGGAAGTTCATTTCACATCATTCCATCTAATCCTCAATATAAATCTGTAACATCACATCTCAAACATTTCGCGCTTCGATTCTCATCTTATCGCGCAGTCAAAATAGTGTTTCGTCCCGAAGGCATATCCCAAGAAATACGTCTGATACTAGCAGACTTGTCTTGTTCAGGAATGGCCTTTCTGCCTGTGCGAATCTGTTGAAATGTCCTCCTAGTTTTGTCCGTTATGTGTTATTTTGTTTCCAAGGTATCATAAATGACTGATTACGCTTACTTCGTAGCGATCAGTTTTGATGGCAAGTATATCGTAAATCAAATTTCTGCTACTCCAAATTACTTTTGTCGTTCTTCAGATTATTCTTAACCTATGTAATCATTAGATCCTTCACTCTATTCGACAGGTCCTCTATTTCATCTCCCCACTTTCACTGAATATAGCAATGTCATCAGCGAATTTTATTATTTATATTCTTTCACCCTGAATTTGAATCCCACACTCGAACCTCACTCTTATTTTCGTCATTGCTTCCTAGATGTATAAACTGAACAGAAGAACGTAAAGACTGCATTCCTGTCTTACAGCATTCTAAATGAGAGCACTTCGTTCCTGGTCTTCCTTTCTCATTCTTTCTACATCTGCGCCTACATCTGCATCCATACTCTGTGAAGTACGTGAGAGAGGATATATACAATTGTACCGTTTATTAGGGTTTCTTTCCGTCCCATTTAAGTATTAAGCGGAGGAAGAATGATTGTTTAAACTCCTCTGTGTGTGACGTAATTAATGTAATTTTGCCCTTACAGTAATATTTCTAAGGATGCCAAGCATAATTTTACGTTGTCGCATGTTTATGGAAGACTGACTAACCCTATGAATTGTCATGAAGCGCAACGTTAGAATGACGCCCTGGTGCGTTTAGCTTTCCTAAAGCCAAACTGATTATCATCTACCAGTACTGAAATTGAAAGAAAGATTCATTATCATTTAAACGCTCCATACGAAATGTCACACAGAAAGACGTTGCAAGCTGTGTTAAAAATAGTATACAGAAGAGACAAAGGAAGAAAGTTAAGTGTTGAATATGTTATCGACATCAAGATCGTTATAAAATTACTTTGAGATATGTTGAAGGTGGAATACATCGCAGTTTTATTAATCGTCATTTGAGGACTGTGCCTCCCAACCAGGACCCTGATGTATGAAGGCACTTGCGGCATTTCCAGAATGTGTCCAGCTTGCGTATACGCCTGCAGCCGCTTACTGTCCACTCTCTATGTTGTTTGGGTTACTAAAGACGCACAGCTTTATGTGCCATTCTGAGGAACGGTTTTTTAAGACGCATCAGATATCAAAAGTTTTCCGCTGATTGGACTGCCCCTTGTAATCTTCTCTCGGAAACTGATCGAGACGGACGTGCATTCTCTGAGAGCAGCAATTAAAGTTGTGTTTGAAACTGGTCGTCATTTACATGGCGTGACACACATCTTTGTTTTTACGCAACGCTACATGGTTAAAAATGGTACACCATCCTCGTCAGAAGAGTTGGGCTGCCCCTTCGATACACCAACAAGTCGAGCTCATTCATTTACAGTGCAGTCCCACTCACTCTACATTACTACTATCTTCGTTTCGAAATGTTGTACCGTACGTTCTGCAGCTTCTCTTTTGAGTCAGTACTCATGCATTGTGTAGATACGCATGGTGAGTGTTTATTTTGCACCAAATGCCTGATTACTATTCGGGAAACGGAAATCAACAAGTAATTTAACTAAGGGAAGAAACACGACGAGCAGTATCTACTTAAATCACCTCACGTTGTACTGCACTGCTACATGGGAAACTGACTTTTAGTCACCCTGTGCGGCTGCTATGGCGTTCCCCGGGAAAGGCCACTTCCGCTGCTACAAGCATTGCTCAGTCTTCAGTTTACTGACAGAGAGAACTGTGTTAATTTCACTCACCCGACTAGCTCATAGAAATCACTTACTGCCATTACTTTCGTCGACGGTTTAGGGGTCACGTTCTGGTAATTCGAGGGAATAATTAATTCACTGGCGGAAAAAGAATCTCAACACCAAGGAGGAGGTGTACGACATAACCGAAAATTAGTAGGCATGTTTCTACAGGGCTCTCGATGCATTATCGATACATCGATACCTCTCCCATAGAAACATCGATATATGATGGCGATACTTTCTTAACCGACATATTGAAATGACGATATCGAAATGGCAATATCGAGTGCCGATACTTTTATTTATTATTATATTTTTTCGCAGATTTAGGCAAATATTTGGAATTGTTCTTTTGAAATTGTCGGAGAACATAGTTGTACTTTCACTGTGTGAATGGGTCTTACTATGACACAAAGAAGATGTCCGATTGCAATGAAGGGATAGGGGGGGAGGGTGGCGGTGTGAATGGAATAACGAGTTGTCCGATCTGAAGAAATAGCACACTAGTTGCTTTAAAAAACAATTTTTAAAGCAACTAATGTACTATTTCTTCACATCAGCATTCTACAAAAACATTTGCGGAAACTAATGAACAAAAATCTATACGACAAGATTAGTCTTTGCGTGGGTGGACACGTGTGAGGGGAAATGGTGACGTTACAGGCGCTAGGCGCTGCCAACGGATACTGCAAAGTTTAACTTCACCACTCAACTTAGACACTACAACTGCTAGGTCTCTGCCGTTTGCAGAAATTAAAAAAACAGGGAAGTCAAGTCGACATGAACTGTTCCGGACAAATCCGATATGTGACACCAAGCCTGAATGTGCATCGTTTCCCTTTCAGGGGGATAAGCAAGCTGCTAGCTTGTTGATGTATAGAATGTATAATAAAATATCAATGTTTAAACATACAGCTCTAAATCTGGCAGTATTTATACAATGTGCAGCTGATATTTTTTTGGCTGGAACGTAGATATTTTTTCAATCGATACACTATGTGATCAAAAGTGTCTGGACATCTTGTAATGTTGATGCATTAATTTGTTCTGAAAGCGGTGCTGATATTCAAGACAATAAAAGCGGGTTAAAAGCTGTGAGCTATCTGGGGAAGTTAACCTTTCATTACTGAGCAACTGTTTCACCAGGTATCCAGTCTAGCTTACCAAATTCCCAACCAGACTAACATTAATTACAATCTTTTAGTAGTCATGTTACGATAACCGGTGTTATATATATATATATATATATATATATATATATATATATATATATATATATATATATATATAAAAGACAATTTAAATAAAAATAAATAAATCAGTTTATATTTGGACATTTATTTTAACATTGATCATTGTTTCGTTAAAATTTCAGCATATTAAACTTGATTCGTAACTAAACTGGTGCCTTATTTAGGATTGTGAAAAAGTGAGTTTGTAATCTTACGGAATGCATCAAATATGGAGCCAAGATTGGGAGACTGCATACAGCACTGCATTCATAAAATAACACACGAAGAAAGTTGAAACATATGCAAGAGGAAATTAACCACAACCAACCGATTCAATTTTCACCCAAAGAAGTTACGTTCGTAGCGCAATCCTGTCCATCATGGACTTACCACACACTGGTATACTAAATTCATACTAACTCTCTGTGAAATCTTCCCGAAAAGAATAGCTGAGGGCTACTTTGATGATTACACTACATGCTTCGCGTGGTCAACTTGGTTTACACAAAGAGTGTAAATCCACAATAATTTTGATAATTAAAATAAATTACATCGAAACACAAATTACAAAAGAAAAACCTCTAACTGGTTACTATCGTCTTACTATTAACCTGATGGGTCAAACAATTGTATAAGCACGTCGTACTGCTCTCACGAAGTACATCCCACGTTGGTTGAACATAAAGAAAAGTTGCTGTATTGAAAAATATTGTCAAGACGAGACGTTATAATCTGACGCACATTCGCATTTAAGATTGATGATCTTAGTTAGAGTTACGGATCATCCACACGTGGTTCCACTTTACTCACAAAGTAGTGACAAAGCAACTACTGGAAGATATTCTGAACGTCTCACTCGAATTACACTGCGTTGCAATTTAAGATATCATTAGATATTTTAGATCTAAACCTGAAATAAAGGTGATTAAATTTTCAGTTAGGCTGAACTTAAGAAATCCATTGTCCTACGGACTTAGCAGAGATGCGCTTAGCCGGAGATCTTACCACTTCAGACGCTCGCCGCAGACAGACTGCCTGGGCCCCTACCGAAGGAGCTTAACAGATACAAACGGAAGTGACTAGAGAGGCAGCTTCCTATACCAACATGACAAGGGACGGACAGGACCATACTAAGAATAGAAACCTCTCTGCTTTTAGAAAGCGTAGCTACCTGTTCCGACATACGTTCTACTTTTCTCTAGCAGACAGGCTTGTCTGCTACCATCAAGTATGCTACTAGAAATACATTTGCTCATTCATCCTCTCACACAGACGGGAAGGGGGATGACAGTATCTTATCATATACAGTATATAAAAGAAAGCGGATGTAGGTTCCGTATGAGACTGTGTGACATGAATTACATGTAAACTGTGTTTTAAAGTGTAGTAGAGTGACAGATCGTTGTTGTTTATGTGTACAAGTAACACGTCCCACTGCTCAGTCTCCTCCCAGATAGTCAGAAACGCCACTGTAAATTTAGAAGGGGAATTTATGCCGTAAATGACAACAGATTTAAGAAATTAACATGAAAGGAATCCAACCGAGACCTTTCAATCTGGCTGAAAAAGACTCTCAAGTTCGTGGCGTCCCCCATCAGTAATGCTGGAATTCAGTATGGTGTTGGCCCACCCTAAGTCTTGATGACAGCTCCCACTCTAGCAGGTGCTGAAAGATTTCTCGGGGAATGGCAGCCCATTCTTCACGAAGTGCTGCACTGAGGAGATGTATCGATGTCAGTCGGTGAGGCCTGGCACGAAGTCGGCGATCCAAAACATCCCAAAGGTATTCTATAGGATTCAGGTCAGGACTATGCGCAAGGATAGTCCATTACAGGGATGTTATTGTCGTGTAAGCACTCCGCCACAGGCCGTGCAGTATGAACAGGTGTTCGATTACGTTGAGAGATGCAATCGCCATCCCCAACTGCTCTTCAACAGTGGGAAGCAAGAAGGTGCTTAAAACAGCAATGTAGGCCTGTGCTGTGATAGTGCCACGCAAAACAACAAGGGTTTGAAGCCCCCTCCATGATATGCACTACCACACCATAACCCCACCGTCTCCGAATTTTACTGTTAGCACTATACAAGCTGGCAGATGACGTTCACTGGGTATTCGCCATACCCTCACCCTGCCATCGGATCGCCACATCGTGTAACATGATTCGTCCCTCCACACAACGTCTTTCCACGGTTCAATCGTCCAACATTTACGGTACTTACGCAAAGCGAGGCGTCGTTTGGCATTTACCGGCGTGATGTGTGGCATATGAGCAGCCACTCGACCTTGAAATTCAAGTTTTGTTACCTTCCGCCTAAATGTCGTAGTACCTGCAGTGGATCCTGATGCAGTTTGTAATTCTTCAACTGTCGGCGGTCTCTGTTAGTTAACAGACGAGGTCGGCCTATACGCTTTTGTGCTGCACGTGTCCCTTCATGTTTCCGCTTCACTATCACATCGGAAACGGTGGACCTAGGGATGTTTAGGAGTGTGGAAATCTCGCGTACAGACGTTTGACACAAGTGACACCCAATCACCTGACCACGTTCGAAGTCCGTGAGATCTACGGATCGTCCCATTCTGCTCTCTCAGGACGTCTATTGACTACTGAGGTCGCTAGTATAGAGCACCTGGCAGTAGGTGGCAGCACAATGCACCTAATATGAAAAACGTATGTTTCTGGGGGTGTCCGGGTATTTTTTATCACTTAGTGTATATCGATGTATCGTTAATTTTACTCGATATATCGAAAACAGATATTCTTTTAAATATCGGTATATAGGATCTCATATATTTTTAAAAATACCAACAGTCATAGTTTCTACATCTGGAAGTCGATACACATTGAAATTTCGCTCCAGTTGCGTAAGAGAGCGCTAGTAGCACCACTATGAGGAAGAAAATCAGGTATGCTTTAAACACGTGCTGTAACGGTCGTGAACGTCCAAATTGGACGTGGTGACTTGAGGTTAGTCAAGAACGACTTTAAAGCGTCAAAGGCGCCATTATCACCACCTCGTTCAGTTTTGACTAAGTCGTGTAGTTCCGGATTGGGAAGGAGCGCGTGGTCCCCGGCACGGATCCACCCGATATACTTGTGTCGAGGTCCGGTGAGCTGGGCTGTCTGTGGATGGTTTTAAGCGGTTTTCCATCTACCTCGGCGAATGCGGGCTGGTTTCCCTTCTTCCGCCTCAGCTACACTATATCTGCGACTGCTGTGCAAACAAGTGCACGCGTACACCAGCATTAACTCTACCATGCAAAAATAGGGGTTACACTCGTCTGGTGTGAGACGTTCGCTGGGGGGGCGGGGAGGGGGAGGGTCTGTGGGGGGGGGGGGCCACCGGTGACCGAACAGCACAATAACCCTGAAAGAGTAGTTCGGTGTGGGGCGGCGGAGGGGTGAACTAAGGTAGTCGTCGTGGGGTTGTGGACCACTGCGGCTGCGGCGGGGACGGAGCCTCTCCGTCGTTTCTACGTCCCCGGTTAACACATAATACAATACATACAAGTCGCGTAATAGTGATGCGAGAAGCTGGATGTTCATTTCGCGATACTGCAGAAAGACTTGGCAGCAGTATAGCTACTGCATATGACTGCTGGCAGCGGTGGTCCCGGGAATGCACGGCCGCAAAAAGACCGGGCTCCGGACGACTGTGGCACTACCCAGAGGTAAGACTATCGTGTTCGCTGTATGTCGCATCATACTGCATCTGCAGCAGCAATTTGAGTACCAGCTGGTACCACAGTGACACAATGAACTATTACAAATCGGTTGCTCCAAGAACAGCTCCGCGCCAACTTCCCTGTAGCACACATTCCACTAACCTCAAAGCACCGCCATTTACTTCTTTGTGCTGTCAAGCGAGGGCAGGATGGAGACCTGTTGTGTTTTCTGATGGAAGCTGGTTCCTTCCAAGTGCCAGTGAAGGCACTTGTCGATTAGAAAGAGGCCAGTCGGGGGTGTGTGTTAGGCACACTAGATCTAGACTTGGAGTTATGGTGTGGGTGCGATTTCCTATGACAACAGGAGCACTCTCGTGGTTATCCCACGCATTCTGACTGGAAATCTGTACATAAATCTGACGATTCACCGTCTTGTGCTGCTATTCATGAACAACATTCCAGGGGGTGTTTTCCAACAGGATAACACTCGCCCACATACGGCTGTTGTGTCGACGTGTTGCCTTGGCCTGCTCGATCAACAAATCTGCCTCCAACCGAGCACCTATCATCGACGACAACTTCAGCATTATCCACAGAGAGCATTAACTGTCCCTGTATTGACTGACCAAGTGCAACAGGCAATGGAACTCCGCCCCACAAACTGACATCTGGCACCTGTATAACACAGCGTATGCAGATTTGCATGCTTACTTTCAACATTCTGGCACTTACGTCGGTTATTTCACATCTGCGATGGATTATATAGCGCTTACATTAACCTGTGATCTTGTAACGTTAATCACTTAAGTAAGTTGCGTAGACTGTAAGTAGGCTGATTAGGTTTTTATGTTGGTAACGCCACGTAGCGCTCTATATGAAATTATGTTGGTAACGCCACGTAGCGCTCTATATGAAAATCACTGACTGTGCTGTGTGAAGTCTGTGGCTGGTTTGCATTGTTGGAATATTTGCTATTGTAGTGTTGGGCAGTTGGATGTGAACTGCGTGTAGCGTTGCGCAGTTGGAGGTGAGCCGCCAGCAGTGGTGGATATGGGGAGAGAGATGGCAGAATTTTAAGAGCGGACGATCTGGAAGTGTGTCCGCCAGAAAGAGTAAAATTGTCATACTGGATATATATTATGACTTTTCAACACTATTAAGGTAATTACATTGTTTGTTCTCTATCAAAATCTTTCATTTGCTAACTATGCCTATCAGTAGTTAGTGCCTTCCGTAGTTAGAATCTTTTATTCAGCTGGCAGTATTGGCGCACGCTGTATTGCAGTAGTTCGAGTAAAAGAAGATTTTTGTGGGGTAAATGATTCATGAAAGGTATAGGTTATTGATAGTCAGGGCCATTCTTCTGTATGTTGTTGTTGTTGTTGTCTTCAGTCCTGAGACTGGTTTGATGCAGATCTCCATGCTACTCTATCCTGTGC
Source organism: Schistocerca nitens (assembly GCF_023898315.1). Taxonomy (NCBI): domain Eukaryota; kingdom Metazoa; phylum Arthropoda; class Insecta; order Orthoptera; family Acrididae; genus Schistocerca; species Schistocerca nitens. The sequence continues at coordinate 652,294,706 of NC_064619.1, read as the reverse complement.
AAGCTTCTTCATCTCCCAGTACCTACTGCAACCTACATCCTTCTGAATCTGCTTAGTGTATTCATCTTTTGGTCTCCCTCTACGATTTTTACCCTCCACGGTGCCCTCCAATGCTAAATTTGTGATCCCTTGATGCCTCAAAACATGTCCTACCAACCGATCCCTTCTTCTAGTCAAGTTGTGCCACAAACTTCTCTTCTCCCCAATTCTATTCAATACCTCCTCATTAGTTACGTGATCTACCCACCTTCAGCATTCTTCTGTAGCACCACATTTCGAAAGCTTCTATTCTCTTCTTGTCCAAACTAGTTATCGTCCATGTTTCACTTCCATACATGGCTACACTCCATACAAATACTTTCAGAAACGACTTGCTGACACTTAAATCTATACTCGATGTTAACAAATTTCTCTTCTTCAGAAACGATTTCCTTGCCATTGCCAGACTACATTTTATATCCTCTCTACTTCGACCATCATCAGTTATTTTGCTCCCTAAATAGCAAAACTCCTTTACTACTTTAAGTGTCTCATTTCCTAATCTAATTCCCTCAGCATCACCTGATTTAATTTGACTACATTCCATTATCCTCGTTTTGCTTTTGTTGATGTTCATCTTATATCCTCCTTTCAAGACACTGTCCATTCCGTTCAACTGCTCTTCCAAGTCCTTTGCTGTCTCTGACAGAATTACAATGTCATCGGCGAACCTCAAAGTTTTTACTTCTTCTCCATGAATTTTAATACCTACTCCGAATTTTTCTTTTGTTTCCTTTACTGCTTGCTCAATATACAGATTGAATAACATCGGGGAGAGGCTACAACCCTGTCTCCCTCCTTTCGCAACCACTGCTTCCCTTTCATGCCCCTCGACTCTTATAACTGCCATCTGGTTTCTGTACAAATTGTAAATAGCCTTTCGCTCCCTGTATTTTACCCCTGCCACCTTCATAATTTGAAAGAGAGTATTCCAGTTCTTCTGTAGGGATTATTGAAATTCAGATTGCGTTGCGCTAAAAATATTGTGTGTCAGCTTAGTGTTTATCAGAATAAGTAAAGAGAGTAATGTCTGAGTACGTTCTGTTTTGCTCAGCTGTTTGAAAATCAGTAACGTAAGAGGTTTTACAGCACTGTCATTTTTAAATATTTTCGAAGGGGACGTTCCAACACAAATATGTTTCCAAAATTTTGTTACTCTAGTTTACTCTTTGGTGTTGTGATTTTTTCCGTCTGTGTATTTTGTTCAAAAAAAATGGTTCAAATGGTTCTGAGCACTATGGGACTCAACTGCTGTGGTCATAAGTCCCCTAGAACTTAGAACTACTTAAACCTAACTAACCTAAGGACAGCACACAACACCCAGCCATCACGAGGCAGAGAAAATCCCTGACCGCGCCGGGAATCGAACCCGGGAACCCGGGCGTGGGAAGCGAGAACGCTACCGCACGTCCACGAGATGCGGGCAGTGTATTTTGTGAAGCGATCTTATTCCTAAAGGAAGCATTGGAGCAAATAACAACTTAATTGGGTGCATGTTTGTGCACTTTAAAAGCTCACGTCTGCTCGATTTTCCGGACAGCATTACCAAACGAGCTCGCAGAATTCGTGACGACGAACATACGCCTACGAAGCGGAGCACGCGGGAACACTTTCACACGGCCGAATCCTCGCAGCACGCCGCGCCAGAGCCGAGCCCCACCACTGCGTGACGCCACGCCCGAGAGGGTCTCTGAAAATGAGAAGGCGGTGTGTCGCTGGCCCGCGGCCGCCGGCTTTGCATCGCAGTCTGCAACAGCGTGTTACGCGTCTAGGCGGTGGCTTCGGACACAGTACTGACGGGGGTGGGGGGTGGGGAGTCCCGGAGAAAGCGAGCCGGACACAGGAGTGACCAGCCGGCGCGTGGGCCGCCCGTGGTGCCTTTCACTGCGGATCAGTGCCGCTCCCGACATAATTACTTAGGCCTCTCACAGGGCCCGGAGAACGCGGCCGGTGGCGTCACACCCTGTGGCCGAGGTGGCGGCCGGCCTCTGTCTGGCAGCACCTCCTCTCCTATACGAGCGGTCAGCACGAACAACACGAACAAAAGGCGCGCCTGCACTTCCTCATTTCCTTTCACTCCTACACGCATTCTTCCTCTCACTTCCGCTCGCTTATTTCACTTGCTGATGATATTACTAGGACAGATGTTGCACAATGTTGTCATAATCCGGGAGAAATTTGTAGAAAGTCATTATGAGCACAGCAGCCGTATGAATTACACATTTGCTTTTAAATCGATCTGATTCTGTACCCTCTCGTAATATTTTGTGGTTCCTGGCTGGATGAGAAGAGGGTGGTACGATAGGTGGATGGCCGGTTTCCTCTCACTACTGTTGTGCTGGCAGAAGAGCCAACACCGTGTTACTAGAGGAGACCGAAATGCATGCGTTTTACCTCACGCAGGCTGGCGTGAGGAGGGAAGAACTATACTGACGTGAGGTCTGGAACATGACAAGGAATTAGAATTCAGAAAGCGGACGTAATTAGTTTGATACTTAACTTTAATCCATTAATGGCGAACGTCGCTCTTGACGGTACATGAGTCACAATATTATCTGTTCAGAAGACATAGTAACTGAATATGGCGCCTTGCTAGGTCGTAGCAAATGACGTAGCTGAAGGCTATGGTAAACTGTCGTCTCTGCAAATGAGAGCGTATGTAGACAGTGAACCATCGCTAGCAAAGTCGGCTGTACCACTGGGGCGAGTGCTAGGGAGTCTCTCTAGACTAGACCTGCCGTGTGGTGGCGCTCGGTCTGCAATCACTGATAGTGGCGACACGCGGGTGCGACGTATACTAACGGACCGCGGCCGATTTAAAGGCTACCACCTAGCAAGTGTGGTGTCTGGCGGTGACACCACAACTACAACACAAAATACATATGTAGTTGAAATACATTTTATTACAGGAACCGATTGAGTACTTAACTTCAATGATGTCCAATCTAAAGTTCTGTGGTTAACAGCAATCAAATAACGTCTACTAATTCTTGAATCTTGTCCGTGCCCATATCACAACTACATACAATAACTAACCTCAAAAATGGTTCAAATGGCTCTGAGCACTATGGGACTCAACTGCTGAGGTCATTAGTCCCCTAGAACTTAGAACTAGTTAAACCTAACTAACCTAAGGACATCACAAACATCCATGCCCGAGGCAGGATTCGAACCTGCGACCGTAGCGGTCTTGCGGTTCCAGACTGCAGCGCCTTTAACTAACCTCCCCTCACAGTTAGCTAAGGTGCGAGGTGACAACTATCATTGTGGAAGACTAGAGCACCGTGCGACGTATTGCGGTGCAATGCGAACTCAGTCCCAATGCGACGTACCGAGGTACTCAAAAAATGTTCAGATGTGTGTGAAATCTTATGGGACTTAACTGCTAAGGTCATCAGTCCCTAAGCTTACACACTACTTAACCCAAATTATCCTAAGGACAAACACACACACACCCACGCTCGAGGGAGGCACCTCCGCCGGGACCAGCCGCACAGTCCATGACTGCAGCGCCTTAGACCGCTCGACGTACTGAGATACTGAGATTGAGAAGTTGAGACAGGTTGGTCGGCGGCGGCCTATATGAAGGGGGGGGGGGGGTGGAGGGTGGATGGGGGTATTTAAACACTGTCCAGCATACACGTCCAGTTCTGATGTTGTGAATAATTCAAGAACAGTCTTAATCGCATTTATTATCGTTATAATCCCGCCAACCAGTTTCAACCCGACGTCAACATAACGGCAGGACCAATGGTGTAAACGCCCAGAAGATGACCCCTACGTCGGGTTGAAACCAGTTGGCGGTATTATAACAATAATAAATGTGGTTAAGACTGTTCTTGAATTATTGATTAATCATACTAATCGCTGCTTCTCTCCGCAACCATGTTGTCCAAAAATCTGAGGTTGTCTCCTGGGGTGATGACGGCGGCGGAGACGCAACGGCAATGGCGAGTCCAGGTCCATCGGGTCGGAGACCGGCGAGGGCGCGACGTCCATTGCCTCGTCTTTGGCTACCGTTGCGTCACCAGTGGGCGGCTGCGAAGGCCGCGTGATCACGTGAGGCAACGAATATGGGAGAAGAAAAGCAGCAGAATCACAAGGCAAATAACAAATGCTAATTTGTTTCTCGTGACGACGCTGCAAACCATCGGGACCTGCAATTAGCTACATATATGTGCCAATGCTTTTCTGGATTTCGCCTCGCTCTCCTTGTCAGCCAAAAATCCTGTAAAGAACAAGATCACGCGGTGCAAAGCGATAATTACGGGCTACTGGAGGCGTGTAATTTTCCGGTGGCTGGAGCAATTGAGGCAACGTCCGATGACGGTGGCCATGCAGAAGTTCCGCCGGCGATGGTCGTTCGCTTGTGTGGGAGCGACAGGAGGCAACAAAGAGTTGCAGCGCCTGTTCCCGTCTATGGGAGGTGCGAAGCTTGGCCATATGTTGTTTGGAGGTGCGAACAAAGTGTTTCGCTTCTCTGTTGGACTGCGAGTGAAACGGAATGCTTGTTACATGACGAATGCCATATTGTTCACAAAATTGTTCAAAGTCGTGTGAAGCGAACTTAGGTCCGCTGCAATAACTTCAGGCAATCCCTCGCTGCAAAAAATTGAGGACAACACTTGAATAGTGCTACGTGCAGTGGTAGAGTTTATAGGCACCGCGAATGGAAGCTTACTAAAAAGAGACGAGCGAGTGTTCCAGAATGGTTCTCCAAAGTCAATGCGCACTCGTTGCCATGGAGATTGAATCTTGGGCCAAGCGGTGAACATCTGTGGTTGAGCTGATTGGTTGTCCACACATGCGCGATACTGTGACGTCAATGTGAGCGTCAAAACCCTGCCAAGTGCAGTGCCGGCGAGCTAACTGTTTAGTGCGAACAATTCCCCAATATCCTTGGTGAAGCAGATGTAACACATCCATTTGCAACACTGTGGGAGTGCGCATACTCGATTGTCCACTGTCAGATTCTTTTAAGATCACGCCTTGTTGTACTGAAAAGTTATGCCGACGAGCAAATTATCGGCCCACTACCGAGTTGTGAATATTGTCCTACGAAAGAGGCCAAGAAGTGGGATTGTAATGCAACAAAATATTCAGATCAGGACCCGTTTCCTTGACCTGTGCAATTTTTCTGTACTTCCGTGGAAAATATTGCAGCAATTCAGAGTCCTGCTCATCGATCTGGCAGCAAGATGCGTCAGAGGAATCAAAATCAGAGTCCAGGCTGATCAGAGGACCAGAAAGTGCGTCATCATTGCCATGTTTTGCAGTAGGTCTGTACAACTTTGAGGCAAAAGCAATAGGTCTGATGTGCACCTATTCTGTGCGGAAGCACAGCACCGATTCCGATAAGAGGAAGCGTCTACTTGCAAAATCACTGGTCTGGCAGGATCAAAATGTACTAAACATCTGTCACTGACCAAGACATTTTTGAGTTTCTGATAAGCGTCGTGACACTCTTTGGTTCACCCGAAAGGCACATTTTTCCGACGCAAGGGATGCAACGGCACCGCGATCTGTGTAGCGTTCGGAATGAAACGAATGTACACTCATGCTCATAAATTAAGGATAATTGCAGAATGTGGAGCCACACAACGTGGCAGTACACAAAACTGGCACTAATAGGACAGGAACATGGGGAACACACACGACACGGATCTGTAAGTCCACGGTATTGGTGATAAGTTGAGAAAACCGTCCCGAAACACATGTGCTAGAAAACACCACTGTTTCCTGCGCATGTACCCCGACATCAATATTGGATATGATCACCATGCACACCTACACAGGCCGCACAACGGGTTGGCATACTCTGGATCAGGTGGTCGAGCAGCTGCTGGGGTATAGCCTCCCATTCTTGCACCAGTGCCTGTCGGACGTCCTGAAGTGTCGTACGGTTTTGAAGACGTGAAGCGATACGTCGACCGAGAGCATCCTAGACCTGCTCGATGAGGTTTAGGTCTGGAGACAGGCCGGCCACTGCATTCACCTGATATCTTCTGTTTCAAGGTACTTCTCCATGATGGCAGCTCGGTGGGCCGTGCGTTGTCATCCATCGGGAGGGAGGTGGGACCCACTGCACCCCTGTAAAGGCCGACATACTCGTCCAAAATGACGTCCCGATACAAGTGACCTGTGACAGTTCCTCTGTCAAAGATATGCAGAGGTGTACGTGCACCAATCATAATCCCACCCCACAACATCGAACCACGACCTCCATACAGGTCCCTTTCAAGGACATTAAGGGGTTGGTATCTGGTTCCTGGTTCACGCCAGATGAAAACCCGGTGATAATCACTATTCAGACTATACCTGGACTCGTCCTTGAACATAACCTGGGACCACTATTCCAATGACCATGTACTGTGTTCTTGACACCAGGCATTACAGACTCACCTGTCAGTGGAATGCACTTTGCAGGGCTCTGGGTGAATATACCATGTTTGTTCAGTCTTCTGTAGACTGTGTGTCTGGAGACAACTGTTCCAGTGGCTGCGATAAGGTCACGAGAAAGGCTACCTCCAGTATTCCGTGGTCATCTGCGGGCACTGAAGGTGAGATATCGGTCTTGTCTTGGATGCTAAGGCGAAACAAGTCAAACTAATTAAAGCCAAAAATATTTTCACTGTCTCTTGACTGCAACACAGAAAATTTCACTGTTGTGGAGTGAGATTTGTAAGTGGCAGGCAAACTACACTGTCCAAGTGCTGGAATTTCCAGTGCACTGTACGCAGTGAGGTGCGTGCTAGATTTTGGCAGGCGTGATACTGTTCGTATGTGGCACGACTACGCATAGTTACAGGAGCACCTGTGTCCAGTTGAAAGTCAACACGACGGCCAGCAGTTTGCAATTTGTGTGTTACAAATAGTTTGTTGGAATGGTGTCGCACTGCAGTGGGGCGAAATGAGGGCACAACCTTATTTGAATTACTGCTACAACCAGTAGTTGGTTCTGAAAACAAAGCATTCACAGAATCTGCATGAGACTTGTTGTGAGAGTGGCGCACTTTTGCTGTTACAAGCAGACTGAGTAGACATGGTCATTCTTTCCACACGAGTGACATGTTGCGTTGCGCGACGGACAATTTTGCCGCTTGTGGTGAGCAAAACAGCGAGGGCAAGATTTCACAAGATTTTCAAGTCCGGCTACTTGTTTACTAGCGTGTCTGCGCATCTGTGTGCGCGCTCGTTGTGGCGGCTGAGTGGGGTGGCCGCGAGCAAGAGGCGACTCGACACGAGAAATCGGGACCTGATCAAATTTATCAGCGGCTATGACGCCGGAATCGAATTCTTCTAATATTTGCAACGCTTGATGGAGCGATGGATCTGAGCACTTGAGATCTGTTCTCTGATTGTGCTATCAGAGATACTGTATGTGATCGCATCAGAGATCATCATGTCATTACAAAATTTGACACAACTACACTTGAATTGGCCGCGCGGAGTGGCCACGCGGTTTGAGGCGCCTTGAAAGACTGCGCTGCCCATTCCGCCGGAGGTTCGACTCCTCCCTCGGGCATGGGTGTGTCTGTGTTGTTCTTATCGTAAATTAGTTTCAGTTAGTTTCAGTAGTGTGTAAGTATAGGGACTGATGACATCAGCAGTTTGGTCCCCTAAGAATTCACACACATTTGAACATTTACACTTGAATTTACACTTCCTAGTGAGACCCTGTAAGTCGGTATTTCACTGACGGTACGTCTGCTCCGTTTTTTTTTTTTTTTTTTTTTTCAGGCAAAAGAATGGAAATCTGGCTGCCGCGACCTGAATGTGCTGTTGATTGTTTAAATGGCTCTGAGCACTATGGGACTCAACTGCTGTGGTCATACGTCCCCTAGAACTTAGAACTACTTAAACCAAACTAACCTAAGGACAGCACCCAACACCCAGCCATCACGAGGCAGAGAAAATCCCTGACCCCGCCGGGAATCGAACCCGGGAACCCGGGCGTGGGAAGCGAGAACGCTACCGCACGACCACGAGATGCGGGCAATGTGCTGTTGATATTATTGGTTAATGCACCTACTACGACGTAGGGAGGAGTGTTTGAACTAAGCGAAACACAGGGGTTGCGCGACGGACAGGAAATAAATACATTTAACAGTGGGCCTGGAACTGGATGAAACACTCGAACCATTCCTCTTCTTTTTCGTCGAAGTGCTGAAACTGTGAAAAGTTGTTGGGAGGCACTTGTTGGGTCGGTTGGTTGGTCGGTTGGGCAGCTGAAGCAGCTTGTGCGGCAAGCAGTTGTTGTACAGTAGACAGCAACGTGGCGGTTTGCTCGTTCTGAATCTGAAAAATCTGACGTGGTTCCGGAGCAGCAGCAGTCTGCGTCTAAGGCGCAGGGGCGTGGGGTGGAGGGGGCGTGGTAGCCTTTCTAGCAAATTATAGCAAAATATGAAAAGACAAGTAGAAAAGCAGTATGAAAAGCCTCTGAAAACAGAAATAGATTAGTTCTGCAGCTTCTCTCCTATAATAAACGCAACAACAACAACAAATGAGCAGATAGAAACACTGTAATGACATCTCCGCTGCAGCAACTTAGAACACACGAAAATCAAACAAAACTTGTTGAGCAGACTTGGCGCCACTTGTTGTGGCTGTGCCCTCTTGTAATGTTTTGTGGTTCTTGGCTGGATGAGGAGAGGGTGGTATGACAGGTTTGTGGCCGGTTTCCTCTCACTAAAGACAAAATGCACAAGTGGTTAAAATACACTTTGTTACAGGAATCAATTGAGTACTTAACTCCAGTGATGTCGAATCTCAAGTTCTGTGGTTAACAGCAAACAAATAACATGAACTAATTCTTGAATCTTTTCCCTGTCCATATCACAACTATATACAATATACTGGATACTAGTATTCCCTCACAGCTAGCTAAGGTGCGAGGCGACGACTACCGTTGTGGAAGACAAGAGTACAGTGCGACGTACTGAGGTGCAATGCGAACTGCTTCCCGATTTGACGTATGGAGGTACTGACAAGGAGACGGCACTACCGTGGGGTCGGGGATTTGTCCGCAATTTTGTGTGGTGAAAGAGGATCCCTAACACCTCGCGTGGTTAAAATATTAGGACGCACTACCCGGAAAATCCAGGGAAAAATCGATCCAAAGTGTCTTAGATGCCTTATGAACATAAAATGTTAATACATTGTCGAGCTGCCGTCTGGCCTCGGTGTTTTGGGCTAGGATTCTTACGCCAGAGGTCTGGTGTTCGATTCCTCCCCTGGCACTTTTTTTTCTTCTGTTTCATTTTCTTTGGTTATTCCACCAATTATTCAGAAAGTTTCCCAAACCTACATTATCTTTAACAAATTAGTTAAATTACTGAATAAAAATTATTTTCTTTTTGTCCAACAACACAATTCATGGCGGTGGGTTTTCCATTTTTCATTGTATAGCATATGAGGAGAAACATTGCCTGTTTAATCAGAATAACAAAGTAAATTGGGAAACATTCAATTTTTATACATATAATAATTATAAACAAGAACAGCAGTGGTAATTATCGTAAAAACAAACAAAGCAATAATTTTTGCGACATCTTGAGCAACTTATAAAAGCGGATTTTTTACAATCACAGGACGTTTGCAATAAATCTGTACAAAAACATGCCCCATTAACATTTACGAAAATGTTTCGAGTTTCTGACAATTTTGAGGCAAAGCATGTCTCGGAATATTGGTGACGGTAATTGATGGTGAATCATGGATGAATTTTTATACAATATTCCCGGGAATTAATTTCACGATTCTCCTGTAACAATGCGCTGCAATTTTTCAAGCAACAGAAAAAAAAGTATCGAAGGAGGAATCGAACCCGAGACCTTTGGCCTCACGGTCCGAGCGCTAACCATGTAGGCCAGACGGCAGCACCACAGTGAATTAACATTTTATGCTTATAAGACACCTAAGAAACTTTGGATCAATTTTTCTCGTGATTTTCCGAGTAGTGCGTCCTAATATTTTAACCACGTGAGGTGTTAGGGGTCCTCTTTCACCACACAAAATTGCGGACAAATCCCCGACCCCACAGTCGTGACGTCTCCTTGTGAGATTGAAAAACTGAGACAGCTTGGTCGGCGGCGGCGGCATATACGCTGATCAGGGGGCGTTATCGGCCCGAAGCCTGGTGGCGCGTCTTGGTCTTCTCTTGTCCTAGGAGCACCTGGTTCGGCACCTGTTATACAGTGTTTCCTTGTGCCGACCGGTATGCTGACGAAGGCGTACGTCAGCACAGTTTGTAGGTCAAGCGTGGCAGGTGAGATCCAGTTGGAAGTCTAGCATGTGTCGAGGTGTCATGCTAGAGTACACATGTTACTACTTCCCAACGACCTGTACATTCATCTACAGATTTAAAATCCTTGTAGACTAGGATTCTTGCAGATCTTGTGGAAACCCCTCGTAAGGGCTGTAGATCTACGAAGATCAGAAGGCAATACATCGGTTAAGAGTGGAAGCTAATGAACTGGAGTTGATCAAATTGCGCCATATATTATGCGCATTGTAGTATTCAGCTGAGTGTCAAGAAGCTCTGTATGATTGTAAGTAGGCTGTTTATGTTTTCTTATTGGCAACGTTACGTAGCGCTCTGTATGACAATCACTGGCTGTGCTGTGTGCAGTCTGTGGCTAGTTTGCATTGTTGTCTGCCATTGTAGTGTTGGGCAGCGGCAGCTGAATGTGAACAGCGCGTAGCGTTGCGCAGTTGGAGGTGAGCCGCCAGCAGTGGTGGATGTGGGGAGAGAGATGGCGGAGTTTTGAAATTTGTCATGAACTGATATATATATATATATAACTGATATATATATATATATATATATATATATATATATATATATATATATATATATATATTGATGATATTAAGGTAAATACATTGTTTGTTCTCTATTAATATCTTTCATTTGCTAACTATCCCTATCAGTAGTTAGTGCCTTCCATAGTTTGAATCTTTTATTTAGCTGGCAGTAGTGGCGCTTGCTGTATTGCAGTAGTTCGAGTAACCAAGATTTTTGTGAGGTAAGCGATTTGTGAAACGCATAGGTTAATGTTAGTCAGGGCCATTCTTTTTGTAGGGATTTTTGAAAGTCAGATTGCGTTGCGCTAAAAAAAAATATTGTGTATCAGTTTAAGCACAGTCTTGTATAATTGTTCAAAGGGGTCGTTTCATATGTCGACCCTTAGCCGAGGATACCTCACTGGAATCTTCTGATTTTTTTCTTGTAGTTTGTGTAATTAGTGTAGCTATTGTTTATTGCTAGTGCGTAATTGTAGAGAGAATCTCCTTTATAGTTGCAGCCTTTCATTGTTGTACAGTAAAACAGTTGTGGCATGCATGTAGATTTGCACCAAGTATTTCGCAGCTGCGCTTGCAATTAACTACATATTATTTTCAGTGCTATGTTAATGTGTTCTCTTACTTTTGCTCTTCAAATTGTGCTTTTCTGTGTTATCGTGTGAAATATTGTGACAATAATGGCGTGTGAAAAACGTAACACTAGGCTCCAAAGTAAACTGAGAAATAATAGTGATGACGAGCGTAGCTTGCCAGCACCACTGTGTAATGAATTAACAGAAGTTCAAAGTAGTAATTTGGTAACTGTGCATAGGGAAATGGAGCGGGCTGCAAACAATGGCGTAGACAGTAAAACAGGTAGTGAACAGGGAAGCATTATCGATCGATCGCTCGGCAACAGCTCGCCTCAGGAATCCGAAATGACAGGACACAATTTTGCAAATACTGTAGATTCAGGTTTTGCGTCCTCATCGTTTTTTCAAATCAGTCAAGACAGATTTTCCGCTTGTCAAAATGTGAATGTTGCCGGTGCAAATTCACTGCCGAAAAGCACTGAGGAACATGTTTCAGACACCAGTGCATCGTTATTACAATTAATGCAACAAATGGGACAAAAGCTTGAAAAGTTAGACACAATGGAACAACACCAGAGACAAACACAGCAACAGTTAGACACAATGGAACAACACCAGAGACAAACACAGCAACAGTTAGACACAGTGGAACAAAATCTCAAAATGTTAGACACAGTGGAACAAAATCTTAAAAAGTTAGACACAATGGAACAAAATATTCAAAAGTTAGACACCCCACTTGAACAAACACGTGAAGATTTAACTACTGAGTTACATAACATTGAATCGAAATGTCAAAAAGTCTGTAATGACGTAAAAACACAAATTTGTGAGCATTTTCAACCTATTTTTTCGCGGCATGAAAATGCATTACAGAATCACGAAGCAGCCATAAAAGAACTGCAAACTATTGTTCATCTAAATCATGAGACCCTGCAAGCTAAAATTGACTCAGTTGCATCTACCGATTCGGTTATGCAACTTGCAAAAACTCAAGAAAACTTAAAGGACACAGTAGATACTCTGAAAATTGGTTCAGAAAGACACATGGAGGAAATTAGTTCATTATCAGAGAAAGTAGTTGAACTTTCGGATCAGCTAAATAATTTATCTACGAAGGTAGATGATAATCTGAATGACACAAAACCGGTAGTCTTTAATGACACAGAAGAGAGCGAACAAATTAGGAAACTGAAACAAAATCTGAATCAAATTAATACGCAACACCAAAGAGAAATCCGGGAAGTACAAGATCAGCTGACACAGCTAATACAAGAATTACGTATTTCAGAGGACACTCGCGCTCCAACAAGGGAAGAGGGACTTAGAAATACGGAAAAGCCGCAAAATAATAACACAGGGCATTTCGGAAGTTATGAAAGAAATTGGCAATGTGCACCGAATTTTGAGATGGAACGGCCGACACGACCTAACAATGACCGATATGCGACTCGCCGACATGATGATTTTGACTATAAGCTGTTCATTACTACACGTAAATTCAAAACATTTCAGAATTCTGGCAACGACAATCATCCATAAGCATGGCTCCATCAATTCTCTCATTGTTTTCCTCCCAACTGGTCGTTAGAACACAGATTAGAATTTATTTGTGGCTACTTAGAGAATGAACCAGCTGTAAGAATGCGATCGGTCATTCACGATTGCCACAGTGAAGGAGAATTTTACCATGCCTTCCTCTCAGCATATTGGTCTCAAGCCACACAAGACCGAGTAAAACATGGCATCATAATGATGAAACATTTCGAACAATCTGAATTCTCCAGTCTTGTGAAATATTTTGAAGACATGTTGCACAAGAATCAGTACCTGTCAAACCCATACAGCCCCTCAGAACTCATCCCCATTTGCTTAATCAAATTACCTGAACATTTACGACATACACTCCTGGAAATGGAAAAAAGAACACATTGACACCGGTGTGTCAGACCCACCATACTTGATCCGGACACTGCGAGAGGGCTGTACAAGCAATGATCACACGCACGGCACAGCGGACACACCAGGAACCGCGGTGTTGGCCGTCGAATGGCGCTAGCTGCGCAGCATTTGTGCACCGCCGCCGTCAGTGTCAGCCAGTTTGCCGTGGCATACGGAGCTCCATCGCTGTCTTTAACACTGGTAGCATGCCGCGACAGCGTGGACGTGAACCGTATGTGCAGTTGACGGACTTTGAGCGAGGGCGTATAGTGGGCATGCGGGAGGCCGGGTGGACGTACCGCCGAATTGCTCAACACGTGGGGCGTGAGGTCTCCACAGTACATCGATGTTGTCGCCAGTGGTCGGCGGAAGGTGCACGTGCCCGTCGACCTGGGACCGGACCGCAGCGACGCACGGATGCACGCCAAGACCGTAGGATCCTACGCAGTGCCGTAGGGGACCGCACCGCCACTTCCCAGCAAATTAGGGACACTGTTGCTCCTGGGGTATCGGCGAGGACCATTCGCAACCGTCTCCATGAAACTGGGCTACGGTCCCGCACACCGTTAGGCCGTCTTCCGCTCACGCCCCAACATCGTGCAGCCCGCCTCCAGTGGTGTCGCGACAGGCGTGAATGGAGGGACGAATGGAGGCGTGTCGTCTTCAGCGATGAGAGTCGCTTCTGCCTTGGTGCCAATGATGGTCGTATGCGTGTTTGGCGCCGTGCAGGTGAGCGCCACAATCAGGACTGCATACGACCGAGGCACACAGGGCCAACACCCAGCATCATGGTGTGGGGAGCGATCTCCTACACTGGCCGTACACCACTGGTGATCGTCGAGGGGACACTGAATAGTGCACGGTACATCCAAACCGTCGTCGAACCCATCGTTCTACCATTCCTAGACCGGCAAGGGAACTTGCTGTTCCAACAGGACAATACACGTCCGCATGTATCCCGTGCCACCCAACGTGCTCTAGAAGGTGTAAGTCAACTACCCTGGCCAGCAAGATCTCCGGATCTGTCCCCCATTGAGCATGTTTGGGACTGGATGAAGCGTCGTCTCACGCGGTCTGCACGTCCAGCACGAACGCTGGTCCAACTGAGGCGCCAGGTGGAAATGGCATGGCAAGCCGTTCCACAGGACTACATCCAGCATCTCTACGATCGTCTCCATGGGAGAATAGCAGCCTGCATTGCTGCGAAAGGTGGATATACACTGTACTAGTGCCGACATTGTGCATGCTGTGTTGCCTGTGTCTATGTGCCTGTGGTTCTGTCAGTGTGATCATGTGATGTATCTGACCCCAGGAATGTGTCAATAAAGTTTCCCCTTCCTGGGACAATGAATTCACGGTGTTCTTATTTCAATTTCCAGGAGTGTATTATTTTAGCAGGACGTTGCAAATAAGACATTGAGGCTTTTCAGGGACTGTTACAAGAACTGGAAATTGACACTGACAATCGGGGAACGCAGAAACAGGAGCTCAACAATTACAGGTCACATCTGTCACAATTCCGCGATGAAAGAAATAATAACTGGACACGTCAAGGCTATTCTCACAACACATATCGTGACCAAAACAGACACCACCCGTATGACAACCGTTGGCAGAGTAGTAATAATTACAGGGAAAGAACACCTTTCCGTAGTAATGAATATGACAGAGACAATCATAGAAACAGACAATATGGTAACCAGAACTATTATTATCAAGGGAGACAGAATAATTCCAGACGCAACAGTTCAGCGCTCAGTTATGATTCAGGGAGAAGTTCTCCACCACGTGACCGACAAGAAAGAAACTGTGGAATCTACCGACATGACGACAGACGATATAATCATAACGACAGACCTGAATTTTATCATAACTGGCGAACTTCAAACAGGGCAGGGCCTTCTCGTCACGGTGAATTTGTAGAAGTTAGGTCTCCTAATCCCAATAATGACGCGCGCCAACAAAGAGACAGACAATGACTCGCACAGCAGGCAGCCACGTGCGCCGGCTGGCTCAGAGAAAAATAACATAGACGCTAACCTTGAGAAAAATTCCAGTATTCTTTACCGACGTACACCGCAAGACAATTGCATTCAAGTTCAAACTCTGAGTACTATGAAGAGTAAAGGATTTCACCACACTTCACATATAAAACCGCTTATTGGAAGATAATCTGCTTTTTAACTTTGTCTTTGCCATAAAACTTTTCACTTCACATTTCTAGTATGCTTTGTCAGACTTAAGAAACTGTTAACATGCAACAATGTTTGAAGTTAAATGTCCAATCAAGAACCAAGAGAACTTATTTAAACAGAAATTAAGAATGCATTGTTATTGTGAACAGACGACACAGTGTTATTGTGTGTGTACATTCTTGCTTGTTAGTTGCACGATTATGTAACGACTATAAGGCTTACATACTTAGAACATTTACCAGTACTGCTAATGAGATTTTAATGCAACATTTTGGTTTACTTGAAAATACATTCTGGATTTAAAGTACTTTCTGTGAGATACCACATGACACAGAGGTTAGTTTATGTGACAGCTACACGATTTTATCACGACACTACTAATGAGTGACAATTTACAATGTTGCTTTTGCGGTGTATCTGTTTTATATCTGCACAGTTTTTCTGTATTATTCTGGAAAGTAAAACATGTTTTAGTAGTAACTTTTGTGGTATAGCAACAATGAGACAGCCTTTTTCATGGCACAACAATACGTTACTGTACAGTACTTTCTTCATCACGCCAATAAGCGTAATAACTAAGATATCTATACGCAAAGCATTTCACCTTTGTTTATCATGAGGTAAGTACATTGACTTTTGCAGAACTTAGCTTTCGGAGGACGATAACTACGACACTTCCACAGAGATTATGTTGCAACAAGACGCACAGTTTAGCGCTACAGTACACGTATTTGTGTGATTAATTTTATACTTAAAACATTTATTTTTAAAGATATTTGAAGTACAATGATTCAAAGGTTTTCTGTAATAATTTCATTCCATTGTTGTAATCTGTAACACCTGAGGGTATAATTACATTAATCCTCAGGGGGGTACATGCTTACTTTGTGTACCATGTGTTTGGCAAGCACAAGGAGCCCTAGCTAATATGGTATTTGCTTATACAACTTTACACATCGGTACCATATTTCTGTAACACACAAATTACACAGCTATCTGATCATTTAACTGAGAGATAAAAATTTTTTTTTACTACATCAGTGACACATGTTTACGCAATTTCACAGTTGGGTAACTTCACACTTATGAAATTGTATTTTGTCTGTACTTTGTGAAATGCTCATATTTTTCCGGAACCATTGTGATACCATGAGAGCTTTGAATGATGTATTTGGTAAGGGAGCATGATTTTTAATGTACGTTTGAGGTAAATGACACTACTGACATGAGCAGAGAATTTTTTTTAGGTTTTGAAATTATTGGAGGAAGCTACGACGATTTTGAGAGTTGACTGAGGTGTTATGATGTTATTTTACGACGACGATGTGTATTATGCTGTTGAGGTATGTTTATGATCAATAAGCTGATGCTATATGAGTTATTTGAGTATGCTATGTATCTGTTATCATGAAATATTGAAGAAGTGTCGACGAATAAGGTAAGGAATAATGAGTAGTGGTTAGGGACTCTGGTTTGTGAAAAAGGTTATTGGAAACCAAGAATCGTACTTTAAGAGTTATGAAATGTGTGTATATGCGTGAATGTATCACAATGCTGGCGAAAAGTTTTTGGACGCTGTTATATTTATAGGATTTTGTTTCTACAGATTTGTAACCCAAATTCTTGACCTGTGAAATATCTTTATATGAGACTGTCACTGTAGCGGAAACTGGTGTCGTAAATATTTCAGTAAGAAAATTAAGTGACCACCTGCACGTAATGCGTCGTGGGCACCCAGCTGGGCGACAGTTGCCTAAAAAAAAAAAAGAAAAAGAAAAAGCCATTAGGTGGTAGAACAAAAAGGGGAGGCCATTATCCTCGCTATTGACATTCCTTTGTAGAAAGCACCGCATATACGACACGCTCATTACTTGGAAAGATACATCTGCACACCTGATTATGACAAGTGTCTTTCTACAAGAGTTGAGAGAATTTCTACTAACTTATGAAATGTCACATGACTATTGAATGATATTTTTATGCTTTGCTTTTCATAGTTGCTTATTTCATTTGATATCTAGTTTCCAGCTGTGTTGCAGCATTGCTTTTATAAAATAAAATGCATTTGCTAATGTGAACACTTTCTGTCAACAGATCTATTAAATAATAATTTTGTGATCCACATTCTTAAAAAAAGGAGCACTTGGAAAGGAAAGAACAATAAGAAGCGACTAGTAACAGTAACTGCACACATAATTTTCTTTTCAAGTACATGGTAATTTTTTTTTACAATAAGTTGTTGTGGTGCACCACTTTAGTTACATAGACATGAAGATGTGATTATACATTTCCCTTGTCTGCATTGTTATCTTTAGTGTACTATTTTTTCTGCTTGAGCTTTGTCATGCTTAGGTATACGTTATAGCATTTACTGCTGCTGCTTGCCAGGCATAGTGCTATTAAATTTCACTTTGTATTACTCTGTTAATCTAGTTTTACTACTGATTTATTTTTCTTCTTGCTGCACATTGGCTCATATTAGTTGTAATGTTGCATTGATGGTAATTTAGATTTACTGCAGCTTGCTTTGACAATTTCCATTTTTTTTTCATTGCTGTTTGTATTAATTGTTTTATGTGCTGCTGCATTGCCTCGTCCCTTGGTATATATATCTGAGCTCAGTAGATTTAAGTTAGCTTAAGAGGGGGTAGACTATATAAGAAACTAACTATGATGAATTGGAAGAAATGCATTGAGAAGATATAAGAAACAGATTTGGCAAAAATGAGTATTGTGCACTGAGAAATAATTATTTTGAAAGAAATATGAATAGAATACAGAAAGCAGGTATAGAGAATAGAATACAGAAAGCAGGTATAGATAGGACTTTTTGGGAATAATGATCAATGAAGGGAGATCTCCAAGAAGTAAAGAAAGTTTTGTTTGCAAAATACTGCAGTAAAACAAACCCTGTCCTTTCCTTTTGTATTATTATGCTATGTGTTTGTGCACCCTTGTGTATTTCTTTTCTTCCTGTCTCTGTGTACTGTTTCATAGAAATTTTTTTCTGTTCTAGTACTAAGCTACATTCACTGTGATGAGGAATACTGTTATCCTCAAATATAATTTGCATTTATAATATGTTATTTTCTTTGTAAAGATGTTTAGACATTATTTATTCTGTTCTGTTTTAATGCTTAGGTGTGAAGTTGATGTTTCAAAAGTTATTCTGATCTTTTATGTAGGTACTCATAATTCCTGTAACAATGATGTATATGTTTATTTTTATTTTTTTGTAAAGCCTGTATTACTACAAATGTTATCTGTATTGCTATGCTTTTAATGATGTTTTCTGTATCTTTGTAATTGTATTCTCATGTTATAAAATTGTAATTGTTACCAGCTCATCATATTATTAACTTGTAAGTTACATTTCACTGCACACGTTTCTGTTGGTTATAGTATATGGACAATATGTGAGACTTAGAGACTGTTAGTGTTTGCAAGTGTGTTAATAATTCAGCAAGGGACTGGATAACAGCATTGCTGGTTCTAAGGACAATTCCAAAAACTTTGTGAGTGCACAAGTGGTGGTTTATGGACTTGCTATATTCTCCGCAAGACTCTTCGATGGTGAATGTGCACCTGCACAGTCGCAACAGATGGCTGCTGGCCGTCTCTACATGGACTACAGTGGGTCTGCATCTTTGATGGCCCACCAATACCATTATTTCTACAAGGACTGCAGTGGGTCTGCATCTTTGATGACCCAGCAATACCATTATTTATACAAGGACTGCAGTGGGTCTGCACCTCTGGTGGCCCACCAATACCGTAATCTCTACCAGGACTACAGTGGGTCTGCTCTGTGATGACCTACCCACCAAAACTCTGCAAAACTTCGACTGACTCCGCTGTGGGTTTGCTCTGTTGTGGCCCATTACCTGTCAGCATGTCAAGAGTCAGCACTGTCTTTCCGTTGGAAGGACAACACTACTTCTTCAAGACTGCATGGAAATCCACTACTTCCGTGGGCATTGTCTTTTACTGCTCAGACTTTGAGAAAAGAAACGGCAGTTTTACTGTGATGAATGATCAAGACTGTCTTTATGGACTGTGAAAATATTTTAGCTTTTGACCAACAATGTATCAATAAGTGTGTGCATTTGATATCTTTGTTATTCTCATTATGGAAAATTTTATCAAATCATTATTGGCCACTGCCCTAAACAATTTGTAAAATTTTTTGTGGGGAGCATGGGGGCTATGTAAGTAGGCTGTTTATGTTTTCTTATTGGCAACGTTACGTAGCGCTCTGTATGACAATCACTGGCTGTGCTGTGTGCAGTCTGTGGCTGCTTTGCATTGTTGTAATACTCGCCATTGTAGTGTTAGGCAGCTGGCTGTGAACAGCGCGTAGCGTTGCGAAGTTGGAGGTGAGCCGCCAGCAGTGGTGGATGTGGGGAGAGAGATGGCAGAGTTTTGTAATTTGTCATGAACTGCTATATATATGATGATATCAAGGTAAATACATTGTTTGTTCTCTATTAATATCATTCATTTGCTAACTATCGCTATCAGTAGTTAGTGCCTTCCATAGTTTGAATCTTTTATTTAGCTGGCAGTAGTGGCGCTCGCTGTATTGCAGTAGTTCGAGTAACCAAGATTTTTGTGAGGTAAGCGATTTGTGAAACGCATAGGTTAATGTTAGTCAGGGCCATTCTTTTTGTAGGGATTTTTGAAAGTCAGATTGCGTTGCGCTAAAAAAAAATATTGTGTATCAGTTTAAGCACAGTCTTGTATAATTGTTCAAAGGGGTCGTTTCATGATGACTGTTCATCGAAACATCCGCACAATACTCAGCACTTGAGTACACTAACTCAAGACGGAAGATCGCAGGGTCGTGGCTGAGTGTCAGCAGGTAGTTTTGCGTAGCTTATGGACTTACGGTCCAAGATGACAAGATATTTTGAAACATTTCAGTGCCAGGTAAAAGTAAGAAAATGGTAATGTGGTACCAGCTTCATATCAGAAAGTCATTGTAATGAATCGGTGCGTACATTGCACCACCACCCCGCATTCTAGTCATTCGGTCGGTCACCAAAAACAAAAAAAATGTGTGTGAAACCTGATGGGACTTAACTGCTAAGGTCATCACTCCCTTAGCTTACACACTACTTAGCCTAAATTATCCTAAGGACAAACACACACACCCATGCCCGACGAAGAACTCGAATCTCCGCCGGGGCCAGCCGCAGTCTATGACTGCAGCGCCGTAGACCACCAAAGACCGTTTGATCGTGCGTCTAAAACAGGCATGGGCAACATCTGGGGACTCGAGTGCCAGATTTACGTTCTTACATTCTTACTAGTCACTTGACGCTGTGTAATGTCCCCACAGAAAATACCCTCTACCACGCACCAATTAATCATTGTCAATCAAACCATCCACATTCATTCACTTTGGAAAAGTATCTGATCTGATTTTCTCGTAACATATGAGGCGACAGCTCGACGACGCCAAAGTATTTTCTAGTGCATTTATTCTTTGAAATAACAGAGATGCATATATGCATTCTCCATGGTTGTTAGAGTGGTAACTAGGACAGCTTCTGGAGTATCTGTTGAGGGATTGACGTGATTCTGAGAGATACATATTTTGCTTTTCTTCTCGCTGAAGCGAGCCAATTAACATTTCTGCCGCTAGCGGTTTGTTTGAAGAGAAAGAGACTGTATAAGGAAAATAATTAAGGCGTGGAATCACCGGAGATCTGGACATGTGATGGAGATGGATTTAATACACAATTTCCTTCATAAATAAGTTTTATGACTTTTTTGTTCTGGAGTGAATGAACGAATGAGTTTTTTTCTGAATCATTTGAAGATCACGTTGGCTCTGTAATTAGTGGGGAAGTTTCAGCTGTGTCGAAGAGAGCCTGCAGTCTGTGTTAAATCGTCCAGAAAGGCTTCGTACACATCTGGAATTCGCAATCTTTCGTAAAAGGAACAAATTGTCCACACGATTGATTCTCCCGACTGAATGCAGTGTTTAACAGTAATAATAAATGTTAGGATCTCTTACAGCAAGCCAGCCGCTGATTACCAAGACGAAGGACTCCACCAAAGATTCTATTTGGCTGATTTCACGTAATGAAATATTATATTAAAAACTGTACATAGATAAAGGAGAGAAAGAGAGAGCGCGAATGAAAATAGAGATAATACCAATAATCCTCCATTAGTCTAACTTTTCGCCTGTCTTATAGATTTATATGTGAAGGTGAAGGGATCTTAAAGGCAACAGATGCACGTCTATACAGACAAGACATTACACAAAGTTAGCGGCTAGCTGCATTCATCATCTATTCTTAGATGAAGAAATGGCAACTTATTATCTTTAACATTTTAAAAAAATGTTAAAGCTGCGTGAAAGCAGAGCTCCTAAAGCATAAAGTCAGAGGTGTAACATCAGTGGCGTTATGGTACATAGCGTAACGCACCGACACGAATGGAATCCCTTTCCTGGCGCTCCATACCAACAAATTATGCCTCAGAACACGGGTTTTTAAGAGTGCATTAACTGTTTGTTCACCCGGAATTTCTTCCGCCAGCCAGATCCGGTGTTGTTCCCGAGTCGCCGGTTGCCCCCCCCCCCCCTCCCGCCCCCCTCCTCGTCTCCCATGATGTGAAACATGAAACATTAGGAAACAAGTCCGCCACCTTGTCATAGTGGGAGGCTATAAGCTTCCTACCAGTGAGGACAGGTTTTCTCCAGTAGACCTCATTTCGATGAAAAGCTATTTTACGAGGGGCGTTCAGAAAGTAAGCTCTGGTCGGTCGCGAAATGGAAACGACTATGAAAATCCGATAAAGCTTTGCACAGATGTGTTGGGTAGTGTCTCTAGTATAACCCCAGTTAGCATCACGTCGCTCTTCTCATTTCTGAGCTCGCAGTGAGTGCGTAAAGATGTCTAGAAAATAGTGTCTGCCGCCAAGTACGAGGGCCTGGTGAGAAATTTCGCCTGAAGCTATGCAGCTAACATTACATAACTGTCGTGCTGTTTCTTCTTCAAGACAATTCTCAGCAGCATTCTGCAGGGGCAATGAAGATGCTCCTACATCGTTTTCAAATGGAAATGTGAGATTACCCACAATACAGTCCGCAATTGTCTCCCCCTGAGTTTCATCTCTGGTCACATGAACCGCTGTCTTTGAAGACAACATTTTGACACAGACAACGAGGTGTAGGCCAGCGTGGAGAATTGGCGGAAAGCACTGGCGGCTGCCTTCTATGATGAGGCTATTGAAAAGTTGGTACAACGCTATGACAAAAGTCTAAGTCAGAACGGCGACTACGTAGAGAAGTAGCTGAAAGGTGTAGCTAATTGTTACAAGTAAAACATTTCTGATGTTCACTGTGGTTTCAATTTGGCAATCAATCGGAGCTTACTTTCTGAACAGGCCTCGTAATTTAGATAGCAACGTCAATCACTGCTCTACCAAAGCGGCCAAGAATGCCGACAAAATTATTTTACCGGGGAGAAAATGACAAGCATAAACAAATCAAACGGCTGTCGGGCTTCAATGAACAACAATGAAACGATTTGGTACGCCAACAATATTTTACTTAAGCTGAAAACACACATGCACTACGATATGGTACTTATACCATGTGTGTAATGTTTGAATATCTACTTGTTGTTACGAAATTTATTACCATTTAGAAGACATAGTCTGCTAAATATTTTGAAAAATTAGCACTGAAGTAGTGTGCCACATCAATGAAAAGACAACCGATACGCGCGCGACAGCGCAAAGCTGTCACCACAAACTGCAGCTTGTAACACCATAGCTCTAATGCCCTACTTATCTATTTTGCTTTTTTTTTCATTTAATATTACATCGTTAGGAATCTGTAAATGTGTTTGAATCGATAACATAAAATTGTGTACTTTTTTCTTTGTCAAGCCTTTGATGTCGTGATTTGATTCTATGCAAAGTAGTATATCTGTAATTTAAAAATTCTTTGTCCCATTTGGAGGGAATAAAACTTACTGTATATAATTGTAATTTTGTGTGAATAATTTTTTGTAGAAGTGTCAATATGTGAAAATGTTCTGTTTTATTTAATGTGTTTGTTTGCTGTTATGTAAACTGCTGACCTTCACTTAGGGCTCTTAGTTATTCTGTATGTAAAAGGTGTAGTGGTTCCCCTCGGGAACGGAACTGTGTAGCGCGCGCAAAATGTGGTTGGCCTAGGTGGAAAAGGTGGAACAAGAGTCAGTCGGGGACGAGCCAGCAGTCGTGAACGAGCTACGAGTCCGTGCACTGCCATGTAAAAGATGCATTTTGTGCTGATTCCGAGAGAGGCTTTTCCTGCTTCTTTCCAAGGCCTCGGATGGATGGATAAATAGCTGGAACTATTCTGGAATTTGTATGTATCATCGCCACCAAGAAATGACAGAGTCCAGCAATTCTGCCTGCAATTCCACCTACCAAGATGCAGTTGCCACCACATTGCGCAATCATTGCAACGTAACACTATAATGATGTACAGTGAAGGATCAGCTTAATGGATGTGTTAGTGTGCTCAAATACAAGGCAAATTTTATCTGAATTTATGTACCTACCTTGATTTTTCTCCTCATCATAACATCTCTCAGGGTCCTCTCCGTTTGAACTAAAGTGATTACCGAGTGTCCTTACTGGAAGTACGTTAAAAATCCAGTTTTCTAATTAATGCCTCTTGAACATAGTAAAGTGAAAGTTAAAGTTAATGTGGCAAGAGAGTGAGTTAGAGTTAATGATGCTTGCTGAAAATAACATTCTTAGTAAAAATGCTTATTAATGTGTTGTTGCCAACTTCAAATTAAAATCTCTCAAGACTGAGGCTTATAGAGTTTTGCTAAGTAAATGATCACATTACTGCCTGTTGTTGATCTCAGAAAGTGGGTCAGTATCTTACATTAGTGTTAATTTTATGTCTCACGGTAGTAAAAAATAGAAAACTGCATAGTAGGAAATTATATGTTCATGATTACTAAGTGCTTGTCTCTCTTGTGTGCATATTAACAGTATAAAGACCACTCACTTTGTGTTAGTCCTGAAAGTAATAGTGTGTTTCGGTAGGTGTTATAATTTTGCAAATAGTTTGTGCTGTCCAGTTGTTAGCTTCAATCTTAAAACATATGTGTGTCAGAGTTCATTGCACTCGCGTGTGGCCAAGTCTAGGTTGTGTTTATCCGTTATAGTTACTTATACCTACTTTCTTGAACGAGAATGTTAATCATTCTCTTGCCTAGTTAGGCTGGCGGCCGTTTTTTTTACCCGTTGAACAGTGCAGATAGGCAAAATTTTGTTTGGTACTGTTCAAATATTCACGTAATTCTGACTTTCATTTCCGATAAGCCATTTCCGTTAGGTACAACACGGTCAACTTAACAAAATTCCTCCCAGAGGGTAACACTGCTCTACTGCTTTGTACCATAATCGCTATAACAAAATAATTCTGTTTTGTAAACTGCCCCCAGTTTTGAGGTTAAGGTATAACAGTAGCAGACAGGAGTGTTATACGTGGCGCCGCGTGACAGGACGTTATTCAGCATTTTACAAACATAGTGTGAACATAAAACGTCCAGCGGCACGAACCTGTAACTTATTTGGCAGAACTGGTAGTGAAAGTTCAGCTTAAATTGAAAATAAAACGTATCAATACTTAATAGTAACTAAAATGGACAGGAAATTAGAAATAAATCTAGACACGCGAGAACAGAAAGCAATCGAGAGCAGTTCAGGAAGCACACCAACAGATGGCATTACTCGCGAGTTAAGTTACGTACGCTACCACGCCGATGTCAATAAACAGATAGAAGCTATGCATGTCGCGCGTACTAAGCAAGACAATATGAGCGACGTTGTTGAAGATAGTGGTTATGCAAATGAATCGAGGGATATGTTTGAATCACCAAAAACAGAAAGGGGTGTAGGATCTGAACACGAAAATGCGGTACAAAATAAATGTGAAAGGACACCAGATGTGACTGATTTGTTCAGGATGGTGTCTGCGCAATTTGCAACACAAATTGCTGCACTGGGACAACAAAATGCTGCGCAAAATGACAATATTAATGCACAAATCGCAGCACTAGGGCAACAAAATGCAGAACAAAGGCAGCTAATTGCAGCACAGGGGCAGTTAATTACAACACAGGGTAGTGATATTAGTAAACAGATTGAGAAAGTTGATGTAAAAGTAGACATTGTGAGTAATCAAATTAAAAACCTCAAAAGCGAAATTACTGTCATCAATGGCAATATTGCCAACATACAGGGACAAGTTGATGACATTAACGAAAGATTTGACACGGAAGTAATTAAAATACAAGATCAAATAGAACCCTTAGTCTGTACTAAAGTGGATGAAAAGGTATTCGGTATTAAATCCGAAATACAAACAGAATGTAATGTGGAATTTGCACAGAGTAAACAATCTGTAATAGAAACAAGTAGGGCCCGCATCTCGTGGTCGTGCGGTAGCGTTCTCGCTTCCCACGCCCGGGTTCCCGGGTTCGATTCCCGGCGGGGTCAGGGATTTTCTCTGCCTCGTGATGGCTGGGTGTTGTGTGCTGTCCTTAGGTTAGTTAGGTTTAAGTAGTTCTAAGTTCTAGGAGACTTATGACCACAGCAGTTGAGTCCCATAGTGCTCAGAGCCATTTGAAACAAGTAGAGAATTAACCAAACAGATTGTTACTTGCGAAAAGAAGTGTGAACATAACACTTCACAAATCCAAGGCAAAATGTATGACTTGGAAAGAAAATTACAAACCAGACCTACACATTTTACTGAAAGAATGCCTCTCAGTAAAATATTAGAGGGCGAAGAGAAATTCGACCCTGCAACTAGGCATAATGGATGGCACCCCCTAGACTTTATAAAGAATTGCGAAAGAAATTTTCCTGAATATTTATCTGACCAGGAAAAAATTAATGTTGTAATCAGTGCATCAACGGGAGAAGCAAAAAGGTGGGGGTTGAATCTGGATAATAACCAGATGTCTTTTGAGACCTTTAAACAAAAATTTATTGACGAATACTGGTCAGAACAAAAACAAGACCAGTTGTGGCGTGAATTTCTAATGGCCAGACTGTATGATGTCAGAGGTAGGCAAACCATGAAAGAATTCTGCGAGTCATGGTACAGAAAATTGATACATTTGAAGGCTAGAAGGACTGAAGCTGAGATCGTTTGGGTTCTCTGGCAGAAACTGCCTGAGGATTCTAAACGATATGTTGGGAGTACACACAGAAGTTTTTCTGCGTTTCTGGAAAGAGTAGAGGATGAAGATCACTGGCGAAGAAATTGCGAGTTCCGTCCCCATCATAACAACAATTACTCGCGCGAAAGCAATGACCAAACCGAACGACCTGAAAACGATAGATATCGTGTAAACACGATTCAAAGAGGTCGTGCGAGAGGCAGGGGAAATTATACTACGCGCGGTAGAGGATACATGACGCGGAATTTCCAAAATAGAGACGAAATGGAAAACTGAAAACCGCGTGTGTTACGGGCCGGATTCACGCGGAAACCGGTTTTGGGTCCAAAGAAAAGATGTCAAATATTAGATTCGAGAAAGAAAGATGTAAACTACGGGGCAGGAAGGTTAAGGGCGTGCCTATAGCAGACGGGCGCGGAGTGATACATAGTGGCGTTCGCAGTGCGAAGTCACGTGACCGTTCGTGCTCGGGCCAGCAGTTGCCGGAGCAGCGTACATTGGATTTGGCAGCAGACACAAATGGCAGACGTCAGAACAAGATGGCTGCCGTAGAGAGGGACAGAAGAGGCGGGATCGGACACTTCCGATGGGCGGTTTCAGTAGTAGGTGAATGTAGAAATGAAAATAAAGTTAATATGTCATATGATAAAGATAACTCAGTATCGGATTCGTGCGAAAAGACTTTACTAAAGAATGAAAGGGAGACAGAAAAGGCGAGTGAAAAGGGAAATATTGGCACTGTTAATGATGTGTATGAGGTAAAGGATGTAGATGTGGGGGAAGTTATGATGAATAAAGAGAAAAGGGAGGTAGAATATGCCACGCAAAAGACGTGTGCACAATTAAAAATAGGTAAAATTGATGTAGAGGAGGACGTTAGTAAACATGACATTATAAGCAGTGCAGATGAAATTATTGTTGATGGAAAGGTGCTTAATGATTTTAATGCTGAAGGGTCTGGTAGGGATTTCGCACGATTACCTGAAAATGACAGCATGGAAGAAAATGAAATGAAAGTTATCGAAGTATATGACGATTACACTAAGTATGAAGTTAAGGCTGAAATCATTCAAAGTGATATAACAGAAGTGTCTGACTGTCCAAACGATGTGTATTGTGTAGAAAATGAGTCAAAAAACAAAGTGGCTGAAACATCGAGTGATAATATGCCTCACTGTTTAAAAGTTGCATTCCTGCTCGAATCGGATGACGAAAATGAAATCAGTGATAGCTCAGACGAAGGAGAGACGACAGATTCAGATACAGATGAGTTTTCGGAGGTAGACAAATCTACTTATACTTTTACTGACAGAGGGTACGAAAAAATTAGTGACATTTTTCCAAAGCAAGATACAGAAAGTAGAACTGGGCCAAAACCGAATGAGTTATTTAGTAATGTAACACAGGGGCATAATTTGCAGGAACCTCCAGATGATGCTATACTGGGGCAAGCCTTAACAAATGTTTTCAAGGAGTGTGAATTACAGGGACAAAAAGAACCACCCGATAAAATAATAGCAGGACAGGAGATGTTGTATCTTGCTAAAGACTTTGAAATTTCAAAACCTAAAAAGCCACCTGATGAAACAAAACGTTGGCAAGATCTGAATAGTTTAGTGACAGATGTATAAAGTAGTAGGCCTAAAAAGCCACCAGATTTAAGTCACTGTTAGTGAACCATAAAAGACTGCCTTGTTAATAAAGAGACTGGGGGCAAGATGTATGTATATACTCTGTTAATATAATGCATGACGTTTGTATTATTATTGTATCTGAGTGTTATCTGAAAGTGAATCATTGTTTTGTTGACCTTGAGGCCTGTGGAAGTTTGTTGTTTATTTACTGTAGTATACTGTTTGACTTTGCTTAGGAAATGTTTAATTTCAATTGAATACTTATTGTTGCCAGCCTAATTATGAAGAGAGGGCCATGTAGTGTGAGAAACATAAGAACTTTAGGAATAATGATGCTTATGATAACTTAATGAAAGTGCAAAGAACTCCACAAGATAATAATTTATTTCTAATATACTTGAAAATCCGAAAAGGCTTATGTTTGCAGTATGTGGTTTACTTAAAGACGCATGTCCTCAGATGAGGGTTGTTTAAACCTCAGGGGACAATGCACTCTTTGCATTGTCAGGTGCCTGACGAGCACCAGGGACCCGAGTCGTTGCCAGTACTACTTCCGTTTCTTTTCGTGCTGCCAACCTTCCTCTTCATCATTCAGAACTTTTGCTATCTTCTTTCCTTCTTCTCTATAAGAATAAACTGAAAAGTGTGAAAAAGAATAATGAAAGTATAGTGGGTACAGTAAAAAGGAATAGGAACATGCAGTTAAAGTAAATGAATAAATGGTTCTATGCAGAAAGATGCAAGTGTGAATAAAGGTAATGTTTAAAGTGAATAATCTAATATGATTAAGGTCTAAAGATGGTTGTATAGAAATGGGTAAGAACGGTGATGAAAAATGTTCTGTGTCAAAACTGAGGAGAGAAATCTGATTAATATGTGTAAAGTAGATATGAGATATATGTGTCCAGTGCCACAAAGAGTAGGCAGAAGTCTCTTACAATAGGATGTAATATTATTGTTCTGAGCTTGACATATTTGATAACCTAAATGTGTAATTAAACTGAATATTGACTTCATAAGAAATATTACTGAGTAAGAAAGTGGGGAGAAAAACCACAAATCTGGGACTCTCAAATAACCCCTGAACATTGTCATTATTCCAAAAATGTCATTTAAAATTTTCTTGATTAATGTATATGTCTCCTGTTGTTGTCATTTGAAAAGAAATGGTTTTGTTGCCAGTGTCTAATTACTGTTTCAAAGTTGCAGGTTTTATATTTTATACCATTAATGCAATTGGTAACAAAGATGTGACATAATGATGGAAAACTTGGAGATGATAATAAACTGCTCAAAAATATGCTGTTGGGCAGAAAAACAAGACAAAACAACAAAAATGCTGTGGTCCTGAAGTTGAGGGCTACCAAATATGCTGTGTTGAGCAGTAGCCAAAGAACTTGCCATTGTGGGGCAAGGAGCTGACAAGTGGTCATGAACTGCCAAACCCAGAGGATGGGGCAGTGTGTCAATTTAAAAATGTGTTTTCTTTAGTGGTTTTAATCTAAATTGTGTTTTTGTGCCTAAAAGTTTATAAAAGACTGCCAAAACAATAATGGGCAGAATGTGTAACATGGACTGCTAGCACTGAGGCAAGCAGTGAAGTAAGTTAGGTTTTTTTTTTTTTGATCAATGTGTTATGAACTGACTATTCTGTCTGAAGTCAGTGAAAATTTATCAAAAAATATGTATACATTCTCATTCAAATGGATGTAGATGTTTTGATGCTAGCTTTTTTGGAATAACTTAAAGTTTTGGACTGTCTGTGTGCAACAAACATTTTGGACTGCTATTAATGAAGAGCAGCTTTAAAGTTAATTGTTTTGAGAGAACCTTGAAAAGCTAATTTTGTGTTTAAGCAATCAGTTGGAAAAATTTCTCGTAGCTGTTTTGTGTAGATATTGGTACATATGTGGATACAAAATGGATTTTTTTTACATTCCATTAATTGCTGAACCTTGCAAAATGTACTGTGATCATTAATATGCTTGTGTGTCTGAAAATTTACATTCCTTTAAAAATATTGAAAGACAAATTTCTGCTTTGTTGAGTTAAAATGTCCTGTGCTGTTGTTTATGTGTTTATTATTATTAAATTTTGTTTGAAGGCCATATCTATTCTACTAATATGAAGCTTATTTTGTGTACTGTTTTGTCAGTTATTTGAACTGTGTGTGTATGAAATGAACATGCTTAAAGATATTTTGTGTAATGATGAAAATTAGTTTGCTTAAACTAGTGTGAATATGAAAATTTCTGTAAATGTATTATTTTGAGGATGGTTTTGGAAGAAATGTATGCATTTCTTAGTGTATATACTGTATATATGTAATGTGTTTTTTTTTCTTTCCCAACTGAAGTTGGATGAAATTTTTTTGTTTGCAGCCAACACCACTTAGGTGTTATGGATGTTTCGTTGACGGGAAACTTCAACGAAACATGGGGCATGTGTAACACCATAGCTCTAATGCCCTACTTATCTATTTTGCTTTTTTTTTCATTTAATATTACATCGTTAGGAATCTGTAAATGTGTTTAAATCGATCTGTAATTTAAAAATTCTTTGTCCCATTTGGAGGGAATAAAACTTACTGTATATAATTGTAATTTTGTGTGAATAATTTTTTGTAGAAGTGTCAATATGTGAAAATGTTCTGTTTTATTTAATGTGTTTGTTTGCTGTTATGTAAACTGCTGACCTTCACTTAGGGCTCTTAGTTATTCTGTATGTAAAAGGTGTAGTGGTTCCCCTCGGGAACGGAACTGTGTAGCGCGCGCAAAATGTGGTTGGCCTAGGTGGAAAAGGTGGAACAAGAGTCAGTCGGGGACGAGCCAGCAGTCGTGAACGAGCTACGAGTCCGTGCACTGCCATGTAAAAGATGCATTTTGTGCTGATTCCGAGAGAGGCTTTTCCTGCTTCTTTCCAAGGCCTCGGATGGATGGATAAATAGCTGGAACTATTCTGGAATTTGTATGTATCATCGCCACCAAGAAATGACAGAGTCCAGCAATTCTGCCTGCAATTCCACCTACCAAGATGCAGTTGCCACCACATTGCGCAATCATTGCAACGTAACACTATAATGATGTACAGTGAAGGATCAGCTTAATGGATGTGTTAGTGTGCTCAAATACAAGGCAAATTTTATCTGAATTTATGTACCTACCTTGATTTTTCTCCTCATCATAACATCTCTCAGGGTCCTCTCCGTTTGAACTAAAGTGATTACCGAGTGTCCTTACTGGAAGTACGTTAAAAATCCAGTTTTCTAATTAATGCCTCTTGAACATAGTAAAGTGAAAGTTAAAGTTAATGTGGCAAGAGAGTGAGTTAGAGTTAATGATGCTTGCTGAAAATAACATTCTTAGTAAAAATGCTTATTAATGTGTTGTTGCCAACTTCAAATTAAAATCTCTCAAGACTGAGGCTTATAGAGTTTTGCTAAGTAAATGATCACATTACTGCCTGTTGTTGATCTCAGAAAGTGGGTCAGTATCTTACATTAGTGTTAATTTTATGTCTCACGGTAGTAAAAAATAGAAAACTGCATAGTAGGAAATTATATGTTCATGATTACTAAGTGCTTGTCTCTCTTGTGTGCATATTAACAGTATAAAGACCACTCACTTTGTGTTAGTCCTGAAAGTAATAGTGTGTTTCGGTAGGTGTTATAATTTTGCAAATAGTTTGTGCTGTCCAGTTGTTAGCTTCAATCTTAAAACATATGTGTGTCAGAGTTCATTGCACTCGCGTGTGGCCAAGTCTAGGTTGTGTTTGTCCGTTATAGTTACTTATACCTACTTTCTTGAACGAGAATGTTAATCATTCTCTTGCCTAGTTAGGCTGGCGGCCGTTTTCTTTATCCGTTGAACAGTGCAGATAGGCAAAATTTTGTTTGGTACTGTTCAAATATTTACGTAATTCTGACTTTCATTTCCGATAAGCCATTTCCGTTAGGTACAACACGGTCAACTTAACAAAATTCCTCCCAGAGGGTAACACTGCTCTGCTGCTTTGTACCATAATCGCTGTAACAAAATAATTCTGTTTTGTAAACTGCCCCCAGTTTTGAGGTTAAGGTATAACAGTAGCAGACAGGAGTGTTATATGCTCATCTGCACATTTGAAGCCAATGCAGTAAATTACAATCACAGGTAAAATAATAAAATCCAAAATACGAAACATTTGAAAGAACTACATTTGAACTTGTTATTAACCAAATCCGTTGTGTTGTCTAAAATTACAAATGTCCTTAACGATAATATTAATTTAAAAATGTGCATCATTGCACGATCATCAGTCATCATATTTTTTTCCTTTTAATTTAATTGCTTGTTGGTTGAACTTGATTCTAAGTTCACTGCATTCTGTTACCAAAGAAATATATTACCTGCCCTGCGTTCAGAAAGTGGAAAATGTGCACTATACTTGCCCAGGTAAGGACGGACGAGGACAGTAATTAGAATGCCACAAATGCATCAATAAAGGCGCAAATATACTCACAAGTAAAGCATTCAGAATCTCATTGTGGTTGCTGTGTAGATGCTACGTTCTAACTAAACGATGCCTCTTATGGTCAGCGGATGTTGTTCATGGTGATAATGATGATGATGACACGTACGGCTACGTTTAATGTGGAGTCGAACAGCGGGATGACGAATATGTCTTAATTCGGATTCCAGCAGCTACGTCTAGATTCTGGCTGGGTGAATTAGCGTACGCTAAACTTCTCGAGACTACTTCTCCACTTTTCTACGTCGTTCAACTCGCTGACGCCCAAGCAGTCTTCTTATATGTGAATACTGGCTAATTTGCAAATACCAGTACAGTAATTTGTAGTTTCAGTTGTCATCCATGGCAATCACCATCAAGATTAAGCTAAAATTGTTGCATTTACAGTTAATTCACAATGTCATTTGTATATACTAGTCTTCAGTTACAGAGTACCACTCATTCGCTAATTCTTCGCATAATTCAACAACCGTAGAGCGGCATGGCAGGCTGCGTAAGGTGATCCACTCATTCGCTAATTCTTCGCATAATTCAACAACCGTAGAGCGGCATGGCAGGCTGCGTAAGGTGATTTGTTGTTTTTCCAAAGAAGTTCCGGAAGACATCTTACTCCTCGCCTATTAACTTATGCTAAGTGTGCGAAGTATCCAAGAGATACATACTACAACATGTACACATGTATAAGCATTAGCTTTTGACGTTATAGTACTATTGGTCAATTGGAACGTGAAAGTTAAAAGATATTATGAAGAACTGGGATACAACAACGCCGCGTTGAAAAAGTTCCGTTCCGTTTATGCAAGAAGAATGAAAGCATGGAAATGATGAAGACCTTTCATTCGTGATCCATTGAGATCTATTCCCTCTGTTTCGCAGTGAAAGTACCTGATGGTTTATTTCAGACTAAATGAGAACAGCTTCGATGATTTGAATCTCTTTGTCTGATTCCTCAGACTGTTGTGAATTACTGATCATCCTGCTGATGTCTAATGTAAGGCGTTACATTCACGTAGATTTTGTTCAATACACGAAAAGAATTTCAATTGATGACATACGTTTCAGCGGCTGTTTGTAGAGAATTTGTTGAAACTGGATCGGAATGAAGCTACTGGCTGAACTGTGGGCATACAGTATGTACAGGGTGTAGCGGGGGAAAAGAATGTTTCTTAGACCGCTAGTACTCAGCGACGATGGGGGTATTGCTCTTGAGCGACCGTTGGCTGACAGCTCAGACAAGGCAGTTTCAATTGCTACTCAGTGTAGAGCATCATGTGATCGGCGTAGAGCAGTTCTTTAAAACCAGTGATACTATGGTCACGGTTCAGTGTCTTCTCCGTCGGAAGTTAAATGTCGGACATCGATTTGCAGTCTCAGAGCCAAACACTATACTACGATGGGTTGCAGCGTTTACTGCATCTGTGGTGAAGAAGAAACCACGTGGTCTCCCCCATTCGGTCCGAACTCTGGAGAACGTAGACAGAGTGGGGACGGCAGTTCTTGCTAGTCTGTAACGATACGGTAGGTGACAGCTTATATCGCTATGTGTGTCACGTCGTTTGCTTTGTCGCATCTTAAATGATACCTCAAATTTCACCCTTACACAAAACTGTTGTCAAATGGCTAAGTGGATCGGATTTGTGCAGCGCAGAGAATTTTTTGGCGTAATGGACGCTATTCTTATGGAAGATGTAGATATCACAGTATTCATGGATGATAAAGCCCGTTTCCATCTGTACGGCTATGTTACTGTAGAGATCTGTCGGTACTGGGCGTCGGAGAACCTGGAAATTTTAAGTGAAAAAATCCCATCTTCCTCCTTCTACATATTTTGATTGGTTTTAAAAATTACACTATTGCCTCCTTATTTATTTCACTTATTCCGCTCCACTCTGGCATCCATTTGATAATATTTTGAAATGCTTTTCTTTTTTCACATTTTATGAGTTTCTTACTGCCGTTGGCTTGAATTTCTAAATTGCCAGCTTCATGTATTGTTTATTTCGAAATGTATATCGTATATTGGTGTCTTGATGGTAAAAATAAGACTGGCTGGATCCTGTGTCATCATAGGTCAAAATATTTGTAATTATGTCTAAGATTTCGATCGTAAATTTCTCTATCAGCTTCATCGCGGAGTGCAGCTACCTCTGGTTTTACCGAGGTAGTAATCCAAAGTAATCAGTGCCCACAGACAATGCTTCGAATAATGTGTGGTTATTGTTGATGGGCGAGAGGGCTTAGCGTGGAATTCGAGTGCAGAAAGTAGACTCTGAAAACCCGGGATCGTGTCGAGAGGAGCTCAGGCGATTCGTCATTGTTCGGATGAAACTGCTGATTCTCTTCTGATATAATAATCTGCTCCGTGATTTTTCACTTTAGAGTTTCAGTATGAGCGGATCAGTGTCGTGTGGTGGCAGTAGAATATTACTAAAGTGTTTGTGTGTGTGTGTGTGTGTGTGTGTGTGTGTGTGTGTTGGAAAGTTCTCTGAACGAGTAATGTTTTTAGTAATAAATCGTAATGGCGGTGGTCCGCTAAGGATAACTGTTCTCATTGGAACACGTCATGTTCCTCTCCCTTAAACTATCCGTAATTGAAGTTGCTCTTATTAAATACACGGGTGGAGAGAGGCGGAATCGTCGTAATGTAGCGAACCCAACTGTCGTGCTATAAGATTGTTCGATCTGGAGAGAATCTCCACAAAATTGGCTACTTTCGACAGTATTCTGCACACACTGCAAATTCTTCCACAAAGTAGCCTTTAATGTTGCTTTTAAGAGCCACAATTTGATCTGGAAATGAACTAAGAAGAAGAATAAGGATGACCTCATCTATAGAACGACTAATACCTACATAACCATCGAAAAGGAACTACACCCTTGGTCACACTTATTTTCCCATAGCTGGTAGAGAATTTTGCGTGCTATACGCTTACCTACAAAAACTCTACACTCCAGGACTGTCTTGATTATCTGACATTGAGACCCTTGAGTGGGATATCGCAAAAGGCCAATGATGTTTTAGGCATTCGACGCTCCATATATTGTCTACCATGTAACCACAATGTTGGTTGCTAATAGCAATTGGAGACAGATTGGAGGTATCCAACGGTGATTTCAGCATGAGGCTACAGAGCCTAGTTGAACTGCTTAAGCGACGAGTATCTCACAACATTGCTACAGTGCGAGTGGTGTTGATACAGAGCAGAGCAATGGCAACGATAAACAAAGCAAACTGGTGCAGCGATTGCACACTCTAACCTTGTATACCACTAACACAACCAGTTTGTAGTTGCAACACTTCTTTATTGATTAACATACACATAAATTCATCAGCAGTAATAATCAGTTAACAACATTTGCATATCAAGATCCTATCCGCAATTAGTATTTACAATACTAACCGTCACACTTGTGACAACGGCCCCTTTACGTGCCGGTAACAACAACCAATATAATAGGCGAAATAGATAACCAAATGTTTACAATGTCGGCTATCGCCTTTCTCACTCAGTATTACACTTACTGAAAAGGTAACATTAATTTGATGCTGTTTGACCTGAAGGGTACTATTAATTGTTCTGTTTACACTTAGCATTCTACTACACTCAGCGTCCGGAAGATTCCAGACTTTTGCAAGCTTAAGGCAAAACGTAAATTTGATGAACATGTGATGCACGCGAGAAAACGTTAAAAAAAAATCCAGATACTACGTGAAAAGATGTGTCAGTCCACACCCAGTGACTTAAGGTCCACCTTACAAGATAATCTGTCTTTGCTGAATGGCTGACACCACATAAATCAAACGCGCATTACCTAACGTGACAATCAACCTTCAGATAGATATTTGAAATTGGAACAGAAAACTAATGTCACTTCAATAGGTCGCTAATGCAATAAGCACGGCCCCTATGGCCACAGACCAAAATACCCACGGCCTCTATACGACCATAAAACACAATGTGACCTATATTTATCATGGCCACTTGCCTTCCATACACTCAAGAAATTATTAAGAAACAACAACTACGGTACCACTAATTCATAAAACTTCTATAACTAAATTAAGAAATGACGTTCAAGTGAACCAGCTACCTTCAGCGTGCCTCTAAGCACCAAACCCAAACTTACAAATGCGAGGCGCTATTTCTAGCCACTTCAGTAACATAATTTCATGGCCGTTCCAAACCTAATTCGCCTCGCCACCACTGCAGTGAATGTTTTGCTGGCCACTATCACGAGCAACTGCAACAGTCAACAGTCCTTAAGTACACAGTAATATTCACTGTATATTCAAGGAGAAACCCACCACGAAAGCTTGGCGATTGATTTTTACTTCTTCGTGTGAAATTCACACGACATCCATCAACATAACTCTCGAGGTATTAGCAAATTCTGGTCGCCACTGGCCAGCCACCGGCTCACAAACATTGCATCATATTTAGGACACCAGGTGCCGAAGATGACATTTCGTCAGAAAAGAATCCAAGAAAATTTCGCAGAGAGAGAAAGAAGTGGTACATGAAGTATTGGTGTTACTCCAAGATGAGTCAATGGAATCTTTAGTGTAGTATACGATCGACTGTGAGAACAGTATACATGAGGAGTACAATGATGACAATACTTGCTCATCAAGTGTAAGTGGTACTGAAAGGTGTCGAGCCACGTAATTCGTTATCCTTTCCGACAGGGAGCCACCAGCCCCGTCTCCAGTGACAATCGTTGTCCAAGGAGCGGGTGCTAAACATGGAAGTTCACCTACAGCATAGTAAAAAAAATAAAAATAAAGAAATGATGATCAGATTTCGAATAAGTTCGTAGCAATACGGCCGTGTAGCGCATATGAAAAAACTACGGTTATTCAAAGAAGGAAAAGTAGAGGCTACCTCTTAAAACAACAACTGGTGTTTGCGCGTTTCAAGGATGCCCGCTACGATTTGTAGGATGTGCGTGATAATGACTTATTAAGTTATGCACATCAAACTGCGCGTGACATAGATTACAGTCATTTCAAGGGAAGCAGTAGACGGCTGCATAACTTCAGACAGTGCTACAAAACTGGAAGATTTATGATACCGAAATTTCAAACAAAGCGTCAACTTGACGATGCACAGCAAACTGGGGAATCGCCCGCAGATTTGTAGATGACATAAACAAACTTATCTCATCGTTCAATAAGGAATTTGTATTCAGCTCCAACCAATCGGTATCTCTAGAGGAAATGCATATGAAAGGAACCCAAGAAATTAGAAGTACCAAGATAATTGTATCAAGATCAACTATCATCAGTCTTTTGACTATTTCGTATACAATTATGGCAACTGTTAATCTGGATCTTAAACTAGCTAGTGAGCTGCAGCTGCATGTGTGTGCTGCGAGGAGTTAGAGGTTCTCTGCCCCCTGCTATTCTTTCTCGTGTGCGTGATATTCCAAGGACAGTAGCGAATATTTACGTCACAGGAAGCAAGAGTGGGAAAATGGGTGTACGAGAACTGATCCTGTGGTATGAGTACTGCTTTTGGTCAATAGATGATCAAAATAATTTGCTTTTGTTTGATTCCTTGTCTGCGTAAAATCATACTCCTTTAGAGCAAAAGTCGTTTCGCATTCTTTTATATGCCATCACATTTCATGTGTTTTCATCCTCCAGGTACACCGATATGATTCTAGCTGAAGGCCCTGAATGGTTTGCTAACTCCCAAGGAGATCGCCTACGATCTTGATGGTGCAAACCTTTATGATCACTTTGGATTGCCATTTTTCATACCATGTTCATGGTACAAGTTAATGGTTTGTTTTGAACATTTTTTGAATGTTGATGATGTCCATTTTGTGAATTGTAATACGTGCATCATTATTAGCTAATATTTTTCTTGTTACAATTTTTAACAAAACACTTTCAAATGAGCCTTCGTAAGATTGAACCAGCGAATCTGACTCGAGAGGTTCCTTCTGAGACTGCAGTATTTCCAAAACCAAATGCATCTAACATTCAAAATAGCAAAAAGTCCTACTCATAGTCCTATCACTTTACGAACTTAATAGATATAGTCCAATAGCTACAATCCAAGGAATAAACGTAGGTAGAGAAGTACCTCAATAGCCAGGTTGACGAAGAAGAAGACTGCATTACCAAATAAAGTTTTAAAAATTTATACAGAGGAGTCCAAAAAATGTATCCACTGTTTAAAAGTCATAACTTGCCAAATAATTGACGGAATTGTCTCATTTTTGGTGAAAGTGTAGCTTAATGTCCAACTTATAGATATCACTGTAGGTGTTCTAAATGGTCACCATATACAGGGTGTTTCAAAAATGACCGGTATATTTGAAACGGCAATAAAAACTAAACGAGCAGCGATAGAAATACACCGTTTGTTGCAATATGCTTGGGACAACAGTACATTTTCAGGCGGACAAACTTTCGAAATTACAGTAGTTACAATTTTCAACAACAGATGGCGCTGCAAGTGATGTGAAAGATATAGACGACAACGCAGTCTGTGGGTGCGCCATTCTGTACGTCGTCTTTCTGCTGTAAGCGTGTGCTGTTCACAACGTGCAAGTGTGCTGTGGACAACATGGTTTATTTCTTAGAACAGAGGATTTTTCTGGTGTTGGAATTCCACCACCTAGAACACAGTGTTGTTGCAAGAAGACGAAGTTTTCAACGGAGGTTTAATGTAACCAAAGGACCGAAAAGCGATACAATAAAGGATCTGTTTGAAAAATTTCAACGGACTGGGAACGTGACGGATGAACGTGCTGGAAAGGTAGGGCGACCGCGTACGGCAACCACAGAGGGCAACGCGCAGCTAGTGCAGCAGGTGATCCAACAGCGGCCTCGGGTTTCCGTTCGCCGTGTTGCAGCTGCGGTCCAAATGACGCCAACGTCCACGTATCGTCTCATGCGCCAGAGTTTACACCTCTATCCATACAAAATTCAAACGCGGCAACCCCTCAGCGCCGCTACCATTGCTGCACGAGAGACATTCGCTAACGATATAGTGCACAGGATTGATAACGGCGATATGCATGTGGGCAGCATTTGGTTTACTGACGAAGCTTATTTTTACCTGGACGGCTTCGTCGATAAACAGAACTGGCGCATATGGGGAACCGAAAAGCGCCATGTTACAGTCCCATCGTCCCTGCATCCTCAAAAAGTACTAGTCTGGGCCGCCATTTCTTCCAAAGGAATCATTGGCCCATTTTTCAGATCCGAAACGATTACTGCATCACGCTATCTGGACATTCTTCGTGAATTTGTGGCGGTACAAACTGCCTTAGACGACACTGCGAACACCTCGTGGTTTATGCAAGATGGTGCCCGGCCACATCGCACGGCCGACGTCTTTAATTTCCTGAATGAATATTTCGATGATTGTGTGATTGCTTTGGGCTATCCGAAACATACAGGAGGCGGCGTGGATTGGCCTCCCTATTCACCAGACATGAACCCCTGTGACTTCTTTCTGTGGGGACACTTGAAAGACCAGGTGTACCGCCAGAATCCAGAAACAATTGAACAGCTGAAGCAGTACATCTCATCTGCATGTGAAGCCATTCCGCCAGACACGTTGTCAAAGGTTTCGGGTAATTTCATTCAGAGACTACGCCATATTATTGCTACGCATGGTTGATATATGGAAAATATCGTACTATAGAGTTTCCCAGACCGCAGCGCCATCTGTTGTTGACAATTGTAACTACTGTAATTTCGAAAGTTTGTCTGCCTGAAAATGTACTGTTGTCCCAAGCATATTGCAACAAACGCTGTATTTCCATCGCTGCTCGTTTAGTTTGTATTGCCGTTTCTAATATACCGGTCATTTTTGAAACACCCTGTACATCCACACACAAACGATGGCGAAGGACTGCAGCACGAACTACTGACTGCAACGTGTTCAGTCGGGTATTTGCACGTGAATGTACGATGGATTCTCGAAGTTCATCCAATGTGCGTGGCTTTTGTCGATAAACGACGTCCTTTTGTGTTCCTCACGGGTAAAAGTTCAGAGGAGTTAGGTCTGGGGAACGTGGTGGATACTCCACAGCACCTCTACGGCCTGTCCATCTTCCTGGTATATTTTCGTCGAGATACGCCCTAACACGATTTTGGTAGGGGGGCACCATCTTGTTGAAAGTAAACTTTTCCATCTTCTGTGGTAAGCGACTGAATTGTTGTAACACACGACGGGAGTTAGCTGCACTCGTCGTTACAGATCGTCCAGATCGTTGTTTGTGAACATCTTTAACACATCCTTCGGCTTCAAATTTGTCTCCAATGCGACGAATCGTTAAACGTGTCGGTGGCTCAGTTTGATACTCATTTCACCATTGCCGTTGAAGCTCATTAACGTTTTCGTACTTCAAATACCACTTCAAAACTGACGTCCTTTCATCGAATGTAAGCCTTGCGCCAGTCATGTTTACTCGGGTAAGTAGGTGCAACTAAGAACAAAACACTGACTATCTGCTGACCGTCATCTTACAAAACAAAACAACGCAATACAACGCTTGTGTGGCGATTGCCATAACTACAAACTATTACACTACCAAAGATGAGACAACTCCGTCAATTAGTTTGCCAGTTATGGACTTTTAATCACTGCATACATTTTTTTGGACCCCTCTGTATATCTCACTCCACACGAGTAAATTTTGAGTTTAATTATTAGGTTTGGAAACATTCCTATTCGTTCTCCTTTGTTCCTCGTTAAATGTCAAGAAGAGGATTTTTTAAAAATAATTTCGTTAGTTTTTCAGAGGCATGCATCCCAAATAAACAAGAGTAAAGACTTCAGTTTCTCTTTTCTTACCAGGATTTCGGTTTTCCAAAATCATCGGTTGAATGGAAAACCTTAATTTCGGATACAGGAAGAATAAATTTAATCACCAAAGGGCCAACGGCGACGGAAGTTTCACGACGAGCGAAGGCATGTGGGGAAAAAAAGATAGATTTGAGTACCGCTAAAAAGAATAAATGTTTGAGGTTTCAATTATTGTTGTTATTCGGATTTTAATTTGCAATTTATGGCAGCTTTCACAACTAGCTGTATTTGTTAATATGAAAAATGGCCAAGTGCCTTTTTGCACTGAATCCCTGTTAAACTCTATATCTATCTAATTCAAAGGGGCATGCTGGCTCCAGTAGGACAATACATAGTAAAGCACGCTTATGTACACCTTAACCTCTGGGTTTTATGTACTTTCCATCTGCATCATACGTTTCCCTACCTACTAGCTGCTCTGAAGTTGCTTTAGAGCGTAACAAAGTGCTGAATTTTCGTGAATCAAATCTACATCTACATCTACATTTTTACTCCGCAAGCCACCCATTGGTGTGTGGCTGAGGGCACTTTACGTGCCACTGTCATTACCTCCCTTTCCCGTTCCAGTCGCGTATGGTTCGCGGGAAGAACGACTGCCGGAAAGCCTCCGTGCGCGCTCGAATCTCTCTAATTTTACATTCGTGATCTCCTCGGGAGGTATAAGTAGGGGGAAGCAATATATTCGATACCTCATCCAGAAACGCACCCTCTCGAAACTTGGGCAGCAAGCTACACCGCGATGCAGAGCGCCACTCTTGCAGAGTCTGCCACCTGAGTTTGCAAAACATCTCCGTAACGCTATCACGCTTACCACATAACCCTGTGACGAAACGCACCGCTCTTCTTCGCATCTTCTCTTTCTCCTCTTTCAACCCGACCTCGTACGAATCCCAAACTGATGAGCAATACTCGAGTATAGGTCGAACGAGTATTTTGTAAGCCACCTCCGTTGTTGATGGACTACATTTTCTAAGGACTCTCCCATTGAATCTCAACCTGGCACCCGCCTTACGAACAATTAATTTTATATGATCGTTCCACTTCAAATCGTTCCGTACGCATGCTCCCAGATATTTTAAAGGAGTAACTGCTACCAGTGTTTGTTCCGCTATCATATAATCATACAATAAAGGATCCTTCTTTCTATGTATTCGCAATACATTACATTTGTCTATGTTAAGGGTCAGTTGCCAATCCCTGCACCAAGTGCCTATCCGCTGCAGATCTTCCTGCATTTCGCTGTAATTTTCTAATGCTGCATCTTCTTTGTATACTACAGCATCATCCGCGAAAAGCCGCATGGAACTTCCGACACTATCTACTAGGTCATTTATATACAGGGTGAGTCACCTAACATTACCGCTGGATATATTTCGTAAACCACATCAAATACTGACGAATCGATTCCACAGACCGAACGTGAGGAGAGGAGCTAGTGTAATTGGTTAATGCAAACCATAAAAAAATGCACAGAAGTATGTTTTTTTAACACAAACCTACGTTTCTTTAAATGGAACCCCGTTAGTTTTGTTAGCACATCTGAACATATAAAAAAATACGTAGTCACTGCCGTTTGTTGCATTGAAAAATGTTAATTACATCCGGAGATATTGTAACCTAAAGTTGACGTTTAAAACCTCCGACGTTCAGTTGCGTGTTGTAACAAACACGGGCCACGGTCGGCGAGCAGCATCTGCAGGGACATGTTTACGATGACGACCGTGTTTACTATCCTGGGCAAGCTTCTTCATCTCCCAGTACTTACTGCAACCTACATCCTTCTGAATCTGCTTAGTGTATTCATCTCCTGGTCTCCCTCCACGATTTTTACCCTCCACGCTGCCCCCCAATGCTAAATTTGTGATCCCTTGATGCCTCAGAACATGTCCTACCAACCGGTCCCTTCTTCTTGTCAAGTTGTGCCACAAACTTCTCTTCTCCCCAATCCTAT
Organism: Schistocerca nitens; assembly: GCF_023898315.1. Classification (NCBI taxonomy): domain Eukaryota; kingdom Metazoa; phylum Arthropoda; class Insecta; order Orthoptera; family Acrididae; genus Schistocerca; species Schistocerca nitens. The sequence continues at coordinate 652,251,012 of NC_064619.1, read as the reverse complement.
TCAGTACCTCCTCATTACTTACGTGATCTACCCACCTAATCTTCAACATTCTTCTGTAGCACCACATTTCGCAAGCTTCTATTCTCTTCTTGTCTAAACTATTTATTGTCCATGTTTCACTTCCATACATGGCTACACTCCATACAAATACTTTCAGAAACGACTTCCTGACACTTAAATCTATACTCGATGTTAACAAATTTCTCTTCTTCAGAAACTCTTTCCTTGCCATTGCCAATCTACATTTTATATCCTCTCTACTTCGACCATCATCAGTTACTTTGCTCGCCAAATAGCAAAACTCCTTTACTACTTTAAGTGACTCATTTCCTAATCTAATTCCCTCAGCATCACCCGACTTAATTCGACTACATTCCATTATCCTCGTTTTGCTTTTGTTGATGTTCATCTTATACCCTCCTTTCAAGACACTGTCCATTCCGTTCAACTGCTCTTCCAAGACCTTTGCTGTCTCTGACAGAATTACAATGTCATCGGCGAACCCCAATGTTTTTATTTATGCTCCATGGATTTTAATACCTACCCTGAATTTTTCTTTTGTTTTCTTTACTGCTTGCTCAATATACAGATTGAATAACATCGGGGAGAGCCTACAACCCTGTCTCACTCCCTTCCCCACCACTGCTTCCCTTTCATGTCCCTTGACTCTTATAACTGCCATTTGGTTTCTTTACAAATTGTAAATAGCCTTTCGCTCCCTGTATTTTACCCCTGCCACTTTTAGAATTTGAAAGAGAGTATTCCAGTCAACATTGTCAAAAGCTTTCTCTAAGTCTACAAATGCTGCACTAAATTAAAGAATGTGTATGGCACAATGTCGCTTGTCGTCATAACCCAATAGTGAGGCAGCACGCTGTGGATTGGTGAATGTGAGACGAGCTATTTTTGTAGTTCGGAAGATATAAGAGATATATACCACACTAAAATCAACACTGTGTATGACGCATTGTCACCGTCCTGTAGCCTAGAGAATGTCCACACGCTACTGCCTTGAGACAAACCCAGCCAGCCTTTACTTACAGGCCGTATTTACTCTGTTTATGTTGTTAGGAAGTAAAGTTTCGGGGTATGTTGGCTTGCAGTAAGTAGTGCGCTGTTAACGTAATTTTCTCACGGCTACACAGAAGTCCTTAAAGAATAGTATTTTCAGGCAGTGGATTGGTTGAGACTCCATTTTCACAATTGATAGTCGAGTAATTTTTGTCAGGCCTGTCAAAAACAAGCAAGTAAACACAGGTTACTTTTATTATTTATTTTATCTACCAGACTTTTTGCTAGTGTTATTCCCTCGGACTTCCAAAAACAAATTTAAAATTGTGTTACTGACATGCTTACGATATTTAACCGAAGTTGACATTTTAGATGATGACGTTGTAATTTTTTAGTCACTGTCCCCCTCTCAGTGTTCGTTTGTATCAATTTTAGGTACGCCAAGATAAAAAGTCAACAGGAAGATTCTGCAGCTCAATCTGCGAGCCTCACTAGCTTGAAGAACAAACGACGAATTCAACCATTAATTTGTCTGTAACACGTAGTGCAGTAGACAGCTTTAATCTAGACTTGTGTTAGGCTTTAGTGTCGGATAATGTGCCATGGACTTACTGAAGAGCCCTACTTTTAATGATTCTCTGGAGGGTATCAGTGGCCGCAGTGTATCAAATGCGTCGACACTGTGAAAAAATTATTTGAAACAGCTGTATGAAAAGACTATTGCTGACACTGAAAGAGACATTTATGACCAATATATCTGGCTTTCAGTCGACGTAATCAGTGACAGATGTGGAACATTTGTAGCTAATGTCGTGGTGGGGAAAATGGATTCGAGGACACTAGGAAATCCTCACCGACTCCTAGGTAAACAGTTTGAGAAGACGAAACACAAAACTGTCACGTATACCTTAAGCATCCTTTGGTCAGGAGAAGATAGCGATGATAAATTTTTTGCTATAGGTGATAGACTGAGCCTCATATATGTTAAAATTGCGAGCAATGCTGGAAGAATTCTATCCGAGTGTGATTCATTGCGCCAGCCTTGCCCATGGGCTACACTGTCTACCAGAAATACATACATCAAAAAACGTTTGGCATCACCCTGGTTCCCAGAACTCCTGAAGATAGACGTTGACAGAGGGTATTGTATCATGGGCACAGTCCTTTTGACTGTTCAGAGATGTCACTAAACGCGCACAAAGATGTAAACAACCATGAATCAGGAGCGCCTATGACGGAGGGGGTCCGACAGCGTATCAGTTCCAGTCATTCCACGAGAAAGGACGTACACGGCTCGTGTTGTCTGTAGTTCAAACATGCCTAGACGGTCAATGCCGCGGTTCGATCGCGTCCGCATTGTTACTTTGTGCCAGGAAGAGGTCTCAACAAACGAAGTGCGCAGGCGTCTCGCAGTGAAACAAAGCGATGTTGTTCGGATATGGAGGAGATACAGAGAGACAGGAAGTGTCGATGACATGCCACGCTCACGTCGCTCAAGGGCTACTACTGCAGTGGATGACCGCTAACTACGGATCATGGCTCGGAGGAACCTTGACAGCGACGCCACCATGTCACCGACTCTGGTGCGCCACCGCGATCTCTGGGCGATACCACACCTATGCTTAACCAAAAAATCAGGTACAGCTGAGCGTGCTGGGTAAAATGACCACAGAATTAAGTACGACGACTCTTCTGTCATGGCTTTTGGGACTGTGTAATTGATGATGAATGACGGCGGGCTAAAACGATGGCTTGGAATCCAGCAATAGCGAGAGTATACAGGAACCATACAGGGTGTCCAGATATGGGCTCTGTGGATGAAGGAAAAGTACAGGATTAGTCAGCTGGAATGTTCAGACAAGGGTTGTGTGCAGTGGATTGTTTGTTGCTTCTTTGTTTTCATGCCCACATGCTAATGAGCCATAACTATCAGACCTCTACCCATCGTGAAACTGAATGCTGCCTGATGACGTTGGGGGCGCCTGTCACAATAAGTAAAGTATACCCAGAAGCTAACCAGAGACGACTGGAGAATCATTCAGATGTTGATATGGGTCGCAGACAGGACTACCCAGTAACATAAGAGACTTTGAAAAAGGTCTGGCGCCTGGAACCGAGCATCTCGGAAACGACGAAGGCTGTTGGCGGTTGAGGTCCTACTGTCGCATCCATCTACGTGAAATGGTTGAATGACACTGAGACTACAAGTAGGGCACAAGGTATTGGACGCGCACGAACCATCGTGTCATGAACGTGGAGGTTGCAGGTTTGTCCGCTGTGTAAAGCATCACAAGCAGGGAGCTGTGACTGATCTGATGTCAGAGTACAATGCTGGTGCATGCACAAGTGTTTTGGAGCATACCATACAGCATACATTGTTGAACTAGGGCTTCACACCTCTACGTGTTCCTTTGTTATCCCAGAACATCATCAACTATGTTTGCGTCGAACATGAGTGATACGCCCGCTAAACCCGCTGGGCAGAACAGGTAATAGGATTGTGGAAAGGGCCAAAGGTTGAGGTCAGTTTCTCCTTCTAATTGTCATTTATTGAAATTTAATAACCTTTACAACCAAAGCGGTACATAGCCGGACCTTTACCGAATGCAACTCTTTCACTGCTGAAGGCCTCCAAATAAGAAATCGTAACAAATCAACAAGATATAAATCCAATTAAAATAGCAGTAAAATAATTTAAAAAACTGAAAACATATGCGAAGTGCAATACACATGGCTGAAGGCCACAATTAAATTCCAAAATTTTAGTATATATTGCCACAGACTTTTAAAGGCGGCAGGCCAGAATGTTTAACAACAAGAAAAATCAGCAAGATTCAAATGCAATTAAAGAGGCAAATCAAATAAAATAGGAAAACGTATCACGGCTACGTGAGAAGCCTTAAGGCTAAGCAGATAGAACATACATATGCATGGTGCAATACCAATGACTGAAGCCCACAATCAAGTTTCAAAATTTTAAAATATATTACCATAATCTTTCAAACGCAGAAGGCCGCAACGATTAAGCTTGAAAGATAAATTTAAAAATTAATTTTGCAATATTTTTAAGAAAAGAAAAACAAATAACCACAAGACTTAAATTTAAGGTAGCTGACAACAGATAATTAAACACCGGTAGCACTCAGAAGCCTCCAGGGAGATCGGTCTGCCCTCGATCGCTTAGGCGAGCCCAACTATACTTGATCCGTTGGAATCCAACCAGGAGACAGCCACGAACCGACCGTCACAACAACTTGCTCCCCATCAATCAGTACATGAGAACTCAAACTAGCAATGTTACAAACGTAATAATCCACAATGGAGTATGTATTAGCTGTCAAAATTACGCACCATGTTGGACAGCGATAACAGGTGAGGAAAGGACGCTGCCTGAAACTATGTTAATGGGCAGGGCAGGTAACCAGAACAGTAACGGCCACTAGGCAGAAAATTCCGCTGGGACACTTGAATTTGAAATACGGTAATATAGTTAACTTCACTCAAAAGAACACTGTCTGTATTTACGTCAGTCCAGAGGGCAGGTAATCAGAACAGTAACGGCCACAAGACAGAAAATTCCACTGGTACTCTCATATTGTAGTCGACCAAAATAGTTCATTGCACCTCGTGGTGGCTAAATTTCAGCAGTAGAAACAGTCGGTGTTGCTCACAGGAAAACCTCCCCAACAGCAAAACCACCGAAACGAACCACCACAACATAAATAGACGTGGCTTGGGTAGCTGAAACCACTACTCAACTTTGACGTCCTGGGTCGGCGAAACACGAGCCTCGTAGCGATCAGACAGCTCCACAGCTCCGACACTGCGCTGGGACTGCCAGCGGCCCCAGCCGACTGCACCGCGAGGACATAACTTCCCTCGTCCGCAACAACCGACCTACTCCGCAGAATGCCGAAAAAATCTAAAATAGTCGTCCGTTGGAAATAACACCAACTATACACAAAACCTGACAAACACTTGCACAAAGACCTGAAAGATACCCAACAATAACTAAGCACGCACGAAGACAAATCGGGAGTCGATTCACACACATACAACCGACTCATGAACGACCGGCGAGCCAAAACGCGTCGTCCAGTAAGACGACCCACCGACGATCCACCAGCACCGCGGCCCGGCTCAAGTGATGCGTGGCGGCAATGGTCGGGCGGGTCATTCCTACGCTCCAACCCGACTGCACCAGTGCCGCCTTACAACTCCCCGACTCGCAGGTCCGGACTGCAGACGCGTTCCAACCGACTGGCTGATCCGACTTCGCAGCCCGAACTCGCTACAGAGCACGACTGGACAGTAATAGCAGTCGAACAAAGATGGTACAAGAGGGGGGTCTACGGATACGCGCTGCTAGCGCCGGTCACGGCCAGGCAAAGCAGCAACTCAGTGACAGTAGTAATTCAAATTAACGTAGTGAGGTGGAAGTACGTTAAAACAGGGTGTAAAATACATGATGACGGGAACTCGAGCCACGCACAGCTCAATGAGGTTATCGAGACCGGACCGTGAACTACACTCCTGGAAATGGAAAAAAGAACACATTGACACCGGTGTGTCAGACCCACCATACTTGCTCCGGACACTGCGAGAGGGCTGTACAAGCAATGATCACACGCACGGCACAGCGGACACACCAGGAACCGCGGTGTTGGCCGTCGAATGGCGCTAGCTGCGCAGCATTTGTGCACCGCCGCCGTCAGTGTCAGCCAGTTTGCCGTGGCATACGGAGCTCCATCGCAGTCTTTAACACTGGTAGCATGCCGCGACAGCGTGGACGTGAACCGTATGTGCAGTTGACGGACTTTGAGCGAGGGCGTATAGTGGGCATGCGGGAGGCCGGGTGGACGTACCGCCGAATTGCTCAACACGTGGGGCGTGAGGTCTCCACAGTACATCGATGTTGTCGCCAGTGGTCGGCGGAAGGTGCACGTGCCCGTCGACCTGGGACCGGACCGCAGCGACGCACGGATGCACGCCAAGACCGTAGGATCCTACGCAGTGCCGTAGGGGACCAATGATGGTCGTATGCGTGTTTGGCACCGTGCAGATGAGCGCCACAATCAGGACTGCATACGACCGAGGCACACAGGGCCAACATCCGGCATCATGGTGTGGGGAGCGATCTCCTACACTGGCCGTACACCACTGGTGATCGTCGAGGGGACACTGAATAGTGCACGGTACATCCAAACCGTCATCGAACCCATCGTTCTACCATTCCTAGACCGGCAAGGGAACTTGCTGTTCCAACAGGACAATGCACGTCCGCATGTATCCCGTGCCACCCAACGTGCTCTAGAAGGTGTAAGTCAACTACCCTGGCCAGCAAGATCTCCGGATCTGTCCCCCATTGAGCATGTTTGGGACTGGATGAAGCGTCGTCTCACGCGGTCTGCACGTCCAGCACGAACGCTGGTCCAACTGAGGCGCCAGGTGGAAATGGCACGGCAAGCCGTTCCACAGGACTACATCCAGCATCTCTACGATCGTCTCCATGGGAGAATAGCAGCCTGCATTGCTGCGAAAGGTGGATATACACTGTACTAGTGCCGACATTGTGCATGCTGTGTTGCCTGTGTCTATGTGCCTGTGGTTCTGTCAGTGTGATCATGTGATGTATCTGACCCCAGGAATGTGTCAATAAAGTTTCCCCTTCCTGGGACAATGAATTCACGGTGTTCTTATTTCAATTTCCAGGAGTGTATTTTTTGAAACAGGTCGCCTGGTTGGATGATCACGTTCATTGTTACTGCAGGTGGGTGGCCATGTCATCAAGGAGAACAGCTGCTCGAAACATACACTTCACTGCCGACGCAAGCCGTTGGGTTTTATGGGACCAGTGGTGGTAGTCTAAGACACTATTATTGTTGTGGGTTATACGAAAATTACTGTGGACCATCTGAATCCCATGATGCTTGATTTCAACAAAGGCAATGGTATTTGCTAGCAAAAGTGTCGGTATCGCAGAATCAGATTTTCCTTCAGTGGTTGGAAGAGTCTAATGGTGAACTCACGTTGTTATCTTGGCCCCCAGATTCGCCGTACCCAAAAGCGATGCAATAAATCTTGGACGCTATTGTGTGCCATCTCCGCAGACCCACAAACCATCGTCCCGTAACCTACGGGAATTACATGACCTGTGGATAAAAATCTGGCGCCACACAACTCCAGGAGATCTTGTTGAATCCACGCCACGAAGAATCGTTGCTGTATTGCATTCTAGAGGTGGGCCAACCGGCTGTTAAACAGGTGGGCGTATTGTTTTGCCTCAACACTGTATGTAACGTAGGCACTGGTGACGTTTCAGTTGGGAGCCTGAGGCCTACAGTATGTCACAGCATGCGACACATAGGTTTTACAAGTGCCAGCAGCAATCTCCGATGGGGACAAGTAACTATTTCAGGATAATTCAGTTATTATTGACTGTGCATATAAAAACATACACGTTCTCGGTTGCACATGAAAAAGTTAATACCTTTAGTTGGTGTCTTCTCACTAACATACTCATTTCCACTGGACCCTTCCCTTGAGCTGCCGGCCGCGGTGGTCTAGCTGTTCTGGCGCTGCAGTCCGGAACCGCGGGACTGCTACGGTCGCAGGTTCGAATCCTGCCTCGGGCATGGGTGTGTGTGATGTCCTTAGGTTAGTTAGGTATAAGTAGTTCTAAGTTCTAGGGGACTTATGACCTAAGATGTTGAGTCCCATAGTGCTCAGAGCCATTTGCACCATTTTTCCCTTGAGCTGAGCGTTCGCAAAGTATAGCGCGATGGCTACTAGTATGACGTCACAAATTCGTTGCGAGGCCTGTATCTTGCGCGGGCCCCACGGTAGCCACAATATGTAAGGGCATGCCAGCAGCCCATTAGAAGTCCTTCTACTTGACAATGGCCAAGGAGCACTTGTTTCGAAGCTCGAGGCATTTTATCTGCTTGGCTCTGCTAAAAGCGTTCTGTTTAATGTTACCACCACGAGACTATGGATTCTAACAAACTCTACAATGGTCACCTGAACAGCGCATCTGCAACGAATTACCCGAAAATGCGGCAGGTAGACGAGATGGCCAGTCCGTGTCATCTGGTCACGTTTGGTGGCTCTCCTCGATGTGTGGCTCAAACGATCAGATCATAATAGACAGTAGCGGGGCGCGTTTTATTCAGTGTTACTGCCGCCACGCCGTGTCACATAACCGGCACGGCCATCATCGTGCCATAAACCGTCGCTCTCAACACGAGCACCCACACCCCAGTGCTGGAAAGCAAATGCGTTTTTCTGCGTTTCGAGCGCTCGCTATTTTCTGGCTTCGCTGTAAGCAACTAGTACAGTTATGGGTGAAGATTAAATTTTTATGGCCCCAGCACAGTGGACGCTTTTCGTCGTTTTTTCTGTATTTTTTCCATGACGAGAACGCCGAGTCCAATTACACCGCGCAATCTGTTTCCCCCGGCATCCAGACTGCACGCTGTGTTCATCACCGGGAAGCGCCGGCCGCTATCGAAGAGAGAAGTGGTTTGAAACCATTGATGCGAGGGCCTATCGGACTCTCTTTTATTGGTAATCCTAGTTCATGAAATTATGTAGCCGGCGGCTGTAGTTACCCGCTTGGAACAGGTCACAGGGAATATTGCCTTCGACGTTATCGGTAACTCTTCCGCAGTTTGGAAGCAACGGAAGGTACAGCGGAATCGAAAAAACTAATGACATGGAGACAAGGCCGTGTAATGGATGAGATATCAGTGGAGAGAGGGTAAAAATTGGAGACTGGTGTTATTACACAAAGTCGTGCCGACTAGGGGTTTTGTTTATCGCGTATCATTATTGTCGCTTTACACGAATCCTGCTGCCGCCGATTTCAGTCATAAAATAAGTTTTACACTAGAAAAATAATTTTTGGATGGTGTTTTTACTGAAAAAGAAATCACCATCAAAATAAGATGCAGGACGTCTACAGTCTTTGATAGAGGTCGTAGAGGCCTAGTGAGAATCTGAGTAGAAGGTATACCTGTAGCACGTGAACAAGTTTTTTAATTGTGTTTGTTAATCGTTACTTCCGGTGCGACTGTAAAACTAGAATCTTGAAAGAAACAAGAGAACGAAAAAGTGCTTGAAGCTGGACGACAGGATAGAAAGAACTGTAAAATATTGTGAAGGATATGGCGACGTTAGCTCCAGCTTGAAAGCCACTACCCTCACTCAGAAAACAAACTACATCTGTTAGCAAGAACTATATTAAAAAGCTATGAAAGACACTGACTCCTCGCAGATTATTTGTTTAAAATTATTAGTTATACTGAAGAAATATTAGCAGCATAACTGTTAAATTATATCAATAAATTAAATGTAATGCAGCTCTAGCATGAAAATAATGAAGCCTATGTGAATCACTCGTCTCTGATACCTGAAGTTCATAGTGTAAGAAAAGAGTTTTAAAAATAAAAAAAGTGATACAATATTTACAAGAAATATGTTTGTTTTCTGTTTACCTTAAATATAGTGTATCCTTCAAGTGGTCTATTTTCGTACTTTTCGATGTCCATAATAATTATGGCAGTTTTATGAAACTGTACTCTTTTCTGCCATTTTAGAATAGTCGAGAAAATCATTATCACCACTAAATTGCTACAAAAAAAAAAAACAAAAAAAACAAAAAAAACCACGGTGGTGTTTAACACGAAGAGGGGGCAACGTGTTGGAATAACAGTCCACATTTTCTAGTACACAAACAAGCAAAAGCATTGTTTGGCCTCAGAATATGCCTGAAACGGCGGTATATGCATTCTTGCAAGTCTCCATGTTACACATTCAAACCAAACAAAAATCACCTTCCTTAAGAGGGTCCGGCCAGAACGGTAATCCCTATCTTAAATAATGTAAAATTTATTCATATGAAAGTTACCTATTATCAGAGACTATTGGAAATAATAATTCGTAAAAAATATGGCTAGACGAGTACACATTCATAACCACTTTCGAAGGAGGATTTCTAATGATAATGATTAATTATAAGAAAGTAATAATTTTTGTAAAAAGAAGAGATCAAAATAAGAAAGAGCCTACAGCTTTCTATGTGCCTTAGCCTGTAACTTGTTCGAGATTCACAAAATAGGAAAACCCCTTGTGTTAAAATATGTACAATATTCAGATCAGTGCATTCTTTAATGTTAAACAAAATCTGGCAAATAAAAGCTCAGAAACAGTACATTTTATTCTTAAAAGTACAATTTATGGGAAACAGCTGTTAAAGCTGTCAGTGCATTCTAGCTCCATAACATGGATTGTCTGTATTCTCTTCCCTCTCATCCTGCAATGTCATTTTTCCTGCTCGTCTGCGTTGTCTTGCCTTTGAATCAAGATCTATAATAGCTCTCCCTGATACCCCAATCTTTATCTATGTTTAACATTTGTTTCACTGTGAAACGACCAACAGTTTGTAGCAGTCTTTTCTGGACGTCACAACTTGCAACATTTCTTTCATTGAACGTTTCCACAGGATCAAAGACTCCAAAATGCAGTGTATTAAATGACATAAACTCTGTCTTGGTAATTCTCGCCTAGACTAAGCTGTTGATGGACTCATTAGGTACCTGCGTGCATCCGGACACCTCAAAAACATATGTTTTTCATACTAGGTGCATTGTGCCGCCACGTACTGCCAGATACTCAATATCACCGACCTCAGTTGTCATTACGTACCGTGAGAGAGCAGAATTGGGCGCTCAGCGGAAATCACGAACTTCGAACGTGGTCAGGTGATTGTCACTTGTGTCATACGTCTGTACGCGAGATTTCCACCATCCTAAACATCCCTAGGTCCACTGTTTCCGATGTGATAGTGAAGTGTAAACGTGAAGGAACAGGCAGACTTCTTTCCAAACCATCACACGGTAATTCCAAACTGCGTCAGGATCCACTGCAAGTTTGGCGGGAGAAGCCATATATCACGCCGGTAAATGCCAAACGACGCCGCGCTTGGAGTAAGGAGTATAAACAATAGACGATTGAACAGTGGAAAAACGTTGTGTGGAGTGACGAATCATGGTACAAAATGTGGCGATCCGATGGCGAATGCCCGGTGAACGTGATCTGCCAGCGTGTGTAGTGCCAAAAGTAAAATTCGGAGGCGGTGGTGCTATGGTGTGGTTCGTGTGGTTTTCATGGGGGGGGGGGGGGGGGGGACTTGCAGCGCTTGTTGTTTTACGTGGCACTATCACAGCACACGTTTTAAGCACGTTCTTGGTTCCCACTGCTGAAGAGTAATTCGGGGATGGCGACTGCACCTTTCAACACGACAGAGCATCTGTTCATAATGCACGGCCTCTGGCGGAGTGCTTACACGACAGTAACATCCCTGTAATGGACTGTCCTGCGCAGGGTCCTGACCTGAATCCTGTAGAACACCTTTTGGATGTTTTGGAACGCCGACTTCATGCCAGGCGTCACCGACTGACATCAATACCTCTCCTCAGTGCAGCACTTCGTGAAGAATGGACTGCCATTGCCCAAGAAACCTTCCAGCAACTGATTAAACGTGTGCCTGCGAGAGTGGTTCAAATGGCCCTGAGCACTATGGGACTTAACATCTGAGGTCATCAGTCCCCTAGAACTTAGAACCACTTAAACCTAATTAACCTATGGACATCACATACATCCATGCCCGAAGCAGGATTCGAACCTGCGACTGTAGCAGTCCCGCGGTTCCGGACTGAAGCGCCTAGAACTGCACGGAAACCGCGGCCGGCTGCGAGAGTGGAAGCTAAGGGTGGGTCAACACCATTCTGAATTCCAGCATTACCGATGGAGGGCGGTACAAACTTGTTAGTTATTTTCAGCCAGGTGTCCGGATACTTTTGATCACATAATGTATCTCTGAAAGTTTCTTTCAGGACCTCAACTATGAAAAAATGTATAGCTGGTTTGCGAATAAATTTCTCACCGGATTGCTATGTTCTGTAGTACTTGCACCATGAACTACTTCCTGGAGGGCACAGACGGTGAATGGGTTTATCATCTGCTGAAAAGAGGTGAAACAAAACTGCCCATATAGCTTTTCTCATAACTCCTTATTACTAACATTCCGCTTGACGCCCATACCATAATAGTTTTGTATTTTATCTATGTTACAGTTTGCGAATGTATCCTTACCATCTATTACTCTGGCATTTTTCAGTTTGTTTCGATTGTATGCAGTTTTGAGTCATTGCAACCTCATACCATTTGTTTTTGTACACATCCTATGATCTTTAGTGGTACTTACATTTTCTCCGTGTGGCTGCTCTTCCTGAGCTCTTTTGAAATTTTTTGTATCCCTATCGCCGGCCGCTGTGGCAGAGTGGTCCTAGGCGCTTCAGTCTGGAACCGCGCTGCTGCTACTGTCGCAGGTTCAAATCCTGCCTCGGGCATGGATGTGTGTGCTGTCCTCAGGTTGGTTAGGTTTAAGTAGTTCTTAGTGTAGGGGACTGATGACCTCCGACGTTAAGTACCATAGTGCTCAGAGCCATTTCGCCGTAGGCGCAAGACTCGCCTATCAGGTAGACGGTTGTGGTAGAAACTCCTGCAATGGAGGGAACCTTGAAACCGGGCCGCTGCAAGCTATGTGGGTTAGAGCTATTTGTATCTTCTATATAACTGACGAATCCTTCCTTCTTCAACTGTTCAGTTTCTTGGAAACAACCACCCTGTATTTTTCTTAGATGTATAAAAAAAAAGAAATAGGCCATCAAGATATACGTATTACATCTCACTTGAAACGGGAAATTTCTTATATAAGGTCAATCAAAGAAACAAAAATTCAAGATTTCAACTGGTACGGAGACCCTTAAATAGAATTTTTTGAACAGTATCTTAATATCACATTCTTAAATAGCATAAGTCCATGCGGTAAAAATTATATTTAAGAGTTCGGATTGTTGTTAATAAATGATTCTCTGGGACATTGCTTTCATTTTAAATATGAAAACACTGATTTATTCTGTCGAATTAAATCGCAGCAGTATTACACACTACAGCTGCGAAAAACTACTTCCACTTCAATTGCACATCATATTTATGCAGTAACTGGTAGTCCCTACGGACAAGTCTCATGAAATTATCACAGATGATTAACGAATGTGGATATCTGACTGTAGTTGTACTTAGTTTTTTTGCTGAACAATATCTAATCTGTACATATTTAAGACTTTCAAATAATGACCTGTTTTAAGGTGCACGCAGCTGTTGAACACAGCCATTACCTAACAAAGGTCGTATCCGCTGATCTCCTGGAAACCATGCTGTCCACATTTCTTCGGCATTCGTTTCAGCTAGGGAGTGGATTTGTAAGCAGCAAGACAATTATCACAGCAGACGGTGCGACATAATATGCAGCACCGTGGACTCAAGGAATATCGTATTGCCTTCCCTTGCGCATTGCATTTTAAGGTAGGCACAGTATCTGTGAGGTCTGATGGAGTGAAAGTTTACATTTCAGTTTCTATACCAGTAGCAGGGAAACAAGCACGTTAGGAGTGGTACATAGTTCACGCGTATCGTTTTGAATGGAGGATACTGAAGAAATTTGTCAGAGTAAAATCGCAGCGACAATTATTAAGTGCAAGAGACAAGGGAAGATAGGTAGAGAAGGACGAAGCGAAGTTACAAAAATGCCACCGAGGAGAAACCACGGTCTGTCCGAATATGGCTCTCTAAGCACTATGGGACTTAACATCTGAGGTCATCATTCCCCTTGACTTAGAACTACTTAAACCTAACTAACCTAAAGACAACACACACATCCATTCCCGAGGCAGGAGTCGAACCTGCGACCGTAGCAGCAGCGCATTTCCGGACTGAAGCGCCTAGAACCGCTCGGCCACAATGGCCGGCTGTCCGAATATGATTCCTTCGCAGTGAAATTGGTAATGGGACAAAAGGAAGTACGAAAATGCAATAAAGAAGTGAGCGAGCCTGAATTGTACTTTCAGCAGGTCGAGGCGCTTTATTTGTTCTCTCTCTTTGATAAGATGGCAGTAGCGGCTAGTTGTTTCCAGCAGGTAAAGCTTCCGTCAGCAAAGAGGCTACAATTAAATGCGAGTGGTTTGTTAACAAATGGGGCCCACTTTCCATCTGGCCGCCTCGATTTCAGGGACCACTCACCTGAGTATTTCGCAGCCGCTTCTGTATTGGCCAGAGGAGGCCATGGAAGTGCTACTTGCCGAAAATCTAATCATCTTAAATCATACTCTAGGGTCGGAATTAATGCAGTCCATAAACACGCTTTTGAACCAGAAGGAGGGGCGAGTCTCCATGGATACCTTACTGCATCTTTCAAATTTAAATCAGGAAAATCAGGACCGGACAGAGGCAACACTGACTACACTCGTATCAATCACTGGCAGTGGCACTTGTCATGCTGTCCTTGTTTTCACACTTAGAAGATGAAGGGCAAGAATGAGTTTGGATCCATCCGTCTTTCAGATTCCAATGGAGTAGATATCCCGAGCATAAAAGCAGCAATTGGGAAGATGAACGCGCAAGGAGGTAGTATTAAGATTAATTGATTCATTTTAGCTGGTAAGTTGGGCATGGAGAGATGTTATTGTGCAAGAAGCCTAGAAATGAAATACGTTCCATGCTGTTTGAGTAAAGGAGCAGGGCACGGGGCCCTGTTGAAATGTGTAACACTAATTGCTAGAATAATTCCTAAGAGGCGAAACAGAGCCAGACGGACTGAGGCTACTGTAAAGGATAATCTACTTTGGTCGACCTGAAGATGCGGGTCTTGTCAAAAAGGAGGGAAATGTAGTGTGTCGAAAGTATTCGTTCAAGAAGTGTGTCAGAGCAGGCAAGAGTGTTATGCATTGTGAATCAAAACACAGCCATCAAGTGATGCGAAGCAGAGCCAGTTGGGTGCGTTACAGCAATTGCCGACGATGCAATATGATAGCGCAAGGACGGAAGCCTTTTCTCACTTGCCAACATAGTGTGTTTATTGCTATGCGCCCTAAACGAACACAGTCTGGAGTGTGTAAGTACTCAGCCATTCGTGTACTAAAATAGTCTGGTCTCAGTATCAGAGCCTACATCATGAGCCTGTGAGACCCTGAGCGACATACTGGAATGCGGTACAAGGTCCATTGTCCTAACATAGGGCACATCAGCCTGCAAAGAGTCACGAAAGATGCTGCTGTCGGAATAGGAAGCCACTTGCCTGCCAGAGGGAGTTCATAGCTGCCCCTGCAGCATTGTCAGCTGTGCTGCCACAATGTCATTACAGTCGCAGCTGGGGATGTCACAGAGAGCGGTAATGCCAGACATCTACTGTTTCGCATGAGAGGTCTCTACGAAACTGTTTCTCATGTACTGTCGCCGAGGGCTGGAATAAGGAAGTTAATTAAACAAATCTACTGTCGTCCTCATGTCTCATTTCAATCTCCACGGGTGACATGCCAAGGGTCATCTCACGCGTTCTACTTGCAGTAGCATATGGGAATCATCTATCTTGACTTTGTAACATATCCCTTATGTTCAAGCCAAAGTTTATTTTCTTATTTTGCAGTGGTATAATTTTGTATCACGTCTGCAGATATCATGTAGCATTCAGCGAGTAAAGTGGTACAGCAGAATGTACACAGTCAGGAGTAAGATTTCAGTTCCTACAGCACAAGCTGCCTGAAAGTGTTGGCGTTAGTAGTGGGGCAAAGAGAGTTCTGACACACTTTTCATATGAAATTCATATTTTATTAATTAAATAGATCTATTAAACCACCCATCCCCATTACCCTCTCTTTAACCTATTTCCTACTCAGTGGTTTATGAATGGCTGAGGGTTGAATTATGACTCCCTATGGTTAATCCATCCTTCAGAGAGATCCCCCACCCCTCTCTCTGCACTTATTCCCCCTCCACCCCTGTGGGGAAAGGGATACTTCTTTTTGTCAGTTCCTCCTCAGTTCTGAGCCACTTTTCCCCCTCCTGAGAAATCCCCCCAGCCTTCCCCTCCCTTCTCCTACTGTCCCCTCTCCTCCTCATCTGGAAATTGGTGGGACAAAGACTCAATCTGTACTGAGCTGCTGGAGGGGAAGGATCTCACAACACGACATTGAAATCAATGTCAATTTACATAATAATATATTGTTCAATCCACATTGCACATTCTTCATTTAACCAGCTGGCAGAAGACAGGGCCCTCACCGCCCACATTTAGATTAGTTCATGCCCATACCCTCTGCCCACTTTCTATGATGGAACATTCACACCATCAGGGATTGAAGAGCGATAAATTAGTCGCCATTTTGAGTAACCCATGCATGTGTCAGCCAGCCAAGCACTGTGTGCGCTGTCGTCCATTTGTGCCAGCTGGGCGCCACCAGCACTGGGCAGAGCTCCAAGTGCTGCGAGCTCCATGCACAGTGGAAGCCTGTGGGCTAATCATGTTCCCTGAAATTGCGAGCGCCAGCACACAATGCTAGCACCGCCACAATGCAGATAGTGGAACTACTGTGAGACTGCACATGCATGAGGCACCCATCGTCAATGCCATGCAGAGAAACCACTGTCGCAGGCCACGCAGCCTGTCACAGAGAAACCACTGTCAGCAGCTGCACATCTACCTTCTTCCGAGAGCTGTGCTTGCTGATACCATTCCGATTTTTGTATGTCTGCCCACCTGAGGAACCTCCATTTGTTCTCGCTGCCTTGAAAACTTGTGAATTGGAGGGGAGAGCTCGCTCTAGTTTGAGCTGCTGGGCTGGAAGGATTTCATGACATGAAACAGGTGGTAAATTTGAGCAATATTTTGTTTATTTCACAACTTCAATACAAAGTATTCATGTTCCACTATAGTATCACTTAGTTCGTTATGAACTGGCTTTCAGTTTCTTAGAACATCATCAGATAACTTGATGCTAAACAGATAGTCCACACAGCTTCAGTGAGAGCCATGTGGGATTAGCCGAGCGGTCTAAGGCGCTGCAGTCATGGACAGTGCGGCTGATCCCAGCGGAGGTTCGAGTCCTCCGTCGAGCATGGGTGTGTGTGTGTTTGTCCTTCGGATAATTTAGATTAAGTAGTGTGTAGGCTTAGGGACTGATGACCTTAGCAGTTAAGTCCCGTAAGATTTCACACACATTTTTTTTTTCAGTGAGAATTCATAGCTATACAAGCATGATGTAATACCCAATGAGGTACTAAACAATAAATCTTATATTATATTCAAATATAAAAACTATGTGAGTGTATGAAACCTAAGTTTTCTACAAGAAGGTAATGGCACAGGCTACCACATCATATGGACAAACAGGTGAGTGTGACGAACAGAACAAATAAAGGAAGGGGAAGAAACACATGTATGGAATGTGGAGCAGTTATAACAAGCTTATTAGCTAATGGCAAGATGAATAATACCTGGCTGCTACTTTAATAACAGTGAGTAATGAAACTGTGTTTCATAATTAATTGAAACCCTCAACTGCCGACAGGTGTTGTTGATATACCTCAATGGGGACAGCTGAAAATGTATGCTCTGATAGGGACTTGAACCCGTGATCTCCTGCTTACATGGCAGATCCTCTATCCATCTGAGCCACCGAGGACACAGATGAATAGCGCGACTGCAGGGACATCCATTGCACGCTTCCTGTGAGACCTGCATTTCCAACTGTCCACAATCTAATTCCGTAATGTACTAATAGGTATTTGCCCATCCACTCATTACTCACGCACACTAAGGTGACGATTCCCGTAAGAGTTCAGGCAACCTGTGCGCATTCGGATAGAGCGTCTACCACGTAAGTAGCAGATCCTGGGTTCGAGTCCCGGACGGGGCACACATTTTTAGCTGTCCCCATCGAGGACATGTATGAGGAGATTCACGGTTTAACTTAATTAAACAATGATAAAATAAAGTTATATGAGCTAAATGACTAATTAGCAATAATGACAAAATTTTCATTATATCATCCTGTTGCCGTGTACAACTTTCACCCCACAGTAACGACCCACCTGAAGCATTAAATTGTACAATTCCATCAGATCTCAGCCGTCCGCTTATTCGATTTCCATTTGTCTCGTAGACAACTGCCTCATTGTGGTATTCTTTCACTAGCTCGGAAACTCGGTCATTTTTTTTTGCACGGATCGTAAATTTTTTCACTCCTGTCTCATTGTTTATCGTATATTACTACTGCTCACTTGGAAATGTGACAGCACAACTTGGCACTGTGTTAGCTGAAGCAACAATAAAACAAGGGGTTCGGGATCACACTTGTTAAACAATAATAGAATCACACTTTATACATAGGCGCGCTCACTCGAGACCTAGTGTGCAATAGCTTCACTGCAGGTCTTCCCGCCTGCTTGCAGACAACTCTATCACATACGAACATCCTACATCTAAAACAAACATTGCAAGTTGGTGTACAGTGCAGGGCGGAGGATACATTGCACCAGTATTATCGATTACCCATGTAAATAGGCTCTGTATGAAAATCACTGAGTGTACTGTGTGCAGTCTGTGGCTGGTTGGACTCATTGTTGGAATATTCGCTTGTGTAGTGTTGGGCAGTTGGATGTGAACAGCGCATATAGTTGGGCAGTTGGAGGTGAGCCGCCAGCAGTGGTGGATGTGGAGAGAGAGATGCCAGAGTTTTGAGCGGACGATCTGGACGTGTTTCCACCAGAAAAAGTAAATTTGTAAAGATGAAGGTAATGAATTTTTATATGTGATGATGACTTTGAACACTATTAAGGTAAATACACTGTTTGTTCTGTGTCAAAATCTTCAATTTGCTAACTATGCCTATCGGTAGTTAGTGCCTTCAATAGATAGAATCTTTTATTTAGCTGGCAGTATTGGTGCTCGTTGTATTGCAGTAGTTCGAGTAACAAAGATTTTTGTGTGGAAAGTGATTCATGAAAGGTATAGCTTATTGTAGGGATTATTGAGAGTCAGACTGCGTTGCGCTAAAAATATTATGTGTCAGTTTAGTGATGATCAGAATAAGTAAAGAGAAAACTGTTTGAGTACGCAGAGTTCTGCTCAGCTGTTTGAAAATCAAATAATGTAGAAATTTACCAGCACAGTCATTCATAATTTTCTAAGGGGATGTTTCACCCATCCATCCCAATCTCACACGGTGGTCAAGTGAAAAGTTTTCATACTACCGTAATCCACCCTTATGTTTCCAGGAGAAATACGTCGCCTTCTCCAGAGATTTTGTGTGGCCCCCTCCCCCAAATCAACCAACAAACCAAGCAGAGATTTTTTTCTGTTTCTTATTCGAATGGAGTATGCTAACCTACAAGAGCCTAGCAGTGTCCATATCACGCTTTTGCTTCGCAAATCACTCATGTAACATGAACAGATGTGTGTTCGAAAGATAGCGACTATGTAGTGTTGAGTTGTCGAGTCGATGTTACTATTCACTAGTCCGTATTATTTAACCACAAACTGGTCTGTGCATGTTAATGTCGGGATAGCAGTAGACAATGATCTTAAAGTTGTATTGGAAACTGGGAATTTACATTGAGGCAGGGGTAAAATACAGGGAGCGAAAAGCTATTTACAATTTGTACAGAAACCAGATGGCAGGTACAAGAGCCGAGGAACACGAAAGGGAAGCAGTGGTTGGGAAGGGAGTGAGACAGACTTGTAGCCTATCCCCGATGATATTCAAACTGTATATTGAGCAAGCAGTAAAGGAAACAAAAGAAAAATTCGGAGTAGGTATTAAAATCCATGGAGAAGAAATATAAACTTTGAGGTTCGCCGATGACATTGTAATTCTGTCAGAGACAGCAAAGGACTTTGAAGAGCAGTTGAACGCAATGGACAGTGTCTTGAAAGGAGAATACAAGATGAACATCAACAAAAGAAAAACGATAATAATGGAATGTAGTCGAATTAAGTCGGTTGATGCTGAGGGAATTAGATTAGGAAATGAGACACTTAAAGTAGTAAAGGAGTTTTGCTATTTGGGGAGCACAATAACTGATGATGTTCCAAGCAGAGAGGATATAAAATGTAGACTGGCAATGGCAAGGAAAGCGTTTCTGAAGAAGAGAAATTTGTTAACATCGAGTATAGATTTAAATATCAGGATGTCGTTTCTGAAAGTATTTGTATGGAGTATAGCCATGTATGGAAGTGGTGGTGGTGGTGGTTAGTGTTTAACGTCCCGTCGACTACGAGGTCATTAGAGACGGAGCGCAAGCTCGGGTTAGGGAAGGATTGGGAAGGAAATCGGCCGTGCCCTTTCAAAGGAACCATCCCGGCATTTGCCTGAAACGATTTAGGGAAATCACGGAAAACCTAAATCAGGATGGCTGGAGACGGGATTGAACCGTCGTCCTCCCGAATGCGAGTCCAGTGTGCTACCACTGCGCCACCTCGCTCGGTGTATGGAAGTGAAACATGGACGATAAATAGTTTGGACAAGAAGAGAATAGAAGTTTTCGAAATGTGGTGCTACAGGAGAATGCTGAAGATTGGATGGGTAGATCACATAACTACTGAGGAGGTATTGAATTGGGGAGAAGAGGAGCTTGAGGCACAACTTGACTAGAAGAAGGGACCGGTTGGTAGGACATGTTCTGAGGCAATAAGGGATCACCAATTTAGTATTAGAGGGCAGCGTGGAGGATAAAAATCGTAGAGGGAAACCAAGAGATGAATACACTAAGCAGATTCAGAAGGATGTAGGCTGCAGTACGTACTGGGAGGTGAAGCAGCTTGCACAGGATATAGTAGCAAAAAAATGGTTCAAATGGCTCTGAGCACTATGGGACTCAACTGCTGAGGTCATTAGTCCCCTAGAACTTAGAACTAGTTAAACCTAACTAACCTAAGGACATCACAAACATCCATGCCCGAGGCAGGATTCGAACCTGCGACCGTAGCGGTCTTGCGGTTCCAGACTGCAGCGCCTTTAACCGCACGGCCACGTCGGCCGGCGGATATAGTAGCATGGAGAGCTGCATCAAACCAGTGTCAGGGACAAAGACCACAACAAAAACAACAACAACTGAGGCATGAAGGTAAAGCTTGTTCAAATTGAGTGGGGGAAGGTGTGCAGCAAACTGTCACATACCGGTGTTGAGGATCAGTTGGCGGCTAAATACGACAAATTCTGCCTTGGAGTTCCTGTCTTCGGCAGCAGTAGTATTAGTGCATCAGTACTAATTGTGTTAGGTGTTACTTCTTTAAATTAAGAGCTCAAGGTTATTGCAGAGCATATTTGTAAAGCGTTAAAGGATCATGAGCATAACTCATTTGCAAGAAGCGGTTCGCTCTTCATTTTGGCGAGATTATATCTATGATATTGTCTTGCTTTAAGATAGCGGGCTGGAGATGTGCTGTTTGTAATTTCTGTCACACAGTCGTTCTAAGATCAACGAAAGTTCATTGCAAGATTGTAGACCTACTCAACAGGTTTTGGATGCCATAAAATAATGTGGAAATCGAAGCATACAGATAAAGGAATTCGGGAAACACTGTATCGTAGTTCCAAAAAATTTGTCGTGGCTATTCAAGTAAAGTGATGTAGTATGTGTCGCTTCCACCCCGCCATAGCCCGCATCTCGTGGTCGTGCGGTAGCGTTCTCGCTTCCCACGCCCGGGTTCCCGGGTTCGATTCCCGGCGGGGTCAGGGATTTTCTCTGCCTCGTGATGGCTGGGTGTTGTGTGATGTCCTTAGGTTAGTTAGGTTTAAGTAGTTCTAAGTTCTAGGGGACTGATGACCATAGCTGTTAAGTCCCATAGTGCTCAGAGCCATTTTTGAACCCACCCCGCCATAAACAAATGTACTACTAAAACTGCAGTCTTCCATGTCATGTACCCGCGTATAGATCCCCTTCTGATTTAGAAATATAATTCGCCTATGTAGAAAAAAAATATCCAGCAACCGTACGGTGCATTGGAATCAGATGCTTGTAACATATGTCGCTAACGACTGCACAACGATGCTGATTCAGGAGATGAATAATATGATGCTGTGTCCATTCTACTCAGGTTACAAGTATCGTGCAGCCGGATGGAGTGGCCGTGCGGTTTTAGGCGCTACAGTCTGGAGCCAAGCGACCGCTACGGTCGCAGGTTCGAATACTGCCTCGGGCATGGATGTGTGTGATGTCCTTCGGTTACTTAGGTTTAAGTAGTTCTAAGTTCTAGGCGACTGATGACCTCATAAGTTAAGTCGCATAGTGCTCAGAGCCATTTTAACCATTTGAAGTATCGTGCAAAACAAACAGT
This sequence comes from Schistocerca nitens, assembly GCF_023898315.1. Taxonomy (NCBI): domain Eukaryota; kingdom Metazoa; phylum Arthropoda; class Insecta; order Orthoptera; family Acrididae; genus Schistocerca; species Schistocerca nitens. The sequence continues at coordinate 652,228,766 of NC_064619.1, read as the reverse complement.
TCAACCCACTGATATGCCTCTCCAATACCCTCAGACGTGCGATATGTTGCAGAGCGACCTACTTTCAAAGCTCTCTTTATATATAGCCCACTCTAAAAATCGAAGAAGCTGACACTTCTGCTCACGTGGTGATGACGTCGCTTCTGGCTGCAGATGGCGTCTCAATAGGCCGATATGTGGTCCCTCTGGTCTAAAGGAAGGGAAACAATATTAGACTGTAAGTTTTTGTATCTCCATCCTGTTGACTGTTGGTCTCGAGGACCATGGTCGTTCACTATTGTAAGAACATGTAACGCCTACAGCTGTCCTTATTATTCTATTTACTGTCTAGCTACCGGTTTCGGCACTTCAGTGCGCCATCTTCAGGCACTAGTTGACTCTGAAGGAGCTATCATGATCCAATGTACGCTGCGTCAGTGGCCAACATAACTGGTGTAAGTAGGCTGTTTAGGTTTATATATTGGTAACGCCACATATGAAAATTACTGGCTGTGCTGTGTGCAGTCTGTGGCTGATTGGCATTGATGTAATATTCGCTATTGTAGTGTTGGGCAGTTGGATGTGAACAGCGCAGTGGTGGATGTGGGCAGAGAGATGGCAGAATTTGAAGAGCGGACGATCTGGACGTGTGTCCGCCAGAAAGAGAAAATTTGTAAGACTGGATGTCATGAACTGATATATATATATATATATATATATATATATATATATATATATATATATATATATATATATATATATATTGATGTGTCGGCAGAAGTGCCAACACCGTGTTGTTTGAGGAAGCCGAAATGCACGCTATAAGCTCACGCAGGATGGCGTGAGGTCTGAAACAGGATACTTAATGAATGCTATAAAGAAAAGTACGTAGCTGCTGGAATACTTAACTTTAATCCACAATTGGTGAACATTGGTCTTGTTACTGTACATGCTTCATTAGATACATAGCAAAGGATAAATGGCGCCTTGCTAGGTCGTAGCAATTGACTAAGCTGAAGGCTATGCTAACTATCGTCTCGGCTAATGAGAGCGTAATTCTCAGTGAACCTTTCCTAGCAACGTCGGCTGTACAGCTGGGGCGAGTGCTAGTAAGTCTCTCTAGACCCGCCGTGTGGCGGCGCTCGGTCTGCAATTAATGAAAGTGGCGACACGCGGGTCCGACGTATACTAATGGACAGCGGCCGATTTAAAAGCTACCACCTAGCAAGAGTGGTGTCTGGCGGTGACACCACACACACACATATATATATATATGCACTCCTGTAAATGGAAAAAAGAACACATTGACACCGGTGTGTCAGACCCACCATACTTGCTCCGGACACTGCGAGAGGGCTGTACAAGCAATGATCACACGCACGGCACAGCGGACACACCAGGAACCGCGGTGTTGGCCGTCGAATGGCGCTAGCTGCGCAGCATTTGTGCACCGCCGCCGTCAGTGTCAGCCAGTTTGCCGTGGCATACGGAGCTCCATCGCAGTCTTTAACACTGGTAGCATGCCGCGACAGCGTGGACATGAACCGTATGTGCAGTTGACGGACTTTGAGCGAGGGCGTATAGTGGGCATGCGGGAGGCCGGGTGGACGTACCGCCGAATTGCTCAACACGTGGGGCGTGAGGTCTCCACAGTACATCGATGTTGTCGCCAGTGGTCGGCGGAATGTGCACGTGCCCGTCGACCTGGGACCGGACCGCAGCGACGCACGGATGCACGCCAAGACCGTAGGATCCTACGCAGTGCCGTAGGGGACCGCACCGCCACTTCCCAGCAAATTAGGGACACTGTTGCTCCTGGAGTATCGGCGAGGACCATACGCAACCGTCTCCATGAAGCTGGGCAACGGTCCCGCACACCGTTAGGCCGTCTTCCGCTCACGCCCCAACATCGTGCAGCCCGCCTCCAGTAGTGTCGCGACAGGCGTGAATGGAGGGACGAATGGAGACGTGTCGTCTTCAGCGATGAGAGTCGCTTCTGCCTTGGTGCCAATGATGGTCGTATGCGTGTTTGGCGCGTGCAGGTGAGCGCCACAATCAGGACTGCATACGACCGAGGCACACAGGGCCAACACCCGGCATCATGGTGTGGGGAGCGATCTCCTACACAGGCCGTACACCACTGGTGATCGTCGAGGGGACACTGAATAGTGCACGGTACATCGAAACCGTCATCGAACCCATCGTTCTACCATTCCTAGACCGGCAAGGGAACTTGCTGTTCCAACAGGACAATGCACGTCCGCATGTATCCCGTGCCACCCAACGTGCTCTAGAAGGTGTAAGTCAACTACCCTGGCCAGCAAGATCTCCGGATCTGTCCCCCATTGAGCATGTTTGGGACTGGATGAAGCGTCGTCTCACGCGGTCTGCACGTCCAGCACGAACGCTGGTCCAACTGAGGCGCCAGGTGGAAATGGCATGGCAAGCCGTTCCACAGGACTACATCCAGCATCTCTACGATCGTCTCCATGGGAGAATAGCAGCCTGCATTGCTGCGAAAGGTGGATATACACTGTAGTAGTGCCGACATTGTGCATGCTCTGTTGCCTGTGTCTATGTGCCTGTGGTTCTGTCAGTGTGATCATGTGATGTATCTGACCCCAGGAATGTGTCAATAAAGTTTCCCCTTCCTGGGACAATGAATTCACGGTGTTCTTATTTCAATTTCCAGGAGTGTACATTGTTTGTTCTCTATCAAAATGTTTCATTTGCTAACTATACCTATCAGTAGTTAGTGACATCAGTAGTTAGAATCTTTTATTTAGCTGGCAGTAGTGGCGCTCGCTGTATTGCAGTAGTTCGAGTAACGCAGATATTTGTGAGGTAAGTGATTCATGAAAGGTATAGGTTATTTTTGTCAGGGCCATTCTTTTGCAGGGATTATTGAAAGTCAGATTGCGTTTTGCTAAAAATATTGTGTGTCAGTTTATGGATGATCTGAATAAGTAAAGAGAGAAATGTCTGCGCACGTTCAGTTTTGCTCATCTGTTTGAAAATCAATTAACGTTAGAGGTTTATCAGCACACTCATTCATTAATTTTTCTAAGGCGAGGTTTCACTGGTTTACGCAGACTATCTGTTACTGTAATGTAGCAATCCAGCCAGTAACAGCCAACTGGCAGCGTATACATAGATCGTGATAACTCCTTCGGCATCAACTAAGGCCTGAAGGTGGCGCAATGAAACACCGAAACTGGCAGCTACACAATAAATGAGATCATAATGACAACTATAGGCGTTTCAATTTTTTACAGTTCGGCTTTACTGCCCCATCGATGATGAGGTCACTGGAAAATGAGCACATACTCTTATCAGTGACGGGTAAGGAGCCGACTGAGCATTTCGAAGGAACCGTCCTAGTGTTCGAGCAATTTTATGTAGGGACTGTAAGGAGACTACATCTACAACGGCCACCACCGAGTGACACCGTACAATGGCGCGTTAGCGAGGCCTTGTAGTTTTTACTGTTTTTTCGATAACGCATCGCTCTGTCACCAATCAGCAGAGAAAACTCCCGAGGAGACACGTGAAAGTGAAAGCGGGGCGGTGCAGTGGTGGTCCAGTCCTCCGCTGCAGATTTCACCGCGCAGGGCGGGAAACGTTTTGCCGCCGGTCCCACACGTTTCCGCACGGCCTGGCTGTCGCCGCGGCGCGCACCGGCCGCCCCGTACGTGTGGTGTGTCAAACGCCGACCCGCTTCGCCAGACAGTGTTTGGGTGGCGGCTGCGGAATGCCCTCGTCTGACGCGGTCCGCTCTCGCCCAGTGCCGGCGGCCGCGGCGAAAGTGGACTCGCGGGGTCTGTCTGGGCGCGCGATACCAATCGCCGACCACCGCCGTGCCCGCCACCCGCTTCTGGCGGACATTAATTCCGAGAACGTGTCGCGGCTATCGCCGAGCGCACTCCCCGCGGTCGCATCGCTCGTAGCACCTGGACGCCACACTCTCACCGCCTTTTCTGGAGGACGGGTTAGTGTCGCTCGAAACCACTGCTATCGGCCAGTTAGTCCACTGCATTCGATAGCCTCGGTACGCTTCTCTACGGGCGAGGTTTTCTAAATTCTAGTGACGTCGAAGGAGTCGACCCGGAGAGGGGAGTAGTGAATATCCTTCCAAAGATTTTGACTAGAAAATACCTGCAGTTGCAGCTACACGAATACCTCACAAGCCACTGCACAGTGTATGGAGTAGGACCTATTATGAGCGAGGTTTTCAAAATCCTGTTCATGTCGTACTGCTCGACGAGGAGAGGGGTATTGAAATCCTGAGGGGCTTCAATGCGCCATCTTCAGGCCTTAGTTGATGCCGAAGGAGTTATCACGATCCAAGAATCGCTTCCAGTTGGCTGTTAATGGCTGGATTGTTACATTATAGTTACAGATAGTCTGCGTAAACCAGTTATGTTGGCCACTGACGCAGCGTACATGTGGATTATGATAGCTCCTTCAGAATCAACTAGGACCTGAAGATGGTGCACTGAAGCGCCGAAACCGGTAGCTAGACAGTATATAGAATCGTAAGGACAGCTGTAGACGTTACATACTTCACAAGCCACCGTATAGAGCATGGAGGAGGGTACATCGTACCAGTATTATCGACTTTTTTTTCTGTTCCACCTTTTCTTTTACAAATTGCTGTAAAACATGTATAGTGCAAGTAATGGTGCAGTTACTAGAGGATCATTAGTTCTTCCACAAATTACGTAAATACTAGCTGAGTCTTCGAGTGATTGTTGCACATACAACTGGAAACGCAACATCTACGTGCAGTAATCGCTACCGGGTATCTGGTGATTGATAATTTCAGAAACGCGTCATATGAGCAATAAAGTCATTCCTTGCCTGGTGTTTGACTTGTACCACTGAGACCCAGTCAGCCCGAGCGCAGAACGACTCATTATTTTAATTTCAGGTTTGGCGTCGGATAACGAATGACAAAAGAAATATTTTTTCTTGCGATTTAAATCCACAGGATGACCACAGCATTTACGAAAAGACTATGTGACTTCAGTACGACCTTATTGTAAGGTTGTTTTTATAATGCCGTTTAGCCTGAAGATGAGGTATTCCCTCGAAACATGTCGCTAAATAAATAAGTAATACAATAGTTGACGAAGTTTCTGCCTGGTAGCGGTAATTTAAAAAAAATATCTTTACGTATTTCTTGAGACAGTCACGGTCGAAAAATAGTCAAAAGCTCTTCAAAAATTAGAAATTTTCGGATTTTTTCCTTCATTACTTGTACTGCGAAACCTTAGTTCTTGTCAAATTTCATCGTTGTAGATCTTCGGGAAGCACCCTATAGGTTCAAATGGTTCAAATGGCTCTGAGCACTATGGGACTTATCATCTGAGGTCATCAGTCCCCTATAACTTAGAACTACTTAAACCTAAATAACCTAAGGACATCACATACATCCATGCCCGAGGCAGGATTCCAACCTGCGGCCGTAGCAGTCGCGCGGTTCCAGACTGAAGCGCGTAGAACCGCTCGGTCACACCGGCCGGCGCACCCTATAGCTCTTGATGAGCAAATGTGGAAAAATATAAGTTAATGCAGATGATTAGGAAAACAAACCCGTAATATTTTAATACAGTATTTGACGTATTCACGTCGATTAAATATGTAAGCGTAGCATTGCAGAGAAATATGACATAGAACGAGCTTATAGGGACAGTAGTAGGGAAGGCGAATGGTCGACTTCGGTTTATTGGGAGAATTTTTGGAACGAATGGTTCACCTGTAAAGGAGACCCCATATAGAATACTGGTGCGACTCACTTTTGAGTTCTGTTATTGTGTTTCAGATCCCCACCAAGTCATATTAAAGGAAGACATCGAAGGAATTCAGAGGCGGACAATTAGATTTGTTACTAGTAGGTTCGAATAACGTTCATGTGTAACGAAGATGCTTTGGGAACTGAAATTGGAATCACCGGACGGAAGGCGACGTTCCTTTCGAGGAGCACCGCTGACGAAATTTAGAAAACCGGCGTTGGAGGCTGACTGCAGAACGATTCTACTGCCGCTATTTCGCGTAAGGACCACGAAGATAAGATACGAGAAATTAGGGCTCGTACGGAGGCATGTAAACAGCCGTTTTCCCCGTGCTCTATTTGCGAGCGCAACATAAAAGAAAATGAGTAGTAGCAGTACAGGGTACACTCCGGCACGCATTATACGGTGGCTTGCGGACTATGTATGTAGATGCAGATGTATCAATATATGTGACACAGATGGCGGTATCTTTTAACTGCTCTGACTTATAAGCTTCAATATTTTACATCGGCAAGGGATCGGAAGTCTCAGTATGTTGTGTACATTTCGACTTGGTACGCCTATCCGTCCGTAAGAAAAAAGGGGTCTTAACATGCGGACGAACAGACCGAGAGTCAGATGGGAAATGACAAAAAATTTTTTTCGTTTGATATAACTACAAGTATTAAGTTTTCGGATTTTTTTCTTTGTACTGTGAAACCTTCCTTTTTGCCAAATTTCGTGTTTCTAGACCAATGGAAAGTACCCTACGTGTTTGATGACTGAGTTCGTGAGCATTAAAATATGTGAGATAAATGGCCGTATCTTTTTATTTCATTGACTTAGAAGCTTCTATTCTTTTAAACCGCCAAAGGACCATATACTTCAGTGTGTGACACCAACTTCAACTTGATACGTCCACCCATTACTAACAAAAACTGCTTCAACTGTCGGACAGACAGATGGACAACAATGTGATTATGTTAGGGTTCCATTTTTACCGACTGACGCATGGATTCCTAAAAATGAAGACAGAGGGAAATAAAAAGACGAAATGGCTGAAAACCTATTTGGAGCTAATGAATCTCAATTGGAAAGAATTAGTTTTATGAGAGCAAGGACTGAGAAGGGCAACAAATTACTAACCCAAAAAAAAAAAAAAAAAAAACGAAAAATGTGAACAGGACCATTAGTGTTCTGTCTAAAAGCAGCGTTGCACCAGGTAACACTCTATGCCCTCCTGCCTTCTGCCGTCCTCTTCAGGCCCGAGTAATATCCACTCCCATTAATGGCGTCAGAAGTGTATATACAAAATCATACTTCAATAACCGTGCAATAATGGTAAACAATTTTAAATATGCTAAACATAACCCCAAAAATTTTTTAAAAATCCGCGTAAATGGTCCCCTGTCTTCCCTACGTTGTCCCTTCCGCCAGGTCCTGTGCAGCAGTTTTTGGAGTATGTATGTCGGTGTGGACGTACATATCTCCGTGGTCAAAATTAGATAGATGTGAGATGAAGATCTGTAGTATTATTTTCGGAACAAGACGCTGGTTCCGGCGATAACTCATAAGAGTTGAAACCAGTAAACTGCTAGAAACCACCAATAGCGTTCAGCTGTGAATATAGAAAGTAGGTTCCTTTAAATACCAAACTTCTCTTTTACATAAATCTTAAAAATTTGTTTCCTGGGAACAAAACTAACCCTCAATGTTTTGTACACACATGAATTGTATGATGCCGTTTCGTTAATTTTAACATGTTGATTATCATTGTCAGATAGTACAGCACAAAGTTCTGAACGATCTTTAGATACTGACAAGTATCGTATCATTATGTGCACTATTCGGAAAGGCACTGTAATGAGCTAAACCATCTTCAGCCCGAAAAAAGCTCCTCACTTGTTTGTATCGTCTCGACGATTTTTATGTACTAGGAGATTGAAGAGACTTTCAAGTTGTTTGTATAGTTTTCTTATATTTTTGTGTGAAAGTGTTGTATATATGTGACGTCTGCGAGTTTGCTACCCCCAGCCGACTGCTGAATCGCGGTGTGTGGCAAAGATAACAACTACGTAGCAGCTGACCCCTACGAACGTTTGCCGGTGACTGCTAAGAAGAAACACTTATTATTAAAGAGATAATTAGCATGATATGTTTGTTCGGAGATAATGGTTGTTGCCTTGTCCCTGTAGAATTTGAGGAGTATCCGAGAACTGTTCGTGTAGTGAGCATCGAGAGAGATTATCTCCAGTGTGACGAGACCGGCTAACACGTACGATACGTGAATTACTCTGCAACGGCGATAGAACTCAAGTGTGTTCAAAGCAGTTCTAAGTCGTTTAGAAAGATACTTCGAGAATATTACCGGTTTATGTAGAAGGACGTTATTTCGCCGATTTTGGAAGTGTGAAGACTCGCTGGGTATAGGAAAAGCTCCGATTTACTGCAGTGTGAGATTAGTTTCTCCTATTTGTGATTAATGTTCAATAGCCGCGCGTTTGTAGGCGAACCGTGTCTCAATGTTCTGGAAGATTTTCCGTTGGATGGTGTATGTGAAGAGATGTGTTCACGCCGAGTCGTTTAAGTGTTTTGTGGTTGAGGATTAAAGCACGCACTACTGGATAGTAGTGTTGCATTGCACAACTGTGGTTGTATAGGAGTACCCCAGCACTGAGGAATAGTGACTTAGCGATATTTGGCCAAGAGTTATTCGTGTGACCTCGACGTATGCGCCGTAATATACCAAATTCCGGAAATCTCGTTGGATTCACTGAATTAAAGAGAACGGTTGTACTACATAATAGTTATTTATTGAGAAACAATAGGAAGTTTATTAAGGATTTGATACCTTTTCCCCTTGTCCCTAAACGACAAATCAAGAACCGTTTATTAGAGGAGTAATTCTCTCTAAAAGAGATAATCGAGTGCTGAGGTTTGAGATTTAAATATTAGTGGATCGCGGAAGTCAACCCCTGCAGTGGTGGAGCTTTGTTTATTTATTTAAAGTTCATATAGCTGAAAGGTGGCGGTAACATTTAGGTTTTTTGTTTTATTTTATTTGGATTAGAGAATCAGGAATCGTAAAGTGAAACGCTAACTTTCACCTGTAAATAAATTAATTGCAGGAAAAAAGAGTTAACGGCTTTAAACTGAAAAAGTCAGTACCCGACTTATCCTTTATCTCCAAACTATTACAAGAAAAATATTCGAAGGCTTATTTAAAAGGCTACTAATTTCTCGAATATATCATTTCGTAACAAAGTAAATTCAAAGGCCAATAAAGTAAAAGCCTGGAATACTGGCAGAAACAAACTTCAGAGAAACTAAAGCGATGAAATATTATTTTCCAGTGAATATCTTGCAGCGATAAGGAAGATGATTAAAACTTTATTTAGGCAGGGAAAGTTAGTTTAAGTTTTATTGAAAAGTGATTAATTATAGATGAAAACTTATTGCATTTGATTCTGAAAGGCTTTGACTGACGAAATAGTTTATTACGATAATATTTCAGTATATTCAAGGATATTGTTGTAGCAAGGCGCTACTTATAGAGGTTATCGTTGATTGATATCGAAAGATAAAAAACATTAAATTGTATCTTTGCTTTCTGCACGTATTCTTCATTTTACGTAAAAACGTATAATGTTCACACTGGTTGCTTGTACAGAGAGACAATTACACAGGTCTGCAAAAAATTTTTTGTCAGCTGCATAAGATATTTTTACTGAATTATGTTTTAAATGCCCTCATTTCAAAAGTAATGTCCATTTTTTTCTATCACATAATGTTTTTTTGCAAATCCAAACAAAAAAAATTGGTAAAAACACTCATTTATTCGAAATTATCAAACATAATATTTTTTTACAACCAATGAAACATTATTTTGAGACATATAGTAACAATATTATACTTAATCATGTTTTTTATGAAAGCTTTTCTTGATACTTCGCCGAGTCCTTTTCCGATTTCTGTCTTTAGTTTCCCGCTTAAGCATCCAACAGTAGTCAGCAAGCATAGTGACATCCCATCTCCCTTGGTACCGTCTCTGGGTATCACGGACATCTTGATGAAACCACTCCCCCTGTTCTTCACTGTAAGCTCCCAGGTTTTCAGGAAAACTGTCTTTGTGGGAATGTAAAAAATGGGTAAAAAATGGACCTTCAAGCTGATCTTGCAGCCTTGAGCTTCGCATGCTGGTAGCATCCGTTGAACAATGGTTTTGTAGTCAGGATCCTTAGTGTTTCCCAAAACTTTTCGCACTAGATCCTTGAACGATACCCAAGCTTCTTTTTCCTTCTCAGTCATACTTTCCACAAAGAGGTTGTCGGTTAAGAGTTTTCTTATGTCGGGGACAGTGAAAACTCCCTCTTTCAGCTTTGCTTCTGACAGCTTCGAGAATTTTGTACATAAATATTTAAAATTGTCCCCATTCTTTTGGAGCGATTTTACAAATTGTTTCATCATCCTCAATTTGATATGGAGAGGGGACTACTAAACCTTTTCTGGTGGTACCAAAGTAGTATTGATAAGATTTTTCTTCCAGGTTTTAAAGTTTCTTGGGGTGGCCAGTCACTTTTAGTCCAGTACTGTTCTTTGGCTCTACTATCCCACAAGCATAAGAAGCATGGGTATTTAGTATAGCCTGCCTGCTGACCCAAGAGCATCGTGAGTATTTTGAAGTCCCCACAGACCATCCATTGATGGTCCTGATATTTGATTTTTTCAAGGATAATGGCCAAATCGTTATAGTTTTCGTCCATATGCACAAAATGTCCATTCGGAAGCGATGCAATTTTTTTTCATCGTTCAATAATACTACCTTAACACTAATTTTCGATGAATAAATGAATAGACGCCATTCAGATGTCATACTGCATATCAAAGCAATGCATGAGTCCTTCCACAGCATTGCGAAAAAAAAAAGAACTAAATTTCCTTCTTTTGAAAAAAAACTGGGTGAATTCTTTTTCTCGGTGTCTGTACCATGAAAATGAGGTGCTAAATGATAGAAGGCTTTATTTTTTAATCTGGAACCTAACAGTTCGGCTGCATCTTTTGAAACACCTAAATCTCTTACTAGATCATTGAGCTCACTTTGAGAAAATAGTGGTGGCCTTTCATCTTCGTCTGAAGAAAAATCTGAGCTTGATTCACCCGGAGGAGGTAATGTAACTTCGTCCTCCAACGCACTCGGGTATTCATCCAAACTGGAAGTTGGCTTTGGGATGGGTATTTCACAGCTATGGGGCAATGGACGTATAGGTCAGTCAAGGTTAGGATAACTTCTGCTTCTTTTGTTTTTTGAATTGAATCCCTTTACGTCAACTGAATGGAAGTAGCAATCAGTAGTTTGGTTTTTCTGATCACGCCATATCATAGGAATTCCAAATCGAAATGCATTTTTCTTAACCTTAAACCACAAACGAAGATCTTCTTCACATCTTATACACACCTTATGCGGGGCCCACAGTTTATCTTGATCACCAAGATTTAATTTAAAGTAAGCATAAGAAATTTTCCTCACAAAATCACTTATGTGTCTCTGTTGACTTTTAATAGTGTATTAACCACAGATATAAAAAAAAAACTTTTTGGAGAAATAACACAACCTCTTGTAGCCATGACTAGACAGAAACAACAGCACTGTTCACTTGAATAGCAATATGTCTACTGAGAGTTTCTCTTCATTTCATGCGAGGTACAAATCGTCGTTTGACTTGTCGCAACACGGTAAAACTGAAGAATAAGATTGTTTGCATTTGCTTCTGGCACCCAGGAGTTCACGGTAAAACCTACAAGTAGTAACAAAGAATAGTTGAAATTGTAAATTTTAAACTTTAAGTTTATTTTATCAATTATAATTGATATAATTTTTAATAATTATGAAATTAAAAATACCACATAAGTTTATTATTCAAATGGCTCTGAGCACTATGGGACTTAATATCTATGGTCATCAGTCCCCTAGAACTTAGAACTATTTAAACCTAACTAACCTATGGACAGCACACAACACCCAGTCATCACGAGGCAGAGAAAATCCCTGACCCCGCCGGGAATCGAACCCGGGAACCCGGGCGCGAGAAGCGAGAACGCTACCGCACGACCACGAGCTGCGGACAGTTTATTATTAATGAACATTAATACTGGAATACGCATAAAAACCTAAGTGATAGAATTTTTTGAATATTTTTCTTGTTTTTGCGAGGTAAAAACTATAAGAAAATTTTAAAAAATCCTATGCAGTTTTTTAATCGCTGACCTGTGTTATTAAACTATATGAAATAACTTCTGAACGGTTTGCGTCAGGGCGTTCAAACGGCACAGTTGGCCGCAGTAGATAGTGGGAGTGGGCACCCGTTTTCTTGTTGTCGGCCAAGTGCACGTGAAAATGTCACGGTATAGTGCGCCAGAGCTGGTAGCTGTTGTGAAGGCCTACTGGCGGGCAATAACAGCCCAGCCAAGAAAGTTTGCCACCGAGTTCAAGCTGCAGACAACCGGTCCAAGTGTGCTAACAATCAAGAATTTGATTCGAAAGTCTGAGAGAACGGGTAGTGCTCGTGCTGACAGTTATGGCAATTTCGGCACTCCAATAGGGCAGAAAACGCCTGAAAACATCGAAGAAAGATCCTGTGTTCCAAATAAGCCCCAGGAAATCTATCAGAACACTTGCACAAGAGGTGGGAATCAACCGGGAGACACTAGACAAATTGTTTTGAAGGCCTGCGTTTCTTCCCATACTAAATTCAAACCCATCAGCCATCAAGCCCCAGAGCCATGGAACACTATTTTCCTCAGAGTTGACGAACAGAACTTTCATGTGAATATGCTTTGGTTTAGCGATGAAGTCCTCTTTCATTTGGATGCGTTCGTCAGTAAGCAAAACTGGCGTATTTGGGCGACTGAGAATCCATATTTCGTGATGGGGAAGTCTCCTCATCCACAATGGGCGACTGTTTGTTGTGCAGTGTCCAGTCACGGAATAATCGATGCGATATTCCTTGATGGTACTGTGAGTACCATATGGTTCAAATGAGATCTGTGGGACTTAACACCTGAGGTCATCAGTCCCCTAGAACTTAGAACTACTTAAACCTAACTCACCTAAGGACATCACACACATCCATGCCTGAGGCAGGATTCGAACCTGCGACCGTAGCGGTCGCGCGGTTCCAGACTGAAGCGCCTAGAACCTCTCGGACACACTGGCCGGCGGTGAGTACCGAACGTTACGTGAAGGTTTTGGCGGGTGATTTCATCCTCCTTATCCAAAGCGACCCTAATTCGACAAGGTGTGGTTCATTCAAGACGGAGCTCGACTCCATCGAAGCAGGAGAGTGTTTGATGTCCTGGAGGAGCAGTTTGAGGACCGCATTCTGCCTATGGAGTACGTACCTTAAGGCTGCGAACATTTGTTCATCCTGGAGGAGCAGTTTGAGGACCGCATTCTGCCTATGGAGTACGTACCTTAAGGCTGCGAACATTTGTTCATCCTGGAGGAGCAGTTTGAGGACCGCATTCTGCCTATGGAGTACGTACCTTAAGGCTGCGAACATTTGTTCATATTCCCTGCTGTGAAACACTTGTTTTCTACTGAACAAGTGCTCATAGCTCTTGAGGTATGCATTTTAGCTCGCATGGTTACTAGGCAAGTTTTCTCGTTTTAGTCCGCACTACCTCCTACCAAAATATGGAAAGCAAAGAGCTAGCAGCAGAAGAGATTTATTTCACAGTGTCGAAGATAAAGAAGTGCACATAGATCTTAAGGTGCGCTCTTTTTTTCTTCGACTACTGGCATGGGGCTCGATTGGCCGCCATATTCTCCGGATCTGAACACATGCTACTCCTTTTTGTGGGGCTATACTAAAGGCCACGTGTCCAGCAATAATCCCAAAACCATTACTGTGCTGAAAACAGCCGCGCTATGCAGCATACTTCCCATCATGGAGCAAAAAGCTGTGTCTTTCCTTTGTCTCTGTCGAGATCCGGAACACGTGAAATTTGTTATTGGAAATCCCTGCCACACGGCTGTTTCCTCACTCTCTCCCAGTGTGTACCAATTTCTCGGAGATATCTGAAGGAGATACACATTCGCCAGTCATTCGTTCACGACAGAGATGTTACTGCTGATAAACGTATCGCTGTAGGCAAAATGCTGAATCAAGCACCATTGTATCTGGTAATTCGTGTGCGTTAATTTAAGATCCAGTGAGCCCCTAACACACAGATATGCCCGCAAGATAATTATTGATAGGTACTTCATCTCCCAACGTGTCTTTGCTGAATCTGACGGCATTTATTACATACTTCTAAGTGGGACTATTAAATTCTTTTGAATATTTCACTTTTAAACTGACTGTGTTCAGAAAACAGTTACTCTCCTTGCCTCATTTATTTATCACGGAACACTTCACAAGCCCTACATATAAATATTTGTGTGATACTGAATAAGACATTGCAAGATAGCCTATGGTGGCAGCACATCTCCGTCTGCCAAACGACTAAAAAGTCATAACCCCCGTCCAAGAGGTGCCACATTTATCAGTAGTGCAAGGAAATCTGACATTTGACAAATAGTGGCACCTGTGTGGATCACCTAATGAGTTGACTAACTTGACATAAAATTAATTTAATTGATTCAAACCCACATCAAAATAAATGACATCGTTGGGAATGAGAATGGGTGTCGTTGAAAAATTAATAACAAGGTCCTACAGTACCACAAAGAAATTTATTGGCTACGAGTATCAGGGTCAAGAGAGAACAAACATATAAACAGAAACTTCAACAGTATAACATTTCATTAAGACAAACTCAGGTTGGTTGGCAATAGACTTGGGGATCCCAACTGGAATTTCCGTGTTGGTGAGACTTGCTACTGTGAGTGGAAGAATGCCAATCTAGGCAAGCACACTATGCTGTATCGTTCGACTGATTGGTCTCTCGCGTCAGAATAAGATTAAGCATGCAATGGACACTGAGAGTGACTACTGCGAGTACAAGGCTGCTATAAAAAAATATGGCCATGAAAACGATTGAGCCGCGAGGAGTGACCACGCAGTTTGAGGCGCCATGCCACGGATTGCGTGGCCCATCCCGCCCGAGGTTTGAGTCCTCCCTCGGTTATGGGTGTATGTGATGTTCTTAGCATAAGTTAGTTTAACTAGTGTGTAAGTCCAGTGACCGATGACCTCAGCAGTTTGGTCCCTTAGGAATTCACACACGTTTAAACTCTTTTTTTTTTTTTTTTTTTTTTTTTTTTTTTAACGATTGATAAGCTTCTGAACCTCCCGAAGCTGCGCAACGTTACTGGTATATCCGGTGAGAGACGAGATGCTATCGTCTGCGTGCAGGTACTGCCGAAGCTGCCTAGGCTCCGTGGCAGATCACACTGCGAGAGATGGCCGCATGTCCGCCGGTGATTGTCTCACGTCTGGGAAAATATACAACTTCACCCAGGTGTCCGGACGTATTTACAACTAACTGGTCTCTTCGTTGAAACGGAAGAGCTCTAGCGAGTGTAGTCCGCGACGGTCGAGAAGCAAATCCCTGCTTCTCCCGTTGCTCAAAACCTTCTGAATAACAGCTATTCCCCACGAATTAACCAATCATGGCCCAGCAGTGGTTACCGTGCCAATCATGTTTTCTAGCTAGGAGACCCGATCGTCCTCAACGAATCACTGCAGTGCAGTGCACACAACGATTGGAGATCTTGCAGCTAAACGCCCGGTGCATTTCACAAGTTGAGGGAAGCTTCCTGGCGAAAATAAACTCCGTCTCGATCATAAAACGATTTAGTGAGCGCCGTTTTGGTGAGGCGCGGCGGCATCTAAGAAACGCGACATTCGGAGAAATTCGTCGTCCCGTCTTACAGGGTACGATGTTCTTGGTAATAAACACGTCAGCTGGGACCAGCCCGACGCCTCTTTACCCGGACCCGCACATGAGATAAGGAGACCGGGATACCACACCACGTCTACTTGCTAATTAACTAATTAGGCTGATACCAGGATGCCCGGCGTCGCCAGTTCCTAAGAAGTGTCATTTTGCATTCGGCCACGGCGTTCCCACTCTTTTACTTAGCCAACAGCGGGACAAGGATGACAGCCAGAATGACGGACCATAAACGACTGCCGTGCAGGGTCCACAGCCAGTTTCAGTGACAAACAAGGCAGGGTAGCAATGAGAAGGCTCTGGGAACTGTCTTGCTGCTCGGGTACAGTTCTAAAGCTGCCCCTAGTGCAATGGTCACCTCCAGCGTCCAAAAATCTGTCTCCACTGCTACTCAAGTAATGCAAGTACTGTGAGATCAATCAATGGTTTATCCTAACCCTAATAGTCCATCAGATTAATATCAATGAGGGAAAATTTAGATACACCAAAAGCGAATGAAGTTCTATGATAGTCACCTAAACAAAACGAAAGGGGAAGTGCGTGAACGGGCATTATCACAGCAGTGGCCTGCCCGGAAGGTACCACCGTATTTCAAAATTATTTCTCCTATATTACTATGATGGCAAATGGCAACGGAATTGAATTTCATAAACTTGAGGACTGTGAAGTGTAAGTTTTTGGGCGTTCCTGTGTACCAGCGAAAGGCACGAGGAAAGAACATCAAGACTTCACAACTTGTGCTAGCGTATTGGTCACTCTTTCCGTTTACAACTAAAACTTTGCATGCCATGAGACGCGGTGACACCATCGCTCGTGCTCTATGGTGAGATTGTCCCGTTTCTTTCAATCCCTGGCTGATACAAATAAGGACTTTTGATGTTCTCTTATGACACTATTATGGGTGTATAAGCTTATCCAGATCTTTCCAGAATGAGATTTTCACTTTGCAGCGGAGTGTGCGCTGATATGAAACTTCCTGGCAGATTAAAACCGTGTGCCGGATCGAGACTCGAACTCGGGACCTTTGCCTTTCGCGGGCAAGTGCTCTACCAACTGAGCTACCACAGCACTACTCACGCCCCGTCCTCACAGCTTTACTTCTGACAGTACCTCGCCTCCTACCTTCCAAACTTTACAGAAGCTCTCCTGCGAACCCTACAGAACTAGCACTCCTGAAAGAAAGGATATTGCGGAGACGTACCTAAGTCATGGTGGGGACTTTAATTTACTCTCGATATATTGGCCAATTTCACCAATATATCGAGGGTAAATTAAAGTCCTCACCAACTATAATCGTATGAGTCGGGTACGTGTTTGAAATCAAACTCAAGTTTTCTTTGAACCTTTAAGCAACTGTATCATCTGAATTGGGAGGTCGGTAAAAGGATCCTATTATTATTTTATTCCGGTTGCCAACAATGACCTCCGTCACGTTTTTCTGTGTAAATGTGAAGAATAATCTCAGGAACTACAGCAGGGATTTTGAAGAGGCTTTCATTAATACGTAGACTGCATCACGAGGAAGGTTACGCAAATGCAGTTTATTATCACTACGCCGGACAGTTTAGCGTGCTGTACATACAGAATCAGTGTCGTAATCGTTGCAACATTAGTCGGCTATGTTGGAATAACTGAAATTTTATAAATATAGCATTATGTAATTTAAATATTGGATTTACTGACATTATTCTTACAAAAGATGTCCAAAATGATCAATGTAGGCATAGATATACTTTTGGTTCGACTACCACATTGGGAGTCGTCTGAAGCAAAACTGTTTTGTCAGCTGCGTTGATTTCTCATTGAATGTTCACTATCAGTTCTTCGGAATTGAGGGGATTAGATGCATCAGCTGTCTCCTTCAAGTTGCTCCAAAGGAAAAGGTAGAAAGTAGACAAGTCTGGGTGACGTGAAGGCCATCGATTACTGCTGACAACTCATTCATTTGCGAAAGCTGCATGGACGCGATTCAGTGAAAATCTGATGTGCGACACGGTGCTACGTCTTGCTGTAGAAAAGCTTGATTCTTGTTCATTATTAGTTTACTGCGTATGGAATTTTTCGAAACTGTATCAGCTTTTAAAAGTCTGGTAAAAAAATGTCGATCCGACTACACGATTACCGGAATAGGCACACAAAACACCAGTTTTTTCATTGTGAAGAGGACGCTCGAACATCGGGTGAAAATTTCTTGCCATCCAGTACCTGGTGCCCTGTGAATGAATGAAACCACGCCTCATCTGACACGAAATACTCCCGGTCTATCTGTCCTTCAGCAGTGCTTCCGAGAAACCAGTTGCAATAAAAAGTTAGTTTCTACTTGTCTATCGGCTTCAGTCATTTTATAGTTGAAACACGAAATGGTTGCAGTTTTAATTTGTAAAGAATTTGACGACAAAACGTGTATTTGAATGCAGATTGTTGGAGCAGCTTGGGTATTGATTCTTTTTTGACTAGTAGTAATTCTTCTTTCAGTGTCTGAAACAGAATCCACTGCGTGCCTTTCGTAAAATAAATCATATACGATATTCTTTGCTCGGATACTGGCATTCGGTAACTTTTTTACGAACACTTGATGTGTTCCGCCAAAGATGAGAACGAATATGGGCCTGAACTATAGGTATCCTCACTGGGATTGAATAAGGAATTTTATAAAACCACAACTGCACTCTCAGTGTTGGACGGAAATCTAACGTGTACTGCACTACAATATAACATATACCGCACTGACACTTAAACAGATGACGAACGATGGTAGTAATCAGTAGTATCATGTATGTCATCTAATAGCTAGTCGTGTGAGTGTATTTCATCAATAATGTCATGTAGCTGTTTTATTGTGGATTCTGGTTACACTGATTCTTCTGACTTTAGTGCCGCCCGTGCGAAGCCAGGGGCAGTTTGCTAGTATAGTACAATATTATCATCATCACCCTCTGCTCACCCTCGAAACAAAAATGAAATTAATATTGAAGTTTTGTCGCATGTTAAATAATAAAGCTCTTTGGTTAATCTATTATTCTTAATGGCTACTCTGTAAATAAATTTTCTGCTTGATGTTGAGTTACTTCCGTAGACAGCAGGTTTCCCTGATCCATCCCCAACAGAACGCGTGTGGAACCAGTTTGCACCTCGAGTCTATCCCTGTGCCACCGTCGAGGATATCAAGGACCTTTTACAACAGTCGTTGGCCATCTTGTTTCAGGAGAGGATCAATGGCTCTATGACCCTTCCCAATCGAATCGTGCGTGCATCAAGGCTAGAGAGTATACAACCGTCTGCTGATAAGTGGAATTATACAACAAAGTTCTTTGTAAAAGTGGCTCGATGTTGTGATCAGTGAAATAACATCACTTACCATCTCACATATGTGAAGTCTCCTTCTGTGTAGGGCTGTTGATAAAATATCGATATATTGATATTTTTTCCAGTAAATAACGATATACATTGAAGAGCCAAAGCCTGCCTAATGTCGTGTAGGGCCCCAGCGAGCACGCAGAAGTGCCACAACACGACGTGACATGGACTCGACTAACGTGTGAAGTAGTGCTGGAGGGAACTAACACCATGTATCTTGCGGGGATGTCTATGAATCCCTAAGAGATCGAAGAGGTGGAGATCTCTTCTGAACAGCACGTTGCAAGGCACCACAGATATGCTGAATAGCATTCATGTCTGGGGAGTTTGGTAGCCAGCGGAAGTGTTTAAACTCAGAAGAGTGTTCCTGGAGCCACACTGTAGAAATTTTGGACCTGTGGAGTGTCGCAGTGTCCTGCTGGAATTGCCCAAGCCTGTCGGAGCGCACAGTGGACATGAATGGATGCAGGTGATCAGACAGGATGCTCACGTGCGTTTCACCTGTCAGAATCGTAACTAGTATCACTCCAACTGAAAACGCCCCACACCATTATTGAGCCTCCACTAGGTTGAATAGTACCCTGTTGACATGCAGCGTCCTCGGATCCATGAGGTTGTCTCCACTCCCATCCGCTCGATACAATTCGAAACTAGACTCGTCCGACCAGGCAACATGTTTTCAGTCATCAAAAGTCCAATGTCGGAGTTGACGGGCCCAGGCGAGGCGTAAAGTTTTGTGTCGTGCAGGCATCAAGGATACACGAGTGGGCCTTCGACTCCGGAAGCCGATATCGATGATGTTTCGTTGAATGGTTCGCACGCCGACACCTGTTGATGGCATTGTATCTGTAGTAATTTTCGGAAGCTGTACACATCTGTCAATTTGAACGATTCTCCTCAGTTGTCGTTGGTGCCGTTCCTGCAGGATCTTTTTCCGGCCACAGCGATGTCGGGAATTTGATGTCTTACCGGATTCCTGATATTAACGGAACGCTCATGAAATGGTCGTACGGGAAAATCCCCACTTCATCGCTAAGAAATTATTACAAAGGCACAGACGGTGTTTAGAAAGGATAGATTGCATGCAACCGGTGGTGGCGTGTTTGTCGCTGTTATTAGTAGTTTATTCTGTAGTGAAATAGAAGTGGATAGTTCCTGTGAATTATTATGGGTGGAGGTTACACTCAACAACCGAGCTAGGTTAATAATTGGCTCCTTTTACTGACCTCCCGACTCAGCAGCATTAGTGGAAGAACAACTGAGAGAAAATCTGGAATACATTTCACATAAATTTCCTCAGCATGTTATAGTCTTCGGTGGCGATTTCATTTTACCAGATATAGACTGGGACACTCAGATGTTTAGGACGGGTGGTATGGACAGAGCATCGAGTGACATTATACTGAGTGCACTATCCGAAAATTGCCTCGAGTAATTAAACAGAGAACCGACTCGTGGAGATAACATCTTGGTCCTACTGATAACAAACAGACCCGAACTTTTCGACTCTGTGAGCGCACAACAGGGAATCAGTGATCATAAGGCCGTTGCAGCATCCCTGAATTTGGAAGTTAATAGGATTATAAAAAAGGGAGGAAGGTTTATCAGTTTAGCAAGAGTAATAGGAGGCAGATTTCAGATTACCTAACAGATCAAAACGAAAATTTCTTTTCCGACAATGACAATGTTGAGTGTTTATGGAAAAAGTTTAAGGCAATCGTAAAATGCGTTTTAGAAAGGTACGTGCCGAATAAAACTGTGAGGGATGGGAAAAACCGACCGTGGTTCAACAACAAAGTTAGGAGACAACTGCGAAAGCAAAGAGAGCTTCACTGCAAGTTCAAACGCAGCCAAAACCTCTCAGACAAACAGAAGCTAAACTATGACAAAGTTGGCGTAAAGAGGGCTATGTGTGAAGCGCTCAGTGAATTCGAAAGTAAAATTCCATGTGCCGATTTCACAGAAAATCCTAGGAAGTTCTGGTCTTACGTTAAATTAGTAAGTGGATCGAAACACCATATCCAGACACTCTGGGATGATGATGGCATTGAAACAGAGGATGACACGCGTAAAGTGAAATACTAAACACATTTTTCCAAAGCTATTTCACAGAGGAAGACCACACTGCAGTTCCTTCTCTAAATCACAGCACGAACGAAAAAATGGCTGACGTCGAAATAAGTGTCCAAGGAATAGAAAAGCAACTGAAATCACTCAGCAGAGGGAAGTCCACTGGACCTGACGGGATACCAATTCGATTCTACACAGAGTACGCGAAAGAACTTGCCCCCTTCATAACAGCCGTGTACCCCAAGTCTCTAGAGGAACGGAAGGCTCCAAATGATTGGAAAAGAGCACAGGTAGTCCCTGATTTCAAGAAGGGTCGTCGAGCAGATGCGCAAAACTATAGGCCTATATCTGACGTCGATTTGTTGAAGAATTTTAGAACATGTTTTTTGCTCATATCTGGAAACCCAGAGTCTACTCTGTAGGAACTCGCTTTATTTGTTCATGAGACCCAGAAAATATTAGATACAGGCTCCCAGGTAGATGCCATTTTCCTTGACTTACGGAAGGCGTTCGATACAGTTCCGCATTGTCGCCTGATAAACAAAGTAAGAGCCTACGGAATATCAGACCAGCTGTGTGGCTAGATTGAAGAGTTTTTAGCAAACAGAACACAGCATGTTCTTCTCAATGGACAGACGTCTACAGACGTTAAAGTAACCTCTGGCGTGCCACTGGGGAGTGTTAAGTGACCATTGCTTTTCACAATATATATAAATGACCTAGTAGATAGTGTCGGAAGTTCCATGCGGCTTTTCGCGGATGATGCTGTAGTATACAGAGAAGTTGCAGCATTAGAAAACTGCAGCAAAATGCAGGAAGATCTGCAGCGGATAGGCACTTGGTGCAGAGAGTGGCAACTGACCCTTAACAGAGACAAATGTAATGTATTGCGAATACATAGAAAGAAGGATCATTTACTGCATAATTATATGATAGCGGAACAAACACTGGTAGCAGTTACTTCTGTAAAATATCTGAGGGTATGCGTATGGAATGATCTGAAGTGGAATGATCATTGAAAAAGTTATTGTTGGTAAGGCGGGTGCCAGGTTGAGAATCACTGGGAGAGTCCTTAGAAAATGTAGTCCATCAACAAAGGAGGTGGCTTACAAAGCACTTGTTCGACCTATACTTAAGTATTACTGATCAGTGTGGGATCTGTACCAGATCGGGTTGACGGAGGAGATAGAGAAGATCCAAAGAAGAGCGGCGCGTTTCGTCACAGGGTTATTTGGTAAGCGTGATAGCGTTACGGAGATGTTTAGCAAACTCAAGTGGCATACTCTGCAAGAGAGGCGGTCTGCATCGCGGTGTAGCTTGCTGTCCAGGTTTCGAGAGGGTGCGTTTCTGGATGAGGTATCGAATATATTGCTTCCCCCTACTAACACCTCCCGAGGAGATCACGAATGTAAAATTAGAGAGATTCAAGCGCGCACGGAGGCTTTCCGGCAGACGTTCTTCCCGCGAACCATACACGACTGAAACAGGAAAGGGAGGTAATGACAGTGGTACGTAAAGTGCCCTCCACCACACACCGTTGTGTGGCTTGCGGAGTTCAAATGTAGATGTAGATGTACGTCGGAGGTACTGTGTCCCACTACTCGTGCGCCAACTATAACACCACTCTCAACTCACTTAAATCTTGATAACCTGCCATTGTAGCAGCAGTAATCGATCTAATAACTGCGCCAGACACTTGCTGTCTTATATAGGCGTTGCTGACCGCTGCTCAGTATTCTGCCTGTTTACGTCTCTCTTTCACTGTGTGATGCAAGTATAGGTGACATAGAGAAGAAGTCCGATTGCATTGCGGGGATGGACGTATGAATGGAATAACAAGATTTCCGACGCGAAGAAACAGCACGCTAGTTGCGTTAAATACATTTTTGACGCAACTAGTGTGCTATTTCTTGACATCGGCATTCTTCAAAAACGATACGTGAAGAAACCGAACGACGGACCCATCGGACACCTTTTATTTTGGCACTTACCTGCAGTTACCATTGTTAACGAAGTAGTTATTGCCGAGCATGAACGTGAATCGTTTTCCTTTCTGTTCTTGCTCTAAGGGGCTAAGCATACTGCTAGCGTGTTAACATACAGAATATCTAATAATAAATCAGTACTTAAATATACAGCTCTAAAACTGGCATCAGATTTACAATGTGTAACCGATAGTTTTATAGGCCAGTATGTCGATATTTTTTCCGTTGATATGTAGATATATCTGTAATATTTTCGATATCTCGAAGGCCGGTGTACTGATACATTTTTAAATTCCCGATATTTTTAATTATCAACATAAGGTACCTAAGTTGTTTTTTTTTTTTTTTTTTTTTTTTTAATCTGGCAGTGTATGATTTGAATGAGACATCCCGGTTTTCAGCTCAGCTTGCTTTGCATTCTTCCTTCTTACCTCTGAGACGTGAATGACATACCACAAGTAGTTATTTCACCGTTCTGATTTAGAAGACTTTCCCTGTACTCTAGCTTTGACAGTATACGGATTATGGCGAAGACATTACAGTCTTTACGACTCCCGTGTAGGAAGGTGCGGTCGTGAAAGTACCTGTGAGTGTTCCGTGTTTCGGATGCATTGCCTGGGCGCCAACAGCTCCCTAGTTGCCAGCTATATACTTTCACCCAGCTCCATACGTGTATACTGCAGGGCAGGACCATATTTACAGATATATAACCCCATAGGCGAAAGCTGCGATGCAGAAATCGTCTGATAACTAAATCGCAAAATTTGCATTTTAGAGCGATTTCCGAATTAACAGGCTGTAATGCAGCATTTATGACTTATTTCGTAGTTCTATAAAATTTTACTATGGAGTTCATGACTTAATGAATAAATAGGATTAAAATAATGAAAACAATTGAATTCTCTAACATATTCAACACGATTTATTGATCTCACTACGAACAACCACATTTTTGAAAAAAAAAAATCAGTATTTCATTTATGAAAAATGAAGAAAAATATATTTTAAAAAGGAAAGGGAATGTATGTGTCAACCAAGCACGTTTTCCCTATAACCAATCCTGACAGTACTTTCTCAAATAATCAGATTTAATATCTAAGTTTTAAATTATCTTATTGGCAAAATGGTTTACACTTACATTTCATACTAGTGAAGCTACTTATAATATATTCGTTGTCTTAGAGTACTTCTTTCAGTACTAAGTCGATTGAAAATGCTGAGCTTGTTTTCTAACGTGGAACATAACAGATTCGAAGTATGATACTGTCCAACTTCAGTTCTAAAAATTACTTTCTTTTCCTTTGCTGTTTGTGATCGTTAGGGACAGGTACATTCCTAGAGCAACACTGACGTTATAACAGTCTCCACGTTTTGTGGGTTCTGGTCTGGATGAAATCAGAATGAGACGCAGCGAGGGGCGTTAGCTCTACTTACTAAAATCCTATTCAATAAATATTTAATTTTTGCTCCTTTTTCATTATACGCAGTTACACAAAATGATTTTATTTTTATCCATGCAATATGTCATTCAGCTTCGTTATTCGCAGTGTAATCTACCGATTACTGATGAAAGTAGTAAATTTAGTTAATTTGAAAATAATATAATGTAAACACAAACAAATCTGTATATTGAGCAAGCAGTAAAGGAAACAAAAGAAAAGTTTGGAGTAAGCATAAAAATCCATGGAGAAGAAATAAAAACTTTGAGGTTCGCCAATGACATTGTAATTCTGTGAGAGACAGCAAAGGACTTGGAAGAGCAGTTAAACGGAATGGACAGTGTCTTGAAAGGAGGATATAAGATGAACATCAACAAAAGCAAAACGAGGATAATGGAATGTAGTCGAATTAAGTCGGGTGTTGCTGAGGGAATTAGATTAGGAAACGAGACACTTAAAGTAGTAAAGGAGTTCTGCTATTTGGGGAGCAAAATAACTGATGATGGTCGAAGTAGAGAGGATATAAAATGTAGACTGGCAATGGCAAGGAAAGCGTTTCTGAAGAAGAGAAATTTGTTAACATTGAGTATAGATTTAAGTGTCAGGAAGTCGTTTCTGAAAGTATTTGTATGGAGTGTAGCCATGTATGGAAGTGAAACATGGACGATAAATAGTTTAGACAAGAAGAGAATAGAAGCTTCCGAAATGTGGTGCTACAGAAGAATGCTGAAGATTAGATGGGTAGATTACATAACTAATGATGAGGTATTGAATAGAACTGGGGAGAAGAGGAGTTTGTGGCACAACTTGACAGGAACAAGGGATCGGTTGGTAGGACATGTTCTGACACATCGAGGGATCATCAATTTAGTATTGGAGGGCAGCGTGGAGGGTAAAAATCGTAGAGGGAGACTAAGAGATGAATACACTAAGCAGATTCAGAAGGATGTAGGCTGCAGTAGGTACTGGGAGATGAAGAAGCTTGCACAGGATAGAGTAGCATGGAGAGCTGCATCAAACCAGTCTCAGGACTAAAGACCACAACAACAACAAACACAAACACCACTCAGCCAAGCAGACTACTTGCCTGCAGCGCAGTATGAGGAGCGATCTATGATCATGAGACATGTGACAAGGATGTCGCCAATTACTCCAGCCGTTATTGCCAGAAAACGAATCCTAATGATGCTGCTGCTTCTTTATTCATAGAGCTCATCATTGATGAATGGACCTCAGTACGTCAGAAAAATCGTAGGACGTAGCTGCCAGGAATCGAAACCCGCTCCTTCCCCATAGAAGACAGCGATGCTAGCCATTTCGCTATGAACGCGGACGTAAAATGAGTTATTAATTTAAATTTGCAATGACTGCGAACCATGTGCGCTTCAAAACTGTGATGGTAAAACCATCTGTTTCACGATTAACGTAGCTTATTTCAAAGCTCACATTCTCTAATTTTGGGCAAACGTTTTGCTGTTTCCAAAAAAAAAAAGTTTAGAAACGGTTTATATTAAAAAATTTGGGAATTTCTCGTTTGCTCCAACCTCGAAATGTAATTCTTTCCAAAATTCAGAATTATTGTTTGTAGCTCCGATTTTTCCATGTAAAATATTGTATACTTTCACTAAAACAACATATGCTACTAGTCTGTTAACTATTCAGATTAAAAAATTTCACTACCTAGAAAATTCTTTAGAAATTTTGGGACTCGCGGATTGTATTAAAACTTAAGTCTGCCATTTTGTCATTTTCTAATTTTAAAGCTTTTAGTTAACCAGACATATTTCATTATCTTGACTTTTTTTGCCTTTTATGTTAGTAACTACAAGGTAATAGTAATAGGTATTATAATATTTTTTAATATTTGTAACACGCGTGTCGGCAAACAGATGTGGCGCACATTGCCTGAATTATGTCACTGTGCTAGTCAAAAAGTACAATAACTTCGCTGTAAGTCGGTATTTGGTAGTTAAAGTGTAAAGCTAATATGTTACAATAGAAAAATTCTTGTAAACTATTCATAGATTATGTGAATTTCTGACCTTTTACTTATTTTCAAAATTACTAAATACCATCTCATCATCGAATTGAAATTTTATCTCAATAAATATGGAAAAACCGAAAGTTAATTTGTGCAGCAGTGCGAACTGTATTTAACAAATGTTCGCAGGAGGGCAACTCAAGAAGCAATCCCGTGAAACTTACAAAGTACAAACAAGCTCAGTATCGCTTCGAAATCTGGAAGATATTGGCTTTCCGCGAAATGGAACTTATTTCAAACTATCAAGATACCGTTAACCGTTTCTTAAAAATTTCAATAGTTTTTCGAAGTGAAATGCTACGTGTGTGACCCGGTCCGACTGGAAATTTGATGCGAGGGAGTGCGAATGCTTACAATTGGTGTCCGCTATCCACTGATAGAACTAGCCAAATAAGCCGTTAAGTCTGCCCCTATTACGATTATAAGGGAGGCCACACAAATAAAAAAGGCTAAAAATAAAAAATATAAAAATGTGGAGCGAGCCCCATCGCGGTGCGGGCAACCAACATAGTTTGCAGGTAAAAGCGGCCCGGTTTCAATGTCCCCTCCGTTACAGGAGTGTCTACCACAACCGCCTGCCTGATACAAGAGTCTGCACCTGTGGTGAACCTGTCTTGTGCAGTATCTCAACAGCTAACGCACTATCGCATATTTGATCCCTCAACAAAACGAAATACAGTAAATCAACAAGTAGCTTGATATACGAGATGTGGTCACAGGGAGGCCTGATTTGTGACACATCCCTGATTTGCACAGTATCACGATTTTGTTTGCTTGGAACTCAACCTATATTTCTGGCGTCATTACCAGTGTCGATGCTAGTAATATGCTCATATTCATGGAACTCACGCTATATTGTCAACATGAACAGAATTAAGAGTTGGAGTAGATTCAGCCAAGCGTCATCTTTTCTTTCTGATATTCATTCGTCTGGATAAGACGGCTATTGGTCGGATGTTGATCTGCTGCCGTAGAATAATCCATTATCAAGGAAAGCGTTGATATATGAATGATGGATACTACACGGCATACGTATCCCATGTTCCATTTCTACTGAGCTACCCACAGAAAATGGAATCTTCGGCGCTCGTGGCTGCAGGGTGCGAGTGAACACTGAGTCGAAGTAAGTGGATGTACCTCACTGGATGTGACTGTATAGCTCTCAGCAGCTAGAAAAAGATGATCTATCCCGTTTCCGCTTTCAGTGCGATCATATGTTTGGTACCAAAACTGTCATATAACTTTTGGTTTCTGTCTTCTTCGTTTGGTACCACGACACGGGTTAGGACTTTTTCATGAAATTTTGTAGAGTTAGTAAACAACTGGCGTGGTTTATAATACGTTCGCACTAAAGCGAAACTCCTTCCGAACATGATTCCGAACGCCCAACAGGACCGACTGACCGCCGTGTCTTCCTCAGCAGACAGGCGTCACTGGATGCGGACATGGAGGATCACCTAGTCAACACACCGCTCTCTCGGCCGTTGTCAGTAATATGCTCCCACTGTAGTAACAATTTTGTACGTAGCCTCGACTATTGGCACATCTGATATGAACTTACAATTTCTGAAGAAGCTATACTGCCGCTAACACGTAGTAGCTCAGCACAGAATATTTGCTCCTCAATTTAGTGTGAACTAAATATCTCTTGAGATTCCACGTCTTTTCTGTCAGACTTCACTTAATATAAAAAGGTTACCAGTTAAGCGGATGTGTTCATTCAGATATTGGCAGCTAACTTATCTGCTTACATCTGGAGATATGACTCTCACGATGTACAGACGCAGTTACTCAATAAAGAATACGATTCAACATTTAATAGATAAAATACACGAAGTACTATACTTGCTGCTCTAGGGATAATTGCTGTCAGTTCAGAGTGAGATGAGAAAGTAGATGGAAGTGTTTCTCAAGTACCTTTCCTCGATTGATTATGAAGAGAACAAGTGAACTGACTGCGAGTAAATTTGCTGGCGTATGTTGATAGGAGAATGTAGCAGAAGTTCAGATCAATTATAAGAAATAAGTGCCAATTATTGTATGTACTAGTTGTATTCGACGATCTGAATATCAACTGGAGTTAGATTAATCGTAATACTGATTATTACTTGAATCCACTGAAAGTTAATCGTACCTCTGTATGTAGTCTCAACTAGAAGCAGCTGTCAACCAAACGAAATCTTTTTTTTTTTTTTTCGCTTCTCAATACGATCCAACTTCAATTTGGTTATTTGAGTAAATTACCATACTCTTTATCTCATACAGAACATGCATTTAAATAAGTAATTCCCTTATCATCAAGGTGTGACAAAGAGAGAAGGAAGAAGATATTGCTCATTGTATAAACCATACTCCATCATAACAGTCGCGACACATCGTCTCGTCTTTACTTCCCAGAGCGATAGTAGCACCCCAAGCCGCCAGCAGTATATAGGATGAGTACGAATACTAACGTTTGTACTGTTTCGTAACATACTTTTTACAATATAGTGTGTACCTAGTGCAATAAAAATCGACACTAACTAAAAAGCGACACCACACTTGTCATTCTTTACTTTCTAAGGATCCTGCGACGTTCGAAGCGATACCTTACACGACAGTTTATTTACA
This sequence comes from Schistocerca nitens, assembly GCF_023898315.1. Lineage (NCBI taxonomy): Eukaryota > Metazoa > Arthropoda > Insecta > Orthoptera > Acrididae > Schistocerca > Schistocerca nitens. The sequence goes on along the minus strand of NC_064619.1, from coordinate 652,199,614 downwards.
ACTATGTTGTAGCTTACAGATATTTACTGAATAATGCCGTCATCCATCAATAACAAAATATTGTTAGAAAACACCAGAAGACCTGACCTTTTGCAGAAAGATGTCGTGTATCTACCCAGCAAAGCAGAGTTTTGTTTGCTACTCTTTCATCCAACTCAGTGAATGTGGAACGTAGGACCCCGTATGTAATGTAATACCATCAAATATTTAACATACCAAATAGACCACCACACCTGTAGTGTAAAGGTAAAAACCAGACTGATGTATTATTAATCGTCAAAAGCAATAAAACTGTTACACAACACGGAAGAAACCAGTTTCACAACTATAGCTAAATCTGGATCATAAATGGAAAGAATCTTCAACAAATTTACTTCTGAAGCAAAAGTAACGACACTTACAAAAACATTCGCGTATTACAAAGTCGAGTGCAGAGTAAGAATCATTGGATTCCATAAAACATTTTTACATGTCAAGTAATGTGTCTATCATAATAACATAAAACAATTTTTTCATAAATAAGTTGTAGCTTACGGAATTGAATCAGTGTGATTCGGCTGTTTTTACATTTATTTCATGTCTCTAGGTAATTTACTAACGCGTGAACGCAAAAATAAGAACTATGTCGTTAATTACATAGAAAATCATTAAAAACAGACGTTATCCTTACGACGCTTTTGGCTCTCTGCTTTCTCACCGTTTGAAGCGCTGGTGTTGCCCCAGCTGCCAAACGGTAACAACTTTCGAACCAGCGTCGTGACCACGGTGATAAAAGAAGATGGGAGGTATCATTATGTGACAAACTTGAAGCCGGTGTCCGCCACGTTAACTAGCCCAAAACATTAGGTTCACAGCATCCATACCCCCATAGTTCACCGCGGTGACACTTATCTGTGACGTCACTCTGACTGTGTCGTATTACTTGAGGAAATACTCATCAAGGACAGAAAAAACGTTCGAAATTGCCTTACAATAAACAGTTATTGCGCGCACACGACGGAAATAATAAATGGGAAGCACTCGTAAACAGTAGTCTGAACATGTTTTGGGCTTCTTAAAATGGCGCCCAATTTGGCATCAAAACAACACACAGCGTGAGTCTGTAGTGTCTCCTCCCTTCTTTTTTTACGTCCATGGTCGTGATCGTATTTATTAGACTGTGGTGTAAACTCCGAGGTAAACACCGATCACATCATCTAATTGTCGACCTCTCGCTGCGAGCGAAAGTTTTTTGCTAATAATGCAGTTGACATTCGGGTTCACATTGTTACTTATACCTTAAAATAATAACTCTCGCTGTCCATGCATTTCGTCTCAGTTTATCAATTATTAGGATTCTGATGTAAACAACGACGGGAGTCGGGTTTGAAGTAACAGACGTATTCACTCGTCTAAACTGTGTCTCTGCTGCAGTGGAGGATGTACTCTGGATCTGACGGTCTGCTGTTCTCTAAGATCCCTGATCTGTTGCAAGATGGCGGTGGCAATCTTGATAATTTCTAACATAATGATCAAACCTGAAATAAAGATTTACGGTTATCTCGTTGCATCGATTAGCGGCAGAACTCACAAAAGAAATTAACTTTAACTTTTATAGACTGGAGATGGGACTGGATCTCATCGGGTTAGACACTGGTAAACGGATACTGCACTGTAACAATGACGGCAGTTTAATTACGTAGTAAGATATCTAGTCGTAGGATTATTATTCCACTTAAAACCAAAGGGTGGAAGCTTCGTCATCAAACTTTTAAACACAGTTCTGTGCGGAGTAATTGATAGGTCGGTGTTCAGGATGAGTTCAGTAAAATTTCCTGTCGTTAGTAACGCGAAGCAACATAGTCTCTAGCTGGCCGTTTATATCAAGAAAACGCAGTTCTGTTAGCTGCTCAGTGTAAAAGACGATTAAATAGTATTCTCCAAACTGTCCCTTATTTCTACACTACTAAAATAATTCTTCTTTTGACAAACTAACAGACTATCCTCAAAATTGAAACACACACCCGATTTCTGTTTAACAAAGTCTCGATCATCAACTGTCACCTATTCGTTCGTAAATTTTACATACTTTTTTTCTGCTGTGACTAAGCTTCCAGAAATACGTAGACAATATACACAGTTACGTTGCGAATAATATTACAGCTCATGTAACACTTCCTCATTACAAGTTAGTACACATCAGTCGAAAGACAACTGAAGGCACTTAGGGATATGGCAGCTAAGGACGGGAAGAAAGCCAATGTGCATTCCGTGTGCATACCGGGGTGAGTCATCCAAGATGTGGAAAGGGCTACAGCCAACTGCAGGTGGTGGTTCATGTCGGCACTAATGACGTGTGTCGCTCTGGATCGGAAGGGATTCGCTCTGGTTTCCGGCGGCTATGTGAGGTGGTGAAGACTGCCTGTCTTGCTCGCGAGATGAAGGCGGAGCTCACCATCTGCAGCATCGTCTGCAGGACCGATTGTTGACCTTCGGTACAGAGCCGAGTGGAGGGTCTGAATCAGAGGCTCAGACGGTTCTGCGAGCGTGTAGGCTGCAGATTCCTCCACTTGCGCCGTAGGGTGGTGGGGTTTCGGGTTTCGCTAAATAGGTCAGGTGTCCGCTACATACAGGAGGCGGCTACACGGGAAGCAGGGGCTGTGTGGCGTAGACTGGGTGGTTTTTTAGGTTAGACAGTCTTGGGAAAGATCAAAAAGGGCTCCAGTCTCAAAGGGTACAGGGCAAAGAAACGACGAGAATCGACCAACAGTCGGTATTGTAGTTGTAAATTGTCGTAACTGTGTTGGAAAAGTACCAGTGCTTCAAGCGCTGATAGAAAGCACTGAAGTTCAAATCGTTATAGGAACAGAAAGCTGGCTAAAGCGAGAGATAAATTCTGCTGAAATTTTTTGGGAAGCGCAAACCGTGTTCAGAAAGGATAGATTAAATAAAGTAGGTGGTGGTGTGTTTGTGTCTGTTGGTTGTAGTCTTGTAGTGAAGTTGAAATAGATAGTTCCTGCGAATTACTATGGGGAGAGGCTATACTCAACAGCCGTACCAAAACAATAATTGGCTCCTTCTACCGACCCACCCGACTGAGGTGATACAATAGCTGAAAGCTTCAAAGAAAACTTGAGTCTCATTACAAATTTGTACCTCACTCATACAGCTATAATTGGTAGAGACTTAAAACAATTTATTGGCGAAAATGCATATTCAAAGCCGGAGGTAGAAAGAAAACATCTTCCGAAATTTAAATGCGAACATTTTTAGGTTAGGTTTTACCGTGACTGTTACTGACATTAAATGAAACAACAAGTTTACTGTTACCAGTCACCGTTTTATTTTTTCCACGACGCGTTTAAAAGGTTTAAACCTCCATCATCGGGTGGATTTACATTAGTTAGTATTACATATGTGTGTGTTGTGTTACGATTTTGGAGGAACTTGTGGCACTGCCTCCAGTGGTCACAGGTTCCTTTTGCTGTCGTAACTCATCACATGTATATGCTTTCTCTGAGAATTGCTTTGAACAATTAGTTCATGAGCCGACACGAATTGTAAATGGTTGCAAAAACACACTTTACCTCTTAATCCTGATCTAATAGAGAGCGTCATGACGGATACAGGGATTAGTGAACACAAGCCTTCCTAAGAAAGGGGCTCCGTTTCTTCCAAGTTATTTATGTAAGTGTAGACCAGATATGGCTCGAATTCAAAGATACAGTATCAGCAGCCATAGATAGATACATACCGCATAAGTTAATAAGAGACGGGATGATCCACCGTGGTACACAAAACACGTCAGAACACTGCAGAAGCAACGAAAAAAGCATGCCAAATTTAGAAGAACGCAAAATCCCCAACACTGGCTAAGTTTCACGGAAGCTTGAAATTTAGCGCGGACGTCAATGCGAGATGCTTTTAATAGTTTCCACAATGAAATATTGTCTCAAAATATGGTAGAAAACCTTATGATATTCTTATATGGTTATGCTTTCTGTTCTTCCGGACATGTCCGAAAGAAAAAAAAAAAAAAGGCTCTGAGCACTATGGGACTTAACATCTATGGTCATCAGTCCCAGTCCCCTAGAACTTAGAACTACTTAAACCTAACTAACCTAAGGACATCATACAACACCCAGTCATCACGAGGCAGAGAAAACCCCTGACCCCGCCGGGAATCGAACCCGGGAACCCGGGCGCGGAAAGCGAGAACGCTACCGCACGACCACGAGCTGCAGAGTGTCCGAAAAAACAGACACCATATCCATATAAGTGTATAGTTCTGGCAATCCCGGCCATGACATTCTTCCTCTGTGCGGATGCACACATATTCCCCGAACTCTTACGGGACTTGGTAAGAATGTCTTCCACGAGTAATGAGTGTGTTGGGGTGGGACACTACGAATGTAGTGTGTGGACATACAAGGTGAGGATGTGAGTCTCGCGGGAGGCGAGCGCGAGATAGTCCCTGCAATCGCAATATCCTCTGTGCCCTCGGTGGCTCAGATGGATAGAGCGTCTGCCATGTAAGTAGGAGATTCCGGGTTAGAGACCCGATCGGGGCACACGTTTTCACCTGTCCCCGTTGATATATATCAACGCCCGTGGGCAGCTGACGGTATTAATATAATTCTAATTTCGTCAAAGAGATTCTGGTCGTATGTAAAGTACACCAGTAGCAAAAAACAATCAATACCGTCACTGCGCGATAGCGATGGAAATGTTACCGATGATGGTGCCAGTGAATTGGCATTACTAAATGCAGTTTTCCGTAATTGCTTCACGAAAGAATACGAAGTAAATATTCCAGAGTTCGAAACCAGAACAGCTGTTAGCATGAGTAACGTAAAAGTAAATGTCTTAGGAGTTGCGAAACAACTCAAATAACTTATGAAAGGCAAGGCTTCCGGTCCAGATGGTATACCAATCAGGTTTCTATCAGAGTATGCAGACAAGATAGCGCCTTGCTTAGCAGTCATATACAACCACTCACTTGACGAAAGGTTTGTTCCTAAAGACTGGAAAGTATCACGGATCACACCAACATTCAAGAAAGGAAATAGGAGTAACCCATTGAATTACAGACCCATATCACTGACCTCAATTTGCAGTAGAATTTTGGAGAATATACTGTAGTCGAACATTATGAATCACCTTGAAGAAAATGACTTATTGATACATAACCAACACGGATTCAGAAAATATCGTTCTTATTCCCATGAAGTAATGAGTGCTGTAGACATGGGATCTCAGATCGATTCCGTATTCCTAGATTTCCAGAAGGCTTTTGACAGCGTTCATCAAAAGCGACTATTAATCAAACTTTGAGCATATGGAGTATCATCTCAGTTGTGTGACTGGATTCGTGATTTCTTCTCAGAGAGGTCACAGTACGTAGTAATAGACGGTATATCATCGAGTAGAACAGAAGTGATATCTGGCGTTCCGCAAGGTAGTGTCATAGGCCCTCTGCTGTTCCTGATTTATATAAATGATGTAGGTGATAATCTGAGCAGCCCCCTTAGACTGTTTGCAGATGACGCTGTAATTTACCGTCTAGTAAAATCATCAGACGATCAATTAAAATTACAAAATGATCTAGAGAGAATTTCTGTATTGTGCGAAAAGTGGCAATTGGTAGCAAACAAAGAAAAGTGCAAGGTCATCCACATGGGTACAAAATAATTCCGATAAATTTTGGGTATACGATAAATCGCACAAATCCCTAAGGGCTGTCAATTCGAGTAAATACCTAGGAATTTCAATTACGAGTAACTTAAATTGGAAAGACCACATAGATAATACTGTGGGGAAGGCGAAACAAAGACTGCGCTTTGTTGGCAGAACACTTAGAAGACGCATTAAACCCGTCCGTCCTCTGCTGGAATATTGCTGCGCGGTATGGGATCCTTACCAGGTAGGACTGACGGAGGATATTGAAAAAGTACAAAGAAGGGCAGCTCGTTTCGTGTTATCGCACAATATTGGTGAGAATGTCACTGATATTATACGCGTGTTGGGGTGGCAGTCAACAAAGGCGGCTTTCTTTGCAGCGAGATCTATTTACGAAATTTCAATCACCAACTTTCTCTTCCGAATGCGTAAGTATTTTGTTGACACCCACCTACGTAGGGAGAAATGATCATCATAATGCAGTAAGAGAAATCAGAGCTCGAACGGAAAGATTTAGGTGTTCCTTTTTCCCAGGCGCCATTCGAGAGTGGAATGGTAGAGAAGTAGTATGAAAATGGTTCGATAAACGCTCTGCCACTCACTTAAGTGTGAATTGCAGAGTAACCATCTAGATGTAGATGTATATGAATATAAGACACTGATTTAGTGAGGCATTGTCGTAACAATACCAAAAGAAGTCCGTTTCAGTACGTAACCGAAGATGTTTTGTTTTAATAAATCATGTTTTGTTTTAATAAACCATGTCGAGTGTCAGCAGGACCATTATTTTATCACTGAGGCACTGGACTAGTATTCAGAAGGAAGGTGTGTCAAAGCAGCAGCACCTAAAGACGAGGCAAGACAACCATAACGTGACACCGTAAGCAATCGGTGATCGTAAGCAAAGCAGCCAGTATAGGTCGAAATAAACAAGAATGTGGGCTAGAGTTACTGCAAGCTGTACTTTGAGTGCGGGACCTTGTCAGCCAATCAGGTTGCTTCGCACAGTTTCAAGCTCTGACATTATTTTCTTTTTCAGCATATAAAGCAGGTTCCGCAAATGTAGTATCGATTTGAAATAAAAAAAAAACCAATTACACTTCTATTTCAATTTAAAAAACCAGACCATTATCCAGTGGTTACATTAACAGCATAAAAAAGTACAGCGGAACTGATAATTTAGCAGAAAATGTAGCAATAGGAATCTAGTGTCCACAAACATGAAAAAAAAATAGCGTAATAAAACGAATAATGTTGTATGAGCTCGTCCCCAATGTAAGAAATAGATATATGTAATATGAACTAATTAATGTTGAAAACTATCTCGTCAGGAAACATCATAAAACAGCATAACAAAATAAACAATGCAGGAAATGTAACTAGGGAGAGGCAAGTAATGTTAAGAATACGAGTATAGTTACAGCGCTTCAAAAGTAAAATGAAATACAGAACTACATGCCTTTCAAAGGATTAGCTTTGGTGCATGGAAGAGAGACACTTCAAGAGCAGTTCACGAAGACAGCGAGGACAACAGAGACTGCATGAGAACCTAAGAAGAACGAAGAGTCAATCTTGGAAGCCAGCAATGGCAGACGTATGGAGACAGCAAGGATGTTACACGACATGTAGCCCGAGGAACTGGGCGTTGTCTGTTGGGCAACCATGTTATGCGACATCATTCATTTGCACTGTCATGCATCAAAGAGATTTTGAAACGACAATGTTTTAGTTATAATGCAAGAGATTGAAATTTACAACAATGTGCAACACAGTATGGACCTTTTCATAAAAACTGGAAGAAGCTGATCTCGTAGGAAATCTGTTTGGGTTCCAGAGAAACGTAGTAAAACGCAAAGCAATACGGATGCTGTGGCTTATATCACAAGATGGACTGAAAAAAGTCAAATCTACATTTATAGTACTTGCAGATTTATAGAAAGAATTGATAATATTCACTGGAATTTACTAATTACAATTCTGAAGGTAGCAATGATAAAATATAGACCTTAAAATTTCCTATAACTTGTACAAAGACCACACTGTGTTATAAGAGTCGAAGGACATGATGCGGAAGTAAAAGTGGAGAAGTGCGTACGACAGGGTTGTAGCCTTTTCCTGATGGAGAAGTGAGTAGGACAGGGTTGTAGCCTTTCCCTGACGTTATTTTATCACTGGAGTGAGCATGCAGTAAAGGACACAAAGTGGAAATTTGGTACGAAACAGTTCAGAGAGGCCGGCCGGAGTGGCCGAGCGGTTCTAGGCACTTCAGTCTGGAACCGCGCGTCCGCTACGGTCGCAGGTTCGAATCCTGCCTCGGGCATGGATGTGTGTGATGTCCTTAGGTCAGTTAGGTTTAAGTAGTTCTAGGTTCTAGGGGACTGATGACCTCAGCTGTTAAGTCCCATAGTGCTCAGAGCCATTTGAACCAGTTCAGAGAGTAGAGACAGAATCTTTTAGATTTGCCGATGAAATTGTAATTCTGTGAGAGATGACGTAGGACATGGAAGACATGAAGGATATCTTGAAAAGAAGTTGTAATACGGAATTTAAGTAAGGCAAAACAAAGACAATGGAATGTGGAATAAATCAAGTGATGTTGAGACAGTTAGATTAGGAAATGAGCCTCTAAAAGTAGTCTTAAGAGTTTCGCTATTTGAGCAACAAAATAACTGAGGATATAATACGCAAACTGGCAATAGTATGAGAAGTATTTCTGCAAGAGAGAAATTTCTCAATATCAAGCATAAATGTAAATGTTTTTAGAAAGTCTTTTGCAGGAGTATTTGTATGGAGCGTAACCTTGTGCGGAAATAAAAAGTGGACGACAATGGGCGCAGACAATAAGGGAAGCATCTGAAATATGGTACTGTAGAAGAATGCCGAAGATCTGATAGAAGAGCTGTTGAGAAATTTGCGTGGTTACCCGACTGAAGACCACAACAACACCACGTTATTGTCATTCTTTGGGTATCTAATCCAAGGAGCGTTTGATGGTTGTTTGACAGCTATCCTCTTCGTCTCAGTGTAACTGCTGAATCACACATCAATGACTGTCTACGTCCTGCACCTGTATCTAGCCTGTACCTGTGAATCTTTGGTTCTAGGATTCTTTGAAGTACAATTTCCAGCAACAACCCGTACTGTAATATGGATCCAGCCACTGTATTTCTGTAACTCGGCATGTTCTTTACTATTTTTTTTCTCTTGTTGATTGGCTGCAGGACATCTCCACTCATTATTTGAACAGTCCATCTGATCTTCAATAGCTTACTGTTACATCGAATTTTGAAAGCTCCTAATTTTTCATGTCTTCTTCACTGTCCATGTTACGGACCACCGTTGAGCTGTACTGCAAGAAGAGCTTTTCAAAACTCTGTTTTTGGCCTCAAGGTTTGTATTTTTGAATGTTAGCAACTGTTTCCTTATACAACGAACTTCTACTTTGTGTAGTTCTTGTAAAACCGTGTCTTCTTGACATCTTCCTTCGTTACCTAATTCGCTGCGAAGAGAAGAAGAAACCGTGCAACTATTCGAGAGTTTCTGGTCGCGGAGGTAAATCGTAGCTGACGACACGGGCATAGTAGCTGGTGTGCAGCAGTACGACACGCAGGGTGGGGCGGTGTCGAGTCTGAGTTGCGTCAGTATCGCTATCTGACGCTGGCATCTGTGGCAGGCTGTTCACGGAGGTGCTATATATCTATTCTTAGGAGAATAAAATTTTACAAAAGATATGTTGACGACATTCTATTAATCATTAATGGTTCTCAAAGTGATGTAGACCATATTTTTTCTATTTTTAATGAGCGAGAATCCGATACTAGGTGATTAAATTTTTTGGACCTCACTTTAACTGTGGTTGACAACCGCATTAAATTTGATATTTTTCGGAAAAATACATTTTCTGACAATATTATACCTGCAGACTCGGCCCATCCGTACGCCAATAAGATCGCCTTTTTTCATTCTAATATTCACAGACTTACAACTATCCGTCTTGCACCAGATGCGGTAGTAACTGAACTGGTCACACCTGAGAATATTGCTATAAATAATGGCTATAGGCCTCAGTTGGTAAGACAGATGTATAACAAGAAAATAAATAAAAATAGTATTACGTTTTCCACCCTAGGGGACGCGTTAGATGACAAACAAGTGGCAACGATATGTATCCCTTACATAGGCAATGTAAGTTACAAATTGCGGCGTTTACTAAGAGCCCATAATTTCAGAGTCGCCTATTCTACTAATAATAGTTTACATAGGAATTTAATCCATTCCTTGCACAATAAGAACTATAAACTTTCCCAGCCAGGAGTATATAAAATTACATGCGGGGATTGTCCAAAATTTTATATCGGGCAAAGGGGATGAGCTCTGGGTCTCAGGTATAAAGAGCATATTCCTACTAGAAGCGGGCTCTATTTATGCGGAACACCTTGCGCAAACGGCTCATGCGCCGAGCTCCCCAGTTAATATCGAGTTACTTCATACCGAGGTTAAGGGTTTAAAACTGGATGTTTGGAAGAAATCCATATCTTTAAGCATCTGCAACATGATAAAGACAATATCATTAACGACCAACTCCTACTAAGAAACAGAAAATTTTTTGAAGGTTTCGCACCTTTAATGTGTTCTTCATACTTGTAAATCTGATGCTCTGGGGATTTTCACATGCGCGCGCCGATTGGCGAGTGCGGTTGGTCAAGCTGTTCATCTTTTTTCTTTTTTTCTTCATTTTCTTTTTAAGATGAAGATGATTTTAGCCCGTTGAACACCTCACGTTTTATCCCTATATCTTTATTTCAACGACGTCTTTAGATTACGTCCCCTCAGCCCCCCCCCCCTCCCAGGCTAACTATTGGCTTTAGGAATAGTTTTTAAGAGGTGCTCCTGGTGTCATAGGTAGCTTCATATATGTTTCTTTCCTATCATAAGCAACCGTTGTAAGTAGGCTGTTTAGGTCTTTTTATTGGTAACGCCACTTCTGTATGAAAATCACTGGCTGTGCTGTGTGCAGCCTGTGGCTGCTTTGCATTGTTGTAATACTCGCCATTGTGTTAGGCAGCTGGCTGTGAACAGCGCGTAGCGTTGCGCAGTTGGAGGTGAGCCGCCAGCAGTGGTGGATGTGGGGAGAGAGATGGCGGAGTTTTGAAATTTGTCATGAACTGCTATATTTATATATGATGATATCAAGGTAAATACATTGTTTGTTCTCTATTAATATCTTTCATTTGCTAACTATCCCTATCAGTAGTTAGTGCCTTCCATAGTTTGAATCTTTTATTTAGCTGGCAGTAGTGGCGCTTGCTGTATTGCAGTAGTGGGAGAAACGAAGATTATTGTGAGGTAAGTGATTTAGTGATTTGTGAAAGGTATAGTTTAATGTTAGTCAGGGCTATTCTTTTGTAGAGATTTTTGAAAGTCAGATTGCGTTGCGCTAAAAAAATATTGTGTGTCAGTTTAAGGACAGTCGAGTATACCTGTTAAAAAGGGGACATTTCATATGGCGACCCTGCCAGGATACCTCACTGGAATCTTCTGATTATTTCTTGTAGTTTGTGTAATTAGTGTAGATTTTGTTTATTGCTAGCGCGTAATTGTAGAGAGAATCTGCTTTGTAGTTGCAGTCTTTCATTGTTGTACAGTAAAACAGGTGTGGCATGCATGTAGATTTGCACCAAGTATTTCGCAGCTGCAATTAACTAGATATTATTTTCAGTGTTATGTTAATGTGTTCTCTTATTTTTGCTCTTCAAATTGTGTTTTTCTGTGTTGTCGTGTGAAATACTGTGACAATAATGGCGTGTGAAAAACGTAATACTAGGCTCCAAAGTAAACTGCGAAATGACAGTGAAAACGAAAGCAGTGTGTTAGCGCCACCGAGTAATGAATTAACTGATGTTCAAAGTAATAATTTGGTAATTGTGCATAGGGAAATGGAGCGGGCGGCAAACAATGGCGTAGACAGTGAAACAATTAGTGAGCAGGGAAGCATTATCGATCGGTCGGTCGGCAACAGCTCGCCTCAGGAATCCGAAATGACAGGACACAATTTCGCAAATACTGTAGATTCAGGTTCTGGGTCATCACCGTTTTCTCAAATGAGTCAAGACACATTTTCTGCTTGTCAAAATGTGAATGTTGCCGGTGAAAATGCACTGCCAAAAAGCATAGAGAAACAGATTCCAGACACTAATACATTATTATTGCAATTAATGCAACAAATGGAACAAAATCAGAGACAAATGGGACAAAATCTTAAAAAGTTAGACACAGTGGAACAAAATCTTAAAAAGTTAGACACAGTGGAACAAAATCTTCAAAAGTTAGACACAATGGAACAATACCAGAGACAAACACAGCAACAGTTAGATTCAATGGAACAACACCAGAGACAAACACAGCAACAGTTAGACGCAATGGAACAAAATCTTCAAATGTTAGACTCCACAGTTGAACAAACACGTGAAGATTTAACTACTGAGTTACATAACATCGAATCGAAATGTCAAAAAGTCTGTAATGACGTAAAAACACAAATTTGTGAGCATTTCCAACCTGTTTTTTCGCGGCATGAAAATGCATTACAGAATCACGAAGCAGCCATAAAAGAACTGCAAACCATTGTTCATGAAAATCATGAGACCTTGTCGGCTAAAATTGACTCAGTTGCATCTACCGATTCGGTTACGCAACTTGCAAAAACTCAAGAAAACTTAAAGGACACAGTAGATTCGATTTCAACACAAATGGACACTCTGAAACTTGGTTCAGAAAAACAGACTGAGGAAATATGTTCACTATCGGAGAAAGTAGCCGAACTTTCGGATCAGTTCAATAATTTATCTACGAAGGTAGATGATAATCTGAATGACACAAAACTGGTAGTCTTTAATGAGACAGAAGAGTGCGAACAAATTAGGAAACTGAAACAAAATCTGAATCAAATTAATACGCAACACCAAAGAGAAATCTGGGAAGTACAAGATCAGCTGACACAGGTAATACAAGAATTACGTATTTCAGAGGACACTCGCGCCCCAACACGGGAAGAGGGACATAGAAATACGGAACACCCACAATATAATAACACAGGACACTTCGGAAATTATGAAAGAAATTGGCAAGGTGCACCGAATTTTGAGATGGAACCGCCGACACGATGTAACAATGACCGATATGCTACTCGCCGACACGATTATTTTGACTATAAGCTGTTCATTTAAAAAAAAAAAAAAAAAAAAAAAGGGAGACAGAATAACTTCAGACGCAACAGTTCGGCGCACAGTTACGATTCAGGGAGAAATTCTCCACCACATGACCGACAAACAAGAAACTATGTAAACTACCGACATGACGTAGGACGATATATTCGTAACGACAGACCTGAATTGCATCAAAACTGGCGGGATTTAAACAGAGCAGGGTACTTTCGACAACGTGAATTTGTAGAAGCTAGGTCTCCTAATCCCAATAACGACGCGCGCCAACAAGGGAACAGACAATGACTCGCACCGCAGGGAGCCGCGTGCGCCGGCTGGCTCAGAGAAAAATAACATAGACGCTAACCTTGAGAAAAATTTCAGTATTCTTTACCAATGTATACCGCACGATAATTGCATTCAAGTTCAAACTCTGAGTACTATGAAGAGTAAAGGATTGCACCACACTTCACATGTAAAACCGTGTATTGAGAGATAATCTGCTTTTTAACTTTGTATTTGCCATAAAACTTTTCACTTCACATTTCTAGTATGCTTTGTCAGACTTAAGAAACTGTTAACATGCAACAATGTTTGAAGTTAAGTATCCAGTCTAGAACCTAGGGAACATTTTTAAACAGAAGTTACGAATGCATTGTTATAGTGAACAAACATCACAGTGTTATTGTGTGTGTACATTCTTGCTTGTTAGTTGCATGATTACGTAACGACTATAAGGCTCACTTACTTAGAACATTTACCAGTACTGCTAATGAGATTTTAATGCAACATTTTGGTTTATTTGAAAATACATTCCGAATTTAAAGTGCTTTCTGAGAGATACCAGATGACACAGAGGTTAGTTTATGTGACAGCTACACGATTTTATCACGACGCTACTAATGAGTGACAATATAGAATGTTGCTTTTGCAGTGTTTCTGTTTTATTTCTGCACAGTTTTTCTGTATTATTCTGGAAAGTAAAACATGTTTTAGTAGTAACTTTTGTGGTATAGCTACAGTGAGACAGCCTTTTCTGTAGCACAACAATACGTTACAGCACAGTACTTTCTTCATCACGGCAATAAGCGTAATAACTAAAATATCTATTCGCAAAGCATTTCATTTTTGTGTATCGTGAGGTAAGTACATTGACTTCTGCAGAACTTAGCTTTCGGAGGACGATAACTACGACACTTTCACAGAGATTATCTTACAACAAGACGCACAGTTTAGCGCTACAGTACACGCATTTGAGTGATTAATTTTGTACTTAAAACATTTATTTTTAAAGATATTTGAAGTACAATGATACAAAGGTATTTCGTGATACATTTCATTCCATTGCTGTAATCTGTAACACCTGAGGGTATTATTCATTGATCCTCAGGGGGGTACACACTTACTTTGTGTACCATGTGTTTGGCAAGCACAAGGAACCCTAGCTAATGTGGTATTTGCTTATACAACTTTACACATCGGTACCATATTTCTCTAACACAGAATTACACAGCTATCTGATCATTTAACTGAGAGAAACAAACATTTTTTACTATATTAGTGACAGATGTTTACGTAATTACACAGTTGAATAATTTCACACTTATGAAATTGTATTTTGTCAGTACTTTGTGAACTGTTCATATTTTTTCGGAGCCATTGTGGTACTATGAGAGCTTTGAATGATGTATTTGGTATGGGATCATGATTTTTAAAGTACGTTTGAGGTTGATGACACTATTGAAATGAGCAGAGAATTTTTTTAGGTTTTGAAACTATTGGAGGAAGCTACGACGATTTTGAGAGTTGACTGAGGTGTTATGATGTTATTTTTACGACGACAATGTGTATTATGCTGCTGAGGTATGTTTATGGTGAAGAAGCTGATGCTATATGAGGAATTTGATTATGCTACATATTTCATATAATGAAATATTAAAGAAGCGTCGACGAATATATATATGTGTAATAAGGTAAGGAGTAATGAGTAGCGGTTAGGGACACTGACTTGTGAAAAAGGATGTTGGAAACCAAGAATCGTACTTTAAGAGGTAGGAAATGTGTGTAAATGCGTGAATGTATCACAATGCAGGCGAAAAATTTTTGGACACTGTTATATTTATAGGATTTTGTTTCTACACATTTGTAACGCAAATTTTCGACCTGTCAATTTTTTATATGAGACTGTTACTGTAGCGAAAACTGCTGTCGTAAATATTTCGGTATGAAAGGTAAGTGACCGTGACGTAATTCGTTGTGAGCGGCCAGGTGTGCCAGCCGCCTTGAGAAAAAGCCATGAGGTGGTAGAAAAAAAAAGGGAGGCCATTATCCTCGCTATTGACATTCCTTTGTAGAAAGCATCGTAAATACGACACACTAATAATAACTTGGATACATCCTTACAACTGCACACCTGATTAGGACAAGTGTCTTTCTACGAGAGTTGAGAGAATTTCTACTAACTTATGAAATGTCACATGACTATTGAATGATATTTTTATGCTTTGGTTTGCGTAATTGCTTATTTCATTTGATATCTGGTTTCCAGCTGTCTTGCAGCATTGGTTTCATAAAATAAAATTAAATGCATTTGCTAATGTGAACACTTTCTGTCAACAGATCTATTAAATAATTACTTTATGATCCACATTCTTCGAAAAAGGAGCTCTTGGAATGGAAAGAACAATAAGAAGGGACTAGTAACAGGAACTGCATACATAATTTTCTTTTCAACTACTTGGTAATTTTTTTGGTAGAGTAAGTTATCGTGATGCATCACTCTAGTGTTAAGATGTGACATAGGTATTAGACATGGCCATTTTTAGTGTAATATTTTTTCTGCTTGAGCTATGTCATGTTTAGAGATAAGTTTTTTTTTGCTGCTGCTGTTTGCCAGGCATAGTAATACTGAATTTTAATTTGTGTTACTCTGCTAAGCCAGATTTATTTTTCTTGTTTGCTGCTCATTGCCTTATGTTAGTTGTAATTTATGTTGCTTGCTTCGCCATTTGTATTTTTGATCATTGCTGTTTGTGTTAATTGTTTTGTGCTACTGCATTGCCTCGTCCCTTAGTTTAGCATCTGAGCTCAGTAGATTTAAGTTAGCTTAAGAGGGGGTAGACTATATAATAAACTTACTATGATGAATTGGAAGAAATGCATTGACAAGGTATATAAAAAAAGATTTGGGCCAAAATGAGTATTGTACAATGAGCCATAATTATTTTGAAAGAAATATGGTTAGAATACAGAAAACAGGTATAGATAGGGCTTTTTGGAAATAGTGAGGAACGAAGGGAGATCTCTGAGAAGTAAAGAAAGTTTTGTTTGCAAAATACTGCAGTAAAAGAAACCCTGTCCTTTCCTTGTGTTATCCCACTATGTGTTTGTGTTCCCTTGTGTATTTATGTTTTCTGTATTTATATGTTTATCTGATAAGACTTATGTTGTAGAATTTTTCTAATACTAAGCTACATTCACTATGATGAGGAATACTGTTATCCTCAAATATAATTGGCATTAATAATATGTTATTTACCTTGTAAATATGCTTAGACATTATTTATTCTGTTTTGTTTTAATGCTCATGTGTGAAGTTGATGTTTCAAAATTTATTCTGATCTTTTATGTATGTACTTATGTCAGTATTTTTGTAACACTGATGTACATGTTTATTTCTATTCTTTTGTAAAGCCTGTATTACAAATGTTATCTGTATTGTTATGTTCTTTAATGATGTATTTTGTACCTTTGTAATTGTATTCTTATGTTATAAAATTGTAATTGACACCAGGTCATCAAATTAAGTAACTTGTAAGTTCCATTTCACTGCACACGTTTCTGTTGGTCATAGTATATGGACAATATGTGAGAAGTAGGGACTGTTAGTGTTTGCACGTGTGTTAATAATTCAGCAAGGGACTGGATAACAGCATTGCTGGTTCTAAGGACAATTCCAAAAACTCTGTGAGTGCACAAGTGGTGGTTGTGGACTTGCTATATTATCCGCAAGACTCTTCAATGGTGATTGTGCACCTGCACAGTCACAACAGATGGCTGCTGGCCATCTCTACAAGGACTACAGTGGGTCTGCATCTTTGATGACCCACCAGTACCATTATCTCTACAAGGACTACAGTGAGTCTGCATCTTTGATGATCCATCAATACCATTATTTCTACAAGGACTGCAGTGGGTCTGCACCTCTGGGGGCCCACCAATACCGTAATCTCTACCAGGACTACAGTGGGTCTGCTCTGTGATGACCTACCCACCAATACTCTTCAAAACTTCGACTGACTCCGCTGTGGCTTTGCTCTGTTGTGGCCCATTACCTGTCAGCATGTCACGAGTCAGCACTGTCTTTCCATTGGAAGGACAACGCTACTTCTTCAAGACTGCATGGAAATCCACTACTTCCGTGTGCATTTTCTTTTACTGCTCAGAATTTGAGAAAAACACTGCAATGTGATGAATGATCAGGACTGTCTTTATGGACTGTGAGAAAATTTTAGCTTTTGACCAACATTGTATCAATAAGTGTGTGCATTTGATATCTTTGTTATTGTAATTATGAAAAATTTCTTCAAATCTGTATTGGCCACTGTCCAACACAATTTGTAAAATTTTTTGTGGGGAGCATGGGGGCTATGTAAGTAGGCTGTTTAGGTCTTTTTATTGGTAACGCCACCTCTGTATGAAAATCACTGGCTGTGCTGTGTGCAGCCTGTGGCTGCTTTGCATTGTTGTAATACTCGCCATTGTGTTAGGCAGCTGGCTGTGAACAGCGCGTAGCGTTGCGCAGTTGGAGGTGAGCCGCCAGCAGTGGTGGATGTGGGGAGAGAGATGGCGGAGTTTTGAAATTTGTCATAAACTGCTATATTTATATATGATGATATCAAGGTAAATACATTGTTTGTTCTCTATTAATATCTTTCATTTGCTAACTGTCCCTATCAGTAGTTAGTGCCTTCCATAGTTTGAATCTTTTATTTAGCTGGCAGTAGTGGCGCTTGCTGTATTGCAGTAGTGGGAGAAACGAAGATTATTGTGAGGTAAGTGATTTAGTGATTTGTGAAAGGTATAGTTTAATGTTAGTCAGGGCTATTCTTTTGTAGAGATTTTTGAAAGTCAGATTGCGTTGCGCTAAAAAAATATTGTGTGTCAGTTTAAGGACAGTCGAGTATAAGTGTTAAAAAGGGGACGTTTCACCGTGTGCGGTTAGTTTTAGGTTCCATCTCCTATTTAGCTCGTCACTTATTTTATCCATTCTATTTTTTGATATATGTTGATCCACGGTGGGGAATATATGGGCTATTTAACCACGACCCATGTATAAACTTTCTCGTATTCGTATGCGCATGCGCATTCAAGTATCTTCCCCTGACTTGCGCATGTGCATAGGTAGCGGGTCGGGCATGTAAATGAGCGACCATTTGTAGCTGCAGTTTATGGTGGGTCATGGCGCATCGAACATAGGCCGGTGTGAGGTGGAGCGTACATTATTAAGTTAAGTAGTGGTTTTGACTTTTTTCGTTTACAAATGCATAGTCATGGTGTTCTTTTAATCATTGCAAAGGTCTTCTTAGGCACTTGTAGGTTTTATTGTTCTGAAGAAGGTGTAGTTATCTAGGGCGATACCTGGGTTAACACTAGGTGATTTTTTCGCAATCTAGGCAGTTTCTAGTTTTTTAATATGCTATATATCCGTGTCCATCCAGCCACCAGGCAGCTAGTGGCATCCCGCCATCTGATTCTTGACCACTTTTACTGTCCAACCGACAAGAGTCGGATGGGAAAACGGAGCGACGTGGCGCAGTGGTCAGCACCCTGGCCTCGCATTGGGGAGGACAACGGTAGAAAACCGCGTCCGGCCATCCACATTTAGATTTAGGTTTTCCGTGATTTCACTGAATCTCTCTAGGCAAATTCCGCGATCGTGCATTTGAAAGGGCACGGCCGATTTCCTTCTCCATTTTAGACACAATCTGGGCTTGTGCTTCGTCTCTAAAATGGTTCAAATACCTCTGAGCACTGTGGGACTTAACATCTGAGGTCATCACTCTCCTAGACTTAGAACGACTTCAACCTAACTAACCTAAAGACATCACACACATCCATGCCCGAGTCAGGATTCGAACCAGCGACCGTAGCAGCAGCGCGGTTCGGGACTGAAGCACCTAGAACCGCTCGGCCACAACGGACGTCCGCTCTGTCTCTAATGACCTCGATGTCGGCGGGACGGTAAACCCAGTCTTCCTCCCTTCCTTCTTCCGCGGGGCAAAGCGGCTCAGCCATCCTGACAACAGGCGGAGCAGTTCCTCACGCTCTCCAGTAGTCGTATCATAATGTGACCGTTGCAGTCTTCAACATTTACAGATGCAGCAGGTCCAGCAGGTTCGTTTTTTATATATATATATATATATATACTTCCTATAGCCAGTGGCTAACACTTGTTCCATTTCATTAAACATTTGCTTCAATTCCTGTTCACGGTAGTGTATATGGACTACTTCTTGATATTCTATTCCAATTCGAAATTGTGCTAACTCTTCGTTTAACTTCTTTCTGAGTGTTGTGTATGTTAACTCGCTATGAAGTACAGCCATTATTTTCTATTCTGAAATTGGCAAAATTGATAGCTTTCTTACGAACGTCATAGAACAGGCACTTCTGCCACCACGCGCCTGCAACGTACGTAATTTGTATAAGTAAGTAGCTTATATTTCAACTTGGAGAGCGGGTTCTCAGAAATTTTACGGAAGGACTCTCCACGATTTACATCTCCAATACTGTAAAGTCTCCCGCTGGATGCTCCGGAGCATTTCTGTGCTACAACCACACAAACTAAACAACACTCCAGTGAATCACGCTGATATATAGTGGGGTGCAAAACATAAGTGCGAAACTAACTTTCGAATGTGTATCACTGCCAAGAAACAAGTCAATCAAACTTTGACTGTACACAGAAATAACTGCTACAGTGTAGTACAACACGTAACTGAAACAAATGCGAAGCGGAACGAAAAGGGAATGACTGCACTAAACTCATTGCCATTTATGATGGTCCCCTGGACGGAACTTGATTCTTAATGGGGTGAGTGATCACAACAGAGCAATGGGTGCTCTGTAAAGTGCTCCCAAGCTGGGCACAAGAATGGTTAAGAGTTCTTGTGATAGAGCTGTCCGTTCCTCCACCAGAGCGATTCACAATTGCTGGATGGTCGTTGGTGCTTTTGGATGTCGTGCAATAGGCCTCTGCAGCGCATCTCGATAGAGCTTAAGTCAGGGAAACTGCAGGGCCAGTCCATTTGTCGAATATCTTCTCGTTCCAAGAGCTCCACTACCTGTGCAGTCGGAGGCAGTCGCGAATTTTCATCCATACAAATGAACTCAGGAACAAATGCACACCTGAAAAGACGCGCAGGAGGAAGAAGTATAGTGCCACAATAGCGCTGAGCGGTGAGTGTACTGCGTTCAAATACTTCTAGGTCAATATGCCTACGCTACATTATGCCTTCCCACACCATAACAAGTTAGATAACGTTCCTGGGTGTATTACGCGCTCCCACCTCTCGTCTTACGAAGGTATGCCGAGAATCACCAGTGAGAGTGTATCTCCTCTCATCCGGAAAGAGCACAGGACTCCACTCCTGGTTGGTCCCTCCTCTATGCCCATCGTAAACGGTGTCGCCTATGTGCGGGAGTTAAAGGAACACAACGCACTGGTCGTCAGCCAAAGAGACCAGCCGATGCAGTCATAACGCCACTGCGGAGGGGGAAATCACATGCCTTGCAGTCCTGTTAGATGTGGTTTCAATAGGACCTGCTTTTTCACTTGGATCCGGTGCTGGCGTAAGCTGTCGCCAGCACACTGGTCAGCAAAGATGTAGCAAGAAGATCGATAGTAGAAGCTGGATCTAGCGTGCCTATTAGGAGAGAGGCCAAAGACTAAAAAATGGCTCTGAGCACTATGGGACTTAACTTCTGTGGTCATCAGTCCCCTAAAACTTAGAACTGCTTAAACCTAACTAACCTAAGGACATCACACACATCCATGCCCGAGGCAGGATTCGAACCTGCGACCGTAGCGGTCGCGCGGTATCAGACTGTAGCACCTAGAACCGCTCGGCCACCCCGACCGGCGCCAAAGACAGACTTGCAAGCAACGTGCCGCCAACGCCCTCTTGACCTCCAGTATTTAGTTCGCCGCCGCTGACCGGAGAGCCTCAGTTTCAGTATCAGTCACTCAGTCAGTCTCAGTCATGATATACTACATCTACGGGGTCAATCAAACCATTCTCCCAACCAATTTCAATAACAAGCGACAAAAAATCAGTTATCTTTAACGGTAATGATAAGGGAAAGGATTAATTCGCCCCAACGCTTCACTTTAGATTTTGCATTTATTGTCACACCCTTCAGTGTAAAGCAAACAACAAGCAAGTGTAACAATGAGGGAATATTTGCACTCGTAATATTTGCTATATTAAGAATTACTTAATAATCAATATGAATCTAAAATTATTCCTTTTTAACTAACATATTTTTAAGAGCATAAACAATAAAGGTCAACGGTTAATAAAGTCCCACAAACTTGAGCAAGAATCACCTTTTCCGTCTCTGAATGAAGTCAGTAGGTGATATAAGAGACCATCAGACGTACATTAAATGTTACACCATCAAGGACGATCACTCATTAAGAGTTATTACCACAAATTAAAGAAGATTCATTTAAAGAAATTAACATCAATAGCAAATAATTGAGTCACGTCACAGCAAATGTATCAAAACGAAATGGATCGTGGGAATACCTAGAACTACCTTAATAGTGTACAACACTTAGATTGTCCAGAACTACTCTAATTCGCCTTGCTTGGGCATAACGGTGACGTAGATAATTAACCTCTTATTTCATTCTCTTGGAACATTGAGCGGCCATAGACGGTCGGGCAGTTCGTTCCCCAGCGTGGCTCGGGAAAGAGGATGGCTCCACCAGGAGGAGGAAAGGGAACTCGTCTAACACGAGCCACTTGGTTGAATTAAGACCAGTTGGCGATCTTTAATCATTAACCAAAGCTTGCTGGCCAGTGGAAGAAAATTACAGAGGCAAAGGTAGCCTTATTTGTGCTCACAAGAATTGATAACTTCTGCAAATAAGATTGCGGCAGAACTACCGCGGTAGTATCAATACGGGACTTCGCAGCTGTGGAGAGCAAGTCAACGACGGTCTCTACCCAATAGGCCCAACATTTCAGACACACCGAGCAACCGACATCAGTCGTGGCTAGGTGTATTACCGAATAGAAACTCTAGCACTACTTTAAATATAATTAATTAGAGCACTTAAATGCCACGGGCACTAAACTCCTTAACACAATAATATATACACAATGTTGTGGGTTGGCAAGAGAGCCAACCCAGTATACTAGAGGAAGCCGAAAGGCACGCGTTTTAGCTCACGCAGGCTGGCGTGAGGTCTGGAACAGGACAAGGAAATTAGACTTCAGCAAAAAACGTACGTAGCTGCTGGAATACTTAACTTTAATCCATAATTGGTGAACGTCGCTCTTGACTGTACATTATTTACAATATCAATAGTAACTGGTAATGGCGCCTTGCTAGGTCGTAGCAAATGACGTAGCTGAAGGCTATGCTAACTATCGTCTCGGCAAATGAGAGCGTATTTTGTCAGTGAACCATCGCTAGAAAAGTCGGTTGTACCACTGGGGCGAGTGCTAGGAAGTCACTCTAGACTTGCCGTGTGGCGGCGCTCGGTCTGCAATCACTGATAGTGGCGACACGCGGGTCCGACGTATACTAACGGACCGCGGCCGATTTAAAGGCTACCACCTAGCAAGTGTGCTGTCTGGATGTGACACCACACACACTAACGAATAAAGTTAAATATGCCTACGTACTAAAACACAACAAGTATTGGCGAACATTAACATAATCTCTCATTTCAGACATCCATAAAATTAATTGCGTCTCCGCCAGACGGTACAAGATCATTTAACATTTTACAATGTGCTTATCCAAACAGCGACCTACACGGTCCATGTGAAAACAACGGCTTGCAGAAGGTCCAAAGCCAAAACATTTTTCTTTTTTTTTGTTTCTTTACAACGCGCGCCTTAAGTCAGCATGGCGTTCAAATGCACGACCATGCAAGCGGGCAGTAACACACACGAAAGGCAATTAACGATCACAAACTCAAAGCAGAGAAATGTTGCGCACAGTTATTAGTAGCTCCCACAACACCGGGAGATTGGCCCCGCCTGGCGACGACCGTTGCACTAATTAGATGAAAAGTCTAACTTTCAGTGACGACACCACCTTCTGGAGGTTATTGCCAGCCGCAGACGGACTTCATAGCTTCCCCAGACCATGAACGAAAACAAAACGTTGTCCACAGATTTACGGTCTCTTGTTTCCTCACATGAGGACAACAAAATGTACAAGCAGTAGCGCGTACTTCCCAAGCGTTACTGAGAAAATTGCAAGATAATTTCGGTTGTCAAATATATATCTGAACTTGGCCATTTTAACCATGAAGCCGCTTCAGCCGACTGTTGCCGGCACGGTAGCTCTGCGTGTTCGGTCAGAGCATTAGCTCACCTTTCTAATAAAAAAACTGAGCGAACGGATGAACGAACAAACTAAACGGGTGTCATCGGACGTCCACCCTGAACAAATTCAACGAACAATATAGAACAAAATGTTTTTCATTTTTTTAAAAAAAAAAAAGTGGTTAGCGTTCAAGCCACTGGGCCGCTGGATCGAGCTCCGTTCGCCAGTTTTTTTTTTTTTTATTTTCAACATGATTTTCTTTACTATTTATATTACAGTTGATATAATGGGAAAAATACCTGTAATAGGATGAAATTTTATTAAATTTACAGTGTTATTTGGCAGTCTACTAATTTTTATTATCACGAATAATATAATATTCATAACTATCGACTAGTAAACGACCAAACGCATAAAGTGATACTGAAAATGTATGCTTGTCCGTGTCTTCAAAACTGTTCGTATTTAATCGAAAGAGAACGAAAAATTGCTTCTCGAAAGACACTATTACAATACACTCGATACTTCATAATCAACTATCAGCGCCGATTTTTAAGAAAATACTGCGTTATGCATGGTTTGCTTCCAAACTATAGTCTGAAAGAGAGGTTGTTGAAAATGTTAACGAGGTTTGTTTTTCCACCGAAAACGTCAAAAGACCTTGCGTTTGCGGAAACATAGCATTTACTCAATGCAGCTGGTGCCGTTTAACTTTATGTTTTCCATGTTTTTACGAAAAATCCTGCAACTTGTACTCGTAATGTCGAAAGCGACGATTAATTTTACATCTTTCGAAAGCCGTCTGTGCCGGTCAAAACTTGGAGGTAACAAGTCGTTTCGGGCTCCTTCCAGGTATAAGGTATTTCTCAAGTCACTGACAAGCATACACTTTCAGTATCACTTTATGCGTTTGGTCGTTTACTAGTCGATAGCTATGAATATTACATTATTTGTGATAGTAAAAATTAGTAGACTTCCAAATAACATTGTAAATTTAATAAAATTTCATCCGATTACACGTATTTTCCCCATTATATCAATTGTAATATAAATAATAAAGAAAATGATTCTGTTGAATATAAATAAAAAACTGACGAACGGAACTCGATCCAGTGATCCAGTGGCTTGAACGACAACCTCCTTTAAAAAAAAATTAAAAAAACATTTTGTTCTATATCGTTCGTTGAATTTGTTCAGAGGGGACGTCTGATGACAACTGTTCAGTTTGTTCGATGATCCGTTAGCTCAGTCTTTTTATTAGAAAGGTAAGCTAACCCTCTGACCGAACACGCTGAGCTACCGTGCCGCCACCATTCACCTGCAGTCGCTTCATTGTAAAAATGGCCACGCACAGATATATATTTGACGACCTAAATTATCTTGCGATTTTCTCAATAACGCTTGAGAAGTACGCGCTACTGCTTACACATTTTGTTGTCGTCATGGGGTACTACGAGTGTACGAAGTTTGCAGTAAATCCGCGTTCCAAACGTCGTGGCCTCCCCTTGTAAGTCACTAGCTCAGTCACTGACGCAACAATGCACACTGCAGTTTGGCGTCTGTCGTTCATCACATAGTGGGACATGTACTTCACCAGCAGTGAGGCTAACGTGAACTAATGTTGAATAACTTGTACCACAACACATGGACACTCTTAAAGATAAGTAGCTTCCTGTTTATGTGAATGAAGAACCCTGTTAATACATGTGTGTAGATGTGTTATAAAAAGAGGATACTGACCACCAAACAACATCATCTCCCTTGATTCCTATGGTACAAGACTCTACTGATCCTTCTTAGCTGTTCCACAATGTAGTGGCTATTGTTTCATGTTTATGGATCACAAAGCACGACAGCATCGAACTGCACAGACCGAGGAGCTCTTGCAATGAGAAAATATTCCGCAAATGAATTGGCCCGCCCGTTTCCTCGACGTAAAAAGTTGTACAGCACGCGTGGGATGCGTCGGGGAAACTAATTGCAACACGTCCACATGTACCAACGACCAACCAGCTATTGTCAACCACGATGGTGGAGGAATGGAAAGCCCTACAACAAGAAGTGCTTACCAACCTTATAGCAGCATGGGAGCATGTTGCAGAGAGTGCATTGCCGTTCGTATTGACCATAAACCCTATTAAGAACCATGTCCCGACTTTTGTAATACCGAGGGGACTATTATGAATCACAGTGAATAGTATACTCTTGTTTTTGAGTATCAGTGCCATTTTTGTTCGCCTCATTACACATTTCTTCCAGTTACCTTGTGTGCTTTACTATATCAGTTCTTTGTATGTATGGTGCAACTTTTATCCAGTTACGTGACACATAGCACGAAAGTTACTTTCTTCCGTAAGATTTGCATGCCAGTGTGTGACTTCTCTATTTTATTTATTTAATCGTATGGTGATTTTATACAATATGCAGTTGATATAACGCAAATAACTTTATACAATATACATACGATATTAGACAAGATTAAACCTTAAAGTCCGTGTTTTTCAACCAGTTAATTAAGCTGGGTGTGAGAGTGAACAAGTCATCGGGAATTCCAGGGTATGAATGAAGTGGACAGCGTTGGAATAGATGTTCAATTGCCTGCTCTTCTTGATTACATTCATACACTAGCGAACTGAAGTACCTACAACACCATGTCCACTCCTTAACCTGTTGAGGCGGCACCAAATGTTCCTCGGTAGGTCAAAACCTTTTGGCTTCTTTGTGGGATCAGGTGATGGGCTCTTGTTTCCAATATTTTTCTTGACCATTCATGCTTCCAGCTTTCGTTTGGATCAAAACCATCCGCGATGAGTTTCCTGCAGTAACACTTGTGGTCTTCTTGATCGCAGTCGTTGCTGTGGCGGATGACAGAATTCTTCGTCCAGTGGTAGAGAGGGTGATGCAGAGATTTGCCTGGCCTCCCTCAGTAGAGATTGTTTCCGCCTTAAGTGAGGTGGAGGGATGTGACTCAGTACGGGTAACCAGTGGCAGGGTGTTGATTTGATGGAACCAGTAATGCAGCGCATTGTGTCGTTAAGTTTTGTGTCTAGCTTCTTCACATGTACACTTTCCAACCAGACAGGTGCACAGTACTAGACAGAGTACATGTGGTGTGCGTACTGTAAGACCTTCGGTACAACACACCATCAGATTATTTGACTTGTCGCTCTAACGAAGTAGGCGAGTGTCAGCAATATGTCTCGTAGTCTTATCGTGGCGTGTTTATCTTCTGCCGTTAGGTCAGACGATAGAAATGCCACTTGCACGCTTAGAGTAGCAGATTGACGGTGACCAACTTTAAAAAGAACTTGATTAATTTTCACACACATTTATTAAAATAATAAAAATCATAGACATTACGTAACTTGATTCTGGATGCTGTTTACAATGGACAATCTGAAGTTACTTTGGTCTTGGTACGTTAATCTTATTCTCACATATCTCTGATACTTGACAAAGTGTCTATACATTTCTCTTCATGGCTACGTACAGGAATATGATAATCTTATTAGGCGCAGACTGAAACTTGACTATAGACTAATGCAGACTGACTAATCGGAGGTCTGACACTTGTTATAACACCTCGTGTGTTCAGGTATCACTGCGCGAGTGTGATCCGCGAGGAGAAAAGGTTCTACGTTAGCAGCAATCTCATTGGCTGCATTACATGTTAATACGCGGATCGGCGGAAGCAGAATTTGGTCCGTCTCTAAGACAGCGCCACCTCGTAGTGCGGAGACAGACGAGCGCTGCGCCCGCGCTGTTGTGCTTACCGGGGCGCGCTGTAGTGGGAAAGTTGTGTACGCGCTGACTACGTGGAACTATGTACACAATTTAATGATATTCTCTTAAAATTGAATCGAGCCCCACGCTGGGCGCCATTTTAATGATATGCCTGGAATGAATGATTTGAAATTTCGTAGAAATAAAAAAAGGAAATAATAATTTTATTTCCTGCTTAAAAGTTAATTTGCCTTAGTGCGAACTTTGTTGTAGAACCACTCTCTTCATTACGTGTGGTAATAAAAAAAAAACAAATTTTACTTTCTTAAGGATTACGTACATTTAAAGGAAATTATTACGTGCACTCATATTAATTGGATAGTACTATCTGGATAAGAACTGAGTCTCTTAAATCATTCGGCCTTGGCATACACTTTCCAGAATGCAGTGGGTTTTTCTTTTTGTGAAATATTTTTACTGACTTTTATCCCGGCACTAGCCATAGAACACGAGAATATTTTAATTAACAGAAAATGTCTTAATTATTGCCAAGCCGACATTTATCACTGATCAAACCTACTACATTACGCATGTGATTTATAGATGACGTGGGCATGCTCATTTACATAAATAATTCACACTTTTAATGAATACTATTATATTTAGCCCAAACAACAAGTCAACTCACATTAATTCGTACGCTTTGATTAAAGGCGGCAAAGTCCCGACAGATACAAAAGAAGTACATCTTAACTCTGCTGGATAACCACGATGCATACACAACCTTTAGTGCCCACAATGCGGGTTAATGAATCAGGCGCGTCTAATGGGCGCGAGCGTAGCTGCACATCGCGTCTGCTAGAGCGATCAAGGATTAACACTTCCTCACTTCTTCCTCACTTCAGCTGCTCTGTCCACAACTGACCCTTCCTCACTCTAGCGGCTCTGTCCACACAACTGACCCTTCCTCACTCTAGCTGCTCTGTCCACACAACTAGCTGCTCTGTCCACAACTGACCCTTCCTCACTCTAGCGGCTCTGTCCACACAACTAGCTGCTCTTTCCACAACTAGCTGCTCTGTCCATACAACGACAGAGAGTCTCTACATGCCAAAGATAAACAACGGCACGACTATTACGATTATTAACATTTCTTTGTAAATCGATTTCCAGCAAATATCGCTGATACCGCAAATACTGACACTTTTACATTCACATAATAAATATAGAAATTTCCTATCCTAATACAGAGAAATGTTACAAAAAAATATAATAAAAATAACAAACATATTTCATACCACATTCAGTAATATTAAGATATATATATATATATATATATAACTTGCCCAGATCGGCGTATATGTTACAAATAAATTGTGAAAATGCCAGGGAACGTTACATTGCCCCCTGGCAGCATTTGGCAAAGAGGTTTTACACTTTGACACAATGGTGCCAGTAACGTTCTTTACACCTCTGTATGTTTTATGGAATGGCTCTTGTAATTAGCCCCAGGATTATATAAGTACATGGCTCCCCCATTTGGGCGTAGGCAATCAGGAAACCTGGGCAAAACTGTGCCGGAGCCCAGCCATCCCAGTTGGTTTATAGTCCATATTAACAGTTTTTCATTTGAAGTATTTTTGCAGTTTGTCACAAACGGGTTTACACAATTACACAATATCACTATTTTTCTTGTGATACACTACAAGGTCACTTGTCCTAGGATATATCAATTACGGACGTACATAGTACATGTTCAATGTTTATCAAAATGAAGTCATTAATATGTTATTCAGTTTATGTAAACATTTCAAAAGCCAATAATGTATTTGATGAGCGGTGGGGTGCGGCGCTCGGCGCGGCGCGCTGACTTCGTGTAGGTCACCGCCCCATCGTTGACAGCTACGGCGCGTACGGGCGTGGCTGTCTGGTCTGCTACGGGCTGCTGTGGCCGCTGCATAGCTGCTATAGCCGAACGCGTTGGATACCAGCTCGCCCGTGCGACGTCTTCTTGCGGTGCTCCAGGAAACATGCAACAAGTTCACAAACAGTATACTATCCGTATTTCCTGCTGTGGGAAAGAACGCACACAATTAGTGGTAGTTATTACTCAGTAGGCCTTCACTAGTCTGGTTCGCACAAGGTTTCATTGTCACAGTACACTTTTATGGGCACACAATATTTTCCACCGTCATGACTTGTCATTAGTCACACGCTCTTTCCTAGCGTCCCTTTACATACAAAAAGTTAAAATTTGACACTAGGTTTATCCACCGTCCGTTATCGGTTCACTGTTCGTGTTGTGCTAGTTCTTTATCAGTGACTGTCACTGTCTGTTTCTGCCGCACAATACTACACTTTTGTTAAAGTTTATTTATTTCTATTTACAATGTCCGCTGCTGAATTTGTTTGCAACAGCACATTCGTAACCTTTTACCAGAGTGTAAGATTTACGTACATACAATCAACGTCCTACGTAACCACAGTGAAGTCTCTGTAGGCGAAAATTTACTTGGACCGTATCTGGCTAGCTCTTTCTTATTGATTGAATCTGCACATGCTTCAATTGAAGCTTCTTTGTGAGTTTCTTTACGCTACATAAATTTACAACAAGGTTGCCTCCCGTGGTGCTCTCGGGTCACTACTGGGTGCATTATTTTGTGATAACACTAGTGAGATAATAAAGTTCTCAGGGCCTTATATTACTAATATTGTTCCGGGTTCAGATCTGTCAATCTGACAGCTACACATAGATACACATAATATAAAGGATTGTGCCAAGAAATATCTCAAATTAAACACAAATTAAAAGAGTACATAACACAAATATCCACACACATGAAAAAAGTCAATCATATTCTTATAACTATACACTCCTACACTAGTACACCTTATTAATGTTCATTGTTTACAAAGGAACGGTGTCCGCATAGGACTATTAGTCTTTTACTGTAGGAATGCTTTTACATCCTTACGCGGATACAGTCCCCGTACTCTCCCTGAGTGGGGATCTGCTAAGAGATAGCTACACTCATGTGGCACACTTACTACTCTAAAAGGTCCATTATACACCAATTGCCACTTGCTATTCTGTTTCAAAGATGCCGAGGACTTAGGATGATTGCGTAAGAGCACCAAGTCCCCAACATTAAATGTTTGGTTATTCGTTACATGTCGATTATATTTTTCCGTCCTTTTCTGGGCGCACCTGGTAAGGTTGCATCCCGCTTTTCTTATCTTCTCTTCCTTAGGCTCAGGAATGACTGGGACCTTAGGCAAGGGTGCCAGCCACTCGTTCAGAGCTCGATTATTATTCATTAATATCTCATTTGGTGGATACCCCGTAGAAGCATGCGGGGTTGCGTTGTGAATTTCGACAAACTTATGTATCATATCTGGCCACCTTGTGTGCTTATATGCAATGTATAACCTGCAAAATTTATTTAACTCTCCAAATACTCTCTCTACTAAACTTGCTTGTGGGTGAAAGCGGGAAATTAGTATACGCTTTATATCTTGTTCATATAAATAGTTTTTCCAGGTATGGCCTGTAAAATATGAAGCATTATCCGATATTATCGCTTCAGGCTTACCTACTTGTATAAAATATTCTTTGCCTAACCATTTCACTATTCCACGAGCAGTGGCTGATTTAAGGCAGTATATTTTTAAATATTTTGAAAAGAGGTCATACACCGCTAAAATGTACTTCAATCCACCCCTGGCTCGTGGGTAGGGTCCTGCTATGTCTATAGATACTAATTGAAGTGGTCGATGAGGCACAATAGGATGCAGTTCAAACCTTGTGGACTTATTTTGAAACTTAGCCTTTTGGCACAGAGGACAAGTCCTGATAATGGTGCGAGTCTGCTGGCTTATCCCTTTAAAATAACAGAATTTGGATAAAATCCTTATTGTTTTGCCTATCCCAGCGTGACCCCATGCTAAATGCGTGTGCCACACTACAGCTGGGATAGCCTGTTGTGGTATACACACGACTCCGTGGTCATTTGACACACTTGTTTTATAATACAGAATATTATCTACTATTTTGAAATTCTGAACACTTTTAAGATTGGTTCCTTCTTTAATTTTGCTAATTATATCTCCCCAGATCGGATCAGTTTCCTGCAATATAGACATATTCTTACACATGTGTAAAAAGTCCCTCCTATGTACTTTATCTTGTACCAAGAGTATTCGATATTCCTCCGATTGTTCTAAAATATTTGACATTGAGGATTGCCCTAGTGGAAGCCTCGACAAAGCGTCTGCCACAACATTATCTTGTCCCTTTAGGTACATGATTTTAATTTTATATTCCTGTAATGCTAACCTCCATCTTAGCAAGCGGGTATGGTATAATTTGCAAGTCATTAAATAGCTCAGAGCCTGGTGGTCACTGAATACTTTGACTTCCTTACCATAGATATAGTAGTTAAATTTCTTTACCGCCCAGACCACTGCAAGAGCCTCTAATTCGGTAGCAGAATATGCTCTCTCGCAGCTGCTTAGTGTGCGGCTGGCAAACTCGATTATTTTTACTGTTGTGGGGTCGTTGCTCCTTTCCCACTGAAATAAACAAGCACCCAGACCGTATGAACACGAATCTGTCGCTATACAAAAATCTTTTGTCATGTCTGGGTGTCGCAATATGTTTGCATTCACCAAGGCGTTTTTGATAGCGTCAAATGCGCGTTGACATTCGTCTGTCCACACCCAGTGCGCATTTTTACGCAACAGGCTCAATAACGACTCGTTATTCATTAATTGGTTCGGAACAAATCGTCTAAAAAAGGATGCTAGACCTATAAATGCCTTGAGCTGTTTCTTAGTTCTAGGACTAGGAAACCCACGAATTGCATCAAGTTTTTTGTTGTCAGGTTTGATGCCTTGTGGTGTTATTATGTGACCTAGGAATTGAATCTGATTACGTCCAAACTTGGATTTATCAAGATTCGCTGTTACCCCTGCTTGCTTAAACCTTTCTAAGACTTTACTCAGTAGTTCTACGTGCTCCTCCCAGGTGGCAGTGGCAATCACTAGATCGTCTACATATACTGTCACCCTTTGCAGCAACTCCGGACCCAAAACCGCGTCAAGGGCTGTTATGAAAACTCCTGCACTTACATTTAGGCCGAAAGGTAGTACCCTAAATTGGTAGCTTCTTCCCCCAAATATAAATGCAGTATATTGTCTCGACTCGGGTGTAAGTAGAACTTGCCAGAAAGAACTTCTCATATCAATAGATGTCAAATATTGCACTCCATGGAATTTTCGAAGTTGCTCATCAAGGTTTTCCGGATGAGTCCTGACAGGTACAATGATTTCATTTATGTCTCTTGCATCCAGTACTAACCGTACCTGTCCGTCAGCTTTTGCTACCGCCACCAATGGACTACTATAAGGGGACAAAGACGGTTCTATCATTCCCCACTCGATCAGTTTTCTTATTTCCTTAGCTACTATTTCCTTCTTGGACCAAGGAATGGAGTATGAGGCTCGACAGTAAGTTTTGTGAGGCTTTACCTCGATCTTGTATTGATATCCCTTAACAACTCCTGGTCGTTCAGAAAATACATCTGCATAATTAGATAATAACTGTACTATTTCCTTCTGTTGAATTGAATTTAAATTTTCGGACTGTGATACTTTGTTCACTAATATATCCATATTCACCTTTGATTGATCACCTTGTACGTCAGGATAATAGAGATTCTGCCCTGGACAATAATTGTCTAATTGTAGTATCGATTGATTCCTACATTTTATATTTATGGCGTTACAATTAGGTACAGGTACCTCTTCAGATCTAAGCATGGAAAATTCTATTCTCCTACCAGCATTCATCAAACTTAATTTTCCCCGAGAAAGGTCTATTATTGCGTCCCTCTCTCTCAAAAAATCTACCCCCAAAATGCAGGCTACCTTTAAACCCTTTACTACCAGGAATGAGCTCGTTATGGCTTCTTCCCCTATATACATCTCTACCCGCACTTGGAGCTTAATTATTTGTCGCTGTGCACTTATGGCTCCAGTGACTCTACAATTATTCACGGGAAAAGTCAGCATACGCCTTTCCTTCCCCAGTACCTTGAATAAGTCCATACTCATAACACTAACAGTAGCACCTGTATCTATGACCACTTGCACATCAATATTGTTAATTTTAACTTCTATTATCACTTGTACATTGTCCTTGTGTTCCTTTATGCACGTGGATGGTTCGGTTATTAATTCATCTCCCATCTGTACCCCGTCATTATACCTAAGGATACAGATTGTTTTCGGTGTTTTGTTTTGTGTCGGGCTGCTCTCACTCCAAACCGTAGCCGACGATGGAGAGCGTATCTCGGCCGCATCTAGTTTGTTGAATTATTGCTAGTGGATGGGCGTGGCTGCTCTGTGTCATTGACCTCCACTATGTGCACGTTGTGTTGCGTCGGCCGCCACGGCTGCGCAATTGGCGCATTTTGTGGTGGCGGTCGGTTATTGTCATATCTATCACTGTTTTGCCGGTCCGGACTGGGCCTCTGGTTCTGTGGCCAAGTTCGGTTTGCATCATTATAAGTATTAGTGTTGTACGGCCCCCTGGCATTTTTCCATCTATGACTGCTTGGTGGGCCTGTTTCATACCGGTCATCGAACCTCCTTTTCCTATCATTATTCCCCGGTGGTCTATTTCCGTTCCGGTCTCTATCTCTATTTCCGTTTTGTGTATACCCTTGTCTCCTATTATTACCTCCGCCGTTTCTATTACTGGTTAGAGGCGTGTTATTTCTACCATTTCTATAACTATTTCCGTTACTTCTAATCTGTTCAGAGGCCGCCTTAATGTCCTCCTGAATCAGGTCAATTGCGTCCAGAATAGACAAGAAATGTTCCATATCATTTTCGGGCACGTGTATAAGCTTTTCCTTTACATCTATCGGCAAGTGTGATTTCAAAAGTCTGATCAAATCCCGAGATGAAATCTGTTCGTCCCAGTAACGGGTCTTATTAATGTACTTCTCAAAATATTTTCGCAAATTGCCTAATCGTGGAGAATACGGCTCTGGATTATATACTTCCTTCCGTAATCTCTCCTGAATACATGTTGACCAATATTTGGCCAAGAATGCCTTTTCGAATTGCTCATATGTATCGCAACTGTCAGCTGCTTCGGTTGCCCATAACGCAGCATCTCCCTGTATGTAAGACATAACAAACTGTATTTTCTGGGTATGACTCCAAACGCTAGGCAAAATGTTTCTAAATCCCTTGATAAACACTACAGGGTGAACAGATTTCTTCTCCGTTGTAAAGATCTGAAACTGTCGGTTCCTAATCAGACTTTCTTCAATCACTACTTTGGAATGACATTTATTTGTTCCGCTTACATCGGTTGCCTGTCCTGTCTTGCAGTCACAATTGTGTACTGCTGTATTTATATGCCTATCATTGTTGGACTTGGCTGGCGTGACATACGCCAGCGCATCGTCTTGCCGCAAACTTAGCTCCATTTCGGCAAGACGGCGGTCCACACTCCGCTGCCACAGCGGAATGTCCTTTTGCACTATCTTTTTAAGATCTTGCACATCCGCAGTAGAATCCATCTCTCTGGCCTCAATTGCGGCGTGCACTTTCTCATCTAATTCCTTTATGAAGTTACGTTCTACTTTGTGCACATGTTCGATCACTTTGTTCTCAATTACGTGGGTTGTGTTAAGTTCTAGTTGTTCGACCCTATTAGTCAGGACACTGACTTCCTCTACGATATTGGCATTAGCCATTTGAATACTATTTAGTCCTTCGCTTAATGCTTGCACCGTTTTGGGCATGGTTTCATATTTTTGTTTCAAGTTAACAATGTCACTTTGCATAACTTCTAAAGCTTGCATCAACTGCAAGTCCCTCTCATGCATGCGTCGGTCACGCTCTGCTTGTTTGGCATCACGTTCTTTATCACGCTCTGCTTGTTTACATGCAAATTCAGCTACCAATCTCTGGTCACGCTTTGCTTGTTCGGCATCACGTTCTTTATCACGCTCTGCTTGCATTTGTACAAATTCAGCTTGGAAAGTGATCATGCGCTCAAACATATCTTTTAATGATTGCACTTCTGACATCACACCACTCTCTGGTCCGTGCCCAGTGCTTGCGGATGGCTCACTATTTACGCTATCAACTGAATCACTGGGTGGCAGTGGCAACATTTCTTGCCCTTCTGCCCCCAGATTCTCACATTGTACTTCCTGAGCTACGTCACTAACATTACTTTGTGTCCCATTTTCTAACTCGGTATCACTATTAACTAACTGTTGCTCATTATCCATGTTGATATCTTTCTGACTACGCAATCTAACCATAGTAAACAAAAGAAATAAAATCTGAACTAAGTATCCTAACACTTCAGGTTTCACTCACATAAGCACACAAGAAATGGACATTACCCAATACATACGTACTATATACTACAATGACTAACTACTTAAATGTCCTGTTATTTTAAAACAAAGTACTAACAACAAGCACACCACTAATGATCCGAGGACACTGCACGGAGGCTACTTTACTACCTACAGGACAACTACACTGTAGCTTTACCTTTTGGTGATCTATCTTGGGTGCTGCTGCCCCCTGATATTGTGGAAGGTTATTAATTTTTCAAAATAATGAGCTCTCTGCTTCAGCTCCGGATACATAGTGTTCTCATGCAAAAAATCATACACAGGTATTACCACACAATATTGGTTAAGCAATACATACAGTACATGACAAAATTATTAAATGTCCTGCAACAAAGTTCGACTATATTAATTCCCTAGGTATCTCAAGGGTATTTCGTGGCCACTGCATATTCGTGCCCCACGTTGGGCGCCATTTTAATGATATTCTCTTAAAATTGAATCGAGCCCCACGCTGGGCGCCATTTTAATGAAATTCCTTAAAATTGAATCGAGCCCCACGCTGGGCGCCATTTTAATGATATGCCTGGAATGAATGATTTGAAATTTCGTAGAAATAAAAAAAGGAAATAATAATTTTATTTCCTGCTTAAAAGTTAATTTGCCTTAGTGCGAACTTTGTTGTAGAACCACTCTCTTCATTACGTGTGGTAATAAAAAAAAAACAAATTTTACTTTCTTAAGGATTACGTACATTTAAAGGAAATTATTACGTGCACTCATATTAATTGGATAGTACTATCTGGATAAGAACTGAGTCTCTTAAATCATTCGGCCTTGGCATACACTTCCCAGAATGCAGTGGGTTTTTCTTTTTGTGAAATATTTTTACTGACTTTTATCCCGGCACTAGCCATAGAACACGAGAATATTTTAATTAACAGAAAATGTCTTAATTATTGCCAAGCCGACATTTATCACTGATCAAACCCACTACATTACGCATGTGATTTATAGATGACGTGGGCATGCTCATTTACATAAATAATTCACACTTTTAATGAATACTATTATATTTAGCCCAAACAACAAGTCAACTCACATTAATTCGTACGCTTTGATTAAAGGCGGCAAAGTCCCGACAGATACAAAAGAAGTACATCTTAACTCTGCTGGATAACCACGATGCATACACAACCTTTAGTGCCCACAATGCGGGTTAATGAATCAGGCGCGTCTAATGGGCGCGAGCGTAGCTGCACATCGCGTCTGCTAGAGCGATCAAGGATTAACACTTCCTCACTTCTTCCTCACTTCAGCTGCTCTGTCCACAACTGACCCTTCCTCACTCTAGCGGCTCTGTCCACACAACTGACCCTTCCTCACTCTAGCTGCTCTGTCCACACAACTAGCTGCTCTGTCCACAACTGACCCTTCCTCACTCTAGCGGCTCTGTCCACACAACTAGCTGCTCTTTCCACAACTAGCTGCTCTGTCCATACAACGACAGAGAGTCTCTACATGCCAAAGATAAACAACGGCACGACTATTACGATTATTAACATTTCTTTGTAAATCGATTTCCAGCAAATATCGCTGATACCGCAAATACTGACACTTTTACATTCACATAATAAATATAGAAATTTCCTATCCTAATACAGAGAAATGTTACAAAAAAATATAATAAAAATAACAAACATATTTCATACCACATTCAGTAATATTAAGATATATATATATATATATATATATATAACTTGCCCAGATCGGCGTATATGTTACAAATAAATTGTGAAAATGCCAGGGAACGTTACAACAACAGTACACAAGACTGATGCCAGTTAAATGCAGACAGTCAGCAGAGGTTCTCCAGGTGGTATCACTGAGCCTATGTAGTATGTTGTCCCTTGCAGCAACTTCATATGCTCTTTGTAGCTCACGGTTCTATCTAGAGTGATTCCGAGATATTTTGGGAAAGGATTGTAGCTCAACGTTTATCCATTGAGCAGAACTCTTGGTTTGCAGTTCGCAGCACGATTCGCTAGATGGAAACAAGAGACTTCAGTTTTTGATGTGTTTGGAATCGATCTCCAGGTCTTAAAGAAAGTTGACATCTTCTCCAGATCCTCCGTGAGTTCTCTATTAATGTAACTGAGCAGCTATTCTAGATTAATGGAGAACACTTAACAGTGCTTTGGCTGACAGTTCTGTAGGTGAAATATCTACTGCCACTGCTACATGTTAATCAAGGTCGTTTTTTTTAATGAAGTAATACAGCGTCCTTTCTTTCTCTGCTCCGGTTGGAAGGAATCGCCTCTTTCCTTCCCTCCGTCCTATTTTTGCGCAAGAATTATGCACAAGGGGTGGACGCTAGCAGCTCCCGCAGCGTGGACGCGGCCTTGTAAGAGATTTAATAATGCAGGTAAATGAGATTTTGCATGCACGCACGCACGCCAGCGGCCGCCACGTGGCGGCCAGGCTGAGGTAGCGGAGGAAATGGTGGCGGGTTTATTATGCGCGCAGCCCGCTAAACACTTGGCCCGTCTGCGGCAGCGAGCGACTGCTGTTTGTCGGCAAATACGGCGCCTCTGGGACACTCATGAATAAGCATAGCAGCCAATTTGAATAAAGTTAGCGGCCGCCGCGATGAGCCCCCATCTCACCTGTTACGGCCGCACAAAGCGGAGTGCTTTGTCTCGGCGCGCCGAGGTGGTGTTAATGTCCAGACTTCCTGGACTGCGAGGCGACAATCTGCGATCCCGCATGTGTCGACCACTCTACTACAAACAAGGCGTGTTCGAGGTGGAGTTGCTAAAGCCGGAAACGAATTATTTTAGAATAAAGACATGGGTTCATTCGGCCTTCCATCATTGTCATTTACGAGGGAGATACTGAAAGGGAAGAATTTTATCTGACGAGCCAAGCCATTCGGAAATACGGAAGCTTCCGATCCCGCCCGTCTGCTTTGACCCATGACGTCATAAATATGGCGGAAACGACCATAAACCACGATTACAATGTGGCGCATACAAAGTCGTTACGTACACATTATGAGGACGAAAATATATCGAAAAACAAACAAACACACTTTCCACAAAAAGCCTAATGACACTAACGGGACAAGCGCGGGAAATCGGGTGTTTTTGGGTGGGGGCAAACTAAATATAAATTTAGACATCCACCCCATACAAAACCACACAAAACGACGAAAAAAACCGACATCACAAAACTCCCCAAATACCACTAAACACAATAGCATCTGGAATCGGACACTTCCCTTGACCTATATAGCTCAACGGCAGCTCCCGATCCCATAAATTAGGATCAGACACTTCCCTTAGCCTATATAGCTCAAAAACTTCTCCCGATACCAATACCAACATACACAGCCACACATTGGGATCGAACACTTCCATTGACCTGCGCACTGTTAATTTTATCCGTCATATCCATTCCTGAACAAAAACAACAACTGATTAATTTTACTAAAATTACCACACGACGTACAGCGAACAACAATAAATTAACCTTCACACAAAATCGTTAACTCACTGAAACGAATTCCACTACAGACACAGCCGACACTCGAACAATTCTGGATAATGAGCAAAAGCAAACTGAGCCCATTACACCACACAAACGAAAACCCTGAACATACCACCAGAGAGCACAACAAACCACAACCCGACGACATCTACAAACACGCCACACTCACAAACCAAACTCCGCGCCGTCATGACGTCACACACGACAACACCCTTACGTTACGGGTCAAAGGCGACGCGTGGGATCGGACGCTTCTGTCGACCCAGCCATTCTGTCGCCAACTCCGCCGCCGTGTGACAGGCACTGCGGCGTTTCTGCCACACTTTTCGCCCACATTACATTTTTTATTACACTTGTATTTTCTATCTGTCACTCGAACAACAACATTCAATAGCAGCAAGGCAGGGAGGAGTACTGTACACTAAGTTGTGCGGCAGAGGGTTTTAGAGCGTGGAAACGTGCCTGCTGGCGGTGACTGTACGTATTATGCTGGAGTTTTCACAACCAGGTATCTCACATTGATCGTGGCGCAAAGCAGTATAATGCTGTTAATTAATATTTATCATTTGAATACTGTTAAGATTCTCGAGCCACACCGTCAACATTACTTGCACTGATAGGAGATTAATAAAAATTTCATAAATTCATTAACTGAAGTAAACACGTAAATGAGAAGAAAATGTTAACTTGGGCGTTATTAAGTGACTTTTATGCATAGTGGATGCTGCTGAACTCTGTGACTGTTCCTCTATATGGTGTAGAAAAATTTCCGCTACCAGTCACAATAAAAGATTATATATTCGTCACACGACCGGTTTCGGGCTTGTGCCCATCCTCAGGTATTTATACATTCATTTGCATGTTTATATTGCTGGAGATCACTGAATAAGTACAAAATATTATTTGCTGGTGACTAAACAAATAATTTTTTGATACAGTGATCTCCAGCAATACAAACATGTAAATGAACTTATAAACACCTGAGGTTGGGCACAAGCTCCAAACCCGTGGTGTGACGAATAAATAATCTTTTACTGTGAGTGTTACCGGAAATATTTCTACAACCTATTAGGCGTTATTTGTGGAAGATGTAATATAAAAAAGAGATTTTTTAAATAAATTTTAATTGCATATGACTGCGCTGTTAAAATATTCTCTGCTCATTGGTATTCTTTTGGGCATCGTACTTCCTTACATTTTTGTTGAAGCTGCAGGTGGCTGAGGATTCCGGGGACACCGGCGCTTGTCGTAATCACGAAAATCCTCTTCTAGTAATTTTCCTCCTCTCTTACTTCAATAAATAAAATGCTTGATACGATTCTTTAACATTATATTATTCACTCACACATATAACACATCGAGATCACAATACTTCATCTCTAAAATCGCACATTCTCATCGTCCTTCTACATACGAGAGAGTTAGACTGTGTCTGTCTAAGACAAAAAACTATACAATAAATTGAATGAGAAAACGTTTTCGTTTGTCTGAGTCTTACTGCGCATTCATAACTAACGTCTTTGCCAACCC
Source organism: Schistocerca nitens (assembly GCF_023898315.1). Lineage (NCBI taxonomy): Eukaryota > Metazoa > Arthropoda > Insecta > Orthoptera > Acrididae > Schistocerca > Schistocerca nitens. The sequence goes on along the minus strand of NC_064619.1, from coordinate 652,158,993 downwards.
TCGGTGTTTCAATTGTTGTTCTTTAATAAATCTTAATTTTACAGCATCCTGGGGACCTTTCATCATGTTGGGAAGACGTACAGTGTTTTTTTTTTTTATTTAAGTTTGCCGACTGGGGTCGATGCCCTTTATTGTCGGCTTCCTTTTTTTTTTTTTTTTTTTTTTTGTGGAATCTACACGTCAGCTTATCCTATTCATGTTAAAGTTCTACAAGAAATTAAAATACTATATACGTAATATGTGAGTTCATTTCATATTTAAATTGAGCGCGCTAACAATAATGTCCAGTTTGCTCCATTCTCGCAGCCGGCTTTCGCGCTGGCGCACTGGCTGATTTGGCGGAAATAACCAGTTGCCAACGGTCAACATGCTATATGCCACCGTAGCACGTGCGTGCACCCGTTTTCTTGGTGTTGATGTCACATTGAGTGCCACGTGTCGATGAATTGCTGTGGCGTTTGTCTTCATTCCGAGTGCAGTGAGTGTGCTTATTGTTCAAAATACGACTCTGTGGCAGAAGATCTGCATTTTTACGGCTCGGGCGTCATTACTACCCGTCGTACTCGCATTTTCAGCAGAGGGAACCCTGACCAACAGCATCCGTCGATGAGGTGAGTACCTGTTCGAACAACTATAGTTCACTTGGCCATGTATCAAACGTCGTGAGCCACGATATTCATATGCTATTTCGTTCCACATATATTTTCAGGTCACTACACTTGACCGTGCACTTGTTGAAAGACACATAAGCCGACCAAACATTGTATAAATTGCTTGTCTTTGAAGTTCATTTCTTCATATAGAGTTTGGTTACCAATGAAAATTCATACAAGTATTGAGTTACAGCAATATACATAACATGATAGCTTATACATATGGCTAGCATCCCATCCATTTGTTATTGTCTCACTTCTGTCAGCAAAAGTAATCCTTTGTCAATAAATTTCGTGTCTCTGTCTATCTCACTCATACTTTTTTTAGAAGGCTTTTCATGGTATTGCTTGTCTTCATTTCATATCTTCTCTGCTTCTGCCAGCGTCAGTTATTATTCTCCTCAAATAGCAGAATTCGCCTAATAATTTCAATATCTCACTCCCTAATCTAATTCTCTCAGCATAACCTGATTCAAAACGAGTATTTCCATTACCTGCTCGTGTGTCTCGTTGAGGGACACTAGTCATTCCGTAGCAGAATAGAACACTATCCAAATGTGGAATTTCAGCTAAGGTATTAAAAGTAGTGGAATGGAACAGCATGTGCACTGCAAACAAAAATTTGATTTCCTAACCGAAGCCAGGAGATTGTTTTGTAGCTTTCATTTTTTTAATGATGGTGCTATACAACTTTCATATATTTGTTAAGCCCCATATTGATACCAAAGACTGCCATATCAGATACTTTATTTGCATCCAATTTCATTTATGTACCTCCATCAAGCATAAATGACTTCACTGCTGAAGCATTTGTGAATTACAATGACCATCTTAAAGTGCATGTAAATGTGCTCATTTGCCGAGTGAAATGGAACTTCGTCTGAAAACATCATTATGTCGAGTTTCACTTGTGATACAACGCTAATGGAAGCAATTAATAGACAATGTTCTCAAATAGTAACGCTATAGAATGGATACATACATTACCTTGCAGGAGAACCTGGAGTGACAGCATGAAACAACTGTACTTGCTAGTGGTCACCTGCCAAATATATAAATATTAAACAGACATTAAAGAAGGAAGGAAAATACCTATTTAATGTCCCATTGTTGAGGAGGCCATTAAACATGGAGGGCAAACTACGATTGAGGAAATATGGGGACAAATATCTGCTGTGGACATTCAAGTGAGGAACGTCGGAAGTAGCTACTCGGTTGGTAAATTATATGTGGAGTACACATTTTTTTAAAACAAGGCGATAGTATGAGGTCCACCTGCGGATTCTCGCCAGTCAATCCTCAGAGACAAAAACCCGATCTCTAACAAACTAAAGACACTTCGAATGACAGTAACGTAACAGTGAATAGCTGTAGTACTCGCAAAAAGATCCCCGAGTTGACCGCCCTCAAATTATACTCGGAATTGAGAACTGGATGGTGAGCCGCGGCGCGGCTCTCGGGCGCAAGACGCTATCGATTACTCCTCTGGTTGAGGTTGGCACTATGTGCGATCGCGAGCGCCTCCTGTCGGATCGGGTCCTAACGAGGGAGTGAGTGTGAGTACGGCGGTCTGGGGCGGACGGCAGGGGAGAACGGACATTGCGGCCGCTCTCTGAGGCGACAAGAGAACAGTTGTTGTGCACGACCGAGAAGGGAGCGTTGAGCAAGGCGGCAGTCAGCATTGTTTTCCGGGGGACGGAGAGTTGCGGACGTCCAGCGAGCAGACACCAGCTCCGGGAGCAGTGCTCCGGTTTGTGGACGTGACGTGGGTCGTATTTTGGCGCAGTATAGTTTGCTGCTGCTCCCTTTATGCCCACGTGTGTTGTTCCGTCCGTATGTGCTTTCAAAAGGTTACGCTCCGGCTGGAACAGTGGCTTGTGCTTTACGTTCATGCACCCTGACTCATTTGTTTTGCTGCAGGCAGCTGTAATTTCAGAGATTTTTTTTTTCGTCACGATTGTCTTAGCCCGGTGGTGCCTAGTATCCGAGAACAAGACAGCTAACGTGTGACCTGTTGTTTTGGGTTTTGGAGTCCTGGTTGGGCAACCTAGTTATCACGCACACAAATGTATTGCTGATGATTGAGGTTAGTCCTAATCTTGTGGAACTGAGCTTTCAGTGACTGGCTCGTCTGCAAATTAATTAATTTAACCTTTGTGGTGTTGTTTTTTTGCTTTCAATGGTGAATTTCTTGTCATTCATTTGTGTATGTTTTGCCGTTAATGACAACCGTGAATAAGATAGCAAGGTCTTGAAGGGCTTGCGTATCGTGACTGTATTTTTGGCAACTGTTTAATTTGATTTCTTGTTCATCGGTCTGGTGAAAACTTATGCCAAGTTTACTAATTTCCGCCTGTGGTTTGAAGGTAAATCCGTTGGTAAATCTTTACTGGACCTAACTGTTAACTGATCTTGCGTTGAACTAATGCCATTATTAAATCGTTTCTTGTATGCTATAAATTGTGTTACCATAGACAAGGAGACAGGGCACATTCTGTGGTCGAGGGGTAGGCACGGTTGCTGCTTTGCGCGTGGCGTCTTGTCGCTCCCTACCATTTCCCGCGTTAGTACTGGAGGCGTGAGATTTGTTTGCTCGCGGTTGTATGGCCGCTAGTCAGCTGTGCCTTCTCCCGCTTCAGGGTGTGCCGTGTTTCGTAAGGCATACGCCGACTTTCAGTCACTGTTACTCCTGTGTTGCTGGCGGTCGCTTACCGAAACGTTAGTCTGTTTTAGCACAGTGGCCACTGGGCCGTGACGATGTCGGTTGATGACCAGCGTTGGGGCAATTCAAGCATTTTGGTAAGGCATTTTCCTATCTATGCATTATTTAAATGAGAATTCTTTATTGGGGTTTTTCACCTGTTGAAGCTTAACATAAAATTTGTAACTTAGCTTTCATGATTTTCCTTAATTTAAGCATTCTTGTAAAGCAGTCCTTTATCTACGTTTTATTAATTGGTAATTCTTTATTGGGGTTATTCACTGGTTGAAGGTTAACATATGTTTGCAACCAAGTTTATGTCCTTGCTTAATTGAGATTTGTTTAGAGCCTTTATTGCTGGAAGATCATTAAAGCTTGGGTGCTTGTAATTGTGAATACTGTTGTCTGTCTATATTGTGGGCTACCCTTCCACTTCCACAGCCAAGCTGTCCTATCTACCAGTACAGATGGAAGACACAAAGAAAAGAAAAACTCAACGCAAAGGAATTTTCCGAATGTGACAGAAATCGCTACATCTAATGTAAATGTACAGACAAAAGATGATTACAGATTCAGAAAAACAGGATGATTTTTTCAAGGGAAAGAGCATCACAAACTGAGGAAGTCAGCAGTACGTTGATTCACTTCTGGCTGTTATGCAAGCAGTTATTGGCTTGGTACTAACTGATAGAGTTGTTGGATGCCCTCTTTAGGAATATCGTGCCAAATTTTACCCAACTGGCGTGTTTAGCATCAAAACACCACTCTGGTTGAAGACCTTGCCCATTATGCTCCAAACGTTCTCTATTATGGAGAGCTCCGCCGACGTTTCTGGTCTAGGTATGGTTTGGCAAACGCTAAGACAAGCAGTAGAAACTCTTTCCGTGTGTGTGTGGGCATTATCTTGCTGAAAAGTAAGCCTGGTATAGCTTGCCATTAGGGGCAACAAAACGGGGCGTAGAAACTCGCTGTTTTGTAAGGGTGCTGTGGATCTGAGCCAAAGGGATACTGAAGTAAATGGCTCTGCAGACCATCAGTCCTGGTTGTTGGCCTGTGTGGCGGACAATAGCCACATTTGTATCCCAGCACTGTCCAGGGCGTCTCCAGATGGTCTTCACTGATTATCGGATCTCATTTCGAAGCGGGACTCATCACTGAAGACAGTTCAGAGATTCCAGGCCGAATGTGCCCAACACTATTGCATACTGGCTTGTTAGAGTACAGAGGTCAATGGTAGTCCGCACAAGGGGGGCCGTGAGCTCTATCCCCTTTCTGTGTGCCACCATGTTAATGGTCCTTATAATCACTGAAGCACCGTTTGCACGTTGGATCGATGAAAAGGACGAACCTGCGGTTGTGAGTCCGTCTCTCATGATTGCTCCGTCCTCGCATTCTGTCGACTGTCTACGTCGACCGCTTCCTCCTTGACGCTGCGTTCGGCCACGGTTCACCGATGCCAGACGATGTGACCGAGCGGTTCTCGGTGCTTCAGTCTGGAACCGCGCGACCGCTACAGTCGCAGGATCGTATCCTGTCTCGGGCATGGATGTGTGTGATGTCCTTAGGTTAGTTAGGTTTAAGTAGTTCTAAGTTCCAGGGCACTGATGACCTCAGATGTTAAGTCCCATAGTGCTCAGAGCCGTTTGAACCATTTGGTTCACCGATTTCTGCCAACATCGTTGAACAGTGGCATCACACCTATTCAAAAGTCAAGCGATTTGCCGATTATTCCAACCGCCTTCTTTGAGCCCAATTAAACGTTCTCTCTCAAATGGTGACATGTGAGTATACTGTTCAGGCACATGTCTGCTAAGCATAGTTGCTGTCCAAGCGAGTACACGGAAAGAACCTCGCAAAAACTTTATGCCCTGATATTGACATGTCCTCTGTTTACTATACTTGTCAGCGGCTCGGTGAAACTGCGTTGCAGCGTCCTACAGTCACCCATCGACTGCCAAAGTTTACAGTTTTCATTCTCGATCGATACCTGTTTGAATACCAATTTGTGACCCATTTGCATAGTTCCTTCGCGGTGCGTCTTTTCTGTGTCTTAGAGTGTATATTACGAGTCGTGGAACAGATACTGGAAAGACTCGCTAGGAATCATAAGAAGGGGATTGTTCATTGAGATCGACAAAAATTTTATCTGTCCCGAGCTCGACTGTGAAGTTATCTGGACACGAGTAAGCAGCCTAGGTTTACTCAAATTAGCCACGATGGTAATCAATGCTCATAAATTCATCAAGACGGCAAGATGAGATTTTATGTTGGAAATAACACAAAAGCATTTGTTAGCATACATCTTGAACAATGAATTCACAATATTTAGCTGTAGTATGATAGACGTAGAAGAATAATTGACGGAGTCTAAACATTGGATATGGCGTTCTGGAGACATACGTGCCAAGTACGTGTATGAGTAACTGGAAAATTTGGAAATTTGTGGTAAATTCTATGGGACCACACTGCTGAGGTCATCGATCCCTAGGCTTACACACTATGTAAGCTTCCTTAAACTAACGTACACTAAGGACAACACACACACTCACGACCAAGGGAGGACTCGAACCTTCGACGGGGACAGCCGTGCGAACCGTGGCAAGGCGCCGAATACCGCACGGCTACCTTGCGCGGCTCAGTAAGAGAGCCACTGTGATTTAATAACAAAATTTGGAAATTGCCGAGAAAACAGAAAGTATTGGATTTTCAATTCAAAAAAGAATGCATAAATATTGCTTCTACAAAATGATCGATGTACGAATCATAAAATACCTTCCACCACTGTACGTTAGCGAAAAGTCTTTTTAAGAACCGTACAAAATTCTGGATCTACGTAGAAGGGCTCAGCAGGTCGAAAGCTTCTGTTCAGTCACACATCGAGCAATCTGGTGTGGCAATAGATAACAGTAAAATGAAGCTGGCGTTCCAGATTTCACCTTTATGTCCTGCATGACTGTACAGGCACACTATCGTTTCACCACCTGACAAAGTCCCACATAAAATGGGCATCCCTAATGTTGAAACTCAACTGAAAGAGTCGACAGGCCCAGGTATTTTTCCTCTGCGGTGTGACAGGGCATACTCTTCGGCATTTGCCCCTTACCTACTTCATCGCATGTCTCTGACTCAGGTCAGAGCACCCAATTACTGGGAAAAATTGCAGGTGACTCTTATACATAGTGATTCAGCTGCTCCGACCTTTGGTCTTATTCAACGTGCAACATCTTCAAACACCATGCACAAGATTTTTGTATTCCTCAACTTGCTGTAAGCAAACTATTAGTTCTACAGAAAAAATGAACAGCACCTTTTTGTAGGAAATTTAATGTATTTGATCTTTGTACTGGAATACGTTTTCAGCAGAGGCCATAGTTTTCGAATTATTCAGGAGAAACTTAAAAATGTGATCTTTAAACGCGTTTTCTTGAATAGCTGGGAAACTATGGCCTCCAGTGAAAATGTATCCCAGTACAAAATTAAAATACCTTAAATTTCTTAAAATAGGTTCTTGTTCATTTTTTCCTGCAGGACTAATAGTTACACATAGCGAGCAAGAGAATACGAAAATTCACGAGTGACTTTGGAAGGTGTTGCAGGTTGCATAAGACTTATACGTTGGTAGGGGAGCTGAATCACTCTGTGTAAAAGGAGCATAGAACGGACCCACCAAATTACAGAATTGTGGACAAAGTTTAAAGAATTAAGAATGGGGAAGACCCACCATGGTTTAATAACAAAATTCGGTTTGCATCAGAAGTCTTGAATTTATTCTGAGGTAGACTATTATAAAATACCTAGGGGGAGAAAAGCTTGTGTCAACGAATCAGCACTGATATAAAAACCATCACTCGTGCAAAACTTATCTTCTCACGTGGTACCTCACGAACCAAGTATAAAGGGCGGTAGGCAGACTCCATATGCCCATATTTCCGGAAAATGTTTGACACGGTGCGCAACTGCCACTGTCAATGAAGGTCTGAGTATACGGCATAGATTCCCAGATATGTGAGTGGCTCGAAGACTTCTTAAATAATAGAACCCAATACCTTTTCTTCGATGGCTAGTGTTCATCGGAGGCCAAGATATCGTCAGAGTGCGCTAGGGAAGTGTTATAAGATTTCTCTTTGGTCTCTACATGCACAAGCGATCTGATGGATTGTTTGAGCAGGAATCTGTGATTGCTGATGACGCTGTAGTGTACAGGAAAATGTCTCTAGGAAGATACAAGATTACGTAGGCAAATTTCTGTTCTGCGTGCTGGAAGTCTGTAGATGCGGTGATATGTACATTAAAGTTGATGAGTAGGGAAAGAATTGTGTGGTATTCGAATACAGTATCAGTGGTGTGCCGCTTCTCACAGTCAGATCGATTACAAGTCTAGGTGTAATGTCGCAAAGTGTCATGAAATGAAAGGAGCATGTAATGTCGGTTTTGGAAAAGGCTAATGGTCCATTGCGATATATTTGGGGAGTTCTTGGAAAGTGTAACTCGCCTGTAACGAAGACTGCATTCAGAACACACGTTCTACCTGTTCTTGCGTAATGCTGGAGCCCCGCTAGGTCGACTTAAAAGAAGATGTCGAAGCAATTGAGAGGCATACTGCTAGATCAGTTACCAGAAGTTTCGATCAGATCGTATTACGGAAATACCCCGTGAACTCATATGGTAATCCGTGAAGGGAAGATATATTGTTGAGAAAGCTTAGGAACTCAGGACTTGTGACGGACTGGAGAACAGTTCTGCTATGCAAACATGCATGTCCACATAAGGTCGGTGAATCAGGAAGCTTACTCTTGGCTACCTATTGTAGTGGATGAGGGAAAGCAGTCATATATGATTAGAAATTACAAAAAAATGGCACCTGACTGCAAGTTTGGGTATGTGTAATGTAATATCTGCTCAAAATATGAACTAAGCTATAACGGCGTGTACATGAAAGGCTGGCCAATGGGGCAATAAAAAATGTTAAAGAGCAGTTTGCCAGGTGACACTCCAACAAATATCATCATTCTGCCACGTCTGTTTGTAGCACGTGTATCGTGGTGCATGCAGAACATTTAGCGTTGATTTTCAATTTAGTGTATACAGGGTGGTCCATTGATCATAACCGGGCCAAATATCTCACGAAATAAGCGTCAAACGAAAAAACTACAAAAAACGAAACTTCACTAGCTTGAATGGGGAAACCAGATGGCTGTATGGTTGGCCCGCTAGATGGCGCTGCCACAGGTCAAACGGATATCAACTGCGTTTTTTAATTAGGAACCCCCATTTTTATTTCATATTCGTGTAGTACGTAAAGAAATATGTATGTTTTAGTTGGACCACTTTTTTCGCTTTGTGATAGATGGCGCTATAATAGTCACAAACGTATGGCTCACAATTTTAGACGAACAGTTGGTAACAGGTAGGTTTTTTAAATTAAAATACTGAACGTAGGTACGTTTGAACATTTTATTTCCGTTGTTCCAATGTGATACATGTCCCTGTGTGAACTTATCATTTCTGAGAACGTATGCTGTTACAGCGTGATTACCTGTAAATACCACATTAATGCAATAAATGCTCAAAATGATGTCCGTCCAACCTCAGTGCATTTGGCAATACGTGTAACGATATTCCTCTCTATAGCGAGTAGTTCGCCTTCCGTAATGTTCGCACATGGATTGACAATGCGCTGACGCATGTTGTCAGGCGTTGTCGGTGGATCACGATAGAAAAAAATCCTTGAACTTTCCCCCATGAGAGAAATCTGGGGACGTCAGATCCGGCGAACGTGCGGGCCATGGTATGGTGCTTCGACGACCAATCCACCTGTCATGAAATATGCTATTCAATACTGCTTCAACCGCACGCAAGCTATGTGCCGGACATCCAACATGTTGGAAGTACATCGCCATTCTGTCATGCAGTGAAACATCTTGTAGTAACATCGGTAGAACATTGCGTAGAAAATCAGCATACATTGCACCATTTAGACTGCTATCGATAAAATGGGGGCCAATTATCCCTCCTCCCATAATGCCGCCAAGGTCGCTGATGTTCCACTTGTCGCAGCCATCGTGGATTTTCCGTAGCCCAATAGTGCATATTATGCCGGTTTATGTTACCGCTGTTGGTGCATGACGCGTCGTCGCTAAATAGAACGCGTACAAAAAATCTGTCATCGTCCCGTAATTTCTGTTGTGCGCAGTGGCAGAACTGTACACGACGTCCAAAGTCGTTGTCATGCAATTCCTGGTGCATAGAAATATGGTACGGGTGCAATCGATGTTGATGTAGCATTCTCAACACCGACGTTTTGGAGATTTCCGATTCTCGCGCAATTTGTCTGCTACTGATGTGCGGATTAGCCACGACAGCATCTAAAACACCTACTTGGGCATCATCATTTGTTGCAGGTCGTGGTTGACGTGCTTGACATGTGGCTCAACACTTCCTGTTTCTTTAAATAACGTAACCATCCGGCGAACGGTCCGGACACATGCATGATGTCCTCCAGGATACCGATCAGCCTACCGGGTGATCAAAAAGTCAGTATAAATTTGAAAACTGAATAAATCACGAAATAATGTAGATAGAGAGGTACAAATTGACACACATGCTTGGGATGACATGGGGTTTTATTAGAACAAAAAATTCAAAAGTTCAAAAACTGTCCGACAGATGGCGCTTCATCTGATCAAAATAGCAATAATTAGCGTAACAAAGTAAGACAAAGCAAAGATGATGTTCTTTACAGGAATAGCTCACTATGTCCACCATCATTCCTCAACAATAGCTGTTGTCGAGGAATAATGTTGTGAATAGCACTGTAAAGCATGTCCGGAGTTATGGTGAGGTATTGGCGTCGGATGTTGTCTTTCAGCATCCCTAGAGATGTCGGTCGATCACGATACACTTGCGACTTCAGGTAACCCCAAAGCCAATAACCGCACGGACTGAGGTCTGGGGACCTGGGAGGCCAAGCATGACGATTGTCATGCGCAGTCATTGACGTTTTGCTGTCCAGCGCCATCCGTCGAACATTTTGTGAGCTTTGTCTTTTTTGGTTCTAATAAAACCCCATGTCATTCCAAGCATGTGTGTCAATTTTTAACTCTCTATCTACATTATTCCGTGGTTTATTAAGTTTTCAAATTTACACTGACTTTTTGATCACCCGGTACAAACACCATGCACAAGATTTTTGTATTCCTCAACTTGCTGTAAGCAAACTATTAGTTCTACAGAAAAAATGAACAGCACCTTTTTGTAGGAAATTTAATGTATTTGATCTTTGTACTGGAATACGTTTTCAGCAGAGGCCATAGTTTTCGAATTATTCAGGAGAAACTTAAAAATGTGATCTTTAAACGCGTTTTCTTGAATAGCTGGGAAACTATGGCCTCCAGTGAAAATGTATCCCAGTACAAAATTAAAATACCTTAAATTTCTTAAAATAGGTTCTTGTTCATTTTTTCCTGCAGGACTAATAGTTACACATAGCGAGCAAGAGAATACGAAAATTCACGAGTGACTTTGGAAGGTGTTGCAGGTTGCATAAGACTTATACGTTGGTAGGGGAGCTGAATCACTCTGTGTAAAAGGAGCATAGAACGGACCCACCAAATTACAGAATTGTGGACAAAGTTTAAAGAATTAAGAATGGGGAAGACCCACCATGGTTTAATAACAAAATTCGGTTTGCATCAGAAGTCTTGAATTTATTCTGAGGTAGACTATTATAAAATACCTAGGGGGAGAAAAGCTTGTGTCAACGAATCAGCACTGATATAAAAACCATCACTCGTGCAAAACTTATCTTCTCACGTGGTACCTCACGAACCAAGTATAAAGGGCGGTAGGCAGACTCCATATGCCCATATTTCCGGAAAATGTTTGACACGGTGCGCAACTGCCACTGTCAATGAAGGTCTGAGTATACGGCATAGATTCCCAGATATGTGAGTGGCTCGAAGACTTCTTAAATAATAGAACCCAATACCTTTTCTTCGATGGCTAGTGTTCATCGGAGGCCAAGATATCGTCAGAGTGCGCTAGGGAAGTGTTATAAGATTTCTCTTTGGTCTCTACATGCACAAGCGATCTGATGGATTGTTTGAGCAGGAATCTGTGATTGCTGATGACGCTGTAGTGTACAGGAAAATGTCTCTAGGAAGATACAAGATTACGTAGGCAAATTTCTGTTCTGCGTGCTGGAAGTCTGTAGATGCGGTGATATGTACATTAAAGTTGATGAGTAGGGAAAGAATTGTGTGGTATTCGAATACAGTATCAGTGGTGTGCCGCTTCTCACAGTCAGATCGATTACAAGTCTAGGTGTAATGTCGCAAAGTGTCATGAAATGAAAGGAGCATGTAATGTCGGTTTTGGAAAAGGCTAATGGTCCATTGCGATATATTTGGGGAGTTCTTGGAAAGTGTAACTCGCCTGTAACGAAGACTGCATTCAGAACACACGTTCTACCTGTTCTTGCGTAATGCTGGAGCCCCGCTAGGTCGACTTAAAAGAAGATGTCGAAGCAATTGAGAGGCATACTGCTAGATCAGTTACCAGAAGTTTCGATCAGATCGTATTACGGAAATACCCCGTGAACTCATATGGTAATCCGTGAAGGGAAGATATATTGTTGAGAAAGCTTAGGAACTCAGGACTTGTGACGGACTGGAGAACAGTTCTGCTATGCCAACATGCATGTCCACATAAGGTCGGTGAATCAGGAAGCTTACTCTTGGCTACCTATTGTAGTGGATGAGGGAAAGCAGTCATATATGATTAGAAATTACAAAAAAATGGCACCTGACTGCAAGTTTGGGTATGTGTAATGTAATATCTGCTCAAAATATGAACTAAGCTATAACGGCGTGTACATGAAAGGCTGGCCAATGGGGCAATAAAAAATGTTAAAGAGCAGTTTGCCAGGTGACACTCCAACAAATATCATCATTCTGCCACGTCTGTTTGTAGCACGTGTATCGTGGTGCATGCAGAACATTTAGCGTTGATTTTCAATTTAGTGTATACAGGGTGGTCCATTGATCATAACCGGGCCAAATATCTCACGAAATAAGCGTCAAACGAAAAAACTACAAAAAACGAAACTTCACTAGCTTGAATGGGGAAACCAGATGGCTGTATGGTTGGCCCGCTAGATGGCGCTGCCACAGGTCAAACGGATATCAACTGCGTTTTTTAATTAGGAACCCCCATTTTTATTTCATATTCGTGTAGTACGTAAAGAAATATGTATGTTTTAGTTGGACCACTTTTTTCGCTTTGTGATAGATGGCGCTATAATAGTCACAAACGTATGGCTCACAATTTTAGACGAACAGTTGGTAACAGGTAGGTTTTTTAAATTAAAATACTGAACGTAGGTACGTTTGAACATTTTATTTCCGTTGTTCCAATGTGATACATGTCCCTGTGTGAACTTATCATTTCTGAGAACGTATGCTGTTACAGCGTGATTACCTGTAAATACCACATTAATGCAATAAATGCTCAAAATGATGTCCGTCCAACCTCAGTGCATTTGGCAATACGTGTAACGATATTCCTCTCTATAGCGAGTAGTTCGCCTTCCGTAATGTTCGCACATGGATTGACAATGCGCTGACGCATGTTGTCAGGCGTTGTCGGTGGATCACGATAGAAAAAAATCCTTGAACTTTCCCCCATGAGAGAAATCTGGGGACGTCAGATCCGGCGAACGTGCGGGCCATGGTATGGTGCTTCGACGACCAATCCACCTGTCATGAAATATGCTATTCAATACTGCTTCAACCGCACGCAAGCTATGTGCCGGACATCCAACATGTTGGAAGTACATCGCCATTCTGTCATGCAGTGAAACATCTTGTAGTAACATCGGTAGAACATTGCGTAGAAAATCAGCATACATTGCACCATTTAGACTGCTATCGATAAAATGGGGGCCAATTATCCTTCCTCCCATAATGCCGCCAAGGTCGCTGATGTTCCACTTGTCGCAGCCATCGTGGATTTTCCGTAGCCCAATAGTGCATATTATGCCGGTTTATGTTACCGCTGTTGGTGCATGACGCGTCGTCGCTAAATAGAACGCGTACAAAAAATCTGTCATCGTCCCGTAATTTCTGTTGTGCGCAGTGGCAGAACTGTACACGACGTCCAAAGTCGTTGTCATGCAATTCCTGGTGCACAGAAATATGGTACGGGTGCAATCGATGTTGATGTAGCATTCTCAACACCGACGTTTTGGAGATTTCCGATTCTCGCGCAATTTGTCTGCTACTGATGTGCGGATTAGCCACGACAGCATCTAAAACACCTACTTGGGCATCATCATTTGTTGCAGGTCGTGGTTGACGTGCTTGACATGTGGCTCAACACTTCCTGTTTCTTTAAATAACGTAACCATCCGGCGAACGGTCCGGACACATGCATGATGTCCTCCAGGATACCGATCAGCCTACCGGGTGATCAAAAAGTCAGTATAAATTTGAAAACTGAATAAATCACGAAATAATGTAGATAGAGAGGTACAAATTGACACACATGCTTGGGATGACATGGGGTTTTATTAGAACAAAAAATTCAAAAGTTCAAAAACTGTCCGACAGATGGCGCTTCATCTGATCAAAATAGCAATAATTAGCGTAACAAAGTAAGACAAAGCAAAGATGATGTTCTTTACAGGAATAGCTCACTATGTCCACCATCATTCCTCAACAATAGCTGTTGTCGAGGAATAATGTTGTGAATAGCACTGTAAAGCATGTCCGGAGTTATGGTGAGGTATTGGCGTCGGATGTTGTCTTTCAGCATCCCTAGAGATGTCGGTCGATCACGATACACTTGCGACTTCAGGTAACCCCAAAGCCAATAACCGCACGGACTGAGGTCTGGGGACCTGGGAGGCCAAGCATGACGATTGTCATGCGCAGTCATTGACGTTTTGCTGTCCAGCGCCATCCGTCGAACATTTTGTGAGCTTTGTCTTTTTTGGTTCTAATAAAACCCCATGTCATTCCAAGCATGTGTGTCAATTTTTAACTCTCTATCTACATTATTCCGTGGTTTATTAAGTTTTCAAATTTACACTGACTTTTTGATCACCCGGTACATAGCACACGCCCGTTGGGCCTTTTGATCACAACAGCCATACATCAACACGATATCTACCTTTTCCGCAATTGGTAAACGATCCATTTTAACACGGGTAATGTATCACGAAGCAAATACCGTCCGTACTGGCGGAATGTTACGTGATACCACGTACTTATACTTTTGTGAATATTTCAGCGCCGTCTATCACAAAGCGAAAAAAGTAGTCCAACTAAAACATTCATATTTCTTTACGTACTACACGAATATGTAATACAAAAATGGAAGTTCCTATTTTAAAAAACGCAGTTGATATCCGTTTGACCTATGGCTGCGCCATCTAGCGGGCCAACCTTAGCGCCATATGGTTTCCCCAATGAAGCTAGACGAGTTCCGTTGTTTGTAGATTTTTCGTTTGATGCTTATTTCGTGAGATATTTGGCCCAGTCACTATCAATGGACCACCCTTTATATGGTAAGGTTACTTAGCCACCATAGGGAACATTATGGGTGACTAAAGCAAACACGACAAATATTACGTTAAGAAGCGACAGCGATATTTCTCCAAGCTTGTAAATTTTGCTAGTGAGAGTCAGAAGCACTAACAGTGCCATGTGTACCGCTCACCCCAGCGTTGCCAGTTAGCACAGTAGGCGACGACTGTAGTGGAGGCTTGCGACAGAGACAAAGACCACGGTGGGAGTGACCTTTACGAAGATATGCACCTCAAAATCATACCCGCTCTCTGCAGCCTGCCGGCATTAAGTGGTGTGATCCGCCCGACTTATACCTTTGTTCCGCATGTAGTCTTAACAGCACCTGAGGTCAGTGGCAGCCGAATACTCAGTGTTTCTGTTCCATAGTGTGCGTTCAAATGTGGTGTTTATTCTTCTGCAGAGCGATGGGTTGACGTATGTTTGGCAGTGAGCGAAATGCAGGAGCAACAGCCTGTTCGTAGTACTACTCTATTCGGTGCGTGTAAAGTGCGAAAAGATATTCCAAGCAATCTAAAACTGTCGTATCGAATGTACTGACATTTTTTTCTGATCTGGCCCACAATGAAGAAACCAGGAACAATATAAATTTTGCGAAAATTCATAAACTGACAGAAAAGCGTGCGGTATTTCGAAGTAGCTTGTATTAACAGATCAGTAACATCAGCGGAATTTCCAGTTGTTGTTTCGAATTTCCAAGAAAGGTATATAAAAGAGAACCGAAATCTACACAATATGACGATTTCAACAAGGAGCTTGTATGTATACCTGTACTTGGTTATTACGACAGAGGAGGGTATCCAACACAACAGCAGCAAGAGCAAAGTTTTTACCTGCAATGCACTTATTGGATGCGGCACAAATTTCCAACTTTCCCTACTGCCCACTCGCAGCCAATGTCTGTAATTTCTTTGTGTCTTAATAACTACTTACACCGGCTATGAGTGTAACATCTTTCACTTCTGTGGTCAACTTCAACAACGAGCAGGAAGTCCATTATTGTTGTTGCTTGAGTCTAGTACGTGCCAGTATTAAGATGTCACAGGTACCAAGATCCATAGACGGGCAGAAAATCGCTTGCTAAATGATTAGATTACAACAGGCCTGCATTACGTTCATAGCATTAAGAAATCACTGTTTTCATACAATTTTTGCTATATTAAATACAATTTTATCATGTTTCTCAATGCTAGACGTATTTTTAAGGATTACCTAAAATAGGATCCGATTTTAATACGCCTAACGGGATGATATATTCACTTTCAGGCCTGAAAGTCTCCATGATACATCCAAAGGTTAATTTACAAATCCCTTGACATTTACAGGGTGTTTCAAAAATGACCGGTATATTTGAAACGGCAATAAAAACTAAACGAGCAGCGATAGAA
The DNA here is from genome assembly GCF_023898315.1 of Schistocerca nitens. NCBI lineage: Eukaryota > Metazoa > Arthropoda > Insecta > Orthoptera > Acrididae > Schistocerca > Schistocerca nitens. The sequence goes on along the minus strand of NC_064619.1, from coordinate 652,142,666 downwards.
ATACACCGTTTGTTGCAATATGCTTGGGACAACAGTACATTTTCAGGCAGACAAACTTTCGAAATTACAGTAGTTACAATTTTCAACAACAGATGGCGCTGCGGTCTGGGAAACCCTATTGTACGATATTTTCCACATATCCACCATGCGTAGCAATAATATGGCGTAGTCTCTGAATGAAATTACCCGAAACCTTTGACAACGTGTCTGGCGGAATGGCTTCACATGCAGATGAGATGTACTGCTTCAGCTGTTCAATTGTTTCTGGATTCTGGTGGTACACCTGGTATTTCAAGTGTCCCCACAGAAAGAAGTCACAGGGGTTCATGTCTGGCGAATAGGGAGGCCAATCCACGCCGCCTCCTGTATGTTTCGGATAGCCCAAAGCAATCACACGATCATCGAAATATTCATTCAGGAAATTAAAGACGTCGGCCGTGCGATGTGGCCGGGCTCCATCTTGCATAAACCACGAGGTGTTCGCAGTGTCGTCTAAGGCAGTTTGTACCGCCACAAATTCACGAAGAATGTCCAGATAGCGTGATGCAGTAATCGTTTCGGGTCTGAAAATGGGCCAATGATTCCTTTGGAAGACATGGCGGCCCAGACCAGTACTTTTTGAGGATGCAGGGACGATGGGACTGCAACATGGCGCTTTTCGGTTCCCCATATGCGCCAGTTCTGTTTATTGACGAAGCCGTCCACGTAAAAATAAGCTTCGTCAGTAAACCAAATGCTGCCCACATGCATATCGCCGTCATCAATCCTGTGCACTATATCGTTAGCGAATGTCTCTCGTGCAGCAATGGTAGCGGCGCTGAGGGGTTGCCGCGTTTGAATTTTGTATGGATAGAGGTGTAAACTCTGGCGCATGAGACGATACGTGGACGTTGGCGTCATTTGGACCGCAGCTGCAACACGGCGAACGGAAACCCGAGGCCGCTGTTGGATCACCTGCTGCACTAGCTGCGCGTTGCCCTCTGTGGTTGCCGTACGCGGTCGCCCTACCTTTCCAGCACGTTCATCCGTCACGTTCGCAGTCCGTTGAAATTTTTCAAACAGATCCTTTATTGTATCGCTTTTCGGTCCTTTGGTTACATTAAACCTCCGTTGAAAACTTCGTCTTGTTGCAACAACACTGTGTTCTAGGCGGTGGAATTCCAACACCAGAAAAATCCTCTGTTCTAAGGAATAAACCATGTTGTCTACAGCACACTTGCACGTTGTGAACAGCACACGCTTACAGCAGAAAGACGACGTACAGAATGGCGCACCGACAGACTGCGTTGTCTTCTATATCTTTCACATCACTTGCAGCGCCATCTGTTGTTGAAAATTGTAACTACTGTAATTTCGAAAGTTTGTCCGCCTGAAAATGTACTGTTGTCCCAAGCATATTGCAACAAACGGTGTATTTCTATCGCTGCTCGTTTAGTTTTTATTGCCGTTTCAAATATACCGGTCATTTTTGAAACACCCTGTATAATTCACATTCTAAAAATTTTCCCCTGCTCTTTTCATTACTGTCTACAGTACATATTCAAGGTTATTTTTATTCGAATGCTGGACAATAGACCCATGGCACCAGGAGGGCAGAATTAAGACAATTATGTTTTAGGTAACTACTACGCATATTATGAATTTCCAGTATGATAGCGAATACGCATTTTGTTCGTATTGGTTAGGATAGTATTGATTTTGACTGAGTTGCTAGACGGCTGATAGTTACAGATATTCCGTTTCATATAACACAATTGCTCTAACCTATATGCCTTCCTCAGACAATTCATTCATATCGATTTAACGTACATTATTTCATATACAGGGACATGACATTGCCGTATAGCATGTTTATGGAGTTTTTACTTCACTTGGCTTATACCTTACGGCTTAGTAAGCCACCAGACAGGCTTGACGGACGTAAGATGTAATAGAATATATATTTGCCTACATCGGGTACCCAATTCTGGTCCCTTTATTTTGAGACATCAGTGCAATTGTCACTATACTCAGGTAACTACCAGCACGATGACGCTTCAGTGGTGTAAAGTGAGGTGTCTTTCTGACTCACGGCTATCTAAGTGCAAATTCACCTATGTCAAATTATATTGAATACATACCTTAAGCCGGCTATACTGTGTATTACGAATGTAGTTCCTTGTGGTCCTAGTGGCTATTACTATATATTCGATGTTCCGCTTATTATATACATTTAGCATTTGATTAAGCAACTCAGTGGATACAGAATAGTATTTTATCACATCTCTGTACCTCCCCAGAACAATAAACATTCAGTTTTATTACAACGTTAATAGTCACATTAGTGGTTTATATTTTCAGAGCTAATAGCTCACTGTAAATGTCTATAAATTTTAAACGGAAAGTTGATTGCCAACATTACACGTTGGTTTGTAACAAGTAAATCAGAAAATGCTATTTACGATAATATTTTTCTATGACTATGAACAATTAAATCATGGGTCAAACAAGATAATTCTAGTCTTGTATCAATTTCTGTTTTATCATATGACGTTCTTACAGGTGAACATTCACCTAATTTTACACTCAGACCATGTAGCAGATGGGACATAAAATAGCACTCTGTTATATTTGACTGTTGTTTCAAAGTAATATTCACTGCTCTGGTGTTTATTGAAAATACCGTAAATGTTTAATAGAAAGTAAAATTACTCCTTCTATAACTGGTTTCATTAAACTTTTAATTGGTCACCAACATTGCGTAGTGACATTAACATTCCAAATGTAGAAAATAATTTTAACTTAATATTTGATCGTGGCTGTGCGTTATTGTAATTTCGTATATATATAGTGTGACTTAAGCAAAATAAGATTAACATAATCTTCTGATCGAAAGGCTTGAAAAAATGTTACGTATAATTTACAAGAAATGCTGTTATGTTGTATTTGCATTGACGTAATGTAATTATTGGAAAACTTAGCCGTGGGGATGGGACTAATGGTTCTGAAATCGATAATGTAATTAAGAAATTAGAAAACCTGCTTTACTGCCAGAAGCCCCTTCATTTACAATTACCTGTCACTTATAATTACTAAGACACTCGTTTTTCCTCTCTCCAGATGTGAGTGGGATAGGTATGGGCATGAGTGGCGGTGGTACAAGTTATCCTCGGCCATACTCTGTAAGGAGGCCTGTGTACTAAGTACGTCGATAGTACACTCCTGGAAATGGAAAAAAGAACACATTGACACCGGTGTGTCAGACCCACCATACTTGCTCCGGACACTGCGAGAGGGCTGTACAAGCAATGATCACACGCACGGCACAGCGGACACACCAGGAACCGCGGTGTTGGCCGTCGAATGGCGCTAGCTGCGCAGCATTTGTGCACCGCCGCCGTCAGTGTCAGCCAGTTTGCCGTGGCATACGGAGCTCCATCGCAGTCTTTAACACTGGTAGCATGCCGCGACAGCGTGGACGTGAACCGTATGTGCAGTTGTCGGACTTTGAGCGAGGGCGTATAGTGGGCATGCGGGAGGCCGGGTGGACGTACCGCCGAATTGCTCAACACGTGGGGCGTGAGGTCTCCACAGTACATCGATGTTGTCGCCAGTGGTCGGCGGAAGGTGCACGTGCCCGTCGACCTGGGACCGGACCGCAGCGACGCACGGATGCACGCCAAGACCGTAGGATCCTACGCAGTGCCGTAGGGGACCGCACCGCCACTTCCCAGCAAATTAGGGACACTGTTGCTCCTGGGGTATCGGCGAGGACCATTCGCAACCGTCTCCATGAAGCTGGTCTACGGTCCCGCACACCGTTAGGCCGTCTTCCGCTCACGCCCCAACATCGTGCAGCCCGCCTCCAGTGGTGTCGCAACAGGCGTGAATGGAGGGACGAATGGAGACGTGTCGTCTTCAGCGATGAGAGTCGCTTCTGCCTTGGTGCCAATGATGGTTGTATGCGTGTTTGGCGCCGTGCAGGTGAGCGCCACAATCAGGACTGCATACGACCGAGGCACACCCGGCATCATGGTGTGGGGAGCGATCTCCTACACTGGCCGTACACCACTGGTAATCGTCGAGGGGACACTGAATAGTGCACGGTACATCCAAACCGTCATCGAACCCATCGTTCTACCATTCCTAGACCGGCAAGGGAACTTGCTGTTCCAACAGGACAATGCACGTCCGCATGTATCCCGTGCCACCCAACGTGCTCTAGAAGGTGTAAGTCAACTACCCTGGCCAGCAAGATCTCCGGATGTGTCCCCCATTGAGCATGTTTGGGACTGGATGAAGCGTCGTCTCACGCGGTCTGCACGTCCAGCACGAACGCTGGTCCAACTGAGGCGCCAGGTGGAAATGGCATGGCAAGCCGTTCCACAGGACTACATCCAGCATCTCTACGATCGTCTCCATGGGAGAATAGCAGCCTGCATTGCTGCGAAAGGTGGATATACACTGTACTAGTGCCGACATTGTGCATGCTCTGTTGCCTGTGTCTATGTGCCTGTGGTTCTGTCAGTGTGATCATGTGATGTATCTGACCCCAGGAATGTGTCAATAAAGTTTCCCCTTCCTGGGACAATGAATTCACGGTGTTCTTATTTCAAATTCCAGGAGTGTAGATGAGAGGAACGATCCCAGTATATCCATTAAGAAATTGACTGAAATCATGGAAAATCCTAAATTTGAATGCCTGGATGGTGTGCTAACCTCCGACCTCTCGAATACGCGTACTGTCTCTTAGCACTGCACCATCTCGCCCGATTAGCCAGGTATTGTCGTGACTCAACATATTTTATTTTACGAATCAATGCGATGTGGCTACTCAGCATCTTATGTTTATCAAGCATCTACCGTTGTCAACCATGGCACTACTACATTACAGGTGGAAAGTAATTATGTCTTACATTGTGGCTCAGTGGCCGGGTAAGATAAATAAAAATATTTACTAACGTTTCATTTCTATCTGTGGGTGACACCTTCAGAGATTAATAGGCAACTGCATCGAAAGCTCAAGGGCCCTCGAATTACTCACCTGATGATGAATGCGTGATTGTTTATGAATGGTCACGTCATTTTCGAGTAAAGTTTATTTCTGCAAAGTTGGTATCTAAATTTCTTTGCATTTGACGCCCTATTTTTTCTGTTTTCATGGCGATTTAAATTTCCGCTGCCTATGCACGCGCTCATGATAATACGTTGCCTTAGGTAAAACGTTATAACCGCCAACTTATATTTTATGATCGCCAATGTGATAGCCATGTTCCGCCACGACCGACATATTAATATTTTCCAAAACGACAGTTCATTTTACACAGTCTAGTCATGGTGATCTGACCACCACCTATGTTAGAAGTCACAAACTGCGCCGAGACAAGTGCGGTGCGCTATGGGCCATACATGACAAGGGTGTACGACGGCTGCACGAACGTTTACGGGCAAGTAGACGTGCAATTGTTGAACAACTGAGTGCCCATACTAACTAAGGTTACCAACTGTGTATTCTCAACGACCGTCCATCGAACGTTGCTGCATATGGGCCTCCGCAGCAAGCGTCTGTGTCATGCACTCAATGCCGACTGCTATTCACGGAGATAAAGGCAGTAATTTGTAGGTCAGTACCGCAACGTGGGGCGACATGTGGCATTTTCAGATGAATCACGGTGGCAAAAAGTCTTCAACAATCATTGGTAGTGTCCAGGCTAGAGAAGGGAGCGTTATGGTCTAGGTGAAATGGATGTTACAGTTTACCACAGATCAAGCAGTGAATCCACAAGTGCCGGCCGAAGTGGCCGTGCGGTTAAAGGCGCTGCAGTCTGGAACCGCGAGACCGCTACGGTCGCAGGTTCGAATCCTGCCTCGGGCATGGATGTTTGTGATGTGCTTAGGTTAGTTAGGTTTAACTAGTTCTAAGTTCTAGGGGACTAATGACCTCAGCAGTTGAGTCCCATAGTGCTCAGAGCCATTTGAACCATTTTTTTGAATCCACAAGTAAATAACAGATCAGACCGACCCAGCAGAACAACCGTCATGTGACGCAAGTATAGTTTAAACTTAACAGTCTTTACAGGCAATAGTAAAACACACCAAGATTTCCATTAATTTCAATACAAATAAATACATCAATTGAAAAAATCGCTCACATGCAATCTTAGCCATGTCACAGTGAGCATAATTGGAGCTGAAGTACGTGAAAGCAGTGTTCCAAAACACAACCTCAAACCAGTCCTCGGGCACACTGGCAACACACGAAGCAGGAAGCAATTACAATGCTTGGAAGCAGAATTTAGTTCAGTAATACCTTTTCTTCCGGAAGATTCGACTTAGTTCTCGGCATATACGCCTTTAAGGGAGGAAACCATTTTAGAAGTTTCAAAAAATTCTACTTTTTTATTGCATAAAACGTTAGCGTAACTGTCCCAGAATACGCTGTCAAAATATCAAAGCGAAATTCGTGATCGTCCAGGTTTTATGAGCGTAGAACCGAGTGCACATCGGGTACAGCAATTATGGCGACATACTATCATATGATTTCCACGGATGAAAATCTTCGCCACGAGTATTGCCCAGAGGGAGAAGACAGCTGGTGCGAGTGGCAGAAGCGAACAGCCTTGGAATGGAACATGAACCGCACCAGCCGGCCGCGGTGGTCTAGCGGTTCTGGCGCTGCAGTCCGGAACCGCGGGACTGCTACGGTCGCAGGTTCGAATCCTGCCTCGGGCATGGGTGTGTGTGATGTCCTTAGGTTAGTTAGGTTTAAGTAGTTCTAAGTTCTAGGGTACTTATGACCTAAGATGTTGAGTCCCATAGTGCTCAGAGCCATTTGAACCATTTTGATTTGAACCGCACCCTACTCCAGTGCATCCCGACGTACAGAACGAAGTTCTTTCAATATATGAAGACTTGCCAAGGGATGAATTACTGGAGAGACGTTTAGATGGCCACACACAACATGTGAATGAAAGTTTTAATTCCCCTATTGGGCGATTAGCTCCTAAAACTTTGCTCTCTGGACTAAAAGTCGTTGAATTGGCATCGTATTAGCAGCGGGCTCTTTCAATGAAGGAAATTCATCACTCCTGATGGTCATGAACGAGGCAGGAATTGTAGTAGGCACGCAAAGCTTCAATTACGCCGAACAAATGGATAACGAGCACTTCAGCCGGCAGATTTGACTTAGTTCATTGGAATCGAAGGACGGTCGGAAAGCTCGGAAAGCACTGCTGCAAGAGCAAAACGAAGCCTATGAGGACGAAAAAGTATTACTATTTGGTGTTGGAATCGCAGATTAATCGGTAAGCATTTTAGATTGATATTAACTTCCTTGATTTCAAGTTTCCGAGAATTAATATTTCGAACGCGTTTATCTAGAAATGACTTTTTCACATTTGCGTGCAGGCTAACTCAAAAAGTACAGAACCGATCATTATGAAAATTGATAGTACGATTATTTATAAAATTTTCAGTTATATGAACCAACGTGTGAGATGATTTCATGATTTTAAGGGTATTTATCTTTGCATAATTAGAGAAAAATTGGTGAAAATCGAAGTAAATTGTTTCAACGCCTGCAAAATTTTTAATTTTCATTATTTTCACCTGCATTGACGTTCACATTCTTAGAAAATTAGTTATTAATGTACAATCAAAACCTTTTTGATTTCAGATGAAATCGGAATGGCTACACTGCACGCAGTTGGAGAACTGTACTCACAATCTTCAGCGGACATCACAGCATAGTTTTGCTATTTTTGCCTCAAATTATCAAAAAAATTCACAGAACTGTTCGAAATATGAATTAAATGATTTCAAAACTCGATTAAATTCTCATTTATTCTTCCCACCAAAAAATACCAAAAATCAGTGGCACACAGCCTCCTAATTTGGTTTCCGTCCTTAACGGACAAACGGGAGGCTCCCGAAATTAGTTCTACCTATTGGACAACGTGCAATCAAAACACGTCATGACCACCAGGATAATCACCACTGCGTAGTGCTGCCGGGCCCCACGGCGTGGAAAATTTTGGAAATTTGTGGTAAGGGATTATGGGACCAAACTACTTAGGTCATTGGTCCCTAAGCCTAAACACTATTTAATCTAACTTAAACTCGCACAGAACGTGACAAGGCACCTCAGACCGAGCGGCCGCGTGGCTTCACCGGCGTACAACACGCGCAACAGCGCCCATTTCCTTGTAAGCGGTCTATCCAGAATCAGTGCATTCGCGTCACTCCACTACAGCCACTCCCATTCATCGCGCGCCTTCAGCCCCGGAGCGCCACCTAGCCACATCGCACGACATTAAATCAAAGATACGCAACCAGCGATGGATCAATTCGAGATGCGCCACCATGGCCTAATGGGTATTGCTTTTGTGGGACTCCCTGGGTGATCTCGCTGTTCTGGAAGGCTCAGTGAATCGACAAAAGTATGCATCTATCCTTCGTGACCATGTCCACACCTACGTGCAGTTTGTTTTCCTCGGCAGGACAGCATCTACCAGCAGGACAATCCAATGTGTCACACAGCTCAGTGTACGTGCGTGCTTTCGGAGAGCACCAGGATGAGTTTATCGAATTCTGTTGCCACCAAACTAGCAGGATTAAAACACAATCGGGAATTTGTGGGACCACCTCGGTCGGGTTGTTCGCACGACGAATCCCCAACCGAGAAACCTAAAGCAGCTGGTCACGGCACTGGATTCGGCATCGCTCAACATCCATGTTGGTACCTTCGAGTACCTCAGTGACTTACCTTCTGCACGTCTCGAAGCGGTCTGCGCTCCAATGTAGCTATTCGGTTTTTGGTATGAGGCCACATTAATGTTAATGGACAGTGTACATTCTGGGCCTTCTGAGATTTCGACACAGTTTTCGTTATATCTTGCATGGGGGCTTAATTAAAATATAATGCAAATAATTTTAATTTTTTGATTCAGTAGCTGTCTGTTCGGTTACGAAGTCTCGTAACGGTTGGCCCTGACTAGTATTATTACGCTATCTGACTGCATAGAACAATAACAAGAATGAAATGGAAATTTTCATTAACACAATTAATTAATTAAGTCCCCAGCAACTATAAAACCTACGAAACCAAAGCACAAGTGTAACTGTTCTGTGTGTGGAAGTATGACTCAACGTACGCATCTGGCACGGTTCTTCTTCAACAACACAAGAAACTTTAAATATCATTTATACTGAATTAATTAAAGAAAATAGAAATACCATAATTACTCAAGAAAACCAGAATTACACTCTAATACAAGAACACAAGCCAGATGCTTTGTTGACTGAACCTGTAATGACGCATTATTCAGGACATTGAAATAATGAGAAAGAAAAGAAAAGTAGTTTGTTACCTTAATTTATATTGATGAAAAGCACTCTAGACATTACAATCTCTCCACACCGACTCGCTACTATCACATCTCAACAAGAACTTTTCAGCATCACATCTCAGCAAGCACTGCCTACTAGCTCATCTCAACAAACACTCCTCACTACGACATCTCAGCACTGACTACCACGAGTTCTCCCAAAGCACTGCCCACTACGAGTTCTCAATAATCACTGCCAGTGGAGGCGGCGGAACAATGCTCTCTAGCGCGATCTCTGGCGCTGTGGCTCAGTGTAGCCACCTTTCAATCTCTGAATTTTTCCTCCAAAAATGAGAACGAAGCGTTAGTAAATATTTTGATACATCAGCCAATAAGTGCCGTCATGAGAGCCTTCACTTAATAACTAACCTCTTTGTAGACATACAATATGTGAACGAAAGTATCCGGGCACCTGGCTGAAAATGACTTAGAAGTTCGTGGCGCCCTTTATCGGTAATTCTGGAATTCAGTACGGTGTTGGCCCAACCTTAGCCTTAATGACAGCTTCCACTCTCGCAGGCATACGTTCAACCAGGTGCTGGACGGTTATCTGGGGAATGGCAACTTTGTTCAAGGAGTGCTTCATTGAGGAGAAGTACCGATTTCGGTCGGTGAGTCCTGGCACAAAATCGGCGTTCCAAAACATCCCAAATTTGTACTGTAGGATTCAGGTCAGGACTCTGTACAGGCTAGTCCATTACAGGGATGTTATTGTCGTGTAACAACACAGCCACATGCCGTGAATTATGAACAGGTGCTCGATCGTGTTGAAAGATGCAATCGCCATCCCCGAATTGCTCTTCAATAGTGGGAGGCAAAAAGGTGCTTAAAACATCAATATAGGCCTATGCTGTGACGGTGCCACGCAAAACAACAAGAGCTGCAAGCTCCCTCCATGAAAAACACGATCACGTCATAACACCACCACCTCAGAATTTTGCTGTTGGCACTATACACGCTGGCAGATGACGTTCACCGGGCATTCGCCAGACGTCGTTTGCTATTTACCGGCCTGATGTGTGGCTTATGAGAAGCCGCTAGATCATGAAATCCAAGTTTTCTCACCTCCCGCCTGTCATAGTAAATACAGTGGATCCCGATGCAGTTTGGAATTCCTGTGTGATTGTCTAGATAGATGTATGCCTATTACACATTACAACCCTCTTCAATTGTCTGCGGTTTCTGTCAGTCAAAAGACGAGGTCGGCCTGTACGCTTTTGTGCTGTACGTGTCCCTTCAGGTTTCCACTTCACTATCACGTCAGAAACAGTACAACTAGGGATTTTTAGGGTGCGGAATTCTCGCGTACAGACGTATGACACATGTGACACCGAATCACCTGACCACGTTCGAAGTCCGTGAGTTCCGCGGTGCGCCCCATCTGCTCCCTCACGATGTCTGCTGACCACTGATGTCGCTGATATGGAATGCCTGGCATTAGGTGGCAGCAAAGTGCACCTAATATGAAAATCTTATGTTTTTGTGGGTGTCCGGATACTTTTGCTCGCACAAAGACAATGTCACTTACACCCTGTCTATTTGCCCTTTCATTTTAAAGCTCTTCTGCGAACTCTTTTTTGAACATGTCAAGCGTATGTTATTTATCTATGTAAATTTAGATGCAAGTGATTATCCTGTAAGCCAATATTTTAAAGACGCACGGTCGAACGCAGACATTTCCAAAATAATTTGTTTCGTACAGGTACATATAAGTGGTTTAAGCTCTTACACCTGATCATCATTATCATCAACATCATAATCATAATTATAATGAACATCCTCGCCAATGCTACGACGGCCTTTTGTAGTGTTGCCCTTGTTTAGTAGAACATTCCATTCTTCCCGGTTTAGGGCCGAACTCCTCCAGTTCGGAATTCCAATTGTCGCACTGCGCTGTCTGATTTGTTTCTCTCAACTTTTTTTTGGGCTTCGATCCCTCCTGGTTCCTTTAGAGATTACACTGAATACCGTCTTAATCATTCTGTCATTATCTCTAAGTACATATCCTGCCAATTACAGCTCTTTAATATTAATGCAGCTGACAATATCTGGCTCGTTATATAGACTATATAACTCGTTCTAGGCGCTACAGTCTGGAACCGCGCGACTGCTACGGTCGCAGGTTCAAATCCTGCCTGGGCACGGATGTGTGTGATGACTTTAGGTTAGTTAGGTTTAAGTAGTTCTGTGTTCCCATAGTGTTCAGAGCTATTTTTGAACCAAATTCTCTATGTGAGGGTTTATCAGGATAGAATTCTTTGGTTACAGGGAAGTATTTAGTATTAATTTGGCTATAGGTTCAGTTTTCTAACAGCTCTTTCAAGATTTGTAAAGACTTGTTTCATTGCTCTTGGCGTTCTTGAGATTATAACAATATCATCTACTTTATGTGATCAAAAGTATGCGGACACCCCCAAAAACATATTCATATCAGCTGCATCGTGTTGCCACCTACTGCCAGGTATTCCATATCAGCGACATCAGTGGTCAGCAGACATCGTGAGAGAGCAGATGGGGCACTCCGCGGAACTCACGGCCTTCGAACGTGGTCACGTGATTCGGTGTCACTTGTATCATAAGTCTGTATGTGAGAATTTCACATCCTAAAAATCCCTAGGTATCCTGTTTCTGACGTGATAAGTGGAAACCTGAAGGTACACGTACAGGACAAAAGCGTACAGGCCGACCTCGTCTGTTGACTGACAGAAACAGCCGACAATTGAAGAGGGTTGTAAAGTGTACTAGGCATACATCTATCCAGACAATCACACAGGAATTCCAAACTCCATCGGGATCCACTGCATGTACTGTGACAGTTAGGCGGGAGGTGAGAAAACTTGGATTTCATGATCGAGCGGCTTCTCATAAGCCACTCATCAGGCCAGTAAATGCCAAACGACGCCTTGCTTGGTGTAAGGAGCGTAAACATTGGATGACTGAACAGTGGAAAAACGTTGTGTCGAGTGACGAATCACGGCACACAATGTGGCCATCCGATGGCAGGATGTGGGTATAGCGAATGCCCGTTGAACTTCATCTGCTAGCGTGTGTAGTGTCAACAATAAAATTCGGTGGTGGTGGTGTTATGATGTGGTCGTATTGTTCATGGAGGGGGTTTACACCCTTTGTTGTTTTGCGTGGCATTATCACAGCACAGCCCTAATTGATGTTTTAAGCACCTTCTTGCCTGCCACTGTAGAAGAGCAATTCGGGGATGGCGATTGCATCTTTCAACACGATCGAGCACCTGTTCATAATGCACGGCCTATGGTGGAGTGATTACTCGACAATAACATCTCTGTAATTGACTGGCCTGACCTGAATCCTACAGAACACGTTTGGGATTTTTTGGAACGCCGACTTTGTGCCAGGCCTCACCGATACCACTCCCCATGCAGCATTCCTTGAAGAATGGGCTGCCGTTCCCCAAGAAACCACCTGCACCTGATTGAACTTATGCCTGCGAGTTTGGAAGCTGTCATTAAGTCTAAGGGTGGGCCAACACCATATTGAATTCCAGCATTACCGATGGAGGGTGCCACGAACTTTCAGCCGTGTCCTGATACTTTTGATCACGTTGTGTACATATACCAGCACCTAAACTGTTTACACGCGGTAGTCATCCTTATATTAATGTCCACGTTCTAATCATCTTTTCCAAGGCTGTGTATGTTAATTTGACAGTGTTTTCTGTACTAGCTTCCACCAAGGCGATCAGTTTATGAATGTGGCTCTCTTCTTTCAGTACTTCCGCAGGAAATGAGTAAGTGCTCCGCGAGAAACTATTAATAATGTGGCGGCTTTTTCTCGACATTTTGGTGACACTAATTGTTTTTTCAAGTTTTATTGTAATTTCTGTTTTATTAGGTATGATTTAAAATTAGAGCAGTCACTGAATGAAACAAGTTTTTCTCATTTTTAAAAAATTTTGTTGAGTGTCAAAATAAACAATGTGTTTCACCTTCTTTACCGTAAATTTATATCAAGTGAATTCCACTTTTTCGTGACAAATGGCTTACCTGTAGCAACAGGACAACATTGCCGATTATTTCCAGTAATATTTCATGAGACCTGTAGTATATACATATTTCCAATGTTGAAATCTGTTTAATTCATCGCTCGTGTTTCGCTACCAAGAACTTAGGATCTGTAACAAATAAAGACCATAATATGATAATAAGTTCCTTGTGGGACCTACTGATTTGGCTACTTCCTAAACATTTTGTCGTATTAACAGAATAAGCTGTTGTACAATATTAAAATAAAATAGATGATTATTTTGAAAAGTAACTATTGATGCTGGCGGAGGAAAGTTCGTGTTTCAAGTACGCAGTACAACTGGAACCCGATAAAATCAGCTGACCTAATATCAATAAAATATAAGTCACGATTTTAAAGTATCCATAACTCCAAAAATGTGTGACTCGCAGGACCTAAGACATGCCTTTAAGATGAGACACGTTACACACCCATTGTCAGTTGTTTTAAATTTCCTAAAAACTTCAGTTATTTTATTTTGTAGACAGAGTTGTGGAAATCATTGCAGTCTCAAGTATTGTTGATAACACATGAATATACATATATTTTTTTCAACAAATTTAATACACAATAGAAACACCACTTTAAAAAAACTAATATAATACCACTGCCCTTCAAGCAGTTCCATTCTACTTCGTTTTTGTGACCTCATAGCCCCGAAACTGGTGGGGCGAGATGTACAGGGCTATTAGAAATGATTGAAGCGATTTCATAAATTCAGTGTAGCTCCATTCATTGACATATGGTCACGACACACTACAGATACGTAGAAAAACTCATAAAGTTTTGTTCGGCTGAAACCGCATTTCAGGTTTCTGCTGCCAGAGCGCTCGAGGGCGCAGTGAGACAAAATGGCGACAGGAGCCGAGAAAGCGTATGTCTTGTTTGAAATGCAGTCACATCAGTCAGTCATAACAGTGCAACGACACTTCAGGACGAAGTTCAACAAAGATACACCAACTGCTAACTCCATTCGGCGATGGTATGCGCAGTTTAAAGCTTCTGGATGCCTCTGTAAGGGGAAATCAACGGGTCGGCCTGCAGTGAGCGAAGAAACGGTTGAACGCGTGCGGGCAAGTTTCATGCGTAGCCCGCAGAAGTCGACGAATAAAGCAAGCAGCTTACGGAAAAGGCTAAAGCAGAAGCCTTACCGTTTACAATTGCTACAAGCCCTAACACCCGATGACAAAGTCAAACGCTTTGAATTTTCGGCGCGGTTGCAACAGCTCATGGAAGAGGATGCGTTCAGTGCGAAACTTGTTTTCAGTGATGAAGCAACATTTTTTCTTAATGGTGAAGTGAACAGACACAATGTGCGAATCTGGGCGGTAGAGAATCCTCACGCATTCGTGCAGCAAATTCGCAATTCACGAAAAGTTAACGTGTTTTGTGCAATCTCACGGTTTAAAGTTTACGGCCCCTTTTTCTTCTGCGAAAAAAACGTTACAGGATACGTGTATCTGGACATGCTGGAAAATTGGCTCATGCCACAACTGGAGACCGACAGCGCCGACTTCATCTTTCAACAGGATGGTGCTTCACCGCACTTCCATCATGATGTTTGGCATTTCTTAAACAGGAGATTGGGAAACCGATTGATCGGTCGTGGTGGAGATCATGATCAGCAATTCATGTCATGGCCTCCACGCTCTCCCGATTTAACCCCATGCGATTTCTTTCTGTGGGGTTATGTGAAAGATTCAGTGTTTAAACCTCCTCTACCAAGAAACGTGCCAGAACTGCGAGCTCGCATCAACGATGCTTTCGAACTCATTGATGGGGACATGCTGCGCCGAGTGTGGGAGGAACTTGATTATCGGCTTGATGTCTGCCGAATCACTAAAGGGGCACATATCGAATATTTGTGAATGCCTAAAAAAACTTTTTCAGTTTTTGTATGTGTGTGCAAAGCATTGAGAAAATATCTCAAGTAATAAAGTTATTGTAGAGCTGTGAAATCGCTTCGATCATTTGTAATAACCCTGTATATTGAAATAGAATTTAGAGAAGCGGCAAAGGGAAGTTCATAGTGAACATTGTTGTGGTAGATTGTGTAGATCTGCAATACCTTTGATTTGTGGGGAAAAGGAGAGAAGGGGCAGACTGGAGCTTCAAGTCCCGTCGACAGCACGGTCATTACAGACGGACACAAGCTCGTATTACGAAAGGATGGGGTAGGAAATCTGCCTTGCTTTTTTCAAAGCAACCGAAGCGAAATTTGTCTGGTGCGGTTTAGAATAATTACGAAAAACCTAAATCTTCATTGCCAGATGGGGATTTAAACCATCGTCCTACCAAATGCGGGTTCAGTGTGCAGACTATTGCAAGACCTTGCTCGGCTTAAGGGGTTGACACGCTTTGAACATTAGGAAAATAGGTGACTTCTGTGACATTTTTTAAAGTACACTAAAAGTAATGGTAATTCTGTTGACATAGCTATACTCCTTTTGTCCTCAAGTAACCATTCTTGTGTCCACATAGGACGCTTCCTGTAACCACTTTACCAGGTGGAAGGACCCTTTGCAGCCGAACTATTGGTCATCGGCAGGAGTTCTTGAAGCACTCCTGTTCTATACGTAACAAATCATTTTAAATATTTTTTCTATCAGCATAGATAGGATAATTAAAAAATATTTACAAAATGGTAGCATGCTGAAACAAATGTCCTTTTCTTCGCTCACAAGACTGAGACAAAAGTGTGCACCGGAAACAGACTTTTGAAGATATTACGTAAGCACTACGTATGCTGATAGAGAATTCGATTTAGAATGCTGACAACAAATTCCGTTGTCAAGTTACGTTTCCCGTCAGTTTGCAAAATACAGTTTTTAGTTACCTTTTTGGGGTTAAGGTAAACATACCTCTGGCCATTGATCACTGGGTCACACATCAATCCTTTCAAATCTAAAATGAGGCCTTCTTCCATTTTCTTCGTGGGCATGGTGGTCTCTTTGGCGGCTTCTGTCATCCGCTGCTCTGTTTGCGCCATTCACTTTTTATCCACTTTTGTGAGAAGTTATAACAGACTGGTACATTCTCAAATTCTAGCACGTTCATAATTTCCATAACGTCTGTTAGACCGTCGCTGAAATTGCATGTTGGCTTTTTTTCTCACTGTGAATGGTTAACAGAGAGACTTTTACACAAATTTCCCTGTAATTCAATAACTGAGTTTCTGACGAATTTGGGATGAACAGAACAACAAGGTAGACTCTCCAGGGAACATTCTAAACCAAAAAATAAAAAAAAATAAAACTACCTTTTTAAATACTGAAAGTGGACTATCTCCTTAATTTCGGGGAATGTCATCCAGATGCAGTTTGGAAGCAAAGTATAAATACGTCAGATATCAGTTGTTACTACGAAACAGTTTTACGAGTTGTTTACGTAATAAATATTGAGCTATTGAGACAAGTTTTGCTTACCAGTATTCATGTGGCAGAGCGAAAAACTTGATAGCACAATAGAACCCTGCAAACAGAAAACAGAATTAACCACAGGTATTATAATTCATGACATAATACTGATGAAATCCAGCAGGTGAATTTGTGACTTTATTGAAATAGTGGCGAGGCTTTATTTTCATCGAACCCAACCATAAAAAATGTCGCAGTATGAAGGCTATAAAGAGGTTCTGTGTATCGCTTCTAAATTTTTTTATGTTTCTAGTATCTGCATATCGCGAAGATCTGGTCCACCTCTTTCTGACCCAAAATAACACCGATATCACCACCTACATTTCTGAAGTGGCAATACTTGCATCAGACAATTTTGAACGCAAAACAGTTCAATAAATCGTATTTTCTTTTCGGGTGAATGTAGCATTTAATAGTCACAAAGGAGTCAACATTAGTAAATTTCGAAGTATGAGTTGGACGCAGCAGCATTCCAGTGCGCCTGGGAGGAATGTGATGGAAAGCGGTCGTCGAAATCACGAGCGAGTGAAATGCGTCGGAGCCCGGGCAGCCTCGTTGATCTTTCCTCGGCGGACGCGCGCCTTTCCTTTCCCCCTGAGAAGAGACTCGCTGGCATTGATGAAGGGCCGCCGGGAGTCGTCTCGACGGCACTGAACAATCGGACGCCAGATCTGAATTCAGGCGCAGCGAAGCGTGACTGACGGCGCGGGCAAGTGAATGGACTGCCGCGCCCCCTGCTGTACGCTCATGTCCCTGCCTCTCTTCTTCCATTTACCGACCCTCTCAAATCCCACCACTACCACACACTTTTTATGCGAATTTCAGTCACAATTGCTGGCTAACATCCCTGTATATGTTCATCAGCGTATATACTCTGTAAGCCACTGTGCAGTACGTGGCAAAAGGTGCATAGCCATGTCTTGTACGTAAGTACCACACCCTATTATATCCGCTGGTGATATGCTGATAATTTCGATCCATATGATTTTCAGATCCAACGACGGCAACTTAGTTCCCGAAACCGGCCATCAAAATGAAGCTGTATTTGGCGATCTTGTCGGAAGTTTTTATTTCTATTTTTCATATTAAGCATACGATAATTTCATGAAAATAAGGTATAAAAATAATAAAATGCGGTTGTGACGTTTGGAAATAATATAGCACACAGCTTAATTATACTGTGCAAAGCTCTTCGCCCTGCTGGAGTATGTGAAAGCTACATTGCAACCCTCTCTTTCCCATTTATAAAATGAGGACATAAAATATAATGACTTTATCGTTAAAATAGAGGAAAGGGCATTAAATTATTAACATAAGCAAATTCAGCCGTAAGCTGTATTAAATTTATCTGAGTTCAGAAGATTACCGAGGGCGCTCTTGTTTTGATCATACATGTATTCTCTATATCTAACTGCAAAGTTTCTGCCCGTGTCCGATGTCAAAATATATTACAAAAAATGGTTCAAATGGCTCTGAGCTCTATGGGACTCAACTGCTGAGGTCATTAGTCCCCTAGAACTTAGAACTAGTTAAACCTAACTAACCTAAGGACATCACAAATATCCATGCCCGAGGCAGGATTCGAACCTGCGACCATAGCGGCCTTGAGGTTCCAGACTGCAGCGCCTTTAACCGCACGGCCACTTCGGCCGGCAAAAAAATATATTACAGTTTTGGAAGTTTATAAAGTACCAGATCCATGAATTTATTACATATCTCGCCGATTCTATGATGTAGTTTTCCTCCTAAAGTTGCTTTGGAGCGAAAGGCGTCGTTCACTTCAGCTTTTTCAAAACTATAAACGATTTGTTCCAAGTGTGCACCACTGTATGCCACTGACATGTATTTTCTATCACGAGCGCCCTGTTTACAGTCATTAGTTTTCTGTTTTTCCCTCAGCTTGCTGAACACTTTCTTCGCGTTATTCCTTTTATATCCGTTGGCTACCGCCGCTTGCACGATTAGGAGCAGTTCCTTCGCGCTTTCGTAATTTTTGGAGCCTATGGATCGTTAATATAAAATAGGTCTATCTGTGCTTTTTGGGTGGCTGGTGTCAACTACTATAATTATATCTGTGTTCGTCGGCTTTCTGAAGACTGCAAATAAATATTTGCCATATTTTTTGGTCACTGCGAGGTCGAAAAGTAGACGCTGTCCTCTTTCCCGAGCTCTAACGTAAATTTTTGCCAATGATTTTCGCTCCACATAACTTGCGAGAGAGAAACTGCTCTGTATGCCTTGGTACAGGGTCATTATAATTAATGTGTAGCTACTCACGGAGGCCCATTGTTGGCTGTAATTATCTAATGGCAGGAAAACTTTGTAGATACGCTAATGCTTTACCGCACAATTGATTTACGCTCGAAAAGAATTAGTTCCAATTTTGGCTACCACGTGCACGTCTGGCACTGTGCACTATATCACGTTGTGACATCCAGGCTGTCATCTAACAAGCCATAACGTAAAGTGGACAGTATGGCTATCGAGAAGACAGATCGCGCGCTGTTAATGGAACTGTTCGATGTGAACAGAAGCAACTATAGTGCTGCATTGACAGAGTATCAACCACTGAATGGTCTGAAGAGAGGCCTGATGTCGTTACGTGTTTTAAAGAAGAGAAGAATGCAATTCGAAAACAGGGGGAAACTTGTTGTGGCAGCTGGAAGAGGGAGGCGTTCTGTCCCGACGGAACTTATAGACAACGGAGCTGTTGCAGTAACTGTCTATGCAACACAAGTCCCATGTAGTGCTACTCCTCATGCAGTGTCACGAGAATTGTCCATCCCATGGTCAACAGTACGGAAAGTTCTGCGGACTGTTTTACACTGGTAAGAGTGACAGAACCGGTGAAATTGAGGTACTGTTAAAACGCGTGTTGTGCACAGAAGGCCATTGCACTCGCCATATGTGACTGTATGGGTTGGATTCACAAGTAACTTTATTTTTTTATTTATTTATTTATTGTTCCGTGGGACCAAATTAAGGAGAAGTCTCCATGGTCATTGAACGAGTCAATACATGAAATTATAACACGATATTAGAAACAGATAAAATGAAATATAAAAAAAACATTCAGGTGACAAGTCGTAAGTTTAAATAAAGAAAATCAACAATGCAACACTGGAATTTGCTTAATTTTTTAGCTCTTCCAGGAGCTCCTCGGCAGAATAGAAGGAGTGAGCCATGAGGAAACTCTTCAGTTTAGACTTAAAAGAGTTTGGGCTACTGCTAAGATTTTTGAGTTCTTGTGGTAGCATATTGAAAATGGATGCAGCAGAATACTGCACTCCTTTCTGCACAAGATTCAAGGAAGTGCATTCCACATGCAGATTGGATTTCTGCCTAGTATTAACTGAGTTAAAGTTGCTAACTCTTGGGAATAGGCTAATATTGCTAACAACAAACGACATTAAAGAAAATATATACTGTGAGGGCAATGTCAGAATTCCCAGACTATTGAATAGGGGTCGACAAGAGGTTCTCGAACTTACACCACATATAGCTCGAACAGCCCGTTTTTGAGCCAAAAATACCCTTTTTGAATCAGAAGAATTACCCCATAAAATAATACCATACGACATAAGCGTATGAAAATATGCGAAGTAGACTACTTTTCGTGTTGAAGTGTCACTTATTTCAGATACTGTTCTAATGGTAAATAAAGCAGCATTCAGCTTCTGAACAAGATCCTGGACATGGGCTTTCCACAACAGCTTACTATCTATCCGAACGCCTAGGAACTTGAACTGTTCCGTCTCGCTTATAATATGCCCATTCTGCCTGATCAAAATATCGGTTCTTGTTGAATTGTGAGTTAGAAACTGTAAAAACTGAGTCTTACTGTGATTTAGCATCAAATTATTTTCCACAAGCCACGAACTTATTTCATGAACTACATCATTTGATACTGTATCAATATTACACACAAGACCCTTCACTACCAAGCTGGTGTCATCAGCAAACAGAAATATTTTTGAATCACCTGTAATACTAGAAGGCATATCATTTATATAAATAAGAAACAGCAGTGGCCCCAGCACCGACCCTTGGGGAACGCCCCACTTAACAGTGCCCCATTGGGACTGAACATCACTACCACTCTCAATATTGCGGAGAATTACCTTCTGCTTTCTGTTCTTAAGGTAAGAGGCAAACCAATTGTAAGCTACTCCCCTTACTCCATAATCGTCCAACTTCTACAGTAGTATTTTGTGGTTAACATAGTCAAAAGCCTTCGTTAAATCAAAGAAAACACCTAGCGTTCGCAACCTTTTATTTAATCCGTCCAAAACCTCACAGAGAAAAGAGAATATAGAATTTTCAGTTGTTAAACCATTTCTAAAACCAAACTGAACATTTGACAGCAAATTATGTGAATTTAAATGCTCCAGTAACTTTGTATATACAACCTTCTCGATAACTTTAGCAAACACCGATGGCATAGAAATAGGTCTGTAATTGTCAATATTATCCCTGTCTCCCTTTTTATAAAGTGGCTTCACTACCGAGTACTTTAATCGGTCAGGAAACCGACCACTCCTAAAGGAAAAGTTACAGATATGGCTAAGTACTGGGCTAACATACATAGAACAATACTTCAGTATTCTGCTAGATACCCCGTCATATCCATGAGAGTTCTTGGTCTTTAGTGATTTAATTATTAACTCAATCTCCCTCTTGTCAGTATCATGGAGGAGCATTTCAGGTAACAGTCTCGGAACACTTTTTTCTAAGAGCGCTGTATGATTCCCTGTTGGGACTAGGTTTCTAGTTCACCTGCTATATTCAGAAGGTGATTATTAAATACTGTACATATGTGCGACTTATCAGTAACACGGAAATTCCCACTACGCACTGATACTATATCCTCGACCTGTCTCTGCAGACCAGCCACTTCCTTTACGACTGACCATATGGTTTTAATTTTATCCTGAGACTTAGCTATTCTATCAGCATACCACATAATTTTTGCCTTCCTAATAAAAATTTTAAGCACCTTACAATACTGTTTGTAAGGGGCTGCTGCATTTAGATTCTGACTGTTTCTAACGTTTTGATATAATTGCCACTTTGTTCTACAAGATATTGTAATCCCTCTAGTCAGCCACCCAGGCTGCCTGTTTGTGCTAGTACCCTGTTCTGAACGTTCTAACGGAAAGCAACTTTCAAAGAGCACGAGAAAAGTCTTGAGAAAAGCATTATACACTCCTGGAAATTGAAATAAGAACACCGTGAATTCATTGTCCCAGGAAGGGGAAACTTTATTGACACATTCCTGGGGTCAGATACATCACATGATCACACTGACAGATTCACAGGCACATAGACACAGGCAACAGAGCATGCACAATGTCGGCACTAGTACAGTGTATATCCACCTTTCGCAGCAATGCAGGCTGCTATTCTCCCATGGAGACGATCGTAGAGATGCTGGATGTAGTCCTGTGGAACGGCTTGCCATGCCATTTCCACCTGGCGCCTCAGTTGGACCAGCGTTCGTGCTGGACGTGCAGACCGCGTGAGACGACGCTTCATCCAGTCCCAAACATGCTCAATGGGGGACAGATCCGGAGATCTTGCTGGCCAGGGTAGTTGACTTACACCTTCTAGAGCACGTTGGGTGGCACGGGATACATGCGGACGTGCATTGTCCTGTTGGAACAGCAAGTTCCCTTGCCGGTCTAGGAATGGTAGAACGATGGGTTCGATGACGGTTTGGATGTACCGTGCACTATTCAGTGTCCCCTCGACGATCACCAGTGGTGTACGGCCAGTGTAGGAGATCGCTCCCCACACCATGATGCCGGGTGTTGGCCCTGTGTGCCTCGGTCGTATGCAGTCCTGATTGTGGCGCTCACCTGCACGGCGCCAAACACGCATACGACCATCATTGGCACCAAGGCAGAAGCGACTCTCATCGCTGAAGACGACACGTCTCCATTCGTCCCTCCATTCACGCCTGTCGCGACACCACTGAAGGCGGGCTGCACGATGTTGGGGCGTGAGCGGAAGACGGCCTAACGGTGTGCGGGCCCGTAGCCCAGCTTCATGGAGACGGTTGCGAATGGTCCTCGCCGATACCCCAGGAGCAACAGTGTCCCTAATTTGCTGGGAAGTGGCGGTGCGGTCCCCTACGGCACTGCGTAGGATCCTACGGTCTTGGCGTGCATCCGTGCGTCGCTGCTGTCCGGTCCCAGGTCGACGGGCACGTGCACCTTCCGCCGACCACTGGCGACAACATCGATGTACTGTGGAGACCTCACGCCCCACGTGTTGAGCAATTCGGCGGTACGTCCACCCGGCCTCCCGCATGCCCACTATACGCCCTCGCTCAAAGTCCGTCAACTGCACATACGGTTCACGTCCACGCTGTCGCGGCATGCTACCAGTGTTAAAGACTGCGATGGAGCTCCGTATGCCACGGCAAACTGGCTGACACTGACGGCGGCGGTGCACAAATGCTGCGCAGCTAGCGCCATTCGACGGCCAACACCGCGGTTCCTGGTGTGTCCGCTGTGCCGTGCGTGTGATCATTGCTTGTACAGCCCTCTCGCAGTGTCTGGAGCAAGTATGGTGGGTCTGACACACCGGTGTCAATGTGTTCTTTTTTCCATTTCCAGGAGTGTATTTATCGTCTACTGTATCAGCGCTATAAACATCTTGCCACTCTTGTTCCTTGATAAGGTTTACAAGGGTCTCTACAGCAACTGGATCAGCTTTCATAAACAGCTGATGACTATATTTAACATGTGTTGCAGCACAAAAATCTTTTAGAGTTAAAATTTGTGCATCATGATCTGAAAGGCCATTCACCTTTTTGCTAACAGAATGCCCTTCTAGTAATGAGGAATGAACAAAAATGTTGTCTATGGTTGTTCTACTGTTCCCTTGCACTCTCGTTGGAAAGAATACGGTGTGCATAAGATTATATTTATTCTCGGTCCGTTCTTTTTCGGAGAGAGTACACGCAGAGGGCCCATGGCGTGTACCTTTACGCTCGCACGTTATGGAGACCTCCTTGTACAGCATGTGATTCCTTCTCTGGAAGAGTGCTTCTGCATGGAAATGACTTTTCAAGCGATATGGGGCACCATCCCGTGTCACTCGCCCAGTGAAAAATCTGCTTAATGCAGCCTTACACGAACTTGTTGTATTTAGAGGTTTTCCCAAATGCATGGCATACAAGATCGTCTGATCTGAATCACTGCGACTTTTGGCTATGGGGTTGTCTAAAAGAGCGCTTTAACCAGGTGCACGTTTGGTCTCCAGCTGATCTGAAGGCCAGCATACAGGAATACGCTGCTCAGCTGCGAGCAAATGTTGATCACGTCGTTTGACGTATGTAGCATCTCATCGACGTTTTCTGAGCTCATATTCAACAAATTGTGAAAGCGGCGTTAATATTAAAGCAACATTTTGCCTTTCTCACTTGTTTGACCTTGTCTGCATATGTCCTCTTCGTGACGCACTGCATATGGAAACATTTCTATACGTCTTTCTTGTATTCTCTGTGGCGGATTTACAACTGGTGGCCAAAATTGAAACTGATTTTTTTCCATCGTAAACCCGGTTCTGCACTAACGCACTAGAATATTCACCAAGTTTTCTTGCCATACGATAATTAGAGCCCACAATGGACATACGTGAGAAGACGCACTTTAATTGCAGCCTACCGGTACAAGCCTTTCTTACCTCATTCTCATGGTCCCACCCAGTGGTGGTAGCTCAATGATCGCACAGTTTTCGTGGAGTATAGGTTCTTTAAATTTAGTCAACGGGGACCAGCAGGAACTACAACGTGTCTCTTCAAAGGATTTCCGTTTAAGTTCCCAGAGTATTTCTGTTACACTTTCGTAATGTCTATGTCCACCTGTTGCGATTTTAGTAGGGCATGTTTGAAATGGTTCGACGTTTGTTGTCGTCGTACTTTCGCAGTGTTGGTACCTATTGCACGCGAAAATCTTTAGTTTTCCCCCAACTACACGAGTGCAGATTCATCATTACAAGTACCTCAGGAATCACGTCGTCTTCGCCTGATGAGAAATGTTTGTTATAAACACGTCTACTATGTGCGAGTCTTGGGTACTTGGTAATGGTTGGACTGACCGTTGGTTGCTGAACTGTTGTTTTCCGAGTTTTGAATTACTACTGGTCTTATGTGACTAGTAAGTTGGAAATTGGTTGTAACGTTTCAGTGGACAATATATCAAGTGAAAGAGGCTGTAAGTTTATGGTTGTTGGAAGAAATGAATTTAGGAAATACAGTGAAAAACAGCGTGGAGTAGCTGGAGGTGCACAGTAAAAAAAAAAAAAAAAAAAAAAAAAAAAAAAAAAAACTTTACTTATTACTTAAACGATTCTTCATTCAGCATCCTGTTTACTACTGAAGAATGTCATAACCACGAAGCCACTGATAACAGTAGCATAAAAATAGCTTCCAATAGTGTATAACGGAAGCACTCCGATGGTTTTCTTTGACCGGAGCGCTACTGTTCGGTCGAGTAGCTCCTCAATTGGCATCACGAAGCTGAGTGCACCCTGAAAAATGGCAACAGCGCATGGCGGCCTGGATGGTCACCCATCCACGTGCGGGCCACACCCGACAGCACTTAACTTCGGTGATCTGACGGAAACCGGTGTATCCACTGCGGAAAGGCCGTTGCCCGTATAACGGAAGGCTGTTACTGAATTATGAGAGGGACCTGTAAAACAAATTCGTAAAGAAGTTCTCTCCAATGGACCAGAAATTGGGCTTCCAGTGCTAGAAGTCCTGTAAGAACGACCAGTGCTTGTGAGGCATTTCACAGGGATTTCGACACAAAGTGCAAATCCTCATATACGTCATTTTGCTGACGCTGTCGTTAAGACTCGGACAACCTACATCAAAGTGAATGCCTCAGATAGGCCTCACCTTTCTAACAATAAACGCATGCTATGAGTATTTTATCAAGAAATTGACTAGTCTAACTGAACAGTCCAGAGTCCTAAGTCTCTGAAAATTGGAAGGAAAATGTTATATTACCAACTCAACTGGTGTCTTCATCAGCGTGTAGCTTAATCGATCCAAAAATTTACCACCACGTGTAGCTGACCTATTCTGAAAAGTTTGTGCGTGTGCAGTTGACCATTCAAGAGTAGGTAAAATTTTTGATCTGCGATCACTTGGCATCACCTCCTTGCACA
Organism: Schistocerca nitens; assembly: GCF_023898315.1. Taxonomy (NCBI): domain Eukaryota; kingdom Metazoa; phylum Arthropoda; class Insecta; order Orthoptera; family Acrididae; genus Schistocerca; species Schistocerca nitens. The sequence goes on along the minus strand of NC_064619.1, from coordinate 652,116,664 downwards.
GACATCCGTAAGGTGGTGCTGGAAGGGTCACTTCTCCTCCTCCTCCAGAGTACATTTAAACGTTACAGAATTCTCATAGACTTCTAGAACTGAGGGGAAAACCATCAGTTCTTTGGGATATAAAAAGTTTTTGTGTCACCTATACAGTTTAGTTCTTGAGGCATGAAACTTCTCGAAACTGACCATCTCAGTTGTATCAAAACTTGAGACTTTAGAAACTTAGCCCACACCCTCCTGGATAAACTTATGAAACATCTATGCTTACTTTATATGAACGTCAAAGACTTGAACAGTACTCTAGAACTGGTCGTGATGGCGTCTAATTTGAAGTTCTCTTGCATATGCATTGTACTTTGACAGAAACCTTCTAACAACTCCAAGTTTGCCATCTGCATCCACTAATGCTGATTTTACGAGGTTGTCCCACTTCATATTAATTCTTAATGTTACCCCTGAATGGCTACAAGGTATGACGTGCTGAAATGTTGATCTTGTAATCTGACATATAGGTTCATTATTTTTTTTATAAAAGTTATCTTACTCTTATCCATATTTCATGTCCCAGAATTCCCGCTTTTCCAAACAATCGTCCAGTGACGACAGGTTCCCGCGCACAGCAACATCGTCAGCAATCATACATGGAAACGCCAAAACCACAACACATTGCCATGCCTCACAAGGCTTAGCGAATCAGTTGCCATTCAAAATAACCACCAGTCGTCCCGTAACGGATTAATGCAAACAACTGTGGTTATCAAAGGAATATTATACCACTCGCCCTGCAGACTTGTGGCGAGTTCAGTGTGATGACGATGGAGATGGATAGCGATCGTGTACCAATCTCTCCATAGTACACTACAAAGACTCAATAATATTGAGTCCTGGCAAGGGGAGATACGACAATTCATCTTCCTGCTCACAGAATCAATCCTTTTGTGTCGTCTTTCAACACCACCACCATTGTGGATCATTCTTTGTACCATAGGGTGGACCTGATCAGACAAAATGCTCACGTAGTTCTTGACGGTACTATGACCCTACAGAGTAACCGTGGGGCCGCAGAACATCATGCTTTTTTATACGTTATCAGTCTTCTGGCTGGTTTGATTCCTCTTGCGTCAACCTCTTCTCTCATTTAACACTTGCAACTTACGTCCTCCATTATTTGCTGAATGTGTTCCAATATCTATCTCCCTCAACAGCTTTTGCCGTCTCCGGCCACTCGTGCCAAGGAAGGTTTTTCCTCACATCTTAACAGATGTCCTTTCGACCTGTCCCTCCTCCTTGTCTGTGTTTTCCATATATTCCTTGCACTCCGATTCTGCACAGAACCTCCTCATTACTTACTTATAAGTCCACCTAATTTTTAACATTCGTCTTTAGCACCACATCTCAGATGCTTCGATTCTCTTTTGTGTCGGTTTTTCCACAGTCTGTGTTTCACGGCCATACAATGCTGTGCTCCAGACGTATCTTCTCGGAAATTTATTCTTCAGATTAAGGCCTATGTTTGATACGAGTGGACTTCTTTTGACCAGGAATTCCCGTTTAGCCGGTGCTAATCTGCTTTTCAGGTCCTGCTCGTTCTTTCCGTCATTTGTTATTTTGCTGCCTAGGTAGCAGAATTATTGAACTTCATCTACTTCGTGAACATCAGCCCTGATATTAAATTTCTTGCAGTTCTCATTGTTGCTCCTTCTCATTCCTTACGTCTTACTTCAATTTACTCTCAATTCATATTCTCTGCTCATCAGACCGTTCATTCCATTTAGCAGAACCAGTACTTCATTGAGGATAGCAATGCCATCAAAAAATCTTAGCACTGATATTCTTAAACTTTGAATCGTAACTCCACTCTGGAACCTTTCTTTTATTTCCATCACTGCTTGTCCGATGTATAGACTGAACAGTAGGGACGAAAGGCTATATCACTGCCTTACACTTTTTTTAATCCGAGCACATCGTTCTTGGTATTCTTATTTTCTCTCTTGGTTCTTGTGCGTGTTGTGTATTGCCGTCTCTCCCTATATCACACCCCCACTTTCCTCATAATTTCAAACATCTCGCGCCACTTGACATTGTGGAACGTTTCTTCTAGGTCGACAAATACTGTGAACATGTCCTGATTTTTCTTTAGTCTTCTTCCGTTATCAAACGCAACGTCAGAACTTTCTTTCTGGTGCCTTTACCTTTCCTAAAGCCAAACTGAGCGTCATCCGATTGCCCTGACATTCTTGTCTGACGAGTTGGGAACGCGGAGATGTTATTTTCTTCACCCACAATGACTACGCTCAGAATATAAAGTGTCTGCTATATGACGACTTCTACGGGACGATAGACTCTGATCCTACCAAGAGAGTGGAGAAGAAGAGGAGAACACGTCTCAAGAACTTAGATTTGGCATTGGAGGTTATCATGAGCCTGCCACCACAAGATCCCATCCAACTAAAACTTTATGGACTTCCTAGGGTCCTTCACGTCCCTTTACCAGCAATATCAGTGCTCTTAAATGTTTGCAGGCAAAATACTTCACAAGCTTACTAAGCCCCTATGTGGGTAAAAGGCCGCATTTCGTCAACTCTGTGGTGCTTGTGAAGTGTCTCAGCACCTTCAGGTTGGAAGATCCAGACAGTCTCGCAAACTTCTATGTCGATTTTGCTATTTACTAGCGTGCCTCTGCGACAGTCACTACATCTCGTTGGTTATAAATTTGACTCGAACATCAGCGACTCACCGACTTATTCAAGCATATTCTGATCTCTAGGTGCATTCTGTTTCATGACGAATGTTACGAACTGAGTGAGGGAGTTGCAAAGCGCAGCGGACTCTCGCCTATGGTTGCAAATTTGTATTTAGAACGATCCGAAGAAGAAATCCCGAAGTCATCCCGATATTACGTGCACGACACATTTGTCACTAGGCTCCATAGAAGAGACAAGCTGTATGACTTTCTCATACATCTGAACTGCAGACATCCCAGCATCAGATTGACTATGGAGACCGAGGATGAGGAAAGACTACCATTCCTTGACGTCGTGGTCGAGAGCAGAGCGGATGATACCCTGGGCCACAGTGTATACAGTGTGATTTATTCCACCGAGTACAAACTCTACGGATTGATCCATGAGATGATACAGAACAAAAACAGGTTTAATGAACTTGTGTCCGGAAACGCATGGTTTCCGTGCTAAAGAGCATTTATTCAGTCACAGAGACCGCGGTCTAATACGCGCTATACCATTCTGCCACAGTTGCAGTATACATGGTTTCTTCCAAGAGGGTGGTGCTGTTTCTCATACGTCATGCCCTAGATCCGTCTCATGCCTTAGTAATTGGTAATGTTGTGTCCGATTCACCTCTCTTTGTAGTGGATGTGATACAGCTGTGTACACAGCTTACCTACATGGCGTTTACTTACGGAAAGGCAAATGGCAAGGAGCTGCGGGCAGCAAGGTTGCATCAGGAAACCTGTCCCCGCCTACAAAAACCACAGTATTCAATTTTGGCAACAGTGTTTCGCCGCTTATCTGAGACAGGATTGTTTCAGGAAGCAGGAGATCGTGAAGAACGTACCCGAAGTGTTCGGACACCAGACTTGGAGAAAAATGTAATACTGTGGAAGGCGACCGCCGTGTCAGTAACAGGCAGCTCGCTCGCTAGTGCAGTGTAAGCCAGACGACCGTGTGGAACATTCTCTGTTGTGTCTAGACAAGACAGCCTAGACACAATGAGAGGAAGCCGAAAGGCACGCGCTTAAACTCACGCAGGCTGGCGTGAGGTCTGAAACAGGATACGTAATGAATGCTATAAAGAAAGTACGTAGCTTCTGGAATACTTAACTTTAATCCACATTTGTAGAACATAGCTCTTGATGATACATTAATAGAATCTCAATATCAATTGAATAAGGCGCCTTGCTAGGTCGTAGCAAATGTAGCTGAAGGCTATGCTAACCATCGTCTCGGCAAATGAGAGCGTATTTGTCAGTAATCCATCTCAGGCAAAGTCGGCTGTACAACTGGGGTGAGTGCCAGGACGTCTCTCTAGACCTGCCGTGTGGTGGCGCTCGGTCTGCTATCACTGACAGTGGCGACACGCGGGTCCGACGTATACTACCGGACCGCGGCTAATTTAAAAGCTACCACCTAGCAAGTGTGCTGTCTGGCGGTGACACCACATTCTCCATGACAGTTGTTGCTGCCCTTATAACTTACAGCGCGTTCAGAGCTTACTAACGAAGGACTTTCCACTCAGGAGCAGTTTTGTCATTGGTCTCTTTACCAGGCAGCCACGATTCCGGGATTTGTGTCATTTGCCCGGTACAAAGATGAAGCTATCTTTACGCGGAATGGTGTCTTCAGCTTTCATAATACTCATGTGTAGGATGGTATGCAGAACCCCCATAACATGGCCACAGCGGATCATCAACATCGGTGCAGCCGAAATGTGTGGGCCGGCATAATTGGCGACCGTATTTTGGGACCAGTCTTCCTTACACGTCGCCTAACAGGCCGGAACTATTGCCGTTTCTTACAGTGACTTTGCATCCCCTGCTGGAAGAAGTGCCATTGATGATTCGAAGGGTTACGTAGCTTCTAAATGATGGTGCTGCGGCCCACTTCGTCGTTAACGTCCTGACGCATCTCAATCGCGTCTTCCCTGGTCGATGGCTCGGACGAGGGGGTCCAATTGCATAGGCTGGTCTTTCACCGGATCTCAACCCGATCGATTTCTGGTTACGGGGTCGTCTCAGATGTATCCGGTATGCAGAGCCCATTCCAGATGTCCAGACACTGGAGCAGTGTATTCATGCTGCCTTTGACATTGTTCCGATGCAGCCTGGTCGATGTAAGCGTGTGAGAGAGAACATGCTATGGCGCGTACATGCAAGCGTTGAGACACATGGCAACCGTTTTCAACAAATACAGTTAACTGTGGCTGTATGGTACAGGGCATATTGCCGGCCGCGGTGGTCTTGCGGTTCTAGGCGCGCAGTCCGGAACCGTGCCACTGATGCGGTCGCAGGTTCGAATCCTGCCTCGGGCATGGATGTGTGTGATGTCCTTAGGTTAGTTAGGTTTAAGTAGTTCTAAGTTCTAGGTGACTTATGACCACAGAAGTTGAGTCCCATAGTGTTCAGAGCCATTTGAACCATTCTTTACAGGGCATATTAGACCGCAGTCTCTGTAAGAATATATGAATGAATAAAAGGTCTATAGTATGGAAACCACGCATTTCCGAACATAAGTTCATTAGACATTCCTTGCACAGCATCCTCTCATTGATCAATCCATAGATTTTGTACACGGTGGGAAAGATCACCCTGAATAGAAAGAAAATCACATTCGTCTGTGTTTCCACGCAGACAGCTGTCACCATCCTACACAGAGGAAAGTAGTGCAGAAAACGCTAGCACACAAGGGATGAGCGGGGGGGGGGGGGGGGGCTCTGCGCCGCACCACTACGGTAAAACATTTGAAGATGGGCGAAGTTACGGAGGAAATGGGAGCTACTGTCATTATATCGAAGACCAGCGCGCTATCACGAGAAATCGAGCACATACCGAGAGAACACAGAGTGAGAACTATCGTTATTCCGCCCAGTTTTTTTTACCTTTTTTCCGTTATTAAAACAACCATATATGTACATAAGCACAAAAACAAAATATTGAAGTGCTGGAACTGATTCAACACGAATTGTATCCTACAACAGACTGAAGAACACATTTAAATATAGTGCCATTTGTAAGCTTACAAAATAGAACATAAATAGTAAACTGACAATAGCCTCTTCTGTCCAGACAGAGACATAGATCCGAAACGCAAACATATATATAATTGATCGTCTTAACTGGGATGACAGTTCTGTCATTTGATTCATAACCGTCCAAACTCAAAGTCATTTGGAGCACACAAACGGATAACAAGAGATGCACAGGAACATAAATTAATGAAAACGTCATAATGAAGTAAACACCACTGAGAAGTCGGGAGTAGTCCTAGGAACTGGTATAACCCCTTATTCGTTGTGTATTTTGTTCACTACATAGTCTTGCATGTGATTTGTGTCCTTACCAGCCTCGAGAATTACCCTACGCCTTGTTTTTCAAAAATTATGTCTAACATGTTAGCAAACATCTTCCTGAAATTTGGGTAACGTTTCATCTTCCAGCTTGCCGTTCTCATGTAAGCCTCGAAACTAATGAGATTATCTTCACTATTGTGGATGATGATATATGTCACAAACTGTCCTAACATCCACATCACGGTGTTGTCCTTGGTAGCGGGAAAATGTTTCGTGTCCGGCCAGAGCAGGATGTCGGTGCAGTGGCTGGCTGGGCTGCTGCGGGTAATCAGGCCCAGCCTCTGCTGCACCCATTTCCAGTTAATGAGATGACCGCCACAAGTGAAGCGATGGCGTAAGGTGTCGACCAGGCCACAGCGGACGCATTTATCACTGTCACTTAAACCGATTCTATGCAACCTTTCATTAGTGGGTATAACATCGTTTGCCACTTTATACCATGTGGACGCCACTTCAGCAGTGTGGACGGTTAAACTTATGTTGTCCCAAACTGCCTTCCAATGAACACTCGGGTATTTAAGTTCAATGGGATTCCGGACTATTGGAGATGTCCATCTTTTTAATAACAGGTGCGTCGTCGGTAAATCCTGCGTGAAATAATGTCCATCAATATAGCTTACTTCAAGAAAAAACTGCTTGACATGTCGTAGTTTGTAATGTATTTTACCTACATCAATGGCTGGATGCGTATCGGTGGGTTGTAAGGTTCGGAAGAGCCAACTGGTTACGCTGAGAGGTTCCTTGTCCAACAAATGGGTGATTCGTTTAATATATAACGCAGTACACTTTCAGTTAATGTCAGGCATGTTTAGTCCGCCGGCCTGTCTGGAAGACGTCAGCGTGGTGTATTTCACTTTGAACAGATGCCCTTGCCAGATAAATCTATTAGAGGGTTTCATCACGTGTTTGGCCTGCATCTTGGGGACTGGAAATAGTTGGGCCATATAGTATGCTTTACTGAATATATAACTGCTGAGGAGTCGTATGCGTTGGAGAATGTTAACGGACCGCCAATTGTTTTCATAGATGGCACCCTGCATTTTATTGGTGACCTGCTTCCAATTTTTTGCATTCATTTTTAGCGGGCATTTGTCGATAATCATCCCCAGAGTGGTGTGGGTTTCGACACGCTTCGCTCAAGGTATAATAACTGCGTCGAATCCTCGAATGTTGACAAAGGTGCATTTACCGGCGTTGATTTTAGCACCGGAAGGACGACAGTACTCGTCCACCGCGGTCTTGAGGGTTGATACGTCTCCGTCGTTGCGCAGTAACACTCCGACGTCGTCGGCGTAAGCACGAACCACGAAGGACGTCCCGGCGATCGAAAGGCCTGCAAGTTTGTCATGAATAGAGCGTAAGAGCGGCTCGAGCGATAAAACAAATAACATCATGGAGAGAGGGCTCCCCTGCGGCACTCCTCTTTGGACCTCGATGGGTTGAGTAAGCTGTCCATTTACGCTGATTCTGGTTGTAATGCCCGTGACGAAATGTTGCACAACATTTATAACCCGTTGCTCAAAACCACAACGCTGCAGTAGCTGTAGGAGGTACTCGTGGCGGACGCGATTAAAAGCATTGCAAAAGTCGATAAACAGCAATGCGAGATTCACGTTAATGACTGACGCTATGGCTATTACATCTCTATATTCCGAAAGGGGCGTCATAATAGTGTGACCAGGGATGCATGATTGATGGTTGAGAATCACTTGCTTCATTAACGGAGACAATCTGCTGTTGAGTGCTCTGGCGAAGGTTTTGTAATCAAAATTGAGTAAAGTAATAGGTCGGAAGTTATCTAAGGTTTTTCGGTGTTTGCTTTTTGGTATCAATACAATTCGGCCTTCCTTCATTTCGGCCGGCACGTCACTCCCTCGCATCACTTCATTGAGAACATCTGTAAATGCGTGTCCGATTATGGGCCAGAAGCGCACATAAAATTCCCGTGGCAAACCATCAGGGCCAGGGGATTTTTGATGGCGAGCCAGAAATAAGTTCATGGACTTCGTCTGGAGCAAAATCGTGTACGACCGCCGAGTTGTCCGCAGGCGTGACTACAGTGGCCAGAGCACGCACGATATCGCCGCCGTCATCACCATATGCATCGCATTGCGAGTGCAGATCCGTGAAGTGCCGGTAAACTGCAGTAAGAATATCACTCTGTCGGGTTAAACGGAGTCCATCATCTGTGTCCAGCTCCCCGATAAAAGCTCGCTTGCGATGAGCACCATGTTTTATGAGGTGGTACAGCGATGCAAGTTCGTCCTCTTGAAGCGATTTTGCTTTAGATCTGATCTTCAGTCCTTCAAGCTGCGTTCGCTTTATGCCTATAAGCTTAGCCTTTATTTGTTTGATGGTCGTCAGCTGTGTGTTGGTTGCTGTCGTAGTCGCATACAACTCTCGCAGAATTGTTTGGTAAAAATCAATCGTGCGTTTGACATCTTGCGCCCGTTGCCAACTGTAGTTTCTTAAAGATAATCGCATTTTCACCACAGCATTCCACCAGGCTATCTTGCTCGGATATCTGCAGCATTGCTTGAGACAATCCGCCCATGTCGTGGAGATGACATCTTGTAGCAAGGCATCGGCGAGAATAGAAACATTTAGGCTCCACGGAATCCTATGCCATTTAGTATGCTGTTTGGCCAGATTTATCGTGACACAGAGGGCGCAGTGGTCGGAGAAGCTAGTCGGAATGACATCGGCGTCCAGAACATGTTGGCAAATGTTCTCAGAGATGTACAAACGGTCTAGGCGGCTACATGCGGTGGTGGTCAGGTACGTGTACTTTACCAGGGTAGGAACTTTTAGTTCCCACGCATCCTTCAGCTGCAGGTGACGCACCAGATCATGTAGTTCCCTACAGTAATTAAAGTTTGGCGATTGGTCTTTCCTGTGGATCACACAGTTGAAATCACCACTAATTATCAACTGGGTTGGGTTGCGGCGTAGCAAGTATATGATGTCTTGTTTAAAGAAGTTAGTTCTTTCTGATTTTAAGGTCGTTCCAGATGGAGCATAGATATTGACGAGGGTGATGTCAAAAATTTGGCAAGCTATGCCTCTACCGGAGTCCAACATTTCTATATTGCTCACTGGGATTCCGTCTCGTGATAGAATGGCCGTACCTGTACCCCCGTCCGCCACGGTGTTTACGATTGTTGCAAATCCTGATACATGAAAACTTAAGACAGACACTTCCTGTAACAGAACTATATCAGCTTCGGACTCATAGATAAACTGCCGTAGCATAGCTAATTTTAAATCTGTCCTAACTCTATTAATGTTCAGGGACAAAAACTTATAAGCTTGACTCATGATCGTCCGAGACTTGTGGGTGATGGGAAGCGTAGGAAGCCCAGTCCATCTCACCGTCGGACTTCGAACCTACATCCGCAGGTTTTGTACCAGTTTTTGCGCTGACTTTACTCTTTGAGTTACTTCCAGCCACGGAGTCCTTTGGTTTAACTTTATTTTGCCGTCGCAAAGGCGTCCGAAGTGTCATTGAAGACGGCAGAGTCGGCGAGTGATGGCTGTAAGCAGTATGTGAAAGTCCTTGCTTCGGAACGGGTGACGGCAAGTCCGAAGACGCGGCTTCAGTAGGCTCACTGTGTTTGTTTCGAGCCGCACTGGCTGTTTGTATGCAGCTGTCCGGGTCCTCGTGTTGTTTGGAAGCAGTTTCGAGGTGGCGGCTGTTTATGTTATGCTATACACCGCGTGCTTCATCCGCCGTGTTTACGAGTTGCAGTTGACCGACTGCCGCCTCTTGTGTGTTGGCCACCTGCGGCGAGTCGGCAAGCGGCATCGGAACGGATTGCTGTAAACACTCGGCTGCACCCGTATTGACAGTTTCTGAGTTGGGCGGTTGAATGGGAATTTGGCGGGTCGTAACTGAGCCATCCGACACATGCGTGTCCTTTGTGGAGGCCCGTGGCACCGCGTCATCGGATTGATTTTTTACTACCTGTTCGCCGGAACCACTACTGTCACTTATAGTACGTCGTCGTTTGTTACCGACAGATAATGCAACACCGGTGGCTAAGGGGTGACCGGCCACGGGTTTTTGAGGCAACGGTGGGAAGGTGCTGTTACCGAGATCGTTGTCCTCTGACGCAGATGCACTCGGTTGGGAGTCAGTCACAGAAGGCTTCTGATTTTGAGTTAGGACATCAGCCAATGTTAATCTCTGTCGTTGTTGCAGATTGTTTCGAAGTACGACAACTCGCCGTGGGCAATCCTCTCGTAAATGGCTACTCGTGTTACAGATAAAACAAGTGCCTACTTGCCCCTCGTAAATGACATGAGCCTTATAACCACAAACCATTACATAGGGTGGGATATTGACTTTAACTGAGCGAACCCCACTATAACATTGGAGTTTGTGACGGCTCGACCATTTTTCGTTTCTAATGTCGGATGTCACCGTATTTGGCGAGGACATCTCTAAGAAAACAATTCTCAACAGGTGGCAAATTGAACACTCGAACTTGTTTATACTTAATTTCAGCGTTAGATATTGAAACTGTACTCACCGACTGATCACGATGTCGGAACTCTGCTTTCCCACCAGTATTCACCAAAATTTTCTCCAGTTGTATCTGGTCTAAAAACTTCACAAAGAAACAGTATTCCGCCATGTCATAATATGCTGTGTGGACCTGATCGGATGTGATGCCAATAATATCTACTATCCAGTCATGGATTTCTAGAGAACTCGGTTGCACATTCCTCGAAGATTTCTCAAATGCAAAACACAGGGTATTCTTACGAGGTACACTGGGAGCCATAACTGCACTATATGAGCGGTCGTGACCGCTGTGAGTAAATTAAGAAGCTTGTGTACGACGGTAGTGAAGGAACACTGAGAATATCACAGCTCACAATCCAAGAATTATTATAAACACGGACTACGCGGAAGTACCGACACGTCCGGTCGCTGTCGCGTCCCAAGCGGAACTAAGTAAAACACAGGTATTACTGGCAACCATCAAAGACGACCTCTACTAATGGAAGGACGGGAAGTACCACAGTCCGTGCCACTGTACCATTTGACCTGGCTATGGTTCCACTAGGCCGAGACTACTGCAGTATCATTAGTATTTTTCAAAGTTTCATTATTCTGCAATAATCAAGTTTTCAAAGATCACTAGCAATCATTAATACTTTTCAAAATGCGTTCCGAACGTGGTTCGACGTGTTGTTCGCCTCAAAACCGAGTGATTTCTATAACTGCGGAGTCGTTGGCAGACTGTTGTAAATATATCAATGGTGAGAGGTGAGTGAGGTGTCTGTGACGTGAATATGTTACGTTTATTAAATTTACATAAAAAAGCTACGAACTCATGCATCAACCCAGTGCATTCCTAAGAGACTAACTGTTATTTTTCTACATAAAATCTGTCCCTTTCTACTGCCTTACGCCACTGCTAAACTAAAGCCTGCATACCTGTCACAGTAGACGTCAGAGGAGCCACTGTCTAGCAGGCTTCACAAGGCAGTCACTGTCTTCAAATCTTGTTCCGCGAAGGGATTGTTTCAGTATACCAAAGAGGTGGCAATCGGATGGTGCCACATCTGGGCTGCAGAATGAGTGTTTCAGTGTTTGCTTGTAGGCATCTATGTACATTCTCAGCACCCTCCTGGCCAAAAACTTTACTGATTTTAGCTGTCTGAATATTCTGTACGCACTAGCTTCTCCTACTTCCATTACGATTAACAATTGTCAACCAAAATCAGACAGTGAATGCACTACACATTATAAATGTCCGTCTACTGACTGGTGTGAGTCTGTGGGGGAGGCCTCAAGTCCTGGTGTGCACACGTCCACCAAGTAATTTGCTTGCCCAAAGATTAACCATACTGTAAATAAGAGCGTCGTCCCCACCCACCTTATTCAGGCTCCATTTGTCACTGTATAATCTCACAACAAGAAAACTCTACAACAGGATGTTGCTTCAGATGAAGATAAAGTGTAACAGCCATTTGACAGACTGCTGCGGCAGTAGAGTTGCAGAAACGTGGTGGATTAAATTTGAGTACAAGCAGAAAAATGTTTCTATGACCTCCACGAATAGCAAAGATCTACAACTGAGCCATGTACGGCTCGCGTTCATGCCGTTGTTTCTTTGGCACTCTTACATCGAGTGTCGTTTTGTTTCTTCCTTACTTACTGGCGTAACCAAGTTGCTGGCTTGCCTCCTTGAGTGGCAGCAGCAGTGCTTATCGATATTAGTACTGTCGTACTGTCTTTGGTGTGACCGCTAGTATTTCCAGGTGGCGTTGTGTATGCTGGTGGGTCGGTTGGGACGGAGCAGCTAGCAAGTCTCTCGGGACAGAGGAAGAGCAGAAGCTAAATTCTCTTGAAATCTGGTGCTACAGACGCATGCTCAAAATAAAATGTATCGACAAGTTCACAAACGGTTCTGGAAAGAGCAGGTGAGCAGGTGAGAAGAGAAGCTTCTGGAGTTTCATTGCTAAAAGAAGAGTGCAATTTACAGGCAATCTATTAAGACATAAAGGTGTCCTGAAAACAATCATGGAGGGATATGTCGAGGGAAAAACACCAAGAGGAAGACCACGGCCGAGGTACATGGACCAAATCGTGAAAGATGTGGGATGTAACACCTATAAAGAAATGAAGAGGAAAGCTGAAAGACGCACAGAATGGAGACAAGCTGTCATTGTAGCTGTTGCAAACCAGTCCTTGGATTGACCACTACAGAAGAAAGAATTCCATCTGTTTGGCCCACTCCACGGCAAAAAGTACTTGGATGAGGGGGACATCATCGACGCAGCAAGACGTTAGCTCCGTCCGGTAGAGATACCATCAGGGCACACGGGCCCTCCCAGTAAGGTGACGTAAGGTCGTCGAATTGAACGGAAATTATATTGAGAAATAAGGTTTGATAGCCAAAAGGGTGGGGAATAATATAGCGTACTGGAATCGTGATTAAAACCAACCTGCTTTCAGAAAAAAAATGTATTGCAGTACTTATTGAACGCGTATCGAACATTGTAGAGTTCGACACTTCGGAATAAAAATAACGAGAAGTCGGCGTCTTCGCAGATCAATAGGACAGAAATTGACGAGATAGACAAGTGACGAAAGTTAGACAGCTGATGTTCCCCGATTCCTCAGCCAGTTCTATTGTGCTAATGGCGCACAGATTCTCAGCGTCTTCGGATTTCGTGCATCACGGCAGCCACGGCGGTAGATGGCCGGCATGCAGACGAGGCGAAAGTGGTCGGGGAGCACAGGTCGATGACGCTACCACGCCGAACCGTGGGCGCGGCGCTCCGCCTCCGCCAAGCTCCAATTTATTGAAAGCGTGAAGTCTGCACCGCGGCAGTAGTTACGCGATGTAGAGTTTCCTTCCGCGATCCGATCGGAGGGAAAGGTCCGAGTCCCTTACGAGTAGGAATGTTCCAACATTACTCTTACGATTACAAGTACGAGGAGCGTTCAGTAAGTAACGCAACACGTTATTTTGCTGAAAACCTGTTGGTTTTGTTCAGGGTTCCATTACACCATATTATTCACCACTGCGAAACCCTATTTTTCAACATTACCTCCGATCAGTTCGACGGCCTTACACCTTCTTTCTGGAAGGGTCTGTATACCTGCATGGTACCACTATATTCGTCGATGTAAGAGCCAACGTCTTGCAGCATCAATGAACTCACCATCGCTCACTTACTACATCCTGCAGAGTGCATCGCTCATTCGACCAAAAAGATGGAAGTCGGAAGGTGTGAGATCCAGGCTGTAGGGTGGATGAGGAACAACAGTTTTGTGAGCTCTTCTCGGGTGCGCAGTACTGAATGAGGTCTTGCGTTGTCATAGGGAGGAAGAAGTTAGTTCGCATTTTGTGGCAACGAACATGCTGACATCGTTTCTCCAATCATCTGAGGATAGCACAATACATTTCAGGGTTCATCATTGCATCAGGAAGGAGGACGTTAAACAGAATAGCCCGTTCAGAGTCCCAAAATACATTCGCCATGACCTTACCAACTGACGATGCGGTTTTGAACTTTTCCTCACGGATGGTCCTCCTTTGCTCCATATGGTCTTCTGTTAGGTGGCGAGAAACCCAGTGACCAACACCTTTAACTAACACAAATGGTTGACGAGTGTCTCAGCACTAAAAAGAGAGACGTCCAGTTCTGCAGCTAGGTGTCTGATTGCGATCTGCCGATCACCTCGAATGAGAGTGTCCGCACCGTTCAACACTGCAGGAGCTACAGCTGTGTGTTGCCGGCCGGCACGCGGGAGACAGGAGAGATCAGCGCGACCTTCTGGCGTAGAGGTCAAACGCCTAGCCCAACGACTCACCTTGCTTTTGTTCGCTGCCAGGTCTCCATAGACATTGTGCAAGCGCCTATGAAAACTTGCAATGCTCTGGTTTTCCGACAAAAGAAACGTAATGAAAGCTCTGTGCTTGGAACAATCCTCCGTTACAAACACCATTTTGAAGGCTACGCATAGCGCCCTTACGCATCAGAAATTAATGAAACTATAGACGCTGAAAAATATTCCAAGACGTCCCACAACAAATTCCAAATTCAACCAAAATTAGCCGAGAAATAAAAATGTGTTGCACTGCTAATTGAAAGCCACTCCTTGAAATTTCCGTTAGACACCTATGGAGTCGGTATCGATGATTTGAGTGTCACAAGAAATATCATAACATCCGTATCTGAAATTTCGAATGATTTTGGGGAAAATAAAACCCTTTCACTAATAATAACAAATGCCATGTGAAAGGGGCTCCCGTCGGGTAGAACGTTCGCTGGATGCAGGTCTTTCGATTTGACTCCACTTTGGCGACTTGCGCGTCGATGGGGATGAAATGATGATGATTAGGACCACACAACACCCAGTCCTTGAGCGGAGAAAATCTCCGACACAGCCGAGAATCGAATCCATTCCCTTAGGACTGACATTCTGTCGCGCTGACCACTCAGCTACAGGAGGCGGACAACCTTTCCACTAATAGTCATTTAATGGAGTCACCAGTCACCGCCTGGTAGAATTATTTCATACGGAAATGTGAAAAACGAACAAACTCCATTTCATTCTAGTATGTAGAACAAAATGTCACTGCTAACTTAATTTGCGCTGTGTTTAATTAATACATCATACAGTGTGTTCCAAAAGGTACCTTACAATTTTAGTGATATTTAACTCGACTTAGAATTCACTGAGAGAAAGAAAATAAAGTTTGTGTAACGTACCAACTCAAAAAGTGTTCTTATGTATGGTAATGTATAAATGGTTTGTCTTTTCAGGTGAGAAGAACTACACAACTGGAAAAAGGGTGGTAGGAGCTCCGTAAATGAATCGAAGACTGGAGTTTGTGCAGGTAAAGGCACAGTGTACTTTTTCGTTTATTGTTTATTCCAAAGTTCTGGGAAAATTGAAAAGGCGATAAGGGAAACAACGACCCTCCTGGACTTCTATAAGAAAAAGACACAGGAACTCCGTGGAAACGTGTGTGTAGATTTGGAGCACCATGTTGGAGAAATGACGAAGATACGGAGATAATTCGACAGGTTTTCCAGCGTTCACCACAGAAGTCTGTTTGGAAGGCGTCAAAAGAAGTACGAATGACCTTGACTTATTTTTACGGGTTTATTTCAAGGACCTATTGTACCGTACGCATGTGCTCGATGTTTCTCATTTGAAGACAGGAATAACAATAGCTGTTGAGGCAGCTGACGTTGATGTTAACATGTTTCGACGTATTTGGACGGAGGTGGTATATCGACTAGATACTGTATGTGCCACAAGGGCATGTACAACTCGATTAGAGACTCAGTATATAGCTTTAGAGTTTGTGCTTCAGACAAATTTTATTTTTCTTGTTAATTAGAAGTCGATTATATGACAGGGAAATTACGAAGTACCTTTTGGAATATCCTGGATTTTAAGAACATATACCAGTAATGTTGTATACGTTCCCACTACCTTTACAAAACAGCACAGCTATTTATTTATTTCGGAGCATATTCAAACGACGTCGGCAAATTAAAGGAAAAGAATGCTTTTGTCTAAAATAAAATTCTGTAAGAATGCACTGTAACAAAGGATCTTATCGGCCACATAAAATATCAAGTGTCTTCTTTTCCTTCCGGCTGGAACAAGTGACTCCTTATTTCAAGTGCTTTAGTTTCATTTTAAATTTCTGTCGCTACATTAAAATTAATTTCCATACTGCACCTTGTATTCAAAATAAGCTCTTTTGTGTTCACACAAGCAATCAGTACCTTGTATCACTCTTAGTATTAATACTTTTATTCCGACAGAATAGTGGTTCCGTCATAGTTTTAGGTACTGGTATCGAAACATAGCATCTGGTACTTAAAGTCCCTCGCACGTGTAGCTACAGAAAGGTTAGGGAATTCTGAGACATAAGGAAGGATATAGGCAAATGAAATTAACGTCCCGCCATAGGTTAGGTACACCGCTTTACACAAATGATTGGTGTTTAGACACTGTAAATGTTAACTGATACTGAGAATTCACCATTCTACGAGGGTTGTTTTTTAAGTAAGGGCCGTTCGCGCGTATAGTCCCGTAGTTCGCGCGGACGCCGCAACAAGCCACCGCGCCACTTGCCGGCATCCTTCCCGTTCCCACTGATGCAAGTTGCAGCTCTGTAGCTGACGTGTACGCATCTCTGTACTACTTTATAATGTTTACGATTATTGAATCGCCCGCCGCGTGTGAGATACGGTCAGTGATACGTTTTTTGACCGCGAGAAGCCTATCAGCTGCAGAAATTCATCGTCAGTTAACAGAGGTTTGTGGCTTGAATGCAATGAGTGAAGGTAAAGTGCGTCAATGGGTTAGAGTGTTTAAAAATGGCTATCAAAACGTCCATGACGAAGAACGCTCAGGCCGGCCCTCTGTGATCACTGATGATTTGGTGGCTGCAGTCGAAACAAAGATTCGTGAGGACAGAAGATTCACAATTTCCTCTCTTTCTTTGGAATTTCCACAAGTTTCAAGATCGGTTTTGTACAAAATTGTGTCTGAAAACCTAAACTTTAAGAAACTGTGTTCTCACTGGGTACCCAGACTCCTCACAGAGGACCACAAAGGGAAGAGATTTGCCACTTCATTGGACTTTTTGATTCGTTACGAGGAAGAAGGGGATGACATGTTGAGTCAAATTGTCACTGGAGATGAAACATGGGTATCCCATATCACTCCCGAAAGCAAGCGACAATCGATGGAATGGCGACACACAACCTCACCCGTCAAGGTCAAAGCCAAACAGACGCTGTCAAAGCTCAAGATTATGGCAACTGTGTTCTGGGGCTGGCGCGGTGTTTTGCTAGTGGACTTTATGCCACGAGGAACGACAATCAACTCAGATGCCTACTGTGCAACTCTAAAGAAGCTCCGCAGAGCAATTGAAAAAGAAAGGCGCGGCATGCTGACAAAAGGAGTTTGGCTCCTGCACGATAACGCTAGGCCTCACACCACTCAGAAGACACGGGATTTGATTGATTCTTTTGGCTGGGAAGTTTTGGACCATGCACCACACAGCCCCGACCTTGCCCCTAGCGATTTTCACCTTTTCCGGTACCTGAAACACCATCTTGGCGGGCAGCGCTTCAATGACGACGATGAAGTGAAAGCGGCCGTGAACTCTTGGTTGTCGGAGCAGGCGGCCGAATTCTTTGAAGAGGGAATTAAAAACTTAGTTGTATGGTATGACAAGTGCTTAAATAAACAAGGCAACTATGTAGAAAAATAGGTAAAAGTGTGTAGAATCCGAAAATAAAAGTTTTTTTACAAAAGTATTTGTATCTTTTTCTAAAAATAAAAACGGCCCTTACTTAAAAAACAACCCTCGTATGTTGGGCCTCCTAATTGGAAAGGGTTTTCTTCCCTTCGCAATGTGACACGTTTTCTTGCGTTGTATGAGAGTTGTGACTTAAAGAGTCCCTGGCAAGTGTTGATGACGGTAATGGATGTATGTAGTGTGATGTCATGTTTGTGTTTGATAATGGTGAGAAAAGATGAAACAACGTGGCGGCAAATAGCCTACACCTCTCAAGTAGCATAAAAGGCGCATGTTTCGACGTATCTGCACGGAGGTGATATATCGACTTGATACTGTATGTGCCACAAGGGCATGTACAACTCGATTAGAGACTCAGTAAAAAGGCGCAGGCGCGTAATGGGGCCCCTTAGGGATATGGCAGCAAGAGAGGGGAAGAAAACCAATGTGCACTCCGTGTGCATACCGGGGGGAGTCATTCCAGATGTGGAAAGGGTCCTTCCAGATGCCATGAAGGGTACAGGGTGCACCCATCTGCAGGTGGTCGCTCATGTCGGCACCAATGATGTGTGTCGCTATGGATCGGAGGAAATCCTCTCTGGCTTCCGGCGGCTATCTGATTTGGTGAAGACTGCCAGTCTCGCTAGCGGGATGAAAGCAGAGCTCACCATCTGCTACATCGTCGACAGGACGAGCCGAGTGGAGGGTCTGAATCAGAGGCTGAGACGGGTCTGCGACCGTGTGGGCTGCAGATTCCTCGACTTGCGCCATAGGGTGGTCGGGTTTCGGGTTCCGCTGGATAGGTCAGGAGTCCACTACACGCAGAAAGCGGCTACACGGGTAGCAGGGGTTGTGTGGCGTGGACTGGGCGATTTTTTAGGTTAGATGGCCTCGGGCAAGTACAGAAAGGGCAACAGCCTCGAAGGGTGCGGGGCAAAGTCAGGACATGCGGGGACCAAGCAGCAATCGGTATTGTAATTGTAAACTGTCGAAGCTGCATTGGTAAAGTACCGGAACTTCAAGCGCTGATAGAAAGCACCGAAGCTGAAATCGTTATAGGTACAGAAAGCTGGCTGAAGCCAGAGATAAATTCAGCCGAAATTTTTACAAAGGCACAGACGGTGTTTAGAAAGGATAGATTGCATGCAACCGGTGGTGGCGTGTTTTTCGCTGTTAGTAGTGGTTTATCCTGTAGTGTAGTAGAAGTGGATAGTTCCTGTGAAATATTATGGGTGGAGGTTACACTCAACAACCGAGCTAGGTTAATAATTGGCTCCTTTTACCGACCTCCCGACTCAGCAGCATTAGTTGCAGAACAACTGAGAGAAAATTTGGAACACATTGCACATAAATTTTCTCAACATGTTATAGTCTTAGGTGGAAATTTCAATTTACCAGATATAGACTGGGACTCTCAGATGTTTAGTACGGGTGGTAGGGAGAGAGCATCGAGTGACATTATATTGAGTGCACTATTCGAAAATTACCTCGATCAATTAAACAGAGAACCGACTCGTGGAGATAACATCTTGGACCTACTGATAACAAGCAGACCCGAACTTTTCGACTCTGTAAGTGCAGAACAGGGAATCAGTGATCATAAGGCCGTTGCAGCATCCCTGAATATGGAAGTTAATAGTAATAGAAGGCAGATTTCAGACTACCTAACAGATCAAAACGAAAATTTCTGTTCCGACACTGACAATGTTGAGTGTTTATGGAAAAAGTTTAAGGCAATTGTAAAATGCGTTTTAGACAGGTACGTGCCGAGTAAAACTGTGAGGGACGGGAAAAACCCACCGTGCGAAAGGAAAGAGAGCTTCATCCATGTTTAAACGCAGCCAAAACCTCTCAGACAAACAGAACCTAAACGATGTCAAAGTTAGCGTAAGGAGGGCTATGCGTGAAACGTTCAGTGAATTCGAAAGTAAAATTCTATGTACCGACTTAACAGAAAATCCTAGGAAGTTTTGGTCTTACGTTAAATCAGTAAGTGGCTCAAAACAGCATATCCAGACACTCCGGGATGATGATGGCATTGAAACAGAGGATGACACGCGTAAAGCTGAAATACTAAACACCTTTTTCCAAAGCTGTTTCACAGAGGAAGACCGCACTGCAGTTCCTTCTCTAAATCCTCGCACAAACGAAAAAATGGCTGACATCGAAATAAGTGTCCAAGGAATAGAAAAGCAACTGGAATCACTCAACAGAGGAAAGTTCACTGGACCTGACGGGATACCAATTCGTTTCTACACAGAGTACGCGAAAGAACTTGCCCCCCTTTTGACAGCCGTGTACCGCAAGTCTGTAGAGGAACGGAAGGTTCCAAGTGATTGGAAAAGAGCACAGGTAGTCCCAGTCTTCAAGAAGGGTCGTCGAGCGGATGCGCAAAACTATAGACCTATATCTCTGACGTCGATCTGTTGTAGAATTTTAGAACATGTTTTTTGCTCGAGTATCATGTCGTTTTTGGAAACCCAGAATCTACTCTGTAGGAATCAACATGGATTCCGGAAACAGCGATCGTGTGAGACCCAACTCGCTTTATTTGTTGATGAGACCCAGAAAATATTAGATACAGGCTCCCAGGTAGATGCTATTTTCCTTGACTTCCGGAAGGCGTTCGATACAGTTCCGCACTGTCGCCTGATAAACAAAGTAAGAGCCTACGGAATATCAGACCAGCTGTGTGGCTGGATTGAAGAGTTTTTAGCAAACAGAACACAGCATGTTGTTATCAATGGAGAGACGTCTACAGACGTTAAAGTAGCCTCTGGCGTGCCACAGGGGAGTGTTATGGGACCATTGCTTTTCACAATATATATAAATGACCTAGTAGATAGTGTCGGAAGTTCCATGCGGCTTTTCGCGGATGATGCTGTAGTATACAGAGAAGTTGCATCATTAGAAAATTGTAGCGAAATGCAGGAAGATCTGCAGCGGATAGGCACTTGGTGCAGGGAGTGGCAACTGACCCTTAACAGAGACAAATGCGAATACATAGAAATAAGGATCCTTTATTGTATGATTATATGATAGCGGAACAAACACTAGTAGCAGTTACTTCTGTAAAATAACTGGGAGTATGCGTGCGGAACGAGTTGAAGTGGAATGATCATATAAAATTAATTGTTGGTAAGGCGGGTACCAGGTTGAGATTCAATGGGAGAGTCCTTAGAAAATGTAGTCCATCAACAAAGGAGGTGGCTTACAAAACACTCGTTCGACCTATACTTTAGTATTGCTCAACAGTGTGGGATCCGTACCAGATCGGGTTGACGGAGGAGATAGAGAAGATCCAAAGAAAAGCGGCGCGTTTCGTCACAGGGTTATTTGGTAACCGTGATAGCGTTACGGAGATGTTTAGCAAACTCAAGTGGCAAACTCTGCAAGAGAGGCGCTCTGAATCGCGGTGTAGCTTGCTCGCCAGGTTTCGAGAGGGTGCGTTTCTGGATGAGGTATCGAATATATTGCTTCCCCCTACTTATACCTCCCGAGGAGATCACGAATGTAAAATAAGAGAGATTCTAGCGCGCACGGAGGCTTTCAGACAGTCGTTCTTCCCGCGAACCATACGCGACTGGAACAGAAAAGGGAGGTAATGACAGTGGCACGTAAAGTGCCCTCCGCCACACACCGTTGTGTGGCTTGCGGAGTATAAATGAATGTAGATGTAAAAGGGAGCACTCGGCTTAGCGTTACAACAACAGAACAACATCAAGAGTATCACATTCCCTCACTCCCTGAGAGACAGCAAATAGGTTTGGAATTTAATCCAGGGCAAAGGTGAAAAGCCGGTTCTCGTCAGAATTAAGAGCAAGTATTGGATAGTCCAGGTCTGGCCGAGCCCTGTTAGCAAATGCAGTGCACTCAGCCCGTGTAAGGCCCATTGAGGCGCTACTTGAGTGAGAACTAGCGGTTTCGGTCACGAAGGCTTGCAACGATCGGGTGAGCGGTGTGCTGACCCCATGGTTCAAATGGTTCAAATGGCTCTGAGCACTATGGGAGTTAACATCTTAGGTCATCAGTCCCCTAGAACTTAGAACTAGTTAAACCTAACTAACCTAAGGACATCACACACATCCATGCCCGAGGCAGGATTCGAACCTGCGACCGTAGCAGACGCGCGGTTCCGGACTGCGCGCCTAGAACCGCGAGACCACCGCGGCCGGTGCTGACCCCATGCCCAACCACATCGACATCAAGTGACGTCTATTGGCTGAGGATAATACTGCAGTCGGTAGGTACCGTTGGGCCCTACATGGCCTGTTCGGCTGGAATTTAAGGTTGAATTTACTGGTGAAAAGTCTCGTGATCAGAAATTTAACGACACTACTATTGCTGACCAAATAACTGGAGCAAAAATTTCTTCAACCACCACAGCCCAGACGTGCATTGTTGACCTCAAGTACATAGACGGGTAGGAAATATGTTACTATTGCACATAGCCTGGCTCATATGTCGGGTTATTGTGCTTTTGAAAGCTGACTTGTGGCTAAGGGAAGTCAGTAATTCAGGCTACCATTGCTGAGTGGAATATCCGCAAGGCAGATAACTGATAAAATGAGATAGAAGAGCTCCATGTGCTGGAAGTAGATGTAACACAGGGGCAGTTATTAAAATCTGATACATCGACCATAACATGCAGGTGGTTGATGAAGATGTGGCCTGCCAGTGCTGGTGAGTGGATTCACTGTACTCATAATAAAGGAAGTGTCGGAGACGTTCCTACCTATTGAAAAATACGTTGGGGGTCTTCTTAGGAGCTTAATATATTGAACATTGCCTCTCAACTAAGGCAATTTCGTGTCACTAACTGGAATGGGTAGCTACTTCTTTGTTACATTCGAAAGTTGATTCCGCGACTTGAATTATCACCCTTGCAGGTACTGCTGTCCGGTTAGCCTCTGTGGTAGGAAGTGTGGTCCAATGATGCGGTGTCTGAGGAGACCCGCCCAGCCGTTCAACGAATAACACTGCTGATGTCGTGATACGTGTGTTGCATTAGGATTGACATCCGCCCAAGTGCGACATTTATGGTAGTTAAAAATAACGTCGCGGGTAAACCCAGCCTCATTCCTGAACAGAATACTACTTACAAATAAGGGATTCTGGGTACTTTGTTGTTGCACCCATTGGCAGAAATTCTCTCTAGGAGGGAAGTCTGCATTGTTGAGGGCTTTCACTCGCTGGAGATGATATGGATAGAGTACTCACCGATGTAAAATCCGCCACACACTACTATGACTCAGGACGCGCCCTTGGGTAGAAACCCTCCTTTTGAAGTTCAAAAAAATGGTTCAGATGGCTCTGAGCACTATGAGACTTAACAGTCCCCTAGAACTTAGAACTACTTAAACCTAACTAACCTAAGGACATCACACATATCCATGCTCGAGGCAGGATTCTAACCTGCGACCGTAGCAATCGCGCGGTCCCGCACTGAAGCGCCTAGAACCGCTCGGTCACCGAGGCCTGCCCTTGTTGAAGTACTCGGACGTTGGTGTACAATGCGTAACACCGTTTCCTCAACATCGGATGTTACGGATCTGAGTCGACCTTCTCGTATATGGTGTGCGAAACTCCCGGTTTCGGAAAAGCACGGATGTAACCGGCTGAGCGTACGCCCGTGGGCTGTCTGCGGAAAGGAAAAGTTTCTTTATACAATCATGCAGCCTCGAGGGCACTGACATTCGCTTTGCCATACATTAAATGCATGTCAGCGTAATCTTTATTGGGACTACCTCTGTCCATAGTGCCTTCGTAACTGCTTGTAAGACAGTTGTGGCACAGTGCAGGGAGGTGGAAAGGGAAGTAGTTGCGCACGTGTAAACAAACAGATAGTCGGTCCCAAACCTTGAGATACCAATTTAAATACCGCGGTTTGCAGGGGTGTTTACAGTTTGTTCCCAACTCGAGTTAATGCCATACTTCGCCAATGGTTGATTTGCTGACCCATGTTATCGGAATATTTTAGGAATATTTTAGCTACTTTTGTCCTGCACTATCACGTCTGAAACACCCAGTATATATAGCGCTGTACAGTACTTCCAAGGCCCGGCCGCTGTGGCCGAGCGGTTCTAGGCGCTTCAGCCCGGAAACGCGCGACTGCAACGGCCGCAGGTTCGAATCCTGCCTGGGCCATGGATGTGTGTGATGTCGTTAGGTTAGTTAGGCTTAAGTAGACGAATTTGCAGTAGTTCTGCACCGAATGCCGTGAAGTGTTTCCTTCAGTTTGTAAATCGAGTTAACTCACGGGGGCTTAAGTCAGGGGAGTGCAGTAGGTGGTACAGCACTTAGCAGCCCCACCAGTCAAACAAATCAGTAACAGCTTGTACTGTACTCGCTTGAGCATTGTCGTGCAAAATGATGGTCAGGTCCTGCAGAAAGTGTCATCACTTTTGTCTCTAAGCTGGTCGTAGGTTGTGCTCCAAAGAAGGTCACCTACTGCACTCTCCTGACTTAAGCCCTTGTGAGTTAAACTCGATTTCTAAACTGAAGGAAACACTTCGCGGCATTCGCTTCGGAATTGCTACAAATTCGTCGGGCATAGACCGCGCCACTCGAACTGTCAACACAACTGGCACTGCTAAGAGTATCCTACGACTTCCACACCGCTGGCAACAATGCTGGTTACTACTTTGAAGGTCAGTAAAACTCTGAAACACGTATCTATTTTGTACGAGCTGTAACTTACATGAAAGTGTCTCAGGGGGCATAAATTTTGCTGGTTCACTATTTGATTGCGGTATGGAGTGATATCTCGTGGGAAAGACAGAAACTGCGAGTCACAAAACAACTGACTGCAGCATCAGTTTGGCTTCAACTACTGCCATTTGTTGGTGCCAAGTGCGAGATGTCACCACTTGCCGGCTGCCTGATCCAGCACCTGTCTGACGCGATCTCTATTTTGTGGGAAGTCACCTTCTCCCGCCTTTGTCTTCACATCCTTAAAAATTAGTACAAAGTAAGCTGTCCTTTCCAGCGTAATATTTGTAAATTCTGGAATAAGAGGTCGTTTCGTAAGTCGGCAACAACTCGCAGTAGTCTCTGACTAGTGGCAGATCATGCTAGCCAAGCATTATATTAATGCGACATTATGCGTATCTCCGGTACCCACAAACAGTCCTTGTGAATCAGTCTATCTATTAGTGAAAACAATATCAAAATCCCTATAGTAATTCCGGAGATTTGCCTTCACGTTTTTTTGGGGTCATCAGTCTTTTGACTGGTTTGATGCGGCTTGTCACGGTTTCCTCTCCTGTGCCAACCTCTTCATCTCAGAGTAGCAACCTACGTCCTCAATTATTTGCTGAATGTACTGCAATCTCTGTCTTTCTCTACAGTTTTAGTCTTCTACAGCTTCCTCTAGTACTATGGAAGTCATTTCCTCATGTCTTAACAGATGTCATATATCCTACCCCTTCTCCTTATCATTGTTTTTCACATATTCTTTTCCTTTCCAATTCTGCATAGAACCTGCTCATTCTTTACCTTAACAGTCCACCTAATTTCCAACATTCGTCTGTAGCACCACATCTCGAATGCTTCGATTTTCTTCTGTTTCTGTTTTCTCAATGTCCATGTTTCACTACCGTACAATGCTGCACTCCAGACGTACTTTCTCACAAAATTCTTCCTCAAATTAAGGCCGATATTTGATATTAGTAGACTTCTCTTGGCCAGGAATGCTCTTTTTGCCGTTGCTAGTCTGTTGTTGATGTCCTCCTTGCTCCGTCCATCATTGGTTATTTTACCGCCTAGGTAGCAGAATTCCTTAACTTCATTGACTTCGTGACCATCAATCCTGATATTAAGTTTCTCGTTGTTCTCATTTCTACTACTAATTCGTCTCCCTTCGATTTACTCTCAATCCATACTCTGTACTCATTAGACTGTTCATTCCATTCAGCAGATCATGTAATTTTCACTCCGGATAGAAATGTCCTCAGCGAATGTTATCACTGATATCCTTTCACCGTGAATTTTAATTCCTCTTTTGTTTCCATCATTGCTTCCTAGATGTACAGATTGAACAGTAGGGGTGAAAGACTACGCCCTTGTTTTACAGCCTTTTTAATGCGAGCTCTTCTTTCTTGGTCGTCCGCTCTTGGTTGTTGTATATATTGTATATGACTCGTCTCTCCATATAGCTTACCCCTATTTTTCTCAGAATTTCAAACATCTGGCACCATTTTACACTATCTAACGCTTTTTCCAGATCGACAAATCCCATGAACGTGTCTTGATTTTTCTTGAGTCTTGCTTCCATTATTAACCTCAACGTCAGAATTGCCTCTCTCGTGCCTTTACCTTTCCTAAAGCCAAACTGATCATTATCTAGCACGTCCTCTTTTCCATCCTTCTTTATAGCGTTTGTCCTGGTCCGTTTCCTAAGCGAGCTTCAACAAAATCGAACACTTTCCGTAGGTAATGAGCACAAAACCCATATCAAATATTCGCTCGCCTTACTGCCGACTCACTGTAAGGCAGGAAGGACAGAAGAGGTTATGGATTAGCGTCCCGTGACGACGAGCCCATTAGAGAGGTGTATGTCCGAAGTAACATTGCGTAGTTATTCTGAACAACACAGGCACCGCGATATTGTATGTTTTCCCCGAAATCGGGAAAGCCATTTTCAATTAAAATGTCTTTCCCGTACACAAATTCTTTCTTCGAAAACAGGCTTGTAAGGAACAAAAACAAAAGAAAATTTAGTCTATTGAACGTTAGCAAACATTAATTCGAAAGACCACTTCCAAATTAACGTTTCTGCAATATGTCCTTCTATACTGCACATGTTACAAAATTAAACAACATTCTTTAATGGTGGTGAGTTGTCGCCAGAACTAGCTTGGGGTGGATAAACTGTCTGCATCATGGTGCACCGAAAATCCCATACTGACCATGTAACCACTGAGGTTATCATAAATCAAGCAGAAACTCGTAGGTGTGGACTTCGCAGTCTACTTGAAGTGATTTTGAAAACCCGCAGAAAAACTACAACGACCAGGTGGGAATTTTAAACTCGTTGCCTGTTAGTCTATGACCGGCCTTTGCTCATTGGTGCAACGACTTATTGACAACGTATGTTGTTGTGCTTCCTGTACTTTGAAAGTCACCTGTATTTTACAACTCCTGCATGATGGGTAGAACGTCGTACCTCGTGAGTCAGCAATACCTCAGACACGAAGAAACGAGAAATTAAGGGGGGGCCATACTATCTTTTGGTTCAAAAAACCCATTTTTTTAAAATTGTATTTTTGGATCCATAAAAGTGTTTAGAATCCACCCGTTATAAGGTTTTTCCAAATGCGAAATATAAATGTTTGTTATTCGCGATTGAACAAAAAATGCACTTGCCTGAAATCGGCCTTTTTCACGCACTAGTTTTTTTCTTTCGGAGGACGAGTTATTGTACCGGATCTTGGGAGGAAACACACAAAATTCAAATCAAGGTTTGAACGCATGAGTTTAGAAGTTAGCCCCCAAGCATTTGCATTCTCGTGCGAAGACTGTAGCTATTGTGACTTTTCTGGCAGTGAGCAGCTTCAACGAAGGGTATTCAGCAATTATGAAGACCATGACAACGATGGACGTCGCCCTGGGACTCTATTCGACGCAGTTTGCCAAGCATTTGGACGACCACCGGATTCAAGCGGCCGTAAACCGCTTGTCACCGGCCGTACAGGCGGCTCTGGTGCAGCGCAGGATGGCCCAGATCGAGCAGAACGCCCTCTATGGGGAAGAGGAAGGACTAGTTTATGGACCCGGAATAGCAGATTGAACGTACGTTGCACAATATTGCATTTATATGTAGTCAAAACTTCAAACGCGTTTTCCTCGAAATGAGGTTTTTTTATTGCGCAGTGTAGTAACTTCAAATCTACTAAACCGATTGGCATGATTCTTTGTTTCCGACGAAGCTAACTAAATTACCTATGACTTGTACCACTTTTATTCCGATCCGTGAACTATAAATGTTTTTACTTGGCCGACGAAGTCGAAAAAACGATGAAAAAAAACTATTTCTTTCAAATTGCCGCCATTTTGTTTCCTACGGAGCAAATAATTTAAGCGAGGTACTACTCCTAAAGAATCGTATATACTTCGCTAACGTCAACTCAGTTTTGATTTCGAACGAGCCGGCTGACCTGTGACATACCGCGTGTGGAGGTCTACCTCTAAAGTTTGTTTCGTTCCGACGGCACTTCCGCCTTTGCTCTTCGACATTTCCGATCGAAAAAATTCCATTGATATCTATAACACATCCAGAGAAAAAAATTCTCAAAGAACACTTTTTTTTCGTGCCAAAGATAGTATACCTCCCCTTGATAACGAAATTTTGAAGTGTTAAAGGAAGTGGATGAATTGTGCGAAACATGGAAGTACAGCAACAAAAATAAGGCAGGAATAAATTTTTTCCTCCTTCCATGCCAAGGCTGTTTTGAAATGTGTTACCTATTAAGAGTTTTTGCATCAAGAGTGAGTCACACGCACTTTAGACTGACGTGACACAAGTGAGAAGTACCTCCTAATGTCTTGTCGGGCCTATTGTTCCCCGGCGTAATGCAGCAACTCGACGTGGCGCAGACTCGACAGGGCATTGGGAGTCGCTTCCAGAAATACTAAGTCTCGCTGTCTCTATAGCCGTCCTAATTGCGAAGGTGTTGTCGATGTACGATTTTGCGCACGAACAGAGCTACCAGTTATGTCCCATAAATGTTTGATGGGAATCATGCTGGGCGATCTCGATGGCCAAATCATTCACTCGAACTGTCCAGAATGTTCTTCAAACCAACTGCGAACAACTGTGACTCGGTGACATGACGCAATGTCATCCACAAAAATTGCGTCGTTGGTTGGGAACATGAAGACCATGAATGGCTGCAAATAGCCGAACATAACATAGGACACAGTCCATTCCATATAAACACAACACACACCATTATCGAGCCGCCACCAGCTTGCTCAGTGCCTTGTTCACAGCCTGGGTCAATGACTTCGTGATGTGAGCGCCACATTCCAGCTCTACCATCAGCTTTTACCAACTGAAATTGGGACTGATCCGACCCAGCCACAGTTTTCCGGTCGTCTAGGTCCAACCGAAATGGCCACGAGCCCAGGAGAGGCGCTGTAGGCGGTGTCGTGGTGTTGGCAAACGCACTCGCGCCCTATTTTGGAGTACTGCTGTGCGGTGTGGGATCCGCGTCAGGTGGGACTGACGGATGACATCGAAAAAGTACAAAGCAGGGCAGCTCAATTTGTATTATGTCGAAATAGGGGAGATAGTGTCACAGACATGATACGTGAATTGGAGTGGAAATACACTCCTGGAAATTGAAATAAGAACACCGTGAATTCATTGTCCCAGAAAGGGGAAACTTTATTGACACATTCCTGGGGTCAGATACATCACATGATCACACTGACAGAACCACAGGCACATAGACACAGGCAACAGAGCATGCACAATGTCGGCACTAGTACAGTGTATATCCACCTTTCGCAGCAATGCAGGCTGCTATTCTCCCATGGAGACGATCGTAGAGATGCTGGATGTAGTCCTGTGGAACGGCTTGCCATGCCATTTCCACCTGGCGCCTCAGTTGGACCAGCGTTCGTGCTGGACGTGCAGACCGCGTGAGACGACGCTTCATCCAGTCCCAAACATGCTCAATGGGGGACAGATCCGGAGATCTTGCTGGCCAGGGTAGTTGACTTACACCTTCTAGAGCACGTTGGGTGGCACGGGATACATGCGGACGTGCATTGTCCTGTTGGAACAGCAAGTTCCCTTGCCGGTCTAGGAATGGTAGAACGATGGGTTCGATGACGGTTTGGATGTACCGTGCACTATTCAGCGTCCCCTCGACGATCACCAGTGGTGTACGGCCAGTGTAGGAGATCGCTCCCCACACCATGATGCCGGGTGTTGGCCCTGTGTGCCTCGGTCGTATGCAGTCCTGATTGTGGCGCTCACCTGCACGGCGCCAAACACGCATACGACCATCATTGGCACCAAGGCAGAAGCGACCCTCATCGCTGAAGACGACACGTCTCCATTCGTCCCTCCATTCACGCCTGTCGCGACACCACTGGAGGCGGGCTACACGATGTTGGGGCGTGAGCGGAAGACGGCCTAACGGTGTGCGGGACCGTAGCCCAGCTTCATGGAGACGGTTGCGAATGGTCCTCGCCGATACCCCAGGAGCAACAGTGTCCCTAATTTGCTGGGAAGTGGCGGTGCGGTCCCCTACGGCACTGCGTAGGATCCTACGGTCTTGGCGTGCATCCGTGCGTCGCTGCGGTCCGGTCCCAGGTCGACGGGCACGTGCACCTTCCGCCGACCACTGGCGACAATATCGATGTACTGTGGAGACCTCACGCCCCACGTGTTGAGCAATTCGGCGGTACGTCCACCCGGCCTCCCGCATGCCCACTATACGCCCTCGCTCAAAGTCCGTCAACTGCACATACGGTTCACGTCCACGCTGTCGCGGCATGCTACCAGTGTTAAAAACTGCGATGGAGCTCCGTATGCCACGGCAAACTGGGTGACACTGACGGCGGCGGTGCACAAATGCTGCGCAGCTAGCGCCATTCGACGGCCAACACCGCGGTTCCTGGTGTGTCCGCTGTGCCGTGCATGTGATCATTGCTTGTACAGCCCTCTCGCAGTGTCCGGAGCAAGTATGGTGGGTCTGAAACACCGGTGTCAATGTGTTCTTTTTTCCATTTCCAGGAGTGTAATTAAATAAAGGAGTTTTTCGTTGAGACGGGATCTTCTCATGAAATTTCAACCACCAGTTTTCTCCTCCGATTGCGAAAACATTCTGTTGGCACCCACCTACATAAGGAGAAATGATCATCACGATAAAATAAGAGAAATCAGGGCTCGAGCAGAAAAATTTAAGAGCTCGTTTTTTCCGCACGCCGTTCGAGAGTGGAACGATAGAGAGACAACTTGAAGGTGGTTCATTGAACCCTTTTCCAGGCACTTTATTGTGAATAGCAGAGTAATCACGTAGATGTAGATGTCTGCTGTCGTAGCCCAGTAACGCCAAATTTCGCCGCACTGTCCTAACGGATATGTTCGTCCTACGTTCCACATTGATTTCTGTGGCTGTTCACGCAGAGTTCCTTGCCTGTTAGGACTGACAGCTATACACAAACGCCGCTTATCTCCGTCGTTAAGTGAAGGCAGTCGGCCCACTATGTTGTCCATAGTGAGAGGTAATCCTGAAATTTGGTATTGGTGGCACACTAATGGCACTGTGAATCTCGGAATATCGAATTCCCTAAAGATTTCGGAAATGGAATGGCCCTTGCTTCTTGTTCCAAATACTATTTTGCGTTCAGAGTCTGTTAATTGCCATCGCCCGGCCACAATCAAGTAGGAAACCTTTTCACATGAATCAGCTGAGTGCAAATGACAGCTCCTCCAATGCACTGTCCTTTTATACGGCGTATAAAGGTATAAATGGTTATCGCTATCCCATGACTTCTGCGAATACAGTGTTCTTTAATAGAGTTAAGAGTGGATGCAAGCTCTTATGATATTAACCTTCACATAGGTCATTTCTGATGACCTTACTGGCTGATGCAAGTACTGAAATCTCAGTTTCACAACCTTTTTATAAATGTGAAATATTTCAAATTAAACTGAGTTGCAGGCGAGGCCATTTGGGAACGATCTCGAAGTAGTTATTATTACGCCTATTTGGACATTAATATATTACCATTTGAACTCTGTCGATTATTCACCTCACGAATGCTGAGGGACGTTTAGTAAAACAACGTTCTTCGAGGTCACAAATGTTATAGCATCAGAAATCAGCTGCACTCAACTTAAACAAGTCGTGCCGCGTCTGAAAGTTTCAGAGTACTGGTCCAGGCAGAAACCACTTCTACTTTCAAAACGTTTCCAGATCTCAACTGGACCCACTACATAAGGCATCCTTGAAACACATGTTGACAGGAAGCAAGAAAGTGGAAACAGGAAATCGAAAGGAAATGCTACATCCTAGCCAGAGGGAATTTTCTCTGCCGTTTTAATAAGGCAACAACTGGATTTCTATACTTTTTTCGTATAACTAGGGGCCAAAAATTTCGTGTCCCGGATGTGAAAGTGTCAGTACGTGCGTCTGGGTCTCCACTGATTTTCCGCCCAAAAACGGCTCACTATTATCAAGGCGTATTGCAGAAAAAACTGCTGTAGCAACTCTCGCTAGAAGTGCCTGCAGCACAGGAAACTAGTAACCTCTAGTGCCGGCCGAAGTGGCCGTGCGGTTCTAGGCGCTACAGTCTGGAACCGCGAGACCGCTACGGTCGCAGGTTCGAATCCTGCCTCGGGCCTCGATGTGTGTGACGTCCTTAGGTTAGTTAGGTTTAAGTAGTACTAGGGGACTGATGACCTCAGATGTTAAGTCCCATAGTGCTCAGAGCCATTTGAACCATTTTGAACCTCTAGTAGAAAAGACAAATTCTTTTCGAACACGTCATAAGTTCGTCACAAATTCGCCGGTGAAGACGAAAATTTATGATCTGGTGCATGTTGAAGTCAGAAGTCCTACAAACGTCAACAAGTCCAACTGTCCGACACAGAGAGTAGAAGAAACTGAAATTCTCCGCGTTTCCTGTTTGAACATGATCTTATTCTTGGCACATGTAGGCTTACTCCAGATATTTCCATTACCGTGTCCAGGAACAACTAAGCAATAAAATTTACCTTTGTGGAAGAAATATTTTGTGGAAGATCTAGGGGAGATGATATATAAGTGAGTAAAGAACTTTATGCAAGTACGTAAATTTGAGCCATAGTCAGGTTTCTTTTTCTTAGGAAAAGTATGTGTTACATTATTACTCTGCTACAAACCGTTAATCAGTAAGTGAAACAAAATTAAGCAGAAATATTATAGAAGAACAGCTATAATTTAAGTGCTCTTAGAAATAGAAGCTGCTGAAAACTAAAACTAATTTCCATTTTTAAGGCAGGTGAAATTGTTGAAACATAGAAAATCAGTTCATTTGTAAGAATCACGCGTGCCATGGTCAGAGATGTTCTGTTTCTTGATACAAGATCGTGTACGACCAACGGAGTGTCTTTTTAACGTGCTAATGTTATATAACTAACTTTAAAATTGTGTAGAGTTTTAGTTGCCATAAAGATCTGTAACTCAAAAATTAACAATATATTCCAAATATATTTAATATATTATACAACACTTAAATGTGTTGAATTCTAAATATTCACAGACGCTGCACGACACACAACTGTGTCTCCTAAGAACGAAAACTGTAGAAAACGGGGAAACAACTTTTGAGGATATGTAGTGCGCAATCCTTCATGTGATTGTAAAATAAGTCGCTTGATTGAAATACCGACCAAAAACACCAAATATACCTAGGTACACTATCCTCTACGTACGACACTCTCCCTTGCATGCCTTGAGAATAAGACAAACGAACCTGTTCGTTATTTTGCTGGCGAGACGGAAATTGCTTAGAAGCTAGCTTGGAGTTCTCCTAGTGCCTATACAGAGTTTAGGCACACAAAACTACTAACATAACTCGATAGAAAGTACTCCACTAGAAATGAAAGTGACTACCTTAGCGTTAAATTGCAACTATTGCAGACATGTACTCCACTAGTAATGAAAGTTGTTGTGAATTGGCAGGAGCCAATTCACGGGTTTTGGAGGAAGCCGAAAGGCACGCGTTTAAGCTCACGCAGGCTGGCGTGAGGTCTGGAACAGGTAAAGTAATTATACTATCAAGAAAAGTACGTAGCTGCTGGAATACTTAACTTTAATCCATAATTGGTGAACATCGGTCTGACGGTACATGCATCACAAGATAAATAGCAAATGATAATGGCGCCTTGCTAGGTCGTAGCAAATGACGTAGCTGAAGGCTATGCTAACTATCGTCTCGGCAAATGAGAGCGTAATTTGTCAGTGAACCATTGCTAGCAAAGTCCGCTGTACAACTGGGCGAGTGCTAGGACGTCTCTCTAGACCTGTCGTGTGGCGGCGCTCGGTCTGCAATCACTGACAGTGGCGACACGCGGGTCCGACGTATACCAGCGGACCGCGGCCGATTTAAAGGCTACCACCTAGCAAGTGTGGTGTCTGGCGGTGACACCACAAAAGTGACTACCCTTGTGTTAAATTGCAACTACTGCAGACATTAAGAAATCATTATGTGTTTCCAGTTCACACTTTGATATTTACAGTACTTCGCATTGAAGCACTGTAAATTAGTACACAAAAAATTTTCTTTTGTGCTCAGCTGCAGGTTCGAAATGTGGCACTTCGTATCTTCTATCATACTACGATATCTAGCTTGAACTTCTCTCGAGTAGTTTTATAAAGACACACTGCTTTCGATATGAAGCATTCTGACTCGATAAACTGTTCTTTCCACCTACGTAACAGCTTCATGAGCACTGCTGTTAGTAGCCATTTCTAATTTCAGTTATATACTTGTCCGTGTGACCACACCACATATTAAACGTTAAAGCGTACTGATCTGAAACCTGTGGACCCTGATGAAGTTCACTCCATGTAGTGACCGAAACTTTTCGCATCACATAGCGACCAAACACGGACGGGAATTTCATTTACGGAGGAGGAGATCTGTGTTTAACGTCCCGTCGACAAAGAGGTCATTAGAGACGGAGCAGAAGCTCGGATTAGGCAAGGATGGAGAAGGAAAGCGGCTGTGCCCTTTCAAAGGAACCATCCCAACATTTACCTTGAGCGATTTAGGGAAATCACGGAAAACCTAAATGTTGTGTCTAGCTCATACAGCATAGACACAATGAGGTAGCTAGGTGCACGCTAAACTAACGCAGACGGGCTTGAAGTTCTGGAACATGAGACTTATTAATGAATAAGAAGAAAAGTACGTAGATGTTACTTAACTTTTATTCTCTTGTTGGAATACATCTCTTGAATAGTAGTAAGCTATAAGCACTGATACAAATGGCGCCTTGCTAGGTAGTAGCTATGGACTAAGCTGAAGGCTATTCTATCTGTCTCTCGGCAAATGAGAGGAAAGCTTCGTACGTCTGGTCGCAAGCTATGTCTTCCGTACAACTGGGGCGAGGTCTAGTCCGTGTCTTCTGACCTGCCATGTGGTGGCGCTAGGATTGCGATTACACTGTGGCGACACGCGGGTCCGACATGTACTACAGGACCGCGGCCGATTTAAGTTACCACCTAGCAAGTGTGGTGTCTAGCGGTGACACCACACTAAATATGATGACCGGACGCGAGTTTGAACCATCGTCTTTCCGAATGCAAGTACAGCGTGCTAACCAATGCGCTATTTCGCTCGGTAGAAATTCATTCAAGATTGAGTCTATTTACTGAACAGGAAATGTTTCCTTTAATACGGGGTGATGGAAACAGACTACAATATATGATACGTGCGTGATCGGCGATGTTCTAGCCACGTGATTAGAAAAACAATTGTTCATCGTTCAAATTTTTTCTAAACAAAAAAATGAAGCAAGGTGAACAATTTAGGTTACACCGCAGATTTTTTAAAATTTCCTCGGAAGTTAATTCTCTGACATGACTATGTCCAACTGTTGTGGATTTCTGTGTGGGAAAAATTAAAAAATCTACAGTGTAATTTAAATTGTTCAACTGGGTGTATTTTTGTATTTAGATAAAACTTGAAGGATCATGAATCGCTTTTCTAAAAATTTATCGTCTGCCTGGAAGATTACTGGTCACACATGTCATTTATTAGTGCCTGTTTCCGTCACCTTGTACTCTACCTCATCCTTTTGCACAGAATGCAATAGTCAGCTACAGTATTACCGTTGAGCAATAGTATCTGAATAGCTTACACAGTACACTACCGCTAATTTGTAGGCATTCAGTTTGCATTTGGAAACAGCTTCGTGAGCCAATGCTGCTGAAACAGCAGTCATTAGTGCAAAATGAAGAGTCAAAATATCAAATGTTCTTAGTGCCAAATTTGACGATTGTCACGAGAATAAATCATGAATGTACGTCTCTTTGTACATAACTTTTATGTATCCAAAAATTGAATATGTATTTTGATACCACAGAATTACGGCGCTCAGCTCATCACTGAAAAAAATAATCATTCAAATTAGAAAATAAGTAATTTACTAAGAACGTTCAAATTTTCATACAAGGTAACTGAGTACTAAAAGGAAATAAAAAAGTTTCTTTTTCAACTGCCATTAATACTACGGTATTGCCTTTTATATTTGCGACAAAACAACTATAGAAATACAGAAATGGTGTTTTAAGCAGCAGAATTGTAGACAAGAAAAATAATTTATCATATTTATCTTTTTTACAAGATAATAAAAAATTTGTATTTCAGAGAAATAATCCCCAGTGTTGTCTTGTGTTCGTAATACAGCTCCACGGTTGGTATCTCTTGTTGCAAAGTTTACTGTAGAAATCCGTGTACTGTTGAAGATGAAATGGTAACATCGTCAACAGATGTTTCTGTTTCGCAACTGATAAACACAAAGTAAAACTACGTTTCCAGGAAAACGGACGTGAGAGCGATCCGAGCAGTACTGACTGGAAAATTGAGGTCGAAGTGTAAAGTGAGCGTTACTGTACTCAACAGCAAGTATGGTGAGGTAATGGAACAAGTTTGTGGCCAAAGAGGATACACAAGGCACACCGCTGACGCTTGAACTGTTCTGCAGTTATTTTCATTGAAATGAAAATAGAAAGATAAATCAGCGTAAAAAAACCAAACGAAATGTAATTGGTGTGTAACGAACCACCGGAGACCATTGGTCGCTAGTACGCAGATACTCAGATGATATTCCTGAGCAGTATCTGAAATTCGTGGGTGGTGTTTCTGATTCACTCTGAAGATACGAGGGGACCTGGAAAAGTTAGCTACACGTTATTATGACAGGCCAGCTACATTGTATGGATTCTCCATTACACTTCAAAGAGACGCAGGTATATGACAGTTTTCAACATAGTTACCAAGTATCTGCAAATAATATTTGTAAGTTTGTGCCAATCGTTCAGTTCCTCGGCGACAGAAATCTTCTTCTTCATCACGGAGCTATTTGAGAATTGCTGTGTGTCTATTCTCATCGTTAAAAAACCTCTTACCCTCTAGATTTTGTTTCTGCTTGTCGTAAAAGTGAATATCGCGTGGTACAAGCTATGGACTTTCCTATCAGCATCAAAAACGCTGTACACTTGACCAAATTCAAACTTTCTGCGCTGTTTGGCTAAGGCTGTAGGAAACATTGCGTTTCGTCCATATACCGCCATAATTTCACGGTGAATCTACGTGCAATTTAAAGGTTTTGCCCACAAGAATCGAACTTTTCCGCGTACTTCAACTTTGTAGAACGTTTCCAGTTTCCAAGACGATTTTGTCGCACACTGTGGTTCAAAAAATGGTTCAAATGGCTCTGAGCACTATGGGAGTTAACTTCTGAGGTCATCAGTCCCTTAGAACTTAGAACTACTTAAACCTAACTAACCTAAGGACATCACGCACATCCATGCCCGAGGCAGGATTCGGACCTGCGACCGTAGCGGTCGCGCGGTCCCAGACTGTAGCGCCTAGAACCGCTTGGCAACTCCGGCCGGCCACACACTGTGATGCAACTGTCATCCGTATCGTAACAGAACTATGTCTTCAGGAAACCTGGAACATGTAGACTCCTCTAATATTATGCAACAGATTTTTTGCAACGGTCGTAGCTTGCGATGTCATGCGTAACTTACTTTCCGAAATCTCTGCATATGTTTTACGCATAGCAGTTTCGCTTTTTATTGAAAAAGCGCCGTTAGCCGCACCACTGTTAAATATTACGCAATATTAATTTTACGAAATTTAAATTCTCCTTCTTTTGCACGTCAAGGCTCAAGCAGTATGCCTGTTTCGACTTTACTTAATTATTTCCATCCTCTTTTCGGCCGTCGTACATCGCTTGTTGCGGAGGGCTTATACTTGTTTACAACGACTGTAACTCTGTCTTTATCGATCAGCGTGAGGTGTTGTCTCCATTCTTCCCTGCATTCTTCCTTCTTCCCGTTTAAGTTACAAACTCACACTTCTGCTCGGATGTCATCATATTTTACGGGCTCCACCTTAATTAACTTTTGACAGTTCTTAAAAATCTCATTTCTTATGACTGCTTATTAATTTCATCTGTTTCTCTATTTCAAGATCTGCTACCATAAACTTGCGGAGACATTGTCATTGCTTTATACAGTTTTAGTTTTGTGGTTTTGCTAATTTTTTAAAACGTTTTGTTTATAGTTAAACAGATATGTCGAAATTTGTTGGTCTTTTTTCTGTCTTTACAGAGCGAATTGTAAAAATAAAGATTACAAGCCTTACTTACTACATTTAGAGAATAAAGTTAGGTGAAAACAAGAAAACGAGATATAATGACTACGTGGACGCAGGACATTCGAAAGGCTTGTGCAAGTGTGCCTATGTGCTCACGCAGAGCGAAAAAACAGATAAAGAAATAAATTTGCTACAAGACTTCAAAGCCGGCCGTTGTGGCCGAGCGGTTCTAGGCGCTTCAGTCTGGAACCGCGCGACCGCTACGGTCGCAGATTTGAGTCCTGCCTCGGGCATGGATGTGTTAGGTTTAAGTAGTTAGGTTTAAGTAGTTCTAAGTTCTAGGGGACTGATGACCTCAGATGTTAAGTCCCATAGTGCTCAGAGCCAAGACTTCAAATTAAATCCAATTGCAATTCCATTGCACATAAAAATAAAAGGCTTGACGTGTCTTAAATATGCTGTATAGTTTTAATTTTCTGATCTCTCGGTCTTCGACATTGGGTTTCAAATCTACGTTTTAAAGTGAAAGTGAAATGCCGTTAGGTTAATATCCGCAGCGATTCTGGTTTTAATAAAAGAGTAAAAAATGAAATAACAAAGTTGTGAACTTCGTGTTACAGAATGAGATTTTCACTCTGCAGCGGAGTGTGCGCTGATATGAAACTTCCTGGCAGATTAAAACTGTGTGCCGGACCGAGACTTAAACTCGGGACCTTTGTCTTGGGCGGGCAAGTGCTCTACCATCTGAGCTACCCAAGCCTCGTCCTCACAGCTGCACTTCCGCCAGCACCTCGTCTCCAACCTTCCAAACTTTACAGAAGCTGTACTGCGAACCTTGCAGAACTAGCACTCCTGAAAGAAAGTTTGGAAGGTAGGAGACGAGGTACAGGCAGAAGTGCAGCTGTGAGGACGGGGCGTGAGTCGTGCTTGGGTAGCTCAGATGGTAGAGCACTTGCCCGTGAAAGGCAAAGGTCCCGAGTTCTAGTCGCTGTCCGGCACACAGTTTTAATCTGCCAGAAAGTTTCTTCGTGTTACAGCATATGTGCGTTAGTTCGTGTGTGTGTGTGTATGTGTGTGTGTGTGTGTGTGTGTGTGTGTGTGTGTGTGTGTGTGTGTCTGTATATGTGTTGTGCCCATGCTTATGTTCTCCTAGAGTCAGTGATGTGGGGTAAAAGGTTACGAGCAGGTATTCCTGCCGCACCTTTGGCGGGCAAAGCTTCCTGAGAATCCGCCGCGATCAATTGCAAACAAGCGTGGACTTTCTCCAATTAATGTCTGCAATAAATTCGGTTTGTAAAAGCACGACTCCGTATCGACGCTCTAGCGCTCATTTCAGACACTACAGGACGTCCACCCACGCAATTCCTGAAGAGGCTGCAGTGCCAACAGGTGTTAAGAGCATTCCCCGCGCACTAAACGGCGCACGCGTTTTTGCGCGGCACCGTCCGTCAGGTGCGCTTTCGTCCCGGAGGTAGAAAGCAAGACGCCGGCCTGGGCGGCCACATTCCGCTGCCCGCTGCGCCTCCTCCGGGGGCGACGACCTTGCACTGCGGCCACTGGAGGCTGCGGGCGCGGCGCCACGCCCACTCCTACGCTCTGCCTCCGTTATCTGCCGGCCGTAGCCGTCCCGGCGATAAAGCCGACCGGCTGCTCACAGATGCGCCACCACGCCGCCTGCGGGGCGTCGTAAACCCGCAAGTGGCGCCCCCACACCCCTGTCGTGGCTCCTCGGGGTCCTCCCGCTGTAGCTGCCTTCTAGACTCCTGCGTCCTGTAGGCTGAAAGGAAATCCGACGACATTCCTCTGGTCGTACATCTCTAGTGAGAGCGTACAGGATGTAGTACACACCGTTTCCACGTAAAATAACTTCCGTGTCGTTACATATATCTGGAAATTTGATTCCGTCACAAACTCTAACACTTAGAAGGGGCTCATGAAACTACTGAAGAGTGCAAGTGGAACACGTTTTAAGTGCCAAATCTCACATGTATCAAGAGAATAAAAAAATGTATTTCTTATTGTACATCTTATTCGTGTCGAAACAGTTATGAAGTTGCCGGCCGAAGTGGCCGAGCAACTTGAAACGAAATTCCCTAATTGTGACTGGAAAGCTGTATGGCGGAACATTAACTATGCCGGGCTATCTACAGACGCTATTTACGCATGGTACAAAACAGTTAACAATGTCATCAGCACCAACGAGAGACTATATGGGATCGGTTTAAACCAGACACACCTTTGCGGAAAATGCAACCTGGTGGCTACACTCATCCACAGATTCACCTTCTAAACATTCTGCGTGGTGTCTGTTTGTTCTATATCGTGTCTCCCTACCACTTTCGCGCAACGACGCTCTGAGCGTGTTTTTTAGGGAATTGACTAGTTTGAACCTGGGACCTGTTGCTGGTAAGGAGACGCCAGACCACACATGACATGTAGAATTCAGAAGAGTTCAGTGAGACTAGCGATGATATAACCAAATACTTAATGATTTCAGCGTCAGCTCCACTGCACTCCCTGTAAAAGAATCTTAATACTAACTAAATTTAGTGGAAGGGGTTCAAGGCTTGCCTATTTTTAGTTAGCTGGTAAAATAACGTCGAAAAAGCAGTTAAGTTTACCTTTGGAAATTTTATTCTACTCACAAAACATCGTTTATAAATTGCACTAATAATAAAAGGAATTGTTTTAATACAGGATGGTAAAAACCAACTGCGTTCAACAAAAATGTGAACGAATATTCCCTGAATGGGTTTCCAAGTTCTACAATGGCTCGAAGGATGACCTATGCCATATCACATCTATAATCTAGGTTTAAATTAAGTTTCACAAAAGGGAAAACTATCAAAATGGTCTACAGTGACCCTCAATTATCTTTAATTACTTATCTAACTTGTCGTAAATTACAGTGGCTGATGTGGCTTCTCAATAACTATATAACAGAAAAATCATCGCGTTTCAGATTTTTACTTCAAGTGGCAAGTATGAACACCATGAGCTTTAATTGACGATCGACACTAGTATTACGCAAAAAGGGGATGTAACAGATGAGACTTCTGCAATTCTGAGTGAAGCCTTATGCGCTCAAAAATGCGGCATCGCGTGCGTTCATTACTTTGTCGGTGTTCGTCAGGGGGCGGCGGGCAGCACAGCTCCGCTCACCTCGCTGTCTCGGAAACAACTCTCGTCCTTACTTCTCCTTACTACAATTTACCGAAGTTGGTTTAAAAAAAAAAACTATCTGGCTGTGTTTTCATCTGACCAGTCAGGGTCTCAATGTTAACCTTAAGCTCTGCCTACAAATATTCTGTCTCTCCAATGAGAAAATTTATACTTTTCGTGGTGGGGCAATGTTTTTAATGTTTGCAACGTAACAGAGACGCGAAAAAGTCTCGCGCTAAAACTTGCAGCTGGTGTGGTCCTTTAGTGTTATCGTAACATCTATACTGTTCATTTGGAGGGCTCTATCTTTTAACATGGGCTGGGGGGCCGTCCTAACGTAACAGAGACGCGAAAAAGTCTCACGCTAAAACTTGCGGGTGGTGTAGTCCTTTTTGTGTTATCGTAAGATCTATACCGTTCTTTTGGAGGGCTCTAGCTTTTAACATTGGCTTTGGGGTGGTCTTGACGTAACGGAGACGGGAAAAAGTCTCACGCTAAAACTTGCGGGTGGTGTGGTCCTACCGGTTAGCTGGCAACGTGGGTGGCCGTCCCTCCCTTATCGTAGGGCCTTCCAGCTTAACACGGTTCTGCTCTCGGCTTCTGTTCTCGTTTCTCCCCTCGAAACTGCGTCTGTCCCACGGTGGGAAGGTATGACATGCATTTATGTATTCTTGTGTTAGTCTGTGGTATTCCATTTGCTCACTCGTTACTCGTATTACTTTGGTTAGTTTAATGTCACGATTTATTCGGAGCTATGTGATATACTACTGGATTTGTTTATCATGTCAGGGTTTTCATGGAAGGTGTTGGATTTGCCTGACACCTTACAACCTGTGGCGGCAATGTGAGTAACTGGAACTGGATCAGGCAACAAATCGCCTTTCTCACCAGATCCTCGACGGAATATATAACGCCATCGCTCCTCCCTGAGACCAGACATGACATACTTTCCGAAATTAAAAACCAACGCCATTAGCTGGTTACTGGGAAAATATGTTAGTTATGTCATCAACAAATTTGGGTCGAACAACGAGATAGAATTCCGCGTTTACATGAAGTGTGAATACGCAAAAATCAGCACGTATCGCAACCACAAGAAGCACTACGGCAACCGAGCGAGGTGGCGCAGTGGTTAGCACACTGGATTCGCATTCGGGAGGACGACGGTTCAATCCCGTCTCCGGCCATCCTGATTAAGGTTTTCCGTGATTTCCCTAAATCGTTTCAGGTAAATGCCGGGATGGTTCCTTTGAAAGCGCACGGCCGCTTTCCTTCCCAATCCTTCCCTAACCCGAGCTTGCGCTCCGTCTCTAATGACCTCGTTGTCGATGGGACGTTAAACACTACCCACCACCACCACCACTACGGCAACATTCTGAAGATCATTTTTGAAAGAATGGGTGCCGGTTAAATATGTGAAACCACTACAACACCTTGAACGAGAACGAACAGAAGAAAATTAAAAGTCACTTGTGTTCTTATTGTTATTTCCTATTACCTTGCTTCCGGAACTTCTATGTTACACGAAGAGATTTCTTTTCAAAACATTTTGTTCAGAATTACTCGTGTTCGACTTCCAAAGTATTTGTGTGATTCAAGAAGAATTGTTAAGTTTTATCAGTTTTTATCAGTGTATTTGTGTGATTCAAGAAGAATTGTTAAGTTTTATCAGTTTTTATCAGTGTTCAATTTCTACTCAGAGAAGAGGTTTTCCTTGTAAAAAAAAAAAAACAAATTGTCAGCGTGACGGACTGCCGTCCTAAGGCGCCCGGAAAAAAAAGCGGTTCTAGACGCTACATTCTGGAACCGCGCGGCCGCTACGGTCGCAGGTTCGAATCCTGCCTCGGGCATGGATGTGTGTGATGTCCTTAGGTTAGTTAGTTTTAAGTAGTTCTAGGGGACTGATGACCTTAGATGTTAAGTCCCAAAGTGCTCAGAGCCATTTAGCTGAGGGGGGTAGGACGTCAAACGGGCCGACATGGAGCAGGAGAGGCACCACAGAACATTTTAATTTCCACTGTCTATACTTTTACAAATAAATTCATAAAACTTTGACAGCATGACCAGGAAGGGTTCAGGATTCATACACATAGCAGTGGAAACTCAAAAACGTAACAAATCACATTTTTTTTACATGTGAAATTTCATCATTTTTTCACTTACTACTGGCTGCATTTGTTACTATAGGTACACTTTTCTTCCTAAGTGAGAGAGATTCTTCGATGACTTTTGCACAGCATGCAAACCATAGTTACACCTGAATGAAACTCTACAAGTTATTTAATTTTTGAAAAAATGAATGAACTGTCACATTTTAAACATCATGTTTAGAAAAAATTCAAGTTTTATAGTTAATGATCTGGCGTTCTACGGGTCGGAGCGTGGAATGGAGAGCTGCATCAAACCAGTCTCAGGACTGAAGACCACAACAACAACGACAGTTAATTATCTCAATTTTTTCAACAGTTTTTCAATAGATTTGGAAAATTCTAGAGTTTCATACACCTGTAACTACTGTTTGTGTGCTATGTAAAATTCATCGAAGAATCTCTCTTACTTAGGAAGAAAAGTATACCTATAGCAACAAATGAAGCCAGTAATAAGTGAAAAAATGGTGAAATTTCACATGTAGAAAAAAGGTATTTTGCTACGTTTATGAACTTCCACTGTGATGTGTGTGAGTCCTCAATCCTTCCTGGTCACGGTGACAAAGTTTTATGAATATATTTGTAAAAGTATAGACAGTAGAAATTAAAATGTCCTGTGGTGACTCTCTTGCTCCAAGTTGCCCGTTTGACGTCCTACCCCCCTTAACAAGCTGTTCTGATACAAGACGTACAAAAACGCTCCACATACCTCTGCCATTGGGATCGTGAGGTCAAGGTTACATGAAATGTCACAAACAGAGGCATTTATACTGTAATTCTTCCCGCGTTCCAAACGTGAATGAAGCATGCAGAAGCCCTACTAACTGTTACAATGAGATGTAGCCTCCGCTGTGCACTTCACAGTGGACTGCAGAGTGCGAATGTGGTTGTAGATATGTTACCCACCTCAACACTGCAAAAAATAATGAAACACGGTAAAAAATAAACAATTTTTTAATAACATTCTAAGTGATATACATGACATAAAATCCCGTCTGAGGCCTGCGATCATTTCTATGTTAATAATCGGCAACCATTGCTGTACAATCGCAATAAAGTCATTAGATGTCCAATTGACTCTTTTATTATAACATGTTACGCGTTTCGGGATTACACCCATTTTCAGACATCACAAACTTCGACTGCTTCCTTGAAGCAGAGCTCTGCTTCAAGACTGCTACTGTCGCAGTCACATGTTATTCCACAAATTTGAGTTGTCAAGGCTGTATGCCTGGTTTGTTAGTAAGGAGTCGA
The DNA here is from genome assembly GCF_023898315.1 of Schistocerca nitens. Taxonomy (NCBI): domain Eukaryota; kingdom Metazoa; phylum Arthropoda; class Insecta; order Orthoptera; family Acrididae; genus Schistocerca; species Schistocerca nitens. Next base: position 652,071,888 of record NC_064619.1, on the reverse strand, counting down.
AGTTTGTGATGTCTGAAGATGGGTGTAATCCGAAACGCGTAACATATTCTAATAAAAGAGTCAATTGAACATCTCATGCCTTTATTGCGATTGTACAGCATGGGTTGCCAATTATTAACATTCAAAGTGCCTTCAGAACTTCACACTTCACACTGTACCCTTGGTTGTACGTTGCTATTGCATCATAAATGCCAAAGTGCAGTGTTTTTATGCTTACAAACACCCTTTTAGGAATCACTTTCCAAATCAAATTGTTTACACTCTCATTATGATTCTGCGTCTTTCCGTGTAGATATTTGTGTAACAATTCTGGCTGTGCTAAGTCATGAAAAATTGGTTTTATTGCATTTATCACAGCTGCTGGCAAACCATGTTTGTGATCATAGTCCTTTTTTGCGTTATATTTGCACCAGGAATCTTTTGGGCACAGGCTGTGTTGAGGGTATTCATTGGAAGAGGCAGTATGAAGGAACAATGGCCACACTGCTTTTCACATGTCACTAACATTACTAGTATTTTGCCTCATAGCATACCCATAGTATCTCTGTAGACGTTCAATCACCTCATCAGTAAGCCTGTCTCTTCCTCCTATTGTCTTTCCATCACTGAGCTTATTAGAACCCAAAGTTCGTTTGAGCTTTCGAAGCCGTGCACCCATACACTTTTGCACATGCCCAATGCATTCCAACTTTTCAACTACAAATTCATTTCCATATGGTTTCAGTTCCTCTATAGTCTTGAAACCTTTGGAGGCACCATCCCCAAGGTATCATTTGTACCTAACGTTGTATCTGGGAACCGAACGTTCAAAAATTTGTTTCACTCCATCCACTTCCATTGCTCCATTTCATCCATTAAAATGTGCCTCACAGGTTCCACTGTGCTCTCCTTTGATTTTATTTTTGCACCTACAATGTTTTGATAATATTGCACCATCTATCACTTTTGCACTATCACCACAAGTAGCAGTTACAACCCCGTTCAGGGATTTATGAGCCCCCTTTTGCCAGGAACCATCTAATGCCACTACCAAATCCCTAGAACCACCGTTCATTTCTACAGATTCCTCCACTGCTTCCTTCATGGTTTTCAAAGCCACATCTTCAACAGAGGATCCTACCAGTTCACAGTAGTACCCAAATTTGCTAGGAGGCGATCGCAAGTTCATAATACCACAAAACAGTTTACCAGCAGCAGACCCTTTTCCAATGGATCGAAGACCATACACAAGTCGAACATTCACATCAAACACTCTAGATCGTCCATTTTCACCAGAGACTGGCATGTGAATTGTAGAAAGTCACTTGATACTTGCAACATGCACAGATTATCTTCATCTCACAAGCTAAACCAAAGTGCTTTGTTATCTCTAGTCGCACCCCTACACTTGAACACATTTTGCACACAACACTTTCTTTCAGCACAGAAGATAATAATCCAATATTCAGTACTTCGTTAATATCATCAGTGTCACTAACATATTCACGAAATCTGTCACTTACACCAGTCAGCTTCTTTCTAGAAGATGTCACAGGGCTATGCCCGGCCATGTGTTGCTTAGCAGAAGAACGCACTGTTTCAGTAATTGTAGTATCGCAACTTGGTATTAGTGTTAATTTTCTTTTCCCTACACTCTTCCTCTTCTTATATACACGGTTACTAAAATGTGGCATCGTAACCAGAACAACGCTTTACACAAGAAGTATAATACTAGCAACAACAGGCGCAACACTGAAATAATTCGAAACGGTAAACAGCAAAGAGACGATGTTCCGCGCCCTTAGCGCTTCATTTGTCACAGAAAACAATGTAGCCAACCCTTGCACACTCGCTGTATGCGTAACATAAGGCGCTGTATGCGTAACAGGCCGAGAAAATCCCAAGCAGTTCGCCAGGAAGTCACGAGAGGGTGTTAGATGCATTCAGCGGCCGCCCATTTCCTCTGCAGGCGTGGGGGAAAATGGTAATAACTCCACTTCTAGGCCGAGTAGAAAAATAATTCAAAGTTTACATTAAAGAGGAATGTTTCAATTAATTTTCGGTAGCAAAAAAAATCGTAATTTTTTGGATTTTACCACCTCCGGCTCCCCTTAAGATATAAGTGAGTTTAAACGTGGTTTTGCAGTTGGCCCACGATCGATGGGACAGAGCATCTCCGACGTAGCGATGACATGGGGATTTTCCCGCACGACCATTTCACGAGTGTACCGTGAATCTCAGGAATTGCATTCATTCATGTCCATTGTGCATTTCGACGGATTTGGGCAATTACAGAATTGCTACAGAGTGGCTCCAGGAACGCTCTTCTGCGTTTAAACGCTTTCGTGGCCTCCAGACTGCCCAGACATGAACAATATCGAGTATATATGTGATGCCTTGCAACGTGCTGTTCAGAATCTCCACCTCTCGTACTCATGCGGATTTATGGACGGCCCTACAGGATTGTTGGTGTCCGTTTCCTCCAGCAGTAATCGAGTCCATGCTACGTCGTGTTGCGGCACTTCTGTGCGTGCTCTCGGGGGCCCCACACGATGTCAGGCAGGTGTACTATTTTCTTTGGGTCTTCAGTGTACTACAGAAATGTAGGAGAACAACGGGAGTCAACAAAACCATTTCTCATTTCGTTAAATTATTTTACAAGAGCATAGAACTTCTGTTTCTTACACAAGTCTATTCTTGGGATTAGATGGTTCAAATGGTTCAAATGGTTCTGAGCACTATGGGACTTAACATCTGTGGTCATCAGTCCCCTAGAACGTAGAACTACTTAAACCTAACTAACCTAAGGACATCACACACATCCATGCCCGAGGCAGGATTCGAACCTGTGACCGTAGCAGTCGCGCGGTTCCGGACTCAGCGCCTAGAACCGCACGGCCACCGCGGCCGGCTGGGATTAGATGTTGGAAAGTTTACAGAGCAACTCTCTGCGCTGTGGTGAAGAAATGGAAACATTAACAACAAATATTTCTAGTTTTGGACCTGATAAACAGTCCAATATTTCAGTTGGAGTACGGCATGGCATACTTTTACCATAAACTTTTCAGTATGTTGACAATTTTCAAGAATGGCTCTATGGGACTTAACATCTGAGATCATCAGTCCCCTAGACTTAGAGCTACTTAAACCTAAGGACATCACACACATCCATGCCCGAGGCAGGATTCGAACCCTTGACTGTAGCAGTCGCGCGGCTCCGGACTGAAGCGCCTAGAACCGCTTGGCCACCGCGGCCGGCTGACAATTTTTTGTTCTTCTGTTACACAATAAGAATTTCAGTAGCTATTTGAGATGAATCAGTACGAGACGTAAATGATCATACTGCCTTTGGAGATATTACAATCTTCCAGAGACAAAAATGTTTTACGACCATATTTATAATCACAAACGTCAGTTGTATTCATTGAAATTACATGAAATGGATTCATGCTTTAGCACACTGAACAGTCTTGTGTAAATCTTGTCGAATAATGGTTCTGCTTACCTTCCTTCGAAGCTGTATAAGTGAAAAAGCTCTGTTACAGCTAAAAAAGCTACGCCCGCTCATTAAAAAATTGTGAGTCATTTCTTCAAATCATTCCAGGCTAAACGAAGGAGGCCTTGACACATAGAACATTCAGCTCCACAGGTCAGCTCTGCTTGGCACCGAGACCATCTCGTCATCACTGTTCTCTCCATGATTTTGCACTTGCCAAATGTCTAGGGACATGCAACCGAGAATTCAATAGCACGCAAAACGCGTATTGTAGCATAATTACACTAGAAGGTTCTCTTCAGTTAATTACAAGACGTCTGTTTCCGCTTATATCCGTAAAAATATTTATTCTTCTGAAACTTCCTGGCAGATTAAAACTGTGTGTCGGACCGAGACTCGGGACCTTCGCCTTACGCGGGCAAGTGCTCTGCGAGGTCCACATTACGTCATAAAAAAACGCAGAAATAGTTATTATAACTGATTGTGACGCTTGTATATTGCTATTTTTTCCACATTTTATAAATGTCGGATCCGAGTACGAGTCTCGGTCCGGCACACAGTTTTAATCTGCCAGAAAGTTTCATATCAGCGCACACTCCGCTGAAGAGTGAAAATCCCATTCTATTTATTCTTCTATCGCAATTTCTTTGTTACACCGTTATTAACTACCTGCAGAGGTAAAATACAATATATCCTGAAATTATAACAGAGAAAAAACGTTTATTATGCACAACAAACTCGGGCATAGACTATGCTAACTCGTATGCAGCACTTACAAATATTCGAAGTTCGTAATGTTGGCTCTATTGCCTATGTGCCTAAACATTCAGCACGCTACCTTACATCATGCAACTAGTACTACAACAACCTTCACCAGACGAAACATTTATTCAGACAAAAATACCCTCATAAAATGGAAATACCTTGATGACGGAGAGATTCCGTACCACAAATTTTTTTCCACTAATGGTGCTGATTCACTTGAGGGATATGAATGCTGGATTGCAAATACACATTGATGATGGTCATCAGCGCTCGTATAAAGTCCCAATTCTTACGCAGTCCAATTTTTACACAGTCCAATCTGTCACGAACGATGATGATGAGGATCAAATAATAAGGACAACACAAACACCAAGTCCCTGGGCACAGAAAATTCCCAACGCGGTCTGGAATCGAACCCGGGACACCGTGATCCAGAGACACAACGTTAGCCACTAGACCACGAGCTGCGGACGCAAATGCACGTTGGTTATGGAACTCACCCATTGGCAGAGATGTTACCTATTTTGAAAGAGATGAAATGATGATTGTCAGTAAGAAAATATACATACTCACGGAAGTTCCTCACGTCATGTCATACAACTTACATTTAACGGTACCTTTCTACGATTGTGTCCACTTCATGGAACAGTACAGTACAGCTGGCCTATGTGGCCGTGCGGTTCTAGGCGCTTCAGTCTGGAACCGCTTGACTGCTACGGTCGCAGGTTCGAATCCTGCCTCGGGCATGGATGTGTTTGATGTCCTTAGGTTAGTTAGGTTTAAGTAGTTCCAAGTTCTAGGGAACTGATGACCACAGATGTTAAGTCCCATAGTGCTCAGAGCCATTTGAACCATTTTTTGTAAAATTGGCTAGAATCGTCGCCTTTTAGTTTCCCGGTCTGCAAACTTTACTGTCTGTTATACATTATAACAGGAAATGAGACCCAGTACACCGACATTTATAAAACGTGGAAAAAGTAGCCATATACAAGCGTCACAATCAGTTGGAATAACTATTTCTTAGCAATATGCGTTTTTTATGACGTAATGTGGACCTCGTAAACAAATTTACAGCTGCTTTGCAATTTTATTTTTCCCACAGACTTTGAAGCTCTTCGACAGACACAATCTTTTCTACATTCCCGGTATTTCAGTGAAGAAAGATGTTTCATTTCGGACATTGTAGCCAGATATTTATGATATATCGATATTAAACATTTCTTACGTCGCATGGAATACGGTTAGTTGGAAACAAATTGCAGTTGGTAGTGCTGCACGTTTCTGTCATCTTGATCACATCAAACGCAGGATAAGGACTTTCTATTGGTCAATAGGCTGCCTATATCAATATATTCAGACAAAGATGACACATAATCCATAAACATATTCCTTTATCGGTATTAACATTACTCTACGTGTATATGTGAACCATGTAATGTCCTTCTCATAGTCCTCATAATTTTTACTGCTGTTCCTAAGCCTCAAATCCATGCTAATATTGTAAATGAGAAAGTAACGTTGTCTGCTACATTTTCATGACTAAAGCTCTGAACTGATTTTGATGAAATTTGTATGGATACAACTTGGAGCCTGAGGAAGGACGTAGGCTACTTCAGAAACATATAAATACAACGTAGTAGCTGCTACCTGCAGGTGCTTTCGCATATCGGTAGTTTTGTTATGATGAGTGATGGTGAGTAGATAAGCTGTATACAGGGTGTTAATTTTAACTGAAGGCATTGAAATGTCTTGAAAACTACATACCAGATCAAGAAAATTATAATTGCAATATGTTTGTCTCAGAGGAGGACATGCAACGATACCACACTCGACCCGCCACCCCAACATGTGCTTGGGTCACGGGAAAAAACTTCGAAATTTTCAATGGGAACCCTTTATTTCGCCAGCCGGAGTGGCCGTGCGGTTCTAGGCGCTACAGTCTGGAGCCGAGCGACCGCTACGGTCGCAGGTTCGTATTCTGCCTCGGGCATGGATGTGTGTGATGTCCTTAGGTTAGGTTAGGTTTAATTAGTTCTAAGTTCTAGGCAACTGATGACCTCAGAAGTTAAGTCGCATAGTGCTGAGAACCATTTGAACCATTTTTGAAGCCTTTATTGCAGATTATTATTCTATGTCAAAATCTACATACGATTTGCTCAAGCATTTTCTTCGTTTCGCTTCAGGTGATTCTGTAATCTGAGGAAGAGAAATGGGTACACAATCGTAGTTTACGACATGCTTTTACGACAATGGCTTTTGAAAATCCAATGGCACGTGAGATCCCACCTTCTTGCTGTGACGGTAGGACAGGGCAATATTCCGTAACTTATAACTGAAAATCCCAATCGTGTCGTTGTGTTCCTCCGACATATCTAACAGGTTACCACTCGACGCGCCACTGTCGCCGCGGTTCGAGGCGAACGCTACTGTACTTTTCCAATTAGAGTAAGTGTTCAAACGTAATACCACCAGCTTCAACACAAATAGTCATCTGCTTTTCAGACGATCGTACACAAGGCAGAGGCATATATGTGGGAATGTCAGCACAGGCGTTTCTTCTGCGGTCGACCATGTCTTCACGACCTGTTGGCACTTGCTGGTACACCTTGTCTTTTAAATATTCCCACAGAAATAAATCCGGCGACGTCAAATCCGGCGGCCTAGAGGGCCAATTAATAGGGCCACATCTCCTGAACCACCGATCAGTGTAAACACTGTTTAATACCTGCCGTGTTTCAAGGGCCAAATGCGCTGCGCAACGGTCATGCTGAAACCACGTAAGTTGTCGAACGTCCAGGACAGCATCCCGCAGTAGTCCCGGTAGTTAATGTTCCAGAAACTTTAGATACTTGCTTCTATTCAACGTGCCGTTGATAAATTACAGACCAATGAGGTTGTTCCCCATACTGTCCCACCACAGATTAACTGACCATGTCCGCAGCTCGTGGTCGTGCGGTACCGTTCTCGCTTCCGACGCCCGGGTTCCCGGGTTCGATTCCCGGCGGGGTCAGGGATTTTCTCTGCCTCGTGATGACTGGGTGTTGTCTGCTGTCCTTAGGTTCGTTAGGTTTAAGTAGTTCTAAGTTTTAGGGGACTGATGACCATAGATGTTAGTCCTATAGTGCTCAGAGTCATTTGAACCATTAACTGACCAACGACGTTGATGGCCAACTTGCCGCAACCAATGGGGGCTGTCTGTATTCCATTAATGCATGCTATACTGATTAACGGTGCCATGGTTAGTGTTCAAAATGGTTCAAATGACTCTGAGCACTATGCGACTTAACTTCTGAGGTCATCAGTCGCCTAGAACTTAGAACTAATTAAACCTAACTAATCTAAGGACATCACACACATCCATGCCCGAGGCAGAATTCGAACCTGCGACCGTAGCGGTCGCTCGGTTCAAAGACTGTAGCGCCTAGAACCGCACGGCTACTCCGGCCGTCATGGTTAGTGTACCTAGACTCATCAGAAAATAGCACCCCAGCAAAAGAGGTGGTGTCGTTTGCATTTGTTGCTGTGCTCATTTACAAAACGCTACCCGGTTGTGGAAATCGACACCAAGAAGTTCTTGACTCAGTGACACGTGGCTTGGATGATACGACGATGCAGTATTGTGACAATGCTACCTACGGACATACTGGAATCGCAGTGCAGCTGCCGTGCACTCATCTGTGGGTTCTGCACTGCCGACAGTACAGCTATTTCATTATCTTCTCCTCTAACATGTTTGCTTCGCCTCCTGCCATCAGACGTAAAGACGTTCACAGCTTTGTAAAACAACGAAAGAGTGCGAGCTTTCCCTGTAAAACGTTCGGTATACAAGGCAACAGCAGCTATAACATTTCTCCTACATTCTCCGTAAATCACGATCGTTCACATTTTTTCTTCTGTGGTTGCAACATTCATCGTCAAAATGCACGTCTGCTCTCCGAATGATACGTAGATGTGCAGGCAACAAACACTGCACAAATACTGTAACACACACATCAAAAAAAGCTTTGCATCACCTCGGTTCCGAGAGTTCCTCAACTTGTACAGAAAATTGGAATAATGATCAACATAAAAATCATTTCCGCCCATTTTACTGCTCATGAAAACCACACATTGCATGTTGTACCACCATACAGTGGGACCTCAGAGGTGCTGAACCAGATTGCTGTACACACCGGTACCTCTAATACCCAGCAGCACGTCCTCTTGCATTGATGATACCAGTATTCGTCGTGGAATGTTATCCACAAGTTCATCACGGCACTGTTGGTCCTGATTGCCCCACTCCTCAAAGGCAATTCGGCGTAGAACCCTCAGAGTGGTTGGTGGGTAACATCGTCCAAAAACAGCCCTCTTCAATCTATGCCAGGCATGTTCGATAGGGTTCATGTTTGGAGAACATGCTGGCCACTATAGTCGAGCCATGTCGTTATCCTGAAGGAAGTCATCCACAAGATGTGCACGATGGGGGAGCGAATTGTCGTCCATGAAGACGAATGCCTCGCCAATATGCTGCTGATATGGTTGCACTATCGGTCGTATCGTCCACCCGTTACGGCGCCTTCCATGACCACCAACGGCGTACGTCGGCCCAATAAAATGCCACCCCAAAACTGCAGGGAACCGCCACCTTGCTGCTCTCGCTGAACAGATGTCTACGGTGTTCATCCTGACAGAGTTGCTTCCAAACACGTCTCCAAATGGCTCTGGGTACTATGGGATTTAACATCTGACGTCATCAGTCCCCTAGAACTACTTAAACCTAACTAAGGACATCACAGACTTCCATGCCCGAGGCGGGATTCGAACCTGCAACCGTATCGGTCGCGCGGTTCCAGTCTGAAGCGCGTAGAACCGCTCGCCCGCACCAGCCGGCCAACACGCCTCTGACGATTGTCTGGTTGAAGGCATATGCGACACTTATCGGTGAAGAGAATGTGATGCCAATCCTGCGCGATCCATTCGGCATGTTGTTGGGCCCATCTGCGCCGCGCTGCATGGTATCGTGGTTGCAAAGATGGACCTCGCCATGGACGTCGAGAGTGATGTTGCGCATCATGCAGCCTACTGCGCACATTGTAGGTAGTAACAAAACGTTCTGTGGCTGCACGAAAGGCAATATTGAACATGGTTGCGTTGGTGTCAGTGTTCCTCCGAGCCATAATACGTAGGTAGCGGTCATCCACTGCAGTACTTTGGGCGGACTGAGCAAGGCATGTCATCAACAGTTCCTGTCTCTCTGTATCCCCTCCATGACCCAACAACATCGCTTTGGTTCACTCCGAGACGCCTGGACACTTCCCTTTTTCAGAGCCCTTCCTGGCACAAAGTAACAATGTGGACGCGATCGAACCGTGGTATTGACCATCTAGGCATAGTTAAACTACAGACAACAGGAGCCGTGTACCTCCTTCCTGGTGGAATGACTGGAAGTGATCGGCTGTCGGACCCTCTCAATCTAATATATGCTGCTCATGCATGGTTGTTTGCATATTTTGGTGGGTTTAGTGACATCTCTGATCAGTCAAAGGGACTGTTTCTGTGATACAATATCCACAGTCAACGTCTATGTTCGGGACTTCTGGGAACTGGGGTGATGCAAAACTTTTTTGATAAGTGTATTTAAGGCCGCTGTCTTTTGTGGCCGGCCGAAGTGGCCGTGCGGTTAAAGGCGCTGCAGTCTGGAACCGCAAGACCGCTACGGTCGCAGGTTCGAATCCTGCCTCGGGCATGGATGTTTGTGATGTCCTTAGGTTAGTTAGGTTTGACTAGTTCTAAGTTCTAGGGGACTAATGACCTCAGCAGTTGAGTCCCATAGTGCTCAGAGCCGTTTGAACCATTTTTGTCTTTTGTGTATTCATGATATGTGAACTCCGGTCACTGCCTTTTATGATACGTCGTAGTTAGCTGCACGGCCACGGCTGCGCGTCGATTTCGGTATGTCGGATCAATACAAAGTTGCGAATGGGGTTTCAAATTATCAGTTGAGAAATACTTGCTTCTCCTGTCCTCGCAGTACTTAGGTGGTGTCCCACGTGCCATTGGATATTCAAGGGCCTTTGAGTACCATGTCATAAATTATGATTGCATACCCATTGATATTCCTCCGATTAGAGCGACACCTGTGGCGAAACGAAGGAAATTCTTCAACGTTTTATGTATATTTTGCCGTAGACTCTTAATCTGCGGCCGGCCGAAGTGATGCCGGCACGGTAGCTCAGCGTGTTCGGTCAGAGGGCTAGCTGCCCTCTGTAATAAAAAAAACTGAGTTAATGGATCAACAACGAACTGAAACGTGTGTCTTTCAACGTCCGCCCAGAGCAGATACAACGAACAAAATGAGTTAAAAAAAAAGTGGCCGTGCGGTTAAAGGCGCTGCAGTCTGGAACCGCAAGACCGCTACGGTCGCAGGTTCGAATCCTGCCTCGGGCATGGATGTTTGTTATGTCCTTAGGTTAGTTAGGTTTGACTAGTTCTAAGTTCTAGGGGACTAATGACCTCAGCAGTTGAGTCCCATAGTGCTCAGAGCCGTTTGAACCATTTTTGTCTTTTGTGTATTCATGATATGTGAACTCCGGTCACTGCCTTTTATGATACGTCGTAGTTAGCTGCACGGCCACGGCTGCGCGTCGATTTCGGTATGTCGGATCAATACAAAGTTGCGAATGGGGTTTCAAATTATCAGTTGAGAAATACTTGCTTCTCCTGTCCTCGCAGTACTTAGGTGGTGTCCCACGTGCCATTGGATATTCAAGGGCCTTTGAGTACCATGTCATAAATTATGATTGCATACCCATTGATATTCCTCCGATTAGAGCGACACCTGTGGCGAAACGAAGGAAATTCTTCAACGTTTTATGTATATTTTGCCGTAGACTCTTAATCTGCGGCCGGCCGAAGTGATGCCGGCACGGTAGCTCAGCGTGTTCGGTCAGAGGGCTAGCTGCCCTCTGTAATAAAAAAAACTGAGTTAATGGATCAACAACGAACTGAAACGTGTGTCTTTCAACGTCCGCCCAGAGCAGATACAACGAACAAAATGAGTTAAAAAAAAAAGTGGCCGTGCGGTTAAAGGCGCTGCAGTCTGGAACCGCAAGACCGCTACGGTCGCAGGTTCGAATCCTGCCTCGGGCATGGATGTTTGTTATGTCCTTAGGTTAGTTAGGTTTAACTAGTTCTAAGTTATAGGGGACTAATGACCTTAGCAGTTGAGTCCCATAGTGCTCAGAGCCATTTGAACCATTTTTTTTCTTAATCTGCAATAAGAAAACGGGGGTTCCCACTGTAGATTTCAAAGTTGCCTCCCGCCACCCACTCACGTAGTGGGCTGGCGGGTCGAGTGTGGTATCGTTTTATTTACCCCTCCGAGGCAAAAAAAAAAAAAAAAAAAAAAAAAAAACTGGAATATTTTTGATCTGATGTGCAGTTTTCGAGATATTTCTGTCTTCAATTAAAATAAACATTCATATATATTAGAGATTATATTACTAGGTATTACAATCCTTGTATATGCAACGACGTATTATTGCAACCTATCAGACACCTACGAAGAAATGCTAGCACATGTGCAGCAATCGTTCCATCCCACACCGGTAGAATGTATTGTCGCTGCCAGTGGTCAATTTTGAACACAACGTGTGATGGTCAATTGTTCCGTTACTGGCCAGAACCGACATAACTACTGTATGCACTTGCGTTGTTCTTTAGTGTGTGCTAATAAAAGTATTGTTCAAGAGTCGCTGTAGAAACTTTTCAAAATACGACGTATCGTAAGCGCCTCGCACTAGAATCCTACAACAAACACCACTTTCATTCTAATGACCCTGCCTTCAGTCTGTTAGTGAAAATACCCATTGTTACATTTAGAAAAGTGTTTATTACACAAAAGTGTATGTTTTCCTACCCTTATTACATAACCTCACGTCACAAAAATTTACCGTGTGATTATAATTAAACTTTCAAAACGCTGTAGTAATAACATCCCTGGTCAAATTGATCAATAGGTGGCGCTATTTGTGTGAGAATAAGTCAATGGAAACACCTGTCAGGCGCACAACCGATTGAAGTTGGTGTAAACATGCAGGGTACACGGCTTTTCCTCCTTTCGCGTCTGCTACATTCGTCATGACTGTCTCAATGCAGGATGGCGCTCTGCTTGTAAAGCTGTATTACAAGGACGATGACTGTGTACACGTCGATCTGCAGAAGTTCAGGACACTGAAGGATTTGAAAAAAGGCGTTGGTCCGATGACTGCCGTGGGTCTGGAGAAAATAATCCGCAAATTCGAAAAGACGGTCTCTTTTGGTGTGCAACTTGGTAACGGGAGGAAACGAATTGATTCGACGTCAGTGGATGCAGTGGCCACGGCAATACAGGAGGAGACGAGTAGTGGTGTGCAAACATGTAGTGCACGTAGAATTGCCCGAACATTGAACATATGTGCGCAAGATCCTACGAAACATCCTTCTTCGATATCCATTCGAAATTACCCATGTGCACGAGTTCCTTCCTGCTGACCTGCCAGCAAGAGAAACTTTGCTTTAGAATTTCTTGCTCGCATGAAGTGGACAATGATTGGCGGTGGAGGATTTTGTGGGCAGACGGAACCCACTCCCATCTCACAGGATATGTGAATACACAGAATTGTCGAATATGGGGAACGGAAAATCCACACGCAAAACGACCAGTACCACTTCATCCCAAAAAGGTGGTGCAGGTTTACGGCATCATTTATCATAGGGCCCTATTTTTTTGGAAGGACAGGTGCTTACAGTCCTGTTACCTCTACCGTCATTGGTAAGCGATATGAGTGTCTTTTGCGTAACCGCGTCATTCCAGCTCTCCGACAGCGTTTATGTGTGGATGGGATCATTCTTATTCTGGATGGCGCACCTCCGATAGTTGCAAATCCAGTTAAGCGGCTGATGAAGCGCCATTTTGGAAATGGTAGAATTATAAGCCACCATTTCGCTACAGCCTGGCTGTCACCATCGCCTGATCTTAACCCGTACGACTTCTGGCTGTGGGGCTATCTGAGAGATGTCTACACCCTACATCTACATCCGTATTCCGCAAGCCACCTGACGGTGCGTGGCGGAGGGTACCTTGAGTATCTCTATTGGTTCTCCCTTCTATTCCAGTCTCGTATTGTTCGCGGAAAGAAGGATTGTCGGTATGCTTCTGTGTGGGCTCTAATCTCTCTGATTTTATCCTCATGGTCTCTTCGCGAGATATACGTAGGAACTAGCAATATACTGCTTGACTCTTCGGTGAAGGTATGTTCTCGAAACTTCAACAAAAGCGTGTACCGAGCTACTGAGCGTCTCTCCTGCAGAGTCTTCCACTGGAGTTTATCATCTCCGTAACGCTTTTGCGATTACTAAATGATCCTGTAACGAAGGTCGCTGCTCTCCATTGGATCTTCTCTATCTCTTCTATCAACCCCATCTGGTACGGATCCCACACTGCTGAGCAGTATTCAAGCAGTGGGAGAACAAGCGTACTGTAACCTACTTCCTTTGTTTTCGGATTGCATTTCCTTAGGATTCTTCCAATGAATCTCAGTCTGGCATCTGCTTTACCAACGATCAACTTTATATGATCATTCCATTTTAAATCACTCCTAATGCGTACTCCCAGATAATTTATGGAATTAACTGCTCCCAGTTGCTGACCTGCTGTATTGTAGCTATCTTTCTATGTATTCGCAGCACATCACACTTGTCTACATTGAGATTCAATTGCCATTCCCTGCACTATGCGTCAATTCGCTACAGATCCTCCTGCATTTCAGTACAATTTTCCAGTGTTGCAACCTCTCCATGTACCACAGCATTATCCGCAAAAAGCCTCAGTGAACTTCCGATGTCATCCACAAGGTCATTTATGTATATTGTGAATAGGAACGTCCTACGACACTCCCCTGCGGCACACTTGAAATCACTCTTACTTCGTAAGACTTCTCTCCATTGAGAATCACATGCTGCGTTCTGTTATCTAGGAACTGTTCAATCCAATCACACAATTGGTCTGATAGTCCATATGCTCTTACTTTGTTCATTAAACTACTGTGCTGTGGGGAACGCCTTCCGGAAGTCAAGAAACACGGTATCTACCTGTGAACCCGTGTCTATGGCCCTCTGAGTCTCGTGGACGAATAGCGCGAGCTGGGTTTCACACGACCATCTTTTTCGAAACCCATGCTGATTTCTACAGAGTAGATTTCTAGTCTCCAGAAAAGTCATTATACTCGAACACAATACGTGTTCCAAAATTCTACAACTGATCGACGTTAGAGATATAGGTCTATAGTTCTGCACATCTGTTCGACGTCCCTGCTTGAAAACGGGGATGACCTGTGCCCTTTTCCAATCCTTTGGAACACTACGCTCCTCTACAGACCTTACGGTACACCGCTGCAAGAAGGGGGGCAAGTTCCTTCGCGTACTCTGTGTAAAATCGAACTGGTATGCCATCAGGTCCAGCGGCCTTTCCTCTTTTGAGCGATTTTAATTGTTTCTCTATCCCTCTGTCGTCTATTTCGATATCTACCATTTTGTCATCTGTGCGACAATCTAGAGAAGGAACTACAGTGCAGTCTTCCTCTGTGAAACAGCTTTGGAAAAAGACATTTAGTATTTCGGCCTTTAGTCTGTCATCCTCTGTTTCAGTACCATTTTGGTCACAGAGTGTCTGGACATTTTGTTTTGATCCACCTACCGCTTTGACATAAGACCAAAATTTCTTAGGATTTTTTGCCAAGTCGGTACATAGAACTTTACTTTCGAATTCATTGAACGCCTCTCGCATAGTCCTCCTCACACTACATTTCGCTTCGCGTAATTTTTGTTTTTCTGCAAGGTTTTGGCTATGTTTATGCTTTCTGTGAAGTTCCCTTTGCTTCCGCAGCAGTTTTCTAACTCGGTTGTTGTACCACGGTGGCTCTTTTCCGTCTCTTACGATCTTGCTTGGCACGTACTCATTTAATGCATATTGTGCGATGGTTTTGAACTTTGTCCACTGATCCTCAACACTATCTGTACTTGAGACAAAACTTTTGTGTTGGGCCGTCAGGTACTCTGTAATCTGCTTTTTGTCACTTTTGTTAAACAGAAAAATTTTCCTATCTTTTTTAATATTTCTGTTTACGGCTGAAATCATCGATGCAGTAACCGCTTTATGATCGCTGATTCCCTGTTTTGCGTTAACTGTTTCAAATAGTTCGTGTATGTTTGTCACCAGGAGGTCTAATATCGCCACGAGTCGGTTCTCTGTTTAACTGCTCAAGATATTTTTCAGATAAAGCACTTAAAAAAATTTCACTGGATTCTTTGTCCCTGCCACCCGTTATGAACGTTTGAGTCTCCCAGTCTATATCCGGCAAATTAAAATCTCCACCCAGAACTATAACATGGTGGGGAAATCTACTCGAAATATTTCCCAAATTATCCTTCAGGTTCTCAGCCACAACAGCTGCTGAGCCAGGGAGCCTATAGAGGCATCCAATTACCATGTCTGAGCCTGCTTTAACCGTGACCCTCACCCAAATTATTTCACATTTCGGATCTCCGTCAATTTCCTTCGATACTATTGCACTTCTTATCGCTATAAACACGCCTCCCCCTTCACTGTCTAGCCTCTCTCTGCGGTATACATTCCAAACTGAGTTTAGGATTTCATTACTGTTCACGTCTGGTTTCAGCCAACTTTCTGTCCCTAGTACTATATGGGCATTGTGACCGTTTATTAATGAGAGCAGTTCTGGGACCTTTCTATAGATGCTCCTACGTTTTACTATTAGCACATTAATATTGTTATTCCTTGTTGTATTTCGCCTACTCCAACGTTTCCGCGTCGCAGGAGGGTCTCGTCTCGTCTAGGGAGGGAATTCTCTAACCTAGAAAACCCACATGTGCACTCCACACGTACTCCGCTACCCTTGTTGCCGCTTCCGGCGTGTAGTGCACGCCTGACCTATTCAGGGGGAAACTACATCTCTCCACCCGATAGAGGAGGTCGAGAAATTTGCACCCCAGATCTCCGCAGAATCGTCTGAGCCTCTGGTTTTGAGCCTTCTACTCGGTTCCAAACCAGAGGACCGCGATCGGTTCTGGGAACGATACTACAAATAGTTAGCTAAGATTCCACCCCGCGAGCGAGGCTTTCCGCCTTTACCAATTCCGCAAACCGCCTGTACGAACTGAAGATGACCTCTGAACCCAGACGGCAGGAGTCATTGGTGCCGACATGAGCAACAATTTGCAGTCTGGTGCACCCAGTGCTCTCTATTGCCGCCGGCAGGGCCTCCTCCACATCTCGGATGAGACCCCCCGGCAAGCAGACAGAGTGAACACTGGCCTTCTTCGCCGACCTTTCCGCTATTTCCTTAAGAGGCTCCATCACCCGCCTAACGTTGAAGCTCCCAATAACTAATAAACGCCTCCCCCCGTGTGCCTGCTCGGACATTGCTGAAGAAGTGGCCACATGTCCACTCACAGGCAGTGCGGGCGATGCCACACGGCCAGCCTCCACATTGACCCTCCGTCTCGTGCGCCACGAACGCCGCTGAACCCGCCACTCCCCTTGAGGAGAGGGGGCCCACCTCATATCTTCTCCATTTTCCCACCTCATATCTTCTCCATTTTCGTCAGCCTCTATACTAATCAAGGACCCCAGCAAATCGGAACATTGCCGACGCCTTACTCCGTCGGAGATTGAGTGGATAACCAGTTTTAAGATCACGTCAGCTTATTAATCTTTTATATGGATGTCTGTTCTTTCGTAAGATGTCTCGACAGCAGGGGCAGTGGGTGAAGCATGTAACACCTGGGGTGTACCATGCGACGTACGAGACTCCTCGCTGCCGCTACACTCCGAGGCAGCAGCCTGAAGACGTCTGACCGCGGCCATCAACAGGTTCAGCTGTTCGCGAACAGTGGCCAGCTCCTCCTGCATCCGTACCCAGCAGTCACACATCCTATCTATCCTAAGAAATCAATTTACTGTAGAGAGATAATCAACTTTTAACTAGACTGCTAATTCACTAAAGGCGGCTGATAGTTGATTAAACTGTGGTTGCTAGACACTTCTTGTAGAAAACAATGACAATAGCACTACCTGTCTCTGGACTGTATTGAAAACAAACACGAAATCTATGGAACACTATTACTAGCACTCGACAATTAAAGATTCCTAAAAGCAAAAACACACGGAAGAAGAAGTGACAAGTAAGAAAAATACAGTTAATACTTAAATTAACGTAGCTCACTGCACAGCAGACGTGAAGGAGACGGCAGTTCAGGGTTCCGACTGCAAACTTAGCTGCATTGAAGGCACGCCTTGCGCAACACATTCTGAACGTGACCCCGGAAACACTTCGATCAGCTGTGGAACATGCTGTTTCTCGATTTCAATTTGTTGCAGAAGATGGTGGCCAGCATATTGAACATGTTTTGCGCCAGTCGCACGGAAATTAATAATCCGATTTGATTTTGATTGGTGCTTTTTATGCGGTTTCTGGCCTCAGGATAATTAAAAACCGATTTTTCGTATCCGAGGTGATATGACCTTGCCGTGGTGGATGGGCATACGTATCTAACAGTATTACACTTGTGCACCCATGCACACTGAGTAGAACTCTCGTTAGCACAAATCGCAGGCACTTTATAGATATTACTGGCGTGCCACACTTAGTTCATGTCACGTATAAAAACAGTCAGCGATCAAAGAACACAATAAGGACTTACAAGTAGACATAAAGTATTGTATACAATACATGGCATGTCACCTGACAAACTACTTTAATTTAAGCATCATATTAACGAAAATGAAATCCAATAATGTTTGATGTAGTAATGTTAACTACGTATCGTCACAAATTCCTCCGCCTTTGAACTATGGTTTATATATCAATGTTTTGGTCATTTTTACGTGGTCTAATAACCTTTCTAGTTGTGACCATTTCTTATTTTTGTGGTGTTACGGCCAGACACCACACTTACTAGGTGGTAGCCTTTAAATCGGCCGCGGTCCATTAGTATACGTCGGACCCGCGTGTCGCCACTGTCAGTGATTGCAGACCAAGCGCCACCACACGGCAGGTCTAGAGAGACGTCCTAGCACTCGCCCCACATGTACAGCAGACTTTGCTAGCGATGATATACTGACAAATACGCTCTCATTTGCCGAGACGATAGTTAGCATAGCCTTCAGCTACGTCATTTGCTACGACCTAGCAAGGCGCCATTACCAGTTTATATTGAGATTGTAATTATGTATCATCAAGAGCGATGTTCTCCAATTATGGATTAAAGTTAAGTATTCCAAAAGCTATGTACTATTTTTGGCTACTATAATTACTTTACCTTGTTCCAGACCTCACGCCAGTCTGCGTGTAATGAAACGCGTGCATTTCGGCCTGCTCTAGCAACACGGTGTTGGCTCTTCTGCCAACACATCAATTTTTCCCGTTATTTTCCCATGTCTTTCCAATACAATTTATTTTCATTGAACTGATCAAAATGTTTGTATAAGTATTTTACAGTTTTATAACGGAATTTATATCGTGACAACATCATACATGTAATATAGTGCACCCAGTGGTGGCTGCTACACTTATTGTTTAAAGAGTTGTGTATTTGCTGCCCCCCCATAAATTTTATGATTGTTCACACAGTTTTTATGCTTAATAACTAATGTGTATTAGTTCATGTGTTTTCTTCATGTACGTCATAAAGCAATTAATACCTGCATATATCTTTACATATGAATAATGTGTGCTGTAATGAATGTTGAATACATATTGTAACAAACTGCTCTTCCTTTAGGTGTAAGTTATTGATTTTTACACATTTTATATTTCGGTGTTATGCTTACTTCATGTGGCCACATAACCCTTTCTGTTTTGAGGCTTCCTTTCTCCTCTTTTTACAGATATTTCCCAAGTTTTTTTTCTCTTTTTATTGAACCGTTCACCTTGTTTTAACTGTGTTTTATATTATGATACTGTCATACACTGTAAGTCATGAAGTACTTGATGTACCCAGTACTGGTTGATACTTTTTATAACACAGGAGTTACTTGGTTGCCCACTTTCACGAATTGTATATTGGTTGCTACTTAAAATAAAATAAATTCTGTGGGTTATCGTTGTGTACAGATAGTCAAGTCTGGTCTCTGTGTGTCTAGAAATAGGTTTCAGACACGCTATCAATTGAAGGAATGTGCTACTTCAAGTATTTTTGGAGTTTTGTATGTACCTCACGTATATTTTTGTTAACATTATGTTGAAAGTAACGTGGTTTGTAATGTGGTATGCCACGTATTGTATACAATATTTTATGTCCGTTTGTATGCCCTTAATATATTCTTTGGTCGCTGACTGTTTTTATACATGACAACAACTAAGTATGGCACGTAAGTGATATATGTAACGTGGCTATGATATGTGCTATTGAGAGTCTTAAGTCTTTGGGTGAATATGTATCTGTGACAACAAATTGTCAGTTACTGTCAGTTACCATGTCGTTGTACATAGAGTAAACATGAGAACACGAAAGGTGTTACTGTAGTGTGGATCCTTGCGTAAAATGACGGAATACGGCTAATTTTTACTTGCAATTAATAGCGATTTGGTAATGACATGAAATACAGATGTTACAAATGTAAGTAAGAAATTTGTACAGTAATGTTTTATCTTAATGTCAGGTGTATTAAATGTTATTTATACATGGCGAGCTATGCAGACAGTGTGGTGTTTTTCCATGTTGATTTTACAGGTGCTTGACAATGACGCTTAGTCGAAATTAGCTAATCGTACGGTTAAATAAACATCGCATTACAGCTTACTACAAACCATGTCTACGTTTGTTAAGCATCTGGAGGGTGTGGAACTCACAAATAGAAAATCATTGTATGCTGTGGCCATACATCATTACCGACACCTACAAATGCTGGCAGTCGACTGTTAACTTTTACAGTTGCATTCAATAGATGTAAAATTGATATTTCACTGAAGCAATTTATGTGAGTCACGCTGTAGCATATAGGGGCTTAAGACGAACACCTACGATTCTCTGAAATGAAAACTCACACCACCACGATATGTTTAAAACACAACCATATTTATTCAGGAAGACCAACTGTCCTATAAGTGGCCAACGAACAAAACATCGGAAACTGCTGCGCTGCCCATTCCTTGCACTTCCATGTCTTTCTTACTATGTTTTTCCTATCTAAAAGAAACACGAAAGCATTTTTAATAATATTGAAGGAACATAAACTTATGGCGAAATTCATGTGATCATTCATGGTCTTGTTCCACAACCTCGAAAAAATTTGTAAGCTGAGAAAATAATATGCACAACAGGAAATTGTGTAGAATCAAACGAATCTCGCAAACACATTATGATAGTTTTTCATTCTTTTGCCTTTAAATACTGAGAAAACTAAATTTGTGGTTAAGCAAGATGAAGAGTTTTCATTTGCTGCAACACTTGCCTGATCTAATATGAGTGATTTGACCCTCGTTGATAGCGGGGAGGTATCATAGGATTTATCACCGTTTCCAAAACACTGTGGAGTCCGACGTTCTTCACTCGACATTGGCAGGCATGAAAAAAGAGTTTTGGTTCGAGTTAAGATATTTGTTCTACCTTAGAATCGATCATGGGGGCTATGGCGTAGTAAGCTGGAACACATCTACCCGACCACGCAGCATTTGCCTAAACCTAAGTAGGAAAACCACGATGAAACTAAAGAAGAAACAAGTTAATAATAAAAAATCAAGCAAATCAAGCAATCTGATTACAGTTTCTCTAACCTTTGGTAGTAAATAACACCCTGGTGTAACCTTTTTTGCTGTCAATTTTATTTTAAGCTGCTTTCATTCTCAGTAGCGGCTTGAACTACTAATAGAAGTCCTGTGGGAACAGAAACCTTATTATAATTACTCCTAATGTACTGAGGAACGGAAAACGGTGAATCTGAGAGAAGCTTTTCGTTCAATCAAAAATGGGCGCATGCATCAAGAACGCTTCGATTTTTACACATTCTCTGCTTATACCTTGTGAAGGCGTAGGAACACAGAGAGAAAACCTTGTCCAACGCTTGGGAGTAAGCCACAATGCGAAACAACTGTCGGAAAAGATATGGTCATTCCTCATATCACAGCGAGTAGGCACTGGCCCTGGCCTCCCGATGCAAACTGGAAACTGCAGCTGAACCCTGAAGATCACTGAAGTGTCTGAGCCCCGATGTCACAGACCACCACCACATGTAACGCTTTGATTTACAGCTTCGATACTGACCGACAGACGCAGCTTCGTCTCCGTCGTAGACGCGTTTTCCTATAGGTTCTGCCACCTTGAATTTAATAACAGTCAAAATGTTATCAACTTGAAGAGGACTAAGTAACGTTGCTCTTTTATACGCGCGAAGGCTCGTTTCTACGGCCGGTGAGCCCATCTCACGATACAGCCGTAAAGTGACGACACCAGGAATGCGTTAACATTAGACCGAGATCTCCCGTTTGCCACAATCGTATGTGTCAGTACTCTCCCTGCAGGTTAGTCAAAATCCCTCAAATGTACTGCACGTAACATAACGCTGGCTTTTGTGTAGAACAAGCACGTTTGTACCGTTCTGCATGGATTATGCACTGAAGAGCCAAAGAAACTAGTACACCTGCCTAATATCGTGTAGGACCCACACGAGCACGCAGAAGTGCCGCAACACGATGTGCAATGGACTCGACTAACGTCTGAAGTAGTGCTGGAGCGAATTGACACCATTAATCCTGCAGGGCTGTCCATAAATCCGTAACAGTACTAGGGGGTGGAGATCTCTTCTGAACAGCAGAAAGGCATCCAACATATGCTCAATAATGTTCACGTCTGGGGAGTCTGGTGGCCAGCGGAAGTGTTTAAACTCAGAAGAGTGTTCCTGGACCCACTCTGCAGCAATTCTGGACGTGTGGGATCTCGCATTGTCCTGCTGGAATTGCCCAAGTCCGCAGGAATGCACAATAGGCACGAATGGATACATGTGGTCAGACAGGATACTTACGTACGTGTCACCTGTCATAGTCGTATCTAGGTTTACCAGGGGTCTCATATCACTCCATCTGTATACGCCCCACACCATTACAAAGCCTCCACCAGCTTCAACAGTCCCCTGCTGTCATGCAGGGTCCATGGATTCATGAGGTTGTCTCCATACCCGTACACGTCCATCCGCTCGATACAATTTTAAACGTTGCTCGTCCGACCAGGCAACATGTTTCCAGTCATCAACAGTCCAATGTCGGTGTTGACTGGCGCAGGCGAAGTATAAAGCTTTTGGCGTGCAGTCATCAAGGGTACACGAGTGGGCTTTCGGCTTCGAAAGGCCATATCGATGACGTTTCGTTAAATGTTTCGCATGATGAAACTTGTTGATAGCTCAGCTCTGAAATCTGCAGCAATTTGCGGAAGGTTTAAGCTTCTGTCACTTTGAACGATTCTCTTCAGTCGTTGGTCCTGTTCTTGTTGGATTTTTTTTTCTGCCGCAGCGATGCCTGATTATTTAATGTTTTACCGGATTCCTGATTTTCACGGGACACTCTTGAAGTGGTCCTACGGGAAAATCCCCATTTCATTGCTACATCGGAGATCCTATGTCCCATCTTGATAGCTGCCATTGTTGCAGCAGCAACCGATCTAACAACAGCGCCAGACACTTGTCTTATACAGTATAGGCGTTGCCGACCACAGCGTCGTGTTCTGCATTTGAATACGGATGCCTACACCAGTTTCTTTGTCGCTTCAGTGTATGTAATTTAGCTGAGATCTCCATTCGTGTTATCATCGTCCTTCGTTGTTGCTTAAGTGATGGCGTCGACTGAGTATTGTGACCTATGATCTCAGAACCCACCCATTTTGTTATCCTCTAACGTTTTTTTTCTCCAATCTGAGTTGTGAAATTCTTTTTCCCACCTCATCCCTCCTCCATTTTCGTCAGCCTCTATACTAATCAAGGACCCCAGCAAATCGGAACATTGCCGACGCCTTACTCCGTCGGAGATTGAGTAGATAACCAGTTTTAAGTGCCCGTCAGCCTATTAATCTTTTATATGGATGTCTGTTCTTTCGGATATGGCCGAAAGAACAGACACCACACTCATGTAACTGATTCGTCTCTGTGGGCTATGAATCCACTACCTTCAGTGGATATCCTGTGGGAATCCCAAAGTAGGGAGCAAGGGGGACCTGATCAGGTACTCCGGACAGGAGACACTAGGGTGGAACGTGAGCTGGCCGAGATTGTCCGCGCAGTTGCGCTTAACAATGTGTCCAGGTGGATCAGAACGTAAGTGCCTCATAAGCAGGAGACAGCGTGTTCGAATACCGGTCCAGCATAGTTTCTCTCGTCGCCGCCGACTCCGCATGAAGTCCCCATGCAGGTGGCCACTTGCATTCTTTCCATTTCCTTCCTTCGACCTTCAGTGTTAATTTTCTTAATTGCTTTTGCAAACTGGGGCAAGTCTCTTAGTTCCTTTCATAGAAGCCAACGGGGTGGAGGGGGGGGGGGAGTGTGTTGTTAACAGCTGGGCCCGAAAGTAAAAAGTCGAGTGTAGGTATACTGCATGTGTGCGTCTTTGTGCATTAGCAGCTTCAGACTGTCATTTACGTAAGTCCCTCTTTTGGCCTCACGAGGCTACGAGGCTAAGTACACCAAGTTCTAGTACTTCCACCGAGGCAGAATCGCTGGTAGTACCGGGAAATCAACACACGTCTACCGCGTAATAGATGAGTGTGCGCTGAAAACGTGTAAGCAGGTCTAACCGTTTACCTCCAGATATCTCTCACAAGTGCTGCCGTTGGTCTGATAACGCTAGGAACTACTAGCAGCCACCATTGCAGAGAATTGTAGATAATCATCTTTAGCAGACTTCTTTTCCTCTCCCCTCTAGACTATTTTGATGTTTTTTCTGAAATTTTCTTCAAAGTTGGCGTTTTTTGGAGGAGTGCTTTCGTGAGAAACATTATCAAATAAAAAAATAGGGCAGTATTTATTTAGATAAAGGTTTTTCAATACATTTCAATGCTTGTATGATGCGCAGAATACGAATGCTTTTCCATTTTCCTTGAAAAAATTTGCAACGATTTCCCCTTTTTCAGTTTCCTGAGTTGTACGACATTCGTGAGATCTAGCTATTACGGCTACTAAAAACGGGTGCTCTTCAAAATGAAATTTCCGACTTACTAAAATGTTTCAGTGTAACTTCTATGCGAAGAGAACTGAATGACGTTCTACAAAACTAATTATTCCTTCTTGTTACTAGCAAATGGTACATGGTTACACTATAGTTATTAAGATATTCTAAAGCTCTCTCACTGCGTGCACCAACTCGTTTCAAGAATCATATTTATTTCGCATATATTCTCACAATTAACATATTTTTATGGTGTCATTCGAACTTTACATCAATATAAGGGTCGATCAAAAAGTTTCCGCCTGACTGCGTTGCTGCAGCGTATATGCAACGCAGCGCGACTTCGATGCGGGTATATAAGCAGTGAAACGTAGGCAAAGGCTTAATGTGGCCTTCAAACAGAAACTTCTTGATAGATCCTAATAATTATTATCATCTATAAAATACTCCAATGGCCCATATTAGCTGAAGGACGCAGTCTGAAATATTACAGCTTTGCACTACTATAATACTTCACGGAGCTTGATAATAATGGAAATTTCATTTCTAGCTTCTCTCTCCTTTTTTACACTGAATAATGCTGTTAATACAAGAGACTTCAAAAAACAGGCAACACATTTAATATGGCAGGCCAAGCAACTTTTATTGTGCTGTAGTACCCTTCAGACTCAAAACGTGAGAGTATTTTTCAAAATAGTTACCAAATCTCTGTAAACAAGGGTCGGAATGTCCTACCATTCATTGGATTCCTCGGCAGTTTAAATCCGTTCCTTGGTCACGGAGCCGTCATACAACCGCCGACAAACTGTCCTCATCTCTGGAAAACCTCTTTCCGCCTCAGATGATCTTTTAACTTGCCGAAAAGATGGGTATTGCATGGTAAAAGACCTGGACTTGCCGACCCGCATCACCGAGAGCTGTGTGAACCTGACAAAATTGTTTGCACCATTTTACTTCTGCTGGACGAGACATTACATTTGGTCTACATACTACCAGAATTTCGCCGTGAAACCATGTGAATCTTAGACTCTTGCCCACAATAAATGTACTATAGCTTGTAGTTCAACGTCGGAGAACGTTTTCAGCTCCCGCACTATTTCAGTCGCACTTTGCGCTCCACCTGTTATCCGTACCGCAACAGAACTGTGTGTGCAGCAATCCTGAAACATTTATTATTTCCTGGCAATGCTCCAACCCTTTTACGCAATGCTTTTAGCGTGAGTGTGCATGCGTAACATACTTTCTGAAGTCTCTACGTAACGAGTTAATGGCAAAGATCCGAAACATCTTAATATCTGATTACAATTTAAGTGAAAATGTTTGTCTATGAAAAGAAGCCTTCGACGTTCAACAATTGTGGCAGGCTGTTCTACAAGCTGTCGGAAATCTGTCTAAATTATGTCAGGTATGAAAGTGATGGTGGAGAACTTAGTTATTTCTGCAAGGGTCGTACTAGTTAGCAACGCCAAGATTACTGAATTTGCTTGTAGTGCATTCATATTTGTGAGACTAAGAACGAGTTTGCTGTTCTTAAGATCTGTGAAGTAAACTGAAACGTTTGTCCAAACTGTCAGCAAATACCAGGAATCATTCGACAAATCTGACAGCGCCTTCTCAAAGTGTAGAATACTGAGCTGTCAGTGGTGAAACAGTGTGTCAGTAATAAAAAGAAGACGGTTTCCTAGTGTTATTACAAGGACAAGATGCAAAGTAATGCCTTCGAACTTCTTATTCTGTTCTCAACAATGGATGTAGCACTACATCTCATGCATATAACTCGATCGACTTTCCCGCTTGGCTGATCCAAGTTACAACCCTCCGCCTCTAGAGGGCTCCAATTTGAAGCGTGTAACGTGTCGGTGTGCAACGTAAATGTGTCTGTAGATGAAAAACTGAAAACACAAATTCGAACAGTTCGTCCATACATGGAGCACCCACACCTTCAGTGTGACAACAACAGACCACACACAGCGCTGCAACATCTGCATCAATCGAACGCCTTGGGTTGACTGTCATCGATCACCTTCGATACAGTCCCGATTTGGCTCCGATTTTCGAACACCTTCGAGGTGTGTAGTGAAGCTATGGAAGCAGAGGTGAGGTTGTGGTTCCGTCAGACAAGTCAAACATTCTACAGTGACTGACTGGTATCTCGTTGGGAGAAATGTATCCATCACTTGAGTGACTATGTTGAGAAACAGATATGTAGACATGAAGAATAAAGATGTAGAATGTTTACGTTTGTTCTATTTAAAAAGCTATAAGAGTTTTCACATACTTGTAAAAAATTCGGAGGCATTACTTTACAGCGAGCCTTCGTATTTCAGTTTCCACTGCCATTCCAACCCATATAAAGGCCTACTAAGAGAGAACATGGAATTTGTCGACTTTTTTTTTTAACTCAAGTATTTTATCTTCAGTTACATAAAAATCTCTGGACGTTAGTGTAAGTTTTTTTTCTGAACTGTGTAAGCCTTGTTCCAGTCTGTTAGACGATATTCCGTTTAGAAAAAATGAGAATTTTTCTGGTCATGGGTATTCTGACTGTGACAATCTCCTCATCTCAGTAACACATACACTTACCCTCTTTCTTTATTTTTAGTATGTATTCTAATCACTGTCTTCCCTTACAATTTTGGCCATTTTGCGGTTCGCTCTAGCCTATGTGAGCTATTCCCTAATGTAAAACCTGTCTTTTGCAACCATAAAATTCACATGTTGTTCTGCTGGAAGAGGAAAGAATAATAAAATGACTGACCTTTAATGGGACTAGCGTGTCATCGCTGAAGCGAGCCGCCAAGGGGCAACGCAACAAATAATTGGAACACTTCTCTTGTTTGTGATATACAGTGATTCTGACGTTTTGTAAATGACATCATGCCGTCACCTTTGACCGTGCCATTTCATTTATTCCCAGTTGTAGTTTCGGCCTTCAGGCCATTGTCAGATGGTACTGCATTACGTCAACACAAGTCGAAACAAAATGAACTTGAATCTTTTACACTCCATGGCCCGACAGTCGAAATAGTAGATATTAATATATAAAATACTGCAAGGAAGGAAGACAACAACGTAATATTTCAGTATCATAAGAAGTACTTCATCATCGTTTACAGCCTTATCTTTGAAAAGTTTACGATTTAAGAATAATTCTTTCGTGTGATATACTATAAGGGACAGAGAAACGAAAAAGAGATAGATGGAAAAAGTAAGTAAACTGGAATGATATTTTCACACTGCAGCGCAGTGTGCGCGAAACTTCCTGGCAGATTAAAACTGTGTGCCAACAGACACTCGAACTCGGAGCCTTTGCCTTTCGCCGGGAAATGCTCTACCGACTGAGCTACCCAGATACGACTGACGCCCAGTCCTCACAGCTTTACTTCTACAGTACCTCGTCTCCCACCTTCCAAACTTTACAGAAGCTCTCCTGCGATATTCATTCTGGAAACATCCGCCAGGCTGTGGCTAAGCCATGTCTCCGCAATATCCTTTCTTTCAGGAGTGCTAGTTCTGCAAGGTTCGCAGAAGCCCTGAAGTATGACATCCGTGGCTGTCAATTTGTTTCGGACGAAGAGGTGCACCCCGTGTATAATCATGCTTCCGCAGGCAACCGCAAACATTTTTCCATGAAATCATTGGCCGTCTTGTCCACAGTGTCACAGTGGGATACATTTATTAACAGTTATGGCGATTTATTTTGAAATAACAAACGGTTCTGTTACTTTTTTCCCATTTGTCTCGTTTTAATGTGATGCTCTGTTATATATGAGAACAATAGTCTCAAGAGATCTAGTGCTGTTAACTCCAAGGACACCGCGTAAGAAATGAGGTGGAAGATCCACAAAATTCTGAAACAATAGAGTTGATACAGTGAAGTGGATGCCATCATTCTCCAGTAACGATACATGCAATTACACCGACTCAGAGGTCTGCTGGCTTCTGTGCCAACCGCTTCATCTCAAAGTCCTCAATTATTTGTTGGACTTATTCCGTTCCTTTTTCTCTTAAAGTTTATGCTGTCTACGACTCCAAGTGGATTGTATTTCCTGATGTCCCAGCACACCTATCATCCTGACCTACCTTCTAGTTAGTGTCTGACACATATCGATTTCCTTGCCAGGTCTGCAGGAAATAGATTAATTTCTTATCAGCTCTACTTAATTTTCAACAATTCTTCGTAGCACAGAATCTCAAGCACTTCAGTCCTCTTCCTTTCCAATTTCCAACAAACCACGTTTAATTTCCATACAATGCTGTACTCCGAACGTACAATCTGTGAAATTTCTGCCTGAAACGAAGCGGAACGTTCGATACTAGTTGATTGCCTTTAGCGAGGACTGCCCTCTTTACCTGAACTGTTTTGTCTGCTTCGTCCGTTATGCATTACGTTGCTTACAAGTTAGGAAAATTCCTTCACTTATTCTACTTCGCGATCCCCAGTTTTGATGTGTTAAGTCTAATGCTGATTTTATTTCTGCTACCTGTCGCTACTTTCGTCTTTCATCGGTTTGCCATAAAACCATTTTCTTTACTCATTAGACTGTTCATTTCATTTAGCGGGGTAGCCGCGCGGTGTAAGCCGCCTTGTCACGGTCCATGCGGCTCTCCCCGTCGGAGGTTCGAGTCCTCCCTCGAGCATGGTGGGTGTGTGTCTTGTCCATAGGTTAAGTCACTTTGATAAAGTAGTGTGTAAGCTTAGGGACCGATGACCTCAGCAGTGTGGTCCCATAAGACCTTACCACAAACTTCCGAACTTCATTTAGCAGCCGGCCATCGTGGCCGTGCGGTTCTAGGCGCTTCAGTCGTGAACCGCTTGACCGCTACGGTCGCAGGTTCGAATCCTGCCTCGGGCATGAATGTGTGTGTTGTCCTTAGTTAGGTTTAATTAGTTCTAAGTTCTAGGCGACTGATGACCTCACAATTTAAGTCGCATAGTGCTCAGAGCCATTTTTCATTTAGCAGGCCTTGCAAAGGTTATTTTTACTGAGGATAGCTATGTCATCAGGTAAACGTATTGCTATCCCTTCATGCTGAACGTTAATCCCTCTCCTTAACCTTTCTTTTATATTCGTCGTTGCCTTTTCAAAGTATACAGGGCAAGTTTTCTGTTTTGAGGCAACGAAATATACAAAAAAATACGTTCCGGATTAAAACACGGAATAGTTCGTGTTCAGTATTTTTGAAAATGTTATACGGTGATATCAACGTCGACCCACGTGTTCCACAGCCACGGGGTAGGGAGAGAGGGGTTCGGAAATTTAACGTCTTAAAAAGAAATGTGCCATTTTTATTGTAGATTCGGATTCTACAGCGAAAATACGTAACTTCTGTATTAACACGTTCGTCGTTGCGACACAACTGAGTTCGAAAATTGTACTGTCTCGAGAAAATGCATTTTATATAAAAAAAAGAAAACCAGACGTGTTTATCAGTGCTGCTACAGAATAGCGTGCTGGACAACCATCATGTTGAAGCCATACTGTTCGTCACAGGTGCAAGGGAAGGTCTACAAGCAATACTAGAAGACTGTCCATCAAGGATGTTAGATATTTGTCACCATTTAAAGTGCCATCGATAAAGAATGGACCCACGAGATTCTGATTAATTATTCCACTCCAAACATTCATATTCTTCGGACACTGATGTTCACTGGCGCAACTAGTGTGTTTTCTCCAAATTCCGATAATATATGGTATGTCGATTAATTGGACTACAGTTCGTGAAGATCGACTAGTCAATAGAACAATATTCGACCGAAGGAATTGGGGTCTCTCTGTACTTGCTGACGCGATCGCTGAATACATTGGTTCTGGAAATCATTGCCATGACGTTCCTGATGGAGGGAAATATGAAACAGGTGATATTTTCCACATTTCAAAATTCAGCAAATAGTAGCCTTACTAATAACCGATTAGGTACTTAACTGCCTAATGCTGTTGTGGGGATTATGAGTCACTACAGTGAATGTGGTAATTTCATTATTGTCTGCAGCAACTGCTCTTCCTTTTTCGTGGTTTTACTGTTTCCTCGAAGGAGGTCGAATAACCCGACAGTAAGAAGTGCGTGATCGCACCAAGTTTAGGAAACGTCGAGCATCTATGGTTACAGTATTATCGACATTCCTGCCTCTTTCGCCATAAATGTAATTCATTTCAGTTTTCCCTTCTCCCGATGTAGCTTCTACACTGCTGGCCACCGTAAATGCAACACCAAGAAAGACAAGAGGTAGCACAACAAAATTTATTTTGTAGATAACATGTTGACCAAGTATCAAATGATTACGTTTACAGACGTCTGTGACATGTGGTTCCTGCCAGAATCAGTAGCCAGAGTAGCCGCCATTGTTGGAGATCACCGCTGCCACACGTCTCGGCATTGAGTCAAAGAGACGTTGGATGTGTTCCTGGGGTACAGCAGCCCAAGCAGCTTCCACACGTTGCCAAAGATCATCTGGTGTGGCAGCTGGGGATGTAATCTGGGTCACTCGTTGAGCAACCATGGACCACATGTTTTCTATCGGCGAAAGATCCGGAGAGCGAGCCGGCCAGGGAAGCAATTCAATCTGGTTATTGACGAAGAACCTTTGGACAATGCGTGCCACGTGTGGTCGCGCATTATCCTGTTGAAATATGGTTGTGGCCGAGCCCTGAAGGTAAGGAAGGACAACTGGCTCCAGCACCTCGGATATGTAGCGCCGGCTATTTAAAGTACCGGCAATGCGTACTAGAGGCGTGCGAGAGTAATATCCAATACAGCCCCATACCATAATACCCGGTACAAGACCAGTGTGGCGGTGCATAATGCAGCTGTCCAGCATCCTCTCTCCACGGTGTCCCCACACTAGAATCCGACCTTTGTGGTGCTGCAGACAGAAGCGTGCCTCGTCAGTAAAGACAACGTCATTCCATTCTGCCGTCCACATCCGTCTGTCATCACACCATTGGCGACGGAGACGTCTGTGGTTCTGCGTCAATGGTAGACGAAGCAATGAACGTCTTGCGCACAGACCACTCTGCTGTAAACGGAGTCGAATGGTACGCGCAGACACTGGATGATGCGTTACAGACGCAATGTGCTGTGCTCTGGTTCGGGATGTCACTGAGCGATCCGTCACTGCCATGCGCACAATTTGCCTATCAGCACGTGCAGTGGTGCACCGAGGTGAATGCGATCGACCACGTCGGTCCGTCGTACCCTCCTGCATCCAACGGTCACATATCCGCATTACAGTTGTTTGGTTTCGTCCAACACGACTAGCGATTTCTCTGTATGATAATCCACAATATCGGTAAGCCACTATCCTTCCTCTGTCGAACTCGGATACTTGATCAAAAGATGTTCGCTGTTGTCTACGAGGCATAACTGATCGTCTTGTGAAACAACCACAAGGTAAACTCACGTGCCGAACGTACACTCGTCGAAATCGCCAAGCCTTAAATGGCGCTATGAGGTGGCGCCACAGGCGCGCGTGATGTGCGTCTGCGCTGAAATTCTAATCAGTTGCATATCTCATCGCTGCAAACCCATGGTGTAAATTTCACTTGATTCGGATGCTTCCTTCAGGGTGTTGCATTTACGGTGGCCAGCAGTGTACTTCAACTAATATTGCAATGATGTTATGAAGGAACATATTCTACGAAATGGGGACAACGCACATGACAGAGCAAGTAACATAATGAATAAATGTTTCGGAACAGCTACTCGGAGGAAAGAGCAAAACACTGAGTCGTTTGCCACACACGTCTGTCTTTATGTTTCTGATCCAATGCACATCCTCGAAGTAATACCGTTTTGGTACTCAATTGTGTTATTTGTCGATTACAGTGCCATCTATCGTGCATCGACAATAATGTTACGAACAAAAGTTACCTACGGTATATTGATAATTTTCACTTATGGACCGTCTGACAGCAACTGAATAAAACACAATCCAGAAAGCCATAGCAGAAAACAAACATGTGAGAAATGAACAAACACACATCAACACAGGCTCCCTACTACACTTAATAAAGGAAATGATAACATAATATATATATATATATAACACACACACACACACACACACACACACACACACACACACACACACACGCACACACACACACACACATACAAAGCCCCCCTCCAAAAAAAAAAAAATTACATAACACCAAAATACAGACAGACACACACACACACACACACACACACACAGCACAAAAAATATATATTACACCAAAACACACACACACATACACAGGACAAAAACAAAAATAAATAAATAAATACAATAAAATAAAATTAAATTAAATTAATACGACACCAAAAAACACTCACACACACACACACACACACACACACACACACACACACACACACACGCAAATGCATACACGAACAGACCACAGATACTTCAATAGTTACACTCATAAGTTTGGCAGTAATATTCGATCTTTGGCAAAAACATTTGACAGTCGGCAACAGAAACCAAAACATTGCATTAAAACAAGCGCTCAGTGCTTAGTGCTGTGGAATGCGGAAAAAACAGCAAATTGGCGCTCATAGGAAGAAGAACAACACCAAAAATGCAACAGGAGCGTAATATGTAAGAAACTGTCTACGCAACCTGTAAGTAAAGTTCAAAACATTACTACTTAATAGGAAATACCAACCACTAGAACTGTTTATAACCTATAGGCACAGTGACAAAAATGTAAATAAAATAGCTAACATATGTACATATTCCAGGCCACTGATGATGCCTTGCAGAAAATAAAGGCGAAACGCGTATGGCACTAAAATTGTGTTTTATTCAGTTGCTGTCAGACGGTCCATAAGTGAAAATTATCAATATACCGTAGTATTACGCGCAACTGAGGAGGACAGGACCACAAAAGTTGAAGATGTCAAAAGTTACCTATTTTTCCTGGAGAATCCGATTTTACGTTAAAAATTTGGATGTTTCGCTTTGAGATTTCAAAGTTGCCCCCTGCTCCATCCCCAGGGGATGTGGTGGTGGGCGGGAAATGGGGGGGGGGGGTGGCAACGTTGGTATCGACGGACAGCATTCAGCATTTTTAAAAATACTGAACACATATTTTTCCGTTGCTTAATCCGATGCATAGTTTGAGTTATTTCGTTGACTCAAGATAAAAAGCCACCCCGTTTATTGCGCAGTAGGGGCAATCGACGGTATCCTCGTCTTTTGTACTATTTATTCCGTGTACTTGGATCTTGCTCTACCTATAGCATTTTTTCCACTTGCTTCTTTTGCATATTGTATATTATACGTCATTCCATATAGCTTCCACATGTTCTCCAGAGAATTTTGAAACCTTGCACCATTTCATGTTGTCGAATACTTTTCCTACGCCTACAAGTCTTACGAATGTGTCCTGAGTTTTAGTTAATCTTGTTTTCATTATCAAGCGCAAGATTAGAACTGCCTCTTTGAGGTCTTTACCTATTCTTGTAGCCAAATCAATTGTCATCTAATAGATCCTCCATGTCTTGTCCACTCTTTTGTATTTTGTTCAAGTCAAGAACTTGGACACACGAGCTGTTAGTTCTCGCACTTATCTGCTCTTATAATCGTCGGGATTGTGTGGATATTTTTGTGAAGTTCTGATGATATGTCTCCAGCCTCATAGATATTCCTTACTAACTTGAGTAGCGGCGTGGTCAGCACTCGTCTCAAAGATTTTTAAACTTCCGACATATTGTAATACCGAGTGGTCAGAAACAGACTGAAAGGCTTGTAAGGATGTTTCTGGGAAGGTTATGGTGAGAAATATTTGTTAAAAAGGAAATGCTATACATTGCGCCGTTTCCGAGTTGATTAACTCTGAAGTTAATCAGGCCATTTAGCGCGTAAATGGAAGGATGCGCCAGGTACGATTAGTGTCAGTTGTTATCACAGCGTAAATGATAGTGCACGAGAATTCTCAGTATTCTAGTCGGGTTCAACCCTCACTACCGTGCCATTTCAAATATTTGTATCGTTTTTTTCTTAAGTTTTGGGAATCCAAACGTACAGAGTGTTTGGCGACACTGTCTATGGAGAGGTGCTCGATTTTGAGCGAGTAGCGGCATGATTGGCTATCCTCAATGCTAATAACTCAACGTATCGAACTTTTTTTTGTCAGTTATTTCTCCGCACAACCTACCATGCAACATTCTTACAAGCTTTTAACACTGTCTCTGACTAAACTACACTCATGCTCATAAATCAAGGATAATTGCAGTGATCCATGAATTTACTTTCGAATTTTTTTCTTAAAGAATTTACTTTATTTACTAGCGATTCATCAACAACATTAACACATTTAATCACGCTAGGTGAGCGTGGAAGTAGTTGCCAGGAAGTAACTGATGGAAAATAAAATTACTTTTAACAAACGTGAATTTCATTCCTGAAAGCTTTTTCAAAAACCGATTTGAAATTATAAGTAGAAAAGCACCCTCGAAATATGAAGTTACAATTTTATTTAGAGGCAGAAAGAACTGGAGCCTGGAACCGAGCGACCGCTACGGTCGCAGGTTCGAATCCTGCCTCGGGCATGGATGTGTGTGATGTCCTTAGGTTAGTTAGGTTTAATTAGTTCTAAGTTCTAGGCGACTGATGACCTCAGAAGTTAAGTCGCATAGTGCTCAGAGCCATTTGAACCATTTTTGAACTGGAGCCTTCGGGCTGAGAAGCTTGCCTGCTCCCTTTCAACACGGCCATAGTCATGACCGCTCATAACAACCTTTGAAAGAGTACACTGGTGCAAATCTGCAACACACCAGATTACTTTAAACTAAAATTTTTTTAAAAACTCACACAAACACGTAAACTATGCACCCCGTAAGAGGGATGGAAATGGTACAACACTCAAATTATTTGCCACTGAAAGTGCAATAGGTTTTTTCAAGGACTCTTACGGTGGAAGGGTGGCAACCTTATAATCTAAAATGACTATTTAAATAAAATCCATAAAATGCAGACTTACATAAAATGTACAACATGCTCTACGTTACACATATACCACCTCGCAAGATGATTGGCAAGATAAAAACATATTTCAAGAATTCGGCCTTTAAGCAATAAATCCGTTAACACCGAATGCGACAAACATAACACAGGCAGCTACTAACGTATGGAAAATTGACAAAGAGGGGGGGGGGGGGGGTTACTAAACAATCCAAACCGCAGATTGCTCTAAACCTCCCCAATTCCACAAGGGAAAAACGGATTACCAAATTCACAAATAACCACCTTCCAGCAGGTAGGCAAACGGAGTAGAATGGTGGGCGATCACAAAACAAAGCGGCTGGTGACCTCACCAAGGTAACAAGTAGAATTTAACAAGTAAATGAAACAACATATCTCAAATCACTTCTAATAAACTGCGATTTCTGGCGAAGACCTGGCGTACCACCCACAACTCTCTCCCGAACCATCCGCTGCCAACCGCTTCAACGGACGCAGGAAGGCACGCCAGTCTCCCGTCTCACGGCGTCGCAGCTCGCCCCGGCAGCCCGACGTCGTAGTTCCGCTCCTGTTGCTCTCTTGTGAACCGCGAAGCCACTACCCCTTTCTATACGGCGCTGCCCACTGGACTCACGTGGGGACCTCACATGCGCCAACGCTCAAGGCGCGCAAGTCATCATGTGTCTCAGTGCGCGACCGACCAACCGACCGATCCAACCGCCAATGACCGTTGCCCGAGATACTCGAGCAGATTGGCGGCTTAACACGCAGATTGAGATGCAGGAACTCAGCCCCGACCGGGCGACCACTAGCTGAGTTCTGTTACTAGCTGAGTGGCAAGACTCTCATTTTCTGGCATTAAAGTTTGATCCAAACGACAGACATACTAGCACTCCGACGACAGACACTAACTGCCGCACAAATGCAAACGAGAGACAGACCAGCAACTGGTGACGCGAGACTGACTTATCCTCACTCCAACTGCCTCCCTGCAGAGCTAATAGCGCCCCTTAAATGCACGTGAACCGGCAACCTTTCCGCTTTCCCACCAGAGGGAAACACTAAAGCTGCGATTACCATTGCGGCGCCACCGGCAGAAACGGAGGGCGACTGCTTCACACAACGCGCTGCGGCGCGCTCTTCAAAATAGCAATTTTTTTACCACGGCTCATGCTGAATGTGGTGCCCCACAACGTGGGACTACACAAAACTGGTGCTAATAGCAAAGACACATAGGGAACACACACTACACTGATTTTTAAGTCCACGGTATTGGTGATAAGTTGAGAACACCGTCCCGAATCACATTTGCTACAAAGCGCCATTGTTTCCTCCGCATGTACCCCGACATCAATATCGGATATGATCACCATGCACACGTACCCAGGCCGCACAATGGGTTGGCATATTCTACATCAACTGGTCGAGCAGCTGCTGGGGTATAGCCTCCCATTCTTGCACCAGTGCCTGTCGGAGCTTCTGAACTGTCCTAGGGATCTGAAGACGTGCAGCGATACGTCGACTGAGAGCATCCCAGACGTGCTCGATGGTGTTTAGGTCTGGAGAACAGGCAGGCCACTCTATTCGCCTGATATCTTTTGTTTCAAGGTACCTCCACGATGGCAGCTCGGTGGGGCCGTGCGTTATCATCCATCAGGAGGAAGGTGGGACCCACTTCATCCCTGAAAAGGCAGACATACTGGTGCAAAATGACGTCCCGTTACACGTGACCTGTTACAGCTTCTCCTTCAAAGACATGCAGGGGTTTACGTGCACCAATCATAATCCCATTCCATACCATTGAACCACGACCTCCATAAAGGTCCCTCCCAAGGACATTAAAGGGTTGGTATCTGGTTCCTGGTTCACGCCAGATGAAAACCCGGCGAGAATCACTGTTCAGACTATACCTGGACTCGTCCGTGAACGTAACCACTGTTCCAGTGACCATGTACTGTGTCCTTCGCACCAGGCTTTACAGGCTCTCCTGTGACCAGTGGAATGGACCTTGCAGGTCTCCTGGCGAATAAACCATGTATGTTCAGTCGTCTGTAGGCTGTGTGCCTGGAGACAACTGTTCCAGTGGCTGCGAGGCTACCTTCAGTACTCCATGAACGTCTGCGGGCACTGATGGTGAGATATCGGTTTTCTTGTGGTGTTGTACACTGTGGATGTCCCGTACTGTAGCGCCTGCACACGTTTCCTGTCTGCTGGAATCGTTGCCATAATCTTGAGATCACACAGAGGGCCCGTCCTAGGACCTGTTGTGTCCCTAGTATTCTACCCTTCATTACGTCATCAGTATGTGTTCTTTGAGCCATTTTCAACTCACAGACACCATTATAAGGTCTGAAAACGTCTGCACACTTACTCGCTGCACCGTACTCTGACGTGCACCAACACACCTCTGCGTATGTGGACTGCTGCCAGCGCCACTGTGCGGCGGCCGCAGGTCAAATGCACCGCATGGTCATACCCCAAGGTGATTTGAACCCGCAAACCACCCACCAGAGCGTTGTTTCACCATATATCAGCATTATCCTTAATTTATGAGCATGAGTGTACATATTCCCTCTTCCTTGTTCCAGTTCCATTGTTCGATAAAACTGTGATCGAAATACTGAATGCCTTATGTCTTGCAAATCGACATATGTTTTCTCTCGCTTTTTCTCATGGAGGCGATCAGTGTTTTCTTTCGAACCGTACATTCACTCACCTACGTTTAACAGACTTAATCTTTTGAATCTCTCCTTCCGTCGTTCATTTCCGTATTCATTCTTGACTTTTGCCATATAGTCAATTAAACTTCTGCTTGTCTGCACTACCAGTGATTTCAATTGTAAATGACTTACACCGCTGCATCTGTTCCGGATTGTCTCTCCCCTCGGATTTATGGATCCAGAGGACACAGCAGCCATAGCGACCAGCAGGGGGTGTCATCACGACACCGCGGGACGACCCCATGGAGACGGAGCCTTCGCCTCCTCCGCCTCCTCTCGTCCTACCGATGGAGCTGGACCCGCCCACTCCGCACCAGCCGACGCCTCCGACAGCTTGCTATTGACCTCAGGAGGTGGAAGCGTACCCTTCTGGTCGTTTTCCTGGGAACGTTTCCGCCAGAGAGAAGGCGGGATGGCGGGGTACGACCGGAAGCTTGACGTGCCCTGTAGCCACAGCTTCCTGTCCAGCGAAGCGTCCACCCTCCTGCCTCACCCCCTCCCCCCACTCCGCCATCGTCACGCCTTTTATACGACGACGGTCCGTCGGTTTCATGGGGAGCGGGGGGGGGGGGGATGAATGTTCCGGCGTACCGTGGACATTGCGCCGGCACGACGATCAAGAACAGAACAACAGAGAGGGCTGTGAGTAGACGTCAGCCAATAGCTGACGGACCACTCTCTAGGACGGCACCGAGACGGGAGCGGCCTCTACATAGGAGAACATAAGCGCCGCGCCACCTGGCGCTACAGCTGTGACTTTTGAACTATATTGTTTTGCTTGCATTGGAATTGTATATACGGGAGGACACTGATTATTTGCATGTCGACATTTGCTTGCGATACACCTTCGTGAATACGCGAAGTTAAGTGTTGTTATTTATCTTACTGTAATAAAAATCTTAGTATTTGCTTGAATTGTTGTCTGACGATCCCAGAAGGCTTCCTGGGCATCCTATCTTGAACGAGTGGGCGGAACATAACTTTGGGGACGAGGTGTACCACGGATCACAAGTCGACTGGCACCACTGCTTCCTGTTTTGACTTTTCGTGGGCTATTGTTTTGCTGGCGCCTTCATTCTCTCTTGTGCAACGGCCTTGCCGCAGTGGATACACCGGTTCCCGTGAGATCACCGAAGTTAGGAGCTGTCGGGCGTGGTCGGCACTTGGATGGGTGACCATCCACGCCGCCATACACTGTTGCCATTTTTCGGGGTGCACTCAGCCTCGTGATGAAAATTGAGGAGCTAATCGACCGAACAGTAGTGGCTTCGGTCAAGAATACCATCTTACGACCGGGAGAGCGGTGTGCTGACCCCACGTCCCTCCCATCCGCATCCTCCACCGAGGATGACACGGCGGTCGGATGGTCCCGGTAGGCCACTCGTGGCCTGAAGACGGAGTGCTTCATTCTCTCTTGTCTTTTCTTTGCATGGCGTTTACTTGCTTTAACAGTCTCTTATTTGGTTTTTGCTAATCAGTGTTTTCACGTGGACGTTGCCGACTTTTTCTTTGCTTTTGTATTTAGTTTTCTTGTTTGCCTTGTCTGCTATTGCATTTGTCTCTTCCAATGTCGTGGCTGTGTGGCCGTGGAACCGCATCAGCTGCCCCCCCCCCCCCCCTTTCCGTCTCGCTCGTGTCGTCACGTGTTGCCGAAGTTCTTCCGACTACGCTGCAGTCGTCCGAACAAGACACAGCCAGGGCAATAGCACCACAGGCGCAGAGATGCAAGCTAGTGCCAGTGTCATAGAGATACGCCACTAGCGCGAGTTCCACCAGTGCCACGGAGGCCCTGAAGATGAGGATATCGACTTCGCCTAGGCCAGTTACTGGCCGAGTACAATCCGCCAACGACCGGATGACAACTGACAGAAGCCCACTCCGAAGAGAGAAGTGCAGCTCTCGCCAACTTGGTTGTAGATCATCGTTCAGGGCCGTCTTAGATATAGAACGTCGTTTAGTGAACTCTTAAAAGTGTTGTTGTAAATTGCATTTGCAATGTGCTGTGACGTTTACCTATGATTATTTCCAATTAGCCATTGAGTGGCTTTTTTGTATTATATTACATGCAGTATTGCAGAGTACATTATACGACAAGTCACAAAGATATATACACCTTTTTAACTCATTTGTGTGACTTTGTTATCAATCTGTTGGAGTATTGTAGAACCTTAGTTCTCCTACCCTGTTACTTGACATGGGTGCATAGTTGTGTGATAGAGACAAGGAGAAATTGTCTTAGCGGTGTACAGCACCAGAAGCCATCTCACGAACTCACGAACTCTCCTTCACAGCAGTACCTGCGAGGGTTTACAAAAGAAGTTTCCTTACATCCCCCATACAGGTCCTATCTTTCCCATATTATTTTCATATTTTTGGAGCCCTGAAGAAACACATTCGTGTCTGTCAATTTGCTTCAGACAGAGAAGTTCTCGCTTGGGTACAATGATGGTTTCATAACCAACCACAAAAATTTTTTTTTCTATGAAGGCACTGACCAGCCCGTCTCACAGTGGGATAAGTGTCCTAAGGGGAGATTACATGTCAAATTAGTTGAAATCTGACATTTTCTGATTTCTGTTCCGTAATATACTTTAGACTCTGCTGAACATTTTCGTATTTCATACTCTAAGATCTTCAAATAATAGTTTTATACGTCACATGAGACTGAAACGCGTGCACTAGTAGGACAGAGAGGATTAGGTTGTGGAAAGGGGCCAAATAATGTTGCTGTCCGTTTCACTCAACATACAAACTTTATTCATCAACACAACAAGGATGCAAAACACTCACAACTTTAATCGACCTCCTATGATTAACTTTAGATCGGCTGAAGGCCACACTCAAAATCCAAAACAGAAGGCCTAAGCAAGAAATACTTTCTAAATATTCAATTTAAACAGGCTGAATGCATTTGCAATTTAATTCTAATGGAACTTGGCTGCATATTAGGCAATAAGAAGAGTTTCAATCAAAAGGCAGAAGGCCTTATCTTAAAACATA
The DNA here is from genome assembly GCF_023898315.1 of Schistocerca nitens. Taxonomy (NCBI): domain Eukaryota; kingdom Metazoa; phylum Arthropoda; class Insecta; order Orthoptera; family Acrididae; genus Schistocerca; species Schistocerca nitens. The sequence goes on along the minus strand of NC_064619.1, from coordinate 652,030,785 downwards.
AGCATAACAATCTTATGCCTTAGGGGCAAGACACATTAATTTAAGAGACATTAGAACTCATCTGAAGGCTACACATCGACCAACAACTAAAATACAAACAGGGAAATTACTGCATAACACACATGGAACGGCGCTCAGAAGTTTCCAAGGGTCGGCCTGTGACTGTAACATAACGCCCGTTTAGGTGACACAGGCCGCCTGTCCAACGACTTCTTAATCTGGAGGCAACCCAAACGACAGACAGCCGACCGACCAGTCAACCAAATCAGTTCCGCTCCACGCAACCATTAAAACGACCACAAGATTTCAATACACGGCACACAGAATATTGGCACCTACACCGATCAACAACACCTCAGCTGTCGAACTACACGCCCCGATGGACAGCAACAACATTACGAGTAAAATACACTGCCTAAAAGTACGTGAACGACCAGGGCAGAAGATACCGCTGGTGAACTTCCAAAACAGGGAATAAATTAAATTTCACATAAAGACGGCTGGAATCTTAGCCGACTTAAATACACACACGTTGTCGCTCGCGGGAAGGTCCCAAAAGCGACAACCAGGATCGGAGGAAGAAATGTCAACAGTTGAGACTCGATAGTAAGTTAAGTGAGGATTCAACTTTCATGTCCAAGTTCGCTGGGCGACGAACTTCGTAGCTTTCGCAAGCAGCACCTCACATTCCAACCGCGCGTGCACACCGCCATCGGCTCTAGCCTAACTCGGCGCGACGGGGCTTGCTTGCTGCTCCACGCCAACCGACCGACTGGACTGCTGGTCCGTCCGCGACTGCTGCTCCGGCGCGACTGCACTGCTGGTGCGCCTCCCAGTCACTGAGTTCCTTCGGACGGACGATGTCCTGGAGACACTGGCTCGGACCCAACCATGCAGAGGGAACACTACTCACATCTCTGCACAGGCGGGAATTGACCCTAATACACGTCGTCGATGAGGCGACCGACCGAACGGCCAACGAACGGTTGACCCCGCTGGTACTGGCTGTGCGGACATCACTGGGGCTCCGTCCCCGACTGCACTACTGCTGCGTCCCGACCGCCCTACTGGTCTCCAACTGACTCCAGACACACGGCGACACGGAAATACACTCCTGGAAATTGAAATAAGAACACCGTGAATTCATTGTCCCAGGAAGGGGAAACTTTATTGACACATTCCTGGGGTCATATACATCACATGATCACACTGACAGAACCACAGGCACATAGACACAGGCAACAGAGCATGCACAATGTCGGCACTAGTACAGTGTATATACACCTTTCGCAGCAATGCAGGCTGCTATTCTCCCATGGAGACGATCGTAGATATGCTGGATGTAGTCCTGTGGAACGGCTTGCCATGCCATTTCCACCTGGCGCCTCAGTTGGACCAGCGTTCGTGCTGGACGTGCAGACCGCGTGAGACGACGCTTCATCCAGTCCCAAACATGCTCAATGGGGGACAGATCCGGAGATCTTGCTGGCCAGGGTAGTTGACTTACACCTTCTAGAGCACGTTGGGTGGCACGGGATACATGCGGACGTGCATTGTCCTGTTGGAACAGCAAGTTCCCTTGCCGGTCTAGGAATGGTAGAACGATGGGTTCGATGACGGTTTGGATGTACCGTGCACTATTCAGTGTACGGCCAGTGTAGGAGATCGCTCCCCACACCATGATGCCGGGTGTTGGCCCTGTGTGCCTCGGTCGTATGCAGTCCTGATTATGGCGCTCACCTGCACGGCGCCAAACAAGCATACGACCATCATTGGCACCAAGGCAGAAGCGACTCTCATCGCTGAAGACGACACGTCTCCATTCGTCCCTCCATTCACGCCTGTCGCGACACCACTGGAGGCGGGCTGCACGATGTTGGGGCGTGAGCGGAAGACGGCCTAACGGTGTGCGGGACCGTAGCCCAGCTTCATGGAGACGGTTGCGAATGGTCCTCGCCGATACCCCAGGGGCAACAGTGTCCCTAATTTGCTGGGAAGTGGCGGTGCGGTCCCCTACGGCACTGCGTAGGATCCTACGGTCTTGGCGTGCATCCGTGCGTCGCTGCGGTCCGGTCCCAGGTCGACGGGCACGTGCACCTTCCGCCGACCACTGGCGACAACATCGATGTACTGTGGAGACCTCACGCCCCACGTGTTGAGCAATTCGGCGGTACGTCCACCCGGCCTCCCGCATGCCCACTATACGCCCTCGCTGAAAGTCCGTCAACTGCACATACGGTTCACGTCCACGCTGTCGCGGCATGCTACCACGTGTTGAGCAATTCGGCGGTACGTCCACCCGGCCTCCCGCATGCCCACTATACGCCCTCGCTCAAAGTCCGTCAACTGCACATACGGTTCACGTCCACGCTGTCGCGGCATGCTACCAGTGTTAAAGACTGCGATGGAGCTCCGTATGCCACGGCAAACTGGCTGACACTGACGGCGGCGGTGCACAAATGCTGCGCAGCTAGCGCCATTCGACGGCCAACACCGCGGTTCCTGGTGTGTCCGCTGTGCCGTGCGTGTGATCATAGCTTGTACAGCGCTCTCGCAGTGTCCGGAGCAAGTATGGTGGGACTGACACACCGGTGTCAATGTGTTCTTTTTTCCATTTCCAGGAGTGTACTATCGGTCGCTCCAGAGATGGTACGACAGAGCACTTATCGATACGCGCTGCTGCTGTCGCTCACGGGCAAGTAAGGCAGGAAGTTAGTGACGCCAGTAAATGGAATAAGAAAACGAGGAGGCAGTACTGTAGCAGAAGATGACAAACAATAAATGGCACGAACACGGGCCCTGCACAGCTCAGTGACTATCAATCATCATCTCACATACACTGCCAGAGTTGAACAGTGATATCTTGGAAATCATACGATCTAGAAGGCTGTGAGTTTCCTTGTTTTCATTCCACTGTTACGTCTCAGACGTTAGCAGTATAAATATACAATTGAAGGTGAAGAGACTTCTCGATCGCGCAATACGGATTCTCAGTTCCGCAAATGCGCCAATTTTACTTATTCTCGAATCCATCAAAATGAAATTGGACTCCGTCGCTAAGGCAAACCATGAATGTGCTTACTAATTCCTATAGTACCCCGTGGCCAACGGTGCAGTTTGAACGGCCTAACGCAAACCGTTCAGAAGTTATGACGATTTTATTTCGTATAGCTCAATAATTGTTAATCTGTAAGTTGTCCGTTATTGTAGTTCCTAGGGATTTAGTTGAATTGACAGCTGTTAGATATGTGTTACCGAAGTTTAACAGACGTCGGTTAGTACTGATGTTGACGAACTCACGTCTTTTAGTGTTTAAAACCAGTCTCCACTTTTTGCACCATACAGATATAGTTCTAAATCATCTTGCAATTGATTTTCACTTTCTTATGCCTTTGCTAGACGGTAGCATTATCTGAAAACAGTGTAAGAGAGTTCCTTAGATAGTCTCTTAAACCGATTTTTATATAAGGGAAGTCAAATGAAAAAGAGAAAAATGGGAAAAAGTAGATATACCGTTGAAACTTCCTGGCAGATTAAAACTGTGTGCCGGACCGAGACTCGAACTCGGGACCTTTGCATATCGCGGGCAAGTGCTCTACCAACTGAGCTACCCAAGCACGACTCACGCCCCGTCCACACAGTTTTATTTCTGCCAGCACCTCGTCTCCTACCTTCCAGACTTTACAGATGCTCTCCTGCGAACCTTGCAGAACCAGCACTCCTGAAAGAAAGGATATAGCGGAGACATGGCTTAGCTACAGCCTGGGGGATGTTTCCAGAATGAGATTTTCACTCTGCAGCGGAGTGAGCGCTGATTTGAAATTTCCTGCCAGGAAGTTTCATATCAGCGCTCACTCCGCTGCAGAGTGAAAATCTCATTCTAGATATACCGTTTATTATTTTAAAATCAATTGCCACAGCTGTTAAGGGGAGATTAAATGTCTAATGATGCCGACGTTGAATTATCAAATATGTGACGCATTATTTTGGAAAGTTTTTAAGACATCAGTTTCCGTTTTCCCATAATTAATGGTTGTACGTTTGTGGATACATTTATAATTATTGCAAAAAGTATATTATGATATATTATGAAGCATGATATAATGTTTTTCGCCAACTCTGAATATTTTTTGGAGAATTTTGAAAATAAATGAATTTCGTTCCAAAGGAGTTCCGAGATATCGAGGTTCAAAAGTTTTGATTATTAATTCTTATACAGGCTTACAATTTTGACTTTCTAATGCATTAGAATTGTCCTGGCCCATTATTTGTGTCCTCTTCGGTGTCACAAACGCCCAGTGCTTGCCTCCTTCCTTTCTTTGTTGATTCTTTTGTCATTTACTCAGCACCAAACCGTACTTGGGCTACACAAAGCGCATCCAGTTCTCACAGACCTCGCTGTGTTCTGTCCTAATCTCACCTCTATCTTCTCCAGAAAGTTCACTTCTTTACAGTCCTCACCATTAAAAGTTATTACAGCATCAGAAAGGACCAACAAAAACATTTTTAGGCACCAAGAACGACACAACATTAATGACTCACTCACATTCTGCGTCTTTCCATGCAAATATTTTTTAGCATCCCAGAATTTACCAAATCTTTGAATATACACTATGTACGAGGGCAGTTCAATAAGTAATGCAACACATTTTTTTTCTCGGCCAATTTTGGTTAAAAAAACCGGAAATTTCTTGTGGAATATTTTCAAACATTCCCGCTTCGTCTCGTATAGTTTCATTGACTTCCGACAGGTGGCAGCCCTGTACAGAGCTGTTAAAATGGCGTCTGTAAGGGATGTGCGTTGCAAACAATGGGCAGTGATCGAGTTTCTTTTGGCGGAAAACCAGGGCATCTCAGATATTCATAGGCGCTTGCAGAATGTCTACGGTGATCTGGCAGTGGACAAAAGCACGGTGAGTCGTTGGGCAAAGCGTGTGTCACCATCGCCGCAAGGTCAAGCAAGACTGTCTGATCTCCCGCGTGCGGGCCGGCCGTGCACAGCTGTGACTCCTGCAATGGCGGAGCGTGCGAACACACTCGTTCGAGATGATCGACGGATCACCATCAAACAACTCAGTGCTCAACTTGACATCTCTGTTGGTAGTGCTGTCACAATTGTTCACCAGTTGGGATATTCAAAGGTTTGTTCCCGCTGGGTCCCTAGTTGTCTAACCGAACACCATAAAGAGGAAAGGAGAACCATCTGTGCGGAATTGCTTGCTCGTCATGTGGCTGAGGGTGACAATTTCTTGTCAAAGATTGTTACAGGCGATGAAACATGGGTTCATCACTTCGAACCTGAAACAAAACGGCAATCAATGGAGTGGCGCCACACCCACTCCCCTACCGAGAAAAAGTTTAAAGCCATACCCTCAGCCGGTAAAGTCATGGTTACAGTCTTCTGGGACGCTGAAGGGGTTATTCTGTTCGATGTCCTTCCCCATGGTCAAACGATCAACTCTGAAGTGTATTGTGCTACTCTTCAGAAATTGAAGAAACGACTTCAGCGTGTTCGTAGGCACAAAAATCAGAACGAACTTCTCCTTCTTCATGACAACGCAAGTCCTCACACAAGTCTTCGCACCCGAAAGGAGCTCACAAAACTTCAGTGGACTGTTCTTCCTCATGCACCCTACAGCCCCGATCTCGCACCGTCGGATTTTCATATGTATGGCCCAATGAAGGACGCAATCCGTGGGACGCACTACGCGGATGATGAAGTAGTTATTGATGCAGTACGACGTTGGCTCCGACATCGACCAGTGGAATGGTACCGTGCAGGCATACAGGCCCTCTTTTCAAGGTGGCGTAAGGCCGTAGCATTGAATGGAGATTACGTTGAAAAATAGTGTTGTGTAGCTAAAAGATTGGGGAATAACCTGGTGTATTTCAATGCTGAATAAAACAACCCCTGTTTCAGAAAAAAGATGTGTTGCATTACTTATTGAACTGCCCTCGTAATCAAAATCATCCGGACACCCGCCAAAAAATACGTTTCTCATGTCAGATGGATTGTGCTGCCACCTACTGCCAGTACTCCATATCAGCGACCTCAGCAGTCATTGGATATCGTGAGACGGCAGAATGGGCGCTCCACAGAACTCATCGATTTCGAACGTGGTCAGGTGACTGGGTGTCACTTGTTTCATACGTCTGTACGTGAGATTTCCACACTCCTAAACATGATATAGGTCCACTGTTTCCGATGTTATAGTGAAGTGGAAACGTGAAGAGACACGTACAGCACAAAAGCGTACAGGCCGACCTCGTCTGTTCACTGACAGAGACCGCCAACAGTTGAAGAGGGTCGTAATGTATAATAGGCAGATATCTATCCAGACCATCGCACAAGAATTCCAAACTGCATCAGGATCCACTGCAAGTTCTATGACACTTAGGCGGGAGGTGAGAAAACTTGGATTTCATGGTCGAGCAGCCGGTAAATGCCAAACGACGTCTCGCTTCGTGTAAGGAGCGTAAACATTGGACGCTTGAATAGTGGAAAAACGCTGTGTGGATTGTCGAATTACAGTACACAATGTGGCGATCCGATGGCAGGGCGTGGGTATTGCGAATGCCCGGTGTACGTCGTCTGCCAGCGTGTGTAGTGCCAACAGTAAAATCCGGAGGCGGTGGTTTATGGAGTGGTCGTGTTCTCCGTTGAGGGGGCTTGCACACCTTGTTGTTTTGCTTGGCACTATCACAGCACAGGCCTATATTGATTTTTTAAGTGCCTCTTAGTTCCCACTTTTCAATAAGAATTCGGGGATGGCGATTGAATCTTTCAACACGATCAAGCACCTGTTCATAATGCACGGCCTGCCTGTGGCGGTGTGTTTAGATAATAACATCCCTGTAATGGAATGGTCTGCACCACTCCGTGAAGAATGGGCTGCCATTCCCCAAGAAATCTTCCAGCACCTGACTGAACTAATGCCTGCGAGAGTGGAAGCTGTCATCAAGGCGAAGAGCGAGCCAACACCATATTGAATTCCAGCATTACCGATGGAGGGCGCCGTGAACTTGTAAGTCGTTTTCAGCCAGATGTCCGGATATTTTTGATCACATAGTGTACGTTACAGAACGTTTATAAAATTTAAGAGGCTGATAAGATAAATGATGAGACACGCAGCAGAATCGACGAGGAAAGGAATCTGCGGAGAACACTGACTAGAAGAAGGGAAAGGATGATTCAACACATATTAAGACATTAGGAATTAGCTTCCAGGGAAATAACTTCCCCGTTTCTAGAGTGAGCTGTAGGCGGAAGACGGACATTGGAATATATACAACAAATAACCGAAGACGTTGGGTGCTAGTTTGGCAAAGCAAGGGAACTCCTAGCGGGACACATCAAACGATTTGGAAGTCTGATGAAACAAAAAAGTGACTGTAGTTAAAACAGTAATCCACCAATTTACGCTGTCTGATATTGACATTTATAGGATCGAATGTAGATTGGGCGTTTGTAAAAGAATAAGTCAGTGAGTGCTTGAATTCCTGTCTTACTGGACCGGATCTGTAATGAGTTGAGACAGAAGCCAGGCGTACCTTCTCAAGTGCGAGAAAGAGTTTTGTTGTTAGATGGGTATGCGAGTGGTCGCGAGTTGTCTCTTTCATGTCCTTAGACCCTTACAACAGCACTCTGGTTTCTGTATAAGTTGTAAGTAGCCTTCCACTCCCAGTATTTTAGCCCTGCCGCCTTCATGATTCAGATTTTAGTCCACCAAACATTGTCAAAAGCTTTTTTTGAATCTACATTGCTGTAAACGTATGTTTGCTCTTCTTCAACCTAAAATTAGTCATCAATTGAGTATTTACTCAAGTGTTGAAACTTCCTGCCAGATTAAAACTTTGTGCCAGTCTAGACTCGAACTGGGGAATGGGTCTATTTGCATAATATTACTAATAATCCGTCTTGATTGAAAATATTTTTGTATTTTAATATGACCGGTTTCGGTTCATTCAGAACCATCTTCAGATCTGATATTTCAGTTACAGGAGTAAACCGTCGAAATTCAGCAAATTTCACATGTGACGCAGCATGTGAAATTTGCTGAATTTCGACGGGTTACTCCAGTAACTGAAATATCAGATCTGAAGATGGATCTGAATGAACCGAAACCGGTCATATGAAAATAAAAAAAAATATTTGCAATCAAGACGGATTATTAGTAATATTATAAAAATAGCTGATTGCTGTTATCCCATCAGACATTATGACTGTTTTTGCAAAGGTCTATTTGCCGCAGCCACTTTGTCGCTCAAAACATAAATGTCTGCATCGCTTCAAGCGTTGGCCTCTAACTGCACTTATCCCAACTGTTCTACCTAAAATAAAAAAAGCAGAAAAGTAAAGGAGGGAGATGGGAAAAAATTATGTAAGATAGAATTTTTTTATTGTTTTTTTTCCGTTTCCTCTCTCTCTTTTCCTAAGGCGTGTGGAGTGAAGTCCACGAAAGCTGCCCGTAGCTGTGGAGAAATCCATGGATGTCTTCTCGAAGTAAAGGGGTTACCACTGGCGATCATGGTGTCGTAAAATCAACAATAGTGCTTCAGATCAACTGCAGGTACATTCCTGGTGCACGGCAGGTCATACAAAGCACTCCAAAGAAAGTTGGAAAAGTACTGACTGTATTTCGGATCACGGACAGTGGCGCAATGTCGTTCGTTCACGAAAGTCCAAAAGTTGAGAATGCGTTTCTTGCCAATGGAAAAAAAAGACCGCGGAAGCAATTCACAGAGTGAGTCTTCATCAGCGGGTAGTACATTTCATCTGGGAGCAACGTTGTTTTCATTGTTATTCGGTCAGGAGTAGTTCATGTGAGAAATAACAGAATTAGCTCTATCAAGCGCCAGGCATCTACTCTCGGGCTACAAACGAAGCCATGATCGTCCATGTCTGGCACCCCATACATGACGCAAAGTGAGGAGTCGATGAGCTGAACCTGGAGGAGGCGAGAACGATTCGGCTGTTTCCCACTGACTGTGACATACTACAGGGAACACGTAGCAGTGTCGAGAAAAGGGTCGCTCACTGACCGCCGTATATTGCGCCACCTCTAGTGTGGGTAGTTCTAACACATTGAGTGTGCAGCCCGATTTCATCTCAGTGTAGACCATCTTCGTCGACAGCAAGAGCACAGGCGGCAAAGATGCAGAAAGGTAGCTGTGCTCCAAAACCAAGAGTCCAGTTTGATAGAAAGGTGCTGGAATATCCGACAATGTCACTGGAGGAGCCAACAAGTCCAGGTCCTATGCATCTGACAAAAAGGGCCTGAGCTCTATCCAGAACATGGTACAGACCCACACCGCCTTCAGGCTGGAGAAGGATGAGGGACTCAAAGTAGACGTTGAAGGTCATCCCCTGGTTAAAAGTGGAACTTATCATAGCTAACATGTGGCGAGCCAGGGTGTGGGGGACCAGAAGAGTTCGTACTTTGTGAGGGATCCGCGATGGTATGTGGGTGTTGACACAGAAACGCCGGTGCAGGAGGTAAGGGGAGTGGAGGCGATGTTGCGGTGTTCATCTAGTCTCTTATAGCAGCTTACTGCGGTTGAGGACCACAGAGCGCCACAGGTCAGCCGAGAAATCGATGCCATGGCAACTTAATGTACCTGTCACACTGAGTGGGTCGATGGCCCCTTCAGGCAGGCCTGTGCTGATATACATAGTTCCCGACTTAAGTATATTGAAGGAACTACTTGACACCTTGCCATAGGTCGCCCAGTTATCATCGGGATTTCGGAGGCAGACAAACAAATCGTCCACACGGGGGGTGCAGCAAAATCGATGTCCGCCAAGTGACATCCCCATCAGTCGCTGTTGTAGTCCACATAACAGTGCTTCTAGGGTAAAGGCATGCGGTAGCACTAACAGAGCGCATCCTTTTCGTACCGATTGCTTGGAAAAGATCGCTTGTGTAAGCCTACCACTCTACAGTACCACCGATGTCACACCATGGGGAGACATATGACCATCTGGACAGTAGATCCTGGGTATCCCATATGACATGACCGAGGACAGCCGTAAGGAAAGAATGATAGACCCGATCAAGCACCTGGTTGATTGGTTGAAGGATGCCAAAGCTGCAGGCAAATGTTGAGCTCGGGCGAGGGTATGTATGCTCTGCCTAGCGACACCTGATCATAGGAAACGGTGAAGGGCGCGTCCAGTGTCTCATAAGGTGTCATGTTTCCCGTCTTCATTATCAGCGATGTTTCGAATTAGGGCGCAGCGCCACTGTCGCCAGTCTGGTAGAATGTGGTACATCAATGGAGCTTCCAAAGCTACATGGTCACAAGTGCGGGCTCGAGCCACCATCCACTCAAAGAGGCGGCGTGTGAGGGCTGTGTGATCTGTGATTTTGGGCTGTTAACTATTGTACATCGTTCAGGCGAAAAGGACATCGAAGTGCCTTTCCTCAACAATTGGTAATAAAAGATCACGGAATGCCTTCTCCAAGCTGGCGAGTCTCTGCCTTACAGTATAGTGGCACGGCAGAGGGCAGGTTTTGCACAGGACAACCACTACGACAACATATTTTGGTAAGTCCCAAGGCGGCAGTGGTATGAGTCACAAGTCACTTTGATAAGCTGCCAACAGTCGGGAGACACGAATATGGCCACATTCAGCTTCCAAACAACCCTTCCATACCACACCCTCTGGCGGTCGAGTGTGACTGCACGGTCGGAAAAAGCGACAGGCAAAACAAGCAGTCTGGTTTATCCCACCAGCGAGCGCGAACCATACAAGCGTTGAAGGCGACTGGAAGAATGTGGACGGTGGTGTGTGAAACTGGGGTGGTCACCATGAATGTGTCCACAGGTTGGAGATGGTCGACGATCGTGAAAAGCTGTGCAAAAGACAAATGACATAACTACTAATCATTGGGGTGGAGGGTGGAACTAAAAATCACCAATGCATCTTTCCACCCCATGGAAAGAGATCAGACTGCCTCCCCATGACAAAGGTAGAACGTTCCCTTAGCGTCTCTGATCCTGAAAAAGCGTAGACTTTGATAATCCAGCCACCAAAGGGTGTAAGAGCCATGTCCCACATATCCGGAAGATATTGGACATCGTCGACGGGTAACCCTTCACAAATGGGGATCGCCACACCACTACTAGTATTCAATATGTGGGAGACGAAAGGCGTACACCCAAACGGGCTAAGAAAACCATCGATATACACCTCACACGGATAGCGTTGGCTTTGTAGCTAGGCGATGTGCCTGTTCTGACACTATTGCTGTCCAATGATGTGATCTACCAGTGGTATCAAGTCGGGGCAGATCGCACAAGACGGTCGAAGCCGCGGTGGTCACCGTTATGAGGCAGCTGGGGGCACAGCCGACTAAACGTGCCCACCCACGGTATTCATTCCGATTTCTCCTCTACGTCGTCTGCCCAAGAGGCATAAGCAGCACCGGTGCATTGTCGACAGGTAGAATCATCAAAATTTCCAACACATGTCGGTCACCTCATGAGACTGCTTGCCAACAGGGGACGCAGGTAGCGGAGAGGAGTGCGTCACAGGCTGCGGAGGCCAAACTGTTGAGGCAGATGGGGAAGGAGGCACGCTCAACAGAAGGTCGTCCGATATACTTGCGTTTTCCGACTGTGATTCGCCATCTCGCGAGCCCATCCTGTGGACACAACCAGTGCGTTTCTTGCGCTCCTCGGTGACTTCTGCCTCCGCACGTGTTGTTCCTTATATGAGTGGGATTGGCCGTCACCCAACGCCGCCCTAACTGGAAGGAAAGCAGTGGTTGATGCGACGCTAAACTCTATGTCCATCACAACCGTAACATCGTTTTTCGGGTTCTCACAGCAGTCTGAGGGCACCGTTTCCGCCGCAGATGATGGAGAGGAATCTGAAAACTCTCCACCCTATCAGTGTCCAGAAACGGTGGTATAGTGGAAGGAATCTGGACTGGTGCCTCTGACACCTTCGCAACAGCGGCGTAACATGGAATACTGTAGGTGTCACGAGTTTGTGCTAGCGGCGTCTGAATCAGCCGTCTCTGGAGGCAATCCGACCGGACGTGGTCCTCTTGGCCACAGCTCGCAAACGTTCACGGCTTACTCTCATACATTACTATCTCCTGCATGCTCCAAATCTTCAAATAAGAAGCTACGTGCTTCGTCAGTTCTAGTTTGACCTGACAAACGCAGTTATAACTTGGTACATCTCGACTGCTGAAGTTACCGTAAGGTCGAAAGGCAATTACGACTACTTCTTGCGGTACCTCGAAAGGAAGTTCGAAAACACACAGGCTGTGGCGGCCAGTTCGTGCGTGATCAACCAAAACGGCTCATCCATGGCCATTAGGGTGCTTGAATTTCGGTACCTGGGTGAAATTCGCACGACATATGCGCAAATCTCTTCAGTCCACAGTCCACTCGTGATGGAGAAGTATATATATATATATACAGGGCTATTACAAATGATTGAAGCGATTTCATAAATTCACTGTAGCTCCATTCATTGACATATGGTCACGACACACTACAGATACGTAGAAAAACTCATAAAGTTTTGTTCGGCTGAAGCCGCACTTCAGGTTTCTGCCGCCAGAGCGCTCGAGGGCGCAGTGATACAAAATGACGACAGGAGCCGAGAAAGCGTATGTCGTGCTTGAAATGCACTCACATCAGTTAGTCATAACAGTGCAACGACACTTCAGGACGAAGTTCAACAAAGATCCACCAACTGCTAACTCCATTCGGCGATGGTATGCGCAGTTTAAAGCTTCTGGATGCCTCTGTAAGGGGAAATCAACGGGTCGGCCTGCAGTGAGCGAAGAAACGGTTGAACGCGTGCGGGCAAGTTTCACGCGTAGCCCGCGGAAGTCGACGAATAAAGCAAGCAGGGAGCTAAACGTACCACAGCCGACGGTTTGGAAAATCTTACGGACACCCGATGACAAAGTCAAACGCTTTGAATTTTCGGCGCGGTTGCAACAGCTCATGGAAGAGGGTCCGTTCAGTGCGAAACTTGTTTTCAGTGATGAAGCAACATTTTTTCTTAATGGTGAAGTGAACAGACATAATGTGCGAATCTGGGCGTTAGAGAATCCTCACGCATTCGTGCAGCAAATTCGCAATTCACCAAAAGTTAACGTGTTTTGTGCAATATCACGGTGTAAAGTTTACGGCCCCTTTTTCTTCTGAGAAAAAAACGTTACAAGACACGTGTATCTGGACATGCTGGAAAATTGGCTCATGCCACAACTGGAGACCGACAGCGCCGACTTAGTGTTTCAACAGGATGGTGCTCCACCGCACTTCCATCATGATGTTCGGCATTTCTTAAATAGGCGATTGGAAAACCGATGGATCGGTCATGGTGGAGATCATGATCAGCAATTCATGTCATGGCCTCCACGCTCTCCCGACTTAACCCCATGCGATTTCTTTCTGTGGGGTTATGTGAAAGATTCAGTGTTTAAACCTCCTCTACCAAGAAATGTGCCAGAACTGCGAGCTCGCACCAACGATGCTTTCGAACTCGTTGATGGGGACATGCTGCGCCGAGTGTGGGAGGAACTTGATTATCGGCTTGATGTCTGCCGAATCACTAAAGGGGCACATATCGAACATTTTTGAATGCCTAAAAAAACTTTTGGAGTTTTTGTATGTGTGTGCAAAGCATTGTGAAAATATCTCAAATAATAAAGTTATTGTAGAGCTGTGAAATCGCTTCAATCATTTGTAATAACCCTGTATATATATATATATATATATATATATATATATATATATATATATATATATATATACTATTAAGGTAAATACATTGTTTGTTCTCTATCAAAATCTTTCATCTGCTAACTATGCATATCAGTAGTTAGTGCCTTCAGTAGTTACAATCTTTTATTTAGCTGGCAGTATTGGCGCTCGCTGTCTTGTAGCAGTTCGTGTAACGAAGATTTTTGTGAGGTAAGTGATTAATGAAAGGTATAGGTTATTGTTAGTGAGGGCCATTCTCTTGTAGGGATTTTTTAAAGTCAGATTGCGTTGCGCTAAAAACGTTGTGTGTCAGTTTAGGGATGATCAGAATAAGTAAAGAGAGATATGTCTGAGTACGTTTAGTTCTGCTCAGCTGTTTCAAAATCAAATAACGTAAGAGGTTTACCACCACAGTAATTCATAAATTTTGCTAAGGGGAGGTTTCATAAAGGGAGATAGCGACGTAGTACCACACACTAACGTGCAAACAAAAGCACGCCCGCGGGACACTGCTCGGAAAACCGAGCACGTTCATCTCTTGTCACGGTTATGAGCCGAATGCGCCAGCTGAGCTACCCGAGCACGACTTGCGACCCGTCCTCACAGCCTTACTTCCCCAGTTCTCATCTCCTACCTTCCTAACTTCGCAGAACTTCTGCGAAAACTGCGGGACCTTCATTCCTCGGTCCGGCATAGAGTTTTAATGTGTCAGAAAGTTACACTTCAACGCACAATCCGCTGCAGAAAATTTCATTCTGACACACGTCTTCTTACATTTCTCCGGAATCCAAACTGATCGTCCCCAGGATCGGCTTCTACCAGTTTGTCCGATCTTCTCCAAATAAGTTGTGTCACTACCTTGCAACCGTGATTTATTATACTGGTGGTTCAGTAGTAGTGCCCACAGCTGTCTTCTTTAGAAGTGAAATCGTTACATTCTTACTGAAGTCTGAGGGTAGGTTGGCAGTCTCATTTGTTTTTCACACCAAGTGGAGTAGGTCTGTCATGGCCGTAGGATCTCAATAATTCCGAGGGAATGTCGTCTCCTCCAGGGCCCTTCATTCGACTATCTAAACCACGTTTGCTTTAAATACACACTGTAACTGTCGTGAGCTTTAGTTACATTTGAGCCTTGGACGCGATGCTTTGATGTTAATCACGAATGCTTTAAAGGCGACAAGAACGAAATTATCAACACCCCACTGAGTTTGAACGACGTCGGGTAGTATAGCTACTAGAAGCCGGATGTTCCTTCTGAAAGACGTGGTAGGAATGTAGCCACTGCACATGTCACTAGTAGTTGTGGTCTCGAGATTGTACAGTCGTTCCGGGAGTCCACGCGATACTATCGAGAGGGAAGACCATCGTGTTCTGCCGCATAGTACTGTATCTGTAGCACCAGTTTGAGCAGCAATTGGCAGCACAGTGACACAACGAACTGTTACAAATCGGTTACTTCAAGGAGAACTCCGAGTCAGAAACCCTGTAGCGTACATTCCATTGACCCCAAATCATCACCATTTGCTACTTCATTGGTGTCAGTGGAGGGCAGGGTGAAGGTGCGTTGTGTTTTCTGATGAAAGCTGGTTCTGCCTCAGTGCTAGTGATGGCCGTGTATCAGTTAGAAGGAGCCCAGTTTAAGGCACTCAACAAACGTGGCGTTATGGTCTGGTGTGCTTATGACAAAAGGAGCACTCTCGTGGTTGTTCCACGCTCCCTATCTGAAAATTTGTACGTCATTCTCGTGATTCGTCCTGCTGAGCTGCCATTCATGAACAGAACTGCAGGCGGTGATTTCCAACAGGATGACTCCCGTCCTCATACGGCTGTTACTACCAAACATTCTCAACAGAGTGTCGACACGTTGTCTTGACCTGGTCGATCACCAGATCGGTCTGCAATCGAGTACATATGGGACATGGTCGGACGACGAATGTAGCGGGATTCACAAAGAACATTAACTGTCCCTGTATTGACCGACAAAGTCCAACAGTCATGAAAATCCTTTCCACAAATTGACATCCGGTACCTGTACAATACACTTTTGTATGCTTGCATTCAATATTCTCGCGGTTACACCGATTATTAATGTAGAAGCTTTTCACATTTGCAACAGACGGCCGTTGTCGCCGAGCGGTTCTAGGTCCCTTCAATCTGGAACCGCTCTGCAGCTGCGGTCGCAGGTTCGAATCCTGCCTCGGGCATGGATATATGTGATGTCCTTAGGTTAGTTAGGTTTAAGTAGTTCTAAGTCTAGAGGACTGATGATCTGAGATGTTAAGTCCCATAGAGCTCAGAGCCATTTGAACCATTTGAATCACAGCTTATCTCGTGCGTATATTGACCTGTGATCTTGCAATGAGAATCACTTAAAAATGATACGTAGAGAAACATATTCCCGCAATCTCATTACTCTGCATTAATTATTTTTGGTGCTAAGACTTTTTTAGATCATTGTGTAACATACGAAAACTTCTGCTGCACAGATACATTTTCTGCTGTACAAGTGCTATGCCCAGACAAAGCAAAATGATTGGAAAATCGGAGAAACAGAGACAGAGATATTTGAAGGCGAGTTGAGTGGGGGATACATGTAACTGCCTTTATTGCACTACTTGGCGATATGACGTGCGAAAAACACAAAAAGCCACATTAAAGGATACTAAAAATTAATTATTGATGAAGAAGTGGTAAAAAACTGACAGCAGACAGTCAAAAGTGTATTTGCTATACTGTGCTACACTTACTCACAGAAAAAAATGTTACTATTTGCAGGTTCGTCTATATGAAAAGCACGGGCATAGTATAGTTAATTGGTCGTGCGGTAGCGTCCTCGCTTCCCACGCCCGGGTTCCCGGGTTCGATTCCCGGCGGGGTCAGGGATTTTCTCTGCCTCGTGATTGCTGGGTGTTGTGTGCTGTCCTTAGGTTAGTTAGGTTTAAGTAGTTCTAAGTTCTAGGGGACTGATGACCATAGATGTTAAGTCCCATAGTGCTCAGAGCCATTTGAACCATTTTTGAAGTATAGTTAATTCCTTATGGTTAACTATCAACAAAAGAACGCCTGTTACTTTAAATATAAATTGAGTGTGTGATCTTTCATGAGTCAAACTGTGAGAATTTAAGCTCGATCCCATCCGAACAGCGGTGCGGCTGTGTGACTAAGATGCAGTCTGCATTGTTGCCAGATTTACAATGTCATCATTGACGAGGGCACCAAGAACTGTCGTAAGCTTTCTCCCCCTTTCCCCTTCCCTCCCCAGACATCTGAAACAGACCAACTGTCCTATGTGCAAAATTGCAAGAATTTCAAAAAGTGGTAGTTGATTCAAAATGGACCAACTGCCAAACGTTTAAAAAGGGGATACATTCCACAAATGGCGGGAATTCAAATATGAATAGTTTTCCCCACTCCTATGATGTCACAGTTAAGATTCCAGTTGTCCTAAGTATTAAAATGACAAAAAAATTCAAAAACAGGCAGTTACCCTATTGGCTCAAAATCCAAGATGGCAGACCCGAAAGTAATGGCACAACCTTCACGGCAGCCAGCTTTCTTCTCATTCCCCATCCCTATGACCTCTCAATCTAAGACGCTGTACCTGAGGACGCTGACACAGCCTACATGATTGTCATATTCCCTAGCTCACTAGCGCAGCCTGCATGATTGCCAAATCACTTGCGTTCTAAGTTTGTAATCGTAGCTAATGTGTAAACTGGCGGGAAACTAAAACAAATATAATCGGCTTTTCGAACTCCTGTGATGTTACAGTTCACCAGCCCTAGTGTAAAAACAGTGCACAATGAAAACATCCCCACACCACAACTCCAGTGTCACAGCTTGCATGTTTTGTCAATTTGTGATACCATTTACAGCAGTTTGTACAATTAACATACGAAGTTTCGAACCCGAGAGCTGACTCATCCTAAGTTTAAGTACACTTGTGTTACTTTCATATTTAATGTCCAGATATTTTCGATAGCATATCAACAAACAACTGAGTGCTTGTTTAAGCAAAAGATGTTTCCTTCCCACGCACATCGGAATGTTCACGAGCACCGTGCTACCGCCACTGTGCTGCGACCGCACTCGTCATATTTGACAGAGAGATGCAGCCTACAGAGAGCCTCGCCAATGCCAACAAAGGCTCCCGTCTAAGTGTGGATGCACAGAGCCCAGTATAAATGCGTCTCTTCTCATAGAAGAGATACAGGCAAAACAGGTATGCCTTTACGCTGTAAAACTAAGTACGTTTAAAGAAGTGAAAATACATGTTTTCTTATACAAATACGCATGCAATGCAGATGTATATGCACACTGATATTAATAATATACATGACAGGGCTGAGGTATAGCTGCATGGACTACTAATCAGGTCTTCATCACATGAGCCTCGAGGAAACTGTAATTCCATCAATAGATCATCTAAGTCCGAGGTACAGGCAGGATTTACCCATTCTACACTCCTGGAAATGGAAAAAAGAACACATTGACACCGGTGTGTTAGACCCACCATACTTGCTCCGGACACTGCGAGAGGGCTGTACAAGCAATGATCACACTCACGGCACAGCGGACACACCAGGAACCGCGGTGTTGGCCGTCGAATGGCGCTAGCTGCGCAGCATTTGTGCACCGCCGTCGTCGGTGTCAGCCAGTTTGCCGTGGCATACGGAGCTCCATCGCAGTCTTTAACACTGGTAGCATGCCGCGACAGCGTGGACGTGAACCGTATGTGCAGTTGACGGACTTCGAGCGAGGGCGTATAGTGGGCATGCGGGAGGCCGGGTGGACGTACCGCCGAATTGCTCAACACGTGGGGCGTGAGGTCTCCACAGTACATCGATGTTGTCGCCAGTGGTCGGCGGAAGGTGCACGTGCCCGTCGACCTGGGACCGGACCGCAGCGACGCACGGATGCACGCCAAGACCGTAGGATCCTACGCAGTGCCGTAGGGGACCGCACCGCCACTTCCCAGCAAATTAGGGACACTGTTGCTCCTGGGGTATCGGCGAGGACCATTCGCAACCGTCTCCATGAAGCTGGGCTACGGTCCCGCACACCGTTAGGCCGTCTTCCGCTCACGCCCCAACATCGTGCAGCCCGCCTCCAGTGGTGTCGCGACAGGCGTGAATGGAGGGACGAATGGAGACGTGTCGTCTTCAGCGATGAGAGTCGCTTCTGCCTTGGTGCCAATGATGGTCGTATGCGTGTTTGGCGCCGTGCAGGTGAGCGCCACAATCAGGACTGCATACGACCGAGGCACACAGGGCCAACACCCGGCATCATGGTGTGGGGAGCGATCTCCTACACTGGCCGTACACCACTGGTGATCGTCGAGGGGACACTGAATAGTGCACGGTACATCCAAACCGTCATCGAACCCATCGTTCTACCATTCCTAGACCGGCAAGGGAACTTGCTGTTCCAACAGGACAATGCACGTCCGCATGTATCCGGTGCCACCCAACGTGCTCTAGAAGGTGTAAGTCAACTACCCTGGCCAGCAAGATCTCCGAATCGGTCCCCCATTGAGCATGTTTGGGACTGGATGAAGCGTCGTCTCACGCGGTCTGCACGTCCAGCACGAACGCTGGTCCAACTGAGGCGCCAGGTGGAAATGGCATGGCAAGCCGTTCCACAGGACTACATCCAGCATCTCTACGATCGTCTCCATGGGAGAATAGCAGCCTGCATTGCTGCGAAAGGTGGATATACACTGTACTAGTGCCGACAGTGTGCATGCTGTGTTGCCTGTGTCTATGTGCCTGTGGTTCTGTCAGTGTGATCATGTGATGTATCTGACCCCAGGAATGTGTCAATAAAGTTTCCCCTTCCTGGGACAATGAATTCACGGTGTTCTTATTTGAATTTCCAGGAGTGTATACAAAGCTGGTGTGCTATTCCAGTACCGGAGAACCTCGGCAATACTGGCAGTTTAAGATGGGGTAATGGGCTGAAGGCCTGAACTGATATTTGTGTTAGGGAGGGCATTGGACTAAAGTAACCCGTGCAGCTTTGTTACTGACAGTGTCACGGTCGTGTAATGGTTAGCACATCTACATGATACGCAGGAGATTAGGGTTCAAGTGTGGCGATGGGAAGAATTGTAATTCATTTCTCTTCAGCTTGTTTCATCATCGTAAGTGGATTTATTTCTAAATTGTTTTTTTTTCTTTTTGTAAAAACTAATTTTTACAATGCAGCCCTACATATTCTAAGAAAATATCTATCGCATAAGTTCATACACTATACATATCAAAATTTAGGTGTCACTTTTAACAATTGATACAATTTTTAAAGTTCAGATAATATGTTTTTTTTACAGAAGAACAAGATGCAAATGATTTATAAACAATAATTACATAATTGTTTAACAGCTACAGAAAATAAAATATATCAAAACAACTCTCACAAGTTGTAGCACAATACGATCCTGAATTTGTAAGGCCAGCAACACTGTTGCTTAATCTAGTCTGACGATAACACACTGTAGAGCCAAAGAAACTGGTACGCCTACCTAATATTGTGTACAGCCCTCGTGAGCACGCAGAAGTGCCTCAACACGACGTGGCATGGACTCGACTAATGCCTGAAGTAGTGCTAGAGGGAACTGACACCATCAATCCTGCAGGGCTGTCCATAAATTCGTACGAGTACGAGGAGGTTGAGAACTCTTCTAAACAGCTTATTGCAAGGCATCCCAGTTACGCTCAGTAATGTTCATGTCTGGGGAGTTGGGTGGCCGGCAGGAGTGTTTAAACTCAGAAGAGTGTTTCTGGAGCCACTTTGTAGCAATTCTGGACGTGTGGGGTGTCGCATTGTCCTGCTGGAATTGTCCAAATCCGTCGGAATCCACAACGGGCATGAAAGGTTGCAGGTGACCAGACAGGATGCTTACGTACGTGTCACCTGTCAGTCGTATCTAGACGTATCAGGGGTCACCTATCAATCCAACTGTATACGCCCCACACCATTACAGAGCCTACACCAGACTGAACAGTCCCCTGCTGATATACAGGGTCCATGGATATATTAAGTTCTCTCCATACGCGTACACGTCCATCCACTCGATACAATTTGAAACGAGACTCGTCCGACGAGACGACATGTTTCCAGTCATCGGCAGTAAAATTTCGGTGTTGAATGGCACAGGCGAGGCGTAAAGCTTTGTGTCGTGCAGTCATCACGGGTACACGAGTGCGCCTTCGGCTCTGAAAGCCCACATTGATGATGTTCCGTTGAATGGTTCGCACCCTGACACTTGTTGCTGGGCCAGCATTGATGTCTGCAGCAATTTGCGGAAGGGCTACACTTCTGGGACGTGGAACGATACTCTTCAGTCGTGATTGGTCATGTTCTTTCAGGATCTTTTTCCGGCTGCAGCCAGCAATGTCGGAGATTTGTTTTTCTTACCGGATTCGTGATATTCGCAGTACAGTCGTGAAATGATCGTACGGGAAAATTCCCACTTTGCCGCTGTCTCGGAGATGCTGTACCCCATCGCTCGTGCGCCGACTAATACAACACGTTCAGACTCACTTATATCCTGATAACCTGCCATTGTAGCAGCAGTAATTGATCTAACAACTGCGCCAGACACTCGTTAACTTATATAAGGGTTGCCGACCGCAAGGCCGTATTCTGCCTGTTTACATATCTCTGTATGTGAATACGCGTGTCGATACCAGTTTATTCTGCGGTTAGTGCTTCTACAAACAAACTTACTCACATAGTGTAAATTGCGTATCTTCATATACAATGTATAATTTTACTCGCAGACATGGTACGCAAGTAATAAATCTTCCACACATGGTGTGAACAGTATGCGTTCTCATACACATCATGCATAGCCCTCCAGCTGGATAAAATACAGACTCGCCCAATCGAATGGAAGTATTAAACATAATAATAATAATAATTATAATAATAATAATAATAATAATAATAATAATAATACAAATTATACTGGAACAGAACCATTATAACAGATAAAACAACGCCACATAACAAACCTGACATCATACTCACCAATAAAAAGAAGAAATTAACACAATTAATCGAAATATCCATACCCAATACAACAAATATACAAAAGAAAACAGGAGAAAAAATTGAAAAATACATCCAACTGGCTGAGGAAGTCAAAGACATGTGGCATCAGGATAAAGTTGACATCATACCAATTATACTATCAACTACAGGAGTCATACCACACAATATCCACCAATACATCAATGCAATACAGCTACATCCAAACATATATATACAATTACAGAAATCCGTAATTATTGATACATGTTCAATTACCCGAAAGTTCCTAAATGCAATATAACATGTACCGTACAGCAAAAAGGAAGTGACGCTTGATAAAGGTCCGCGTCACTCCATTCTTAACCAGACTTCTAAAAAGTCTGAGAAAGTAATCAAATAATAATAATAATAATAATAATTATTATTATTATTATTATTGTTGTTGTTATTGTTATTATTTTCGATTATTCCCATTTAAGAGAGCGTTTGAACTTGAATTCCATTATGATGATTGTTTATGTTTTTTCTGAGCCCAAATTTTCTTCATGTGTTCACTGTGTTGTTTCTTTCGCTCCGATGTCCATTTGCATCCTGGTCTCTTCTGTGTTGTGGTGTCAAATTTATGTTTTTTGATGGTGTTCCTGAATTCAGTTCTATTTTCTGCATCGTTTACTGTTATGTGTGCTTGTCTGAGGTCCTCTTCAACTTCTTTTATCCATTTTGTTTTTCCCCTGCCTGAGTTGATGACTTTAAGAATACGCTTTGAAATTCTGTTTTCATTCATCCTGTGGATATGTCCGTAGAACTGCATTCTTCTTTTCCTTATTGTATCCGTAATCTTGTCTGTGTATTTATATAATTCTGATGTTGGTCTCTTCTTCCAGATTCCTTGCTCTTGTATCGGGCCAAAAATTTTCCTGAAAATTTTCCTTTCTTGTTTCTCTATTTCTTTGATTTTAGTTTGCCCACCTATTTCTGTTGTTTCAGATGCATACAGTGCCTCCGGAAGTACGACAATGTTGTAGTGCCTCAATTTTGCGTTAATGGATATGGACTTTTTGTTATAATAGTTCCACGTGAGTTTATATGCTTTCTGTAGTTTTTTTATTCTTTCCTCATTGGCCTTTAGGTTGATCCCTGATGGCTGGATGATTTCCCCCAGGTACTTAAAATGTGGTACTTGTACGATTTTCCCATGGGTTGTCACAATAGGCAATTTGTCTTGTGGCACTCTTTCTATGTACTGGGTTTTCTCATATGAGATTTGCGGCCAGTTCTTTGTGCAATTTCGTGTAACTTATTATTATTAATCGTTGTGTATATTTGGACGTGTTTTCACGGTTTTTATTTATCGAAGTCTCCCTAATGCACTGGGGCAAAATTCAAGTCAGAGCACAGACTAAATGACTGATACTTTGTAACAGAATGCGGAACTGTTTCCACACAAGGTCCATCATTCAGCACCTAACATATCGGAGCAGGAGACAGAATTGTTTTGAAACTTCGAGTTTCCGCTATATCCAACGTACGCACAACCCCTGAGCCACAAACAGACAATAAATGATTTTGGCTGTGCCACAACCCAGTACAAGCAACTCCTGTGGTCAATGCTCAAAAAATTGCATGTTACTAGATTGTCATAGATCATATCCAGCGGGTTAACCATGAAGAGTGAAAACATACAACACCTAGAACACCAGCCGGCCGAAGTGGCCGCGCGGTTCTGGCGCTGCAGTCTGGAACCGCGAGACCGCTACGGTCGCAGGTTCGAATCCTGCCTCGGGCATGGATGTGTGTGATGTCCTTAGGTTAGTTAGGTTTAACTAGTTCTAAGTTCTAGGGGAGTAATGACCTCAGCAGTTGAGTCCCATAGTGCTCAGAGCCATTTTTGAACCTAGAACACCAACATCATGCAGCGCTCACTTAGTGTCGTCTCTATGCATATAGATTTCATAGAAATGTTTGACGACATCTTATAAAGCTTTTCGATCAGAACACTTCAGAATAAGGAGAATTTATTGCTACAAATTAGGATGAGCTTTGTGCATCAGCACGCAGTATTATGTACGATGCATTAGCAACAGCGTCTAACACTGATGTAGGGCTACATACATATCTCAATATAGAGCTGTATACATATCTGACGTTGTATATGTGGTGTCACCGCCAGACACCACACTTGCTAGGTGGTAGCTTAAATCGGCCGCGGTCCGTTAGTACATGTCGGACCCGCGTGTCGCCACTGTCAGGATCGCAGACCGAGCGCCACCACAAGGCAGGTCTCGAGAGACTGACTAGCACTCGCCCCAGTTGTACGACGACTTTGCTAGCGACTACACTCACGAAGCCTTTCTCTCATTTGCCGAAAGACAGTTAGAATAGCCTTCAGCTAAGTTAATGGCTACGACCTAGCAAGGCGCCATTACTTACTTCATGAATCTAAAGAGTCTCACTTGTATCATCAAGAATGCTGTATACCAAAGGACAATATAAAAGTTAAGTGTTCTAGTAGCTACGTTCTTTTCTTTATCACATTCATCACGTATCCTGTTCCAGACTTCGCGCCAGTCGGCGTGTGTGTACGTGTGCCCTTTCGGCTACCCGTCTCTGTGGACTGGCTGCCTTAACAGTCCACTACATTGGCGACGAGTCAAAAAAGGGACTTAAGCGTTCGTATTGCACTAATTTGCTTGTGTCATGGCTTCGCCACATTCTCCAGATGTACTGTCCGAATTTTATCGCTTGCAGAATCAGCAGACGCAGGCGTTATTGGATGCCCTGGGACAGCTCGTCCAGGGTCAACGTGCGCTGCAAAACGATGCGGCCGCCGCCGCTTCATCGCTACCGCAGCCACAACATGCTGTCGCACCCCGGTTTTGTAGCTTTGTGGCAGCCGACGAAACCTGGACAGAATGGCTCAAATGGTTCAAATGGCTCTGAGCACTATGGGACTCAACTGCTGTGGTCATCAGTCCCCTAGAACTTAGAACTACTTAAACCTAACTAACCTATGGACATCACACACATCCATGCCCGAGGCAGGATTCGAACCTGCGACCGTAGCACCTGGACAGAATGGTCCCGACAATTTGGATTTCATCTCGCCGCCCACAGAATTCAAGGTAATGAGCGGCAGCCGTTTTTGCTTTCGTGTGTAGGTGTGTCCACCTACCGTGTGATAGTGAAATTGTTTCCCCGACGCGACATAGCAACTCTGTCCTACGAAGAAATTTTGTCGGCATTAGACGCCTATTTCAAAGAAACAGTTAATGTCGTTGCAAAAAGGTATACGTTCTTTCATACAAAACGTACGGCCGGTCCTTTGCAAGGACTTACTAGGGAGTGTGCATTTGAATGTGACTGTGGACTCCCTTATTCAGATACAATGGTGCGTGATGCAATAGCACAGAACGTTTCTGATGTTCGTATAAGGGAACAGATTTTGAAACTGGTAAATCCCTCCCTTCAACAAGTGATAGACATATTGGATAGGCAAGACACACTTGACTTTGCTCAGGAATCATTTGAAACTTCGCCAGCAGTGTGTCGCATTAACAGGCCTGCCGGGCGCGCTGCGCGGACCTGTAAACAGCCTTCGCGCACGTCCGCACCGCCACGTGTCCCACGAAAGCAAGCGAATGCAGTGAAATCATGCCCACGGTGTGCAACTAGACATTCGCGTGACAATTGCCCGTCACGCCAAGCTATTTGCTTTTACTGTCATAAGAAAGGACATGTTCAAAGTGTTTGCCAGAAAAAGCTCAAATCAGACAATCACATCCATTCCAGGCCCTTTGCTTCGCGCCGGAATCGCACCAAGGACACTCAGGCTCGTGAACCTTTGCCCATGGACATTCATGTCGTTCATGCCACTCCGCCCAGTGTTCCTCTCGCTGACAGTGACTGTGTTCGTCCCACAAAAAGTGTGCGTCGACGTCGACGGAAGTCCCGTCACGTCGCACGTGATTCTGTACCAGTGTCTGTTCAAGTTGCACAAAACAGTCGCTCTTGTCGTCAGCAGGACAATAAACTTTTTGTAGATTTGGACTTTGCCGGACAAGTGATACCGTTCCAGCTCGATACCGGAGCTGCAGTTTCATTGCTCAATCACGCCACATACAAACAACTGGGCGCACCTCCGTTGCGTGCCGCAAATGTTCAGCTCAATAGTTATTCCGGACAAGCTATCCCTGTGTTAGGACAGTGCACTCTTCTTGCTACATACAAGGAACAAACCAATCTTGTGTCTTTTTACGTTCTTCGTTCTTCTTCGGCAGTGAACTTGTTTGGTTTAGATTTATTTCAGTTGTTTAACTTGTCTATAGTAAATCAGGTCCTATCAGTGAATCAGACTGTGCCTTCAGCGAGTGTTTCTAGTCTATGTGACGAATCTGCAGACATTTTTGCACCGGGCCTTGGTTGCGCTAAGAAATATGAAGCACATTTGGAACTGAAAGTGAACGCACAACCAAAATTTTTCAGAGCGCGCAATGTTCCACACGCATTCCGTGATGAGGTCGCCAGAACATTAACCATTTGTAACGTTGCATGTACCTCCACGTACAGCGCAGAAATTCATTCGCTGGTCTATTTTCCTCTCGCAGTACCGCTACGATATCTTGTATCGGTCCACTGCTAAGCACGGCAACGCCGATGCGTTGTCCCGTTTGCCTGTTGCTGCGGATAAAGCATTCGATTCTTCCGAACTTGCTTGCATGTTCATTGACTCGGAAACCGATGACGTGGTCGAATCGTTTCCGATTGATTTTCGTCGTGTAGCTACAGCCACAGCTGCTGACCCTGTCCTTGCTACTGTTTTGCGTTTTGTTGCTCCGCAATGGCCCTTGTCGAAGTCACGGATCGAGGATCCGCTGGTTCGCCGATTTTTTGCTCACAAGGAGAGACTTTTTGTACGACGTGGTGTTTTGCTGTTGCGTTCTGATAATGATCAGTCCAGAGTCGTGGTCCCACGTTCCTTACAGTCCTCTGTCTTACGGCTTCTTCACCAAGGACATTGGGGTATAGTGCGCACGAAACAACTTGCTCGTCAGCACTGTACTTGGTTCGGAATCGATGCTGCGATTACGAATATGTGCTCCTCTTGCATGACGAACAACAATCCGCACCGCCGCGGAAATTCTTTGCATGGCCGAAAGCCACTTCCCCTTGGCAACGCTTGCACATAGATTTTGCCGGTCCATTCTGGAATGCTCGATGGTTGGTTGTGGTCGATGCTTTCAGTAATTTTCCTTTTGTTGTCCGGATGTCTTCCACGACGTCTTCTGCCACCATCCAAGCGTTGTCTGCTATCTTTTGCATTGAAGGTCTTCCGCAGACTATTGTTTCCGACAATGGCCCACAATTCATGTCCGCAGAATTTCAGTCATTCTGCAAGGCCAATGGTATTCAACATCTGACATCCGCGCAGTTTTCGCCTCAGTCAAACGGTGCCGCTGAACGATTGGTCCGGACTTTCAAGTCACAGATGTTGAAGTTGAAAGAGTCGCATTCTCGGGAGGACACGTTATTGCTCTTTTTGTCCTCGTATCGCTCTCAGCCCCGCGATGGTCGCTCGCCGGCTGAGTTGCTCCACGGTCGTCGTCATCGAACCTTGATGGCTTTGCTGCATCCGCCGCATCAGGTTCCTGTGCAGCGGCAGACTCCTGCTTTTGCTCCTGGCGGCGTTGTCTTCTATCGCAACTATCGAGGTTCACGGCGTTGGCTCGCAGGGCGCATTCTTCGCTGCCTCGGCCGCGCGATGTATTTGGTTTTAGGGGCCTCTGGTGAGGTGCGTCGGCATCTCAATCAGCTGCGCCTCTGTCGTCGCCCGGGTTCTGCCGCTCCCCGTCTGCTTTCAGCGACGGTGCCGTCCGGTCAGCGCCCTGGGGACCCATCTACTGGCTCGCCTCATCCCCAGGTGTTGCCGACGCTGCCTTCCATTTCGCCTCATGGCGACGCGCCGCCGCCGTCGCCTGTTCTCCCGCCGGCGCCGCCCGCAGTGGACGCTTCGCTGCAGCCGCCCAGCGCCTCCCTGGGTCACGCGACGCCGATCGCTTCCCGTGACCAGCTGTCCTCCACCATGGAACTCTTGCCCGCTCCGGCCCAGATGTCGTCATCGCGCGTCGGCTCCCCCGACGCAATGGAGGTCGACCCTTCGGCCCCTCCTGTCTCATTACGGGCGCATACACCGCATGTTGACGTGCACCCTGGACTAGGTTTTCAGGCGTTTCCTAGCTCCCCTCGGACCGAATGGCAGGGTGTGGGTGGCACGGCCTCGCCTGTTGTTAGGCTCCTCACCCAATCGCATACGTCAACATGGGGTCCTCCCCACGGCGGGCGGAAGCCTTATCACACGACCGTTCGCTGATTTGCGGGGGAGGAATGTGGTGTCACCGCCAGACACCACACTTGCTAGGTGGTAGCTTAAATCGGCCGCGGTCCATTAGTACATGTCGGACCCGCGTGTCGCCACTGTCAGGATCGCAGGCCGAGCGCCACCACAAGGCAGGACTCGAGAGACGTACTAGCACTCGCCCCAGTTGTACGACGACTTTGCTAGCGACTACACTGACGAAGCCTTTCTCTCATTTGCCGAGAGACAGTTAGAATAGCCTTCAGCTAAGTTAATGGCTACGACCTAGCAAGGCGCCATTAGTTACTTCATGAATCTAAAGAGTCTCACTTGCATCATCAAGAATGCTGTATACCAAAGGACAATATAAAAGTTAAGTGTTCTAGTAGCTACGTTCTTTTCTTCATCACATTCATTACGAATCCTGTTCCAGACTTCGCGCCAGTCGGCGTGTGTGTACGTGTGCCCTTTCGGCTACCCGTCTCTGTGGACTGGCTGCCT
This sequence comes from Schistocerca nitens, assembly GCF_023898315.1. Taxonomy (NCBI): domain Eukaryota; kingdom Metazoa; phylum Arthropoda; class Insecta; order Orthoptera; family Acrididae; genus Schistocerca; species Schistocerca nitens. The sequence continues at coordinate 652,002,164 of NC_064619.1, read as the reverse complement.
TAACAGTCCACTACAGTATATATTGACCCATCTTCCACAACACAATGGTACACTGAAGTAGAAATCAGGTCAGCATACAGATAGGCTTGCTGATACAGCTGAAATCAAGTTCCCACATATTTAGTACACGTCTGAACTTACCGTCGAGTCACTAACATTGCATAGTGTACTGATGAATGTGCTCATATACTGCAACACACAAGCCGAATGTGGCTGATAGGGAAAGCGTTGTTGTAGGCTCGTCCATAGAATTTATAAATCACAGTAGTATTAATTTTTGAAAACACGCGATTCAGTGACGTGAAAGTAGTGTTATTAGTTGTGAGCAGTCTCATTTATGTGAGTATTCATCACAAATAACTGCAATGCTCAATCTAAAACACATGTAGTGTCTAATGCGAACAGACGCGAAATTTGAACAGATATCATCTTTCAAACACAGAAAGACGCCTACCCACTTTCGTTTAAGCAGCGCAACTTCTTTCTGGTGCTGCGACTTTTTCCCGTTCGTGTGTAATATAAATGGTATAAGTGAAAGAAGTAAAATACAATGAATAATCGAAAAAAAAGTCAGTCAGCCAGTGGCAGAAAGCAAAGCCATGTTAATCACGTGACATGTCCACTTAACACACTGTGTTTCAAGTAATGGAACCTTCCGTTGTGACGACATACCAGTGTTTTTTGACACTATTTCAGTGAAAAGTTAGGAATACTCCTGTGGCAGAAAGCTGTAAGAGATTCGTTGTGAGTCAATGAAGCTTCGAGAGCGTACGCTTTAAGAAGTATCAGGCACCACGTTACTTCGTGTCATATGACTTGTGATATGATCGCGACGAGAAAAGATCACATAAATTACTGCTCGTACGGAGTTTCGCTATTTTTTTATTTCTTATTTAGATTTTAAAAACAGTTACTAAAATATGGGCCTCCCATCTCCCCTTATAGCCCGTCATTTGTCTCACCAAAAGTACCGTAATCGGCCAGCCCTCAGTGCCTTTGTCGTGTACATGCATATCCTGATAGTAAAATAATAATATGGAAATGAAGAAATAAATAGTGTTTCGTCATTCTTCTGGCTTCATAAAGTAACAAAATTTCTTTAGTAAAGGTAAATGGCGAACTGAATTCAAACAAGTATTACTCTTAGTTGAGTAAAATGTATTTCTTCGCACGTGGCTAAAATAAATAAATAAATGAAGAACCTGTAACTGCATGAAAAGAATTTTTTGCTCTTCTAGTTAATAAAAAGCAACCTTTTGTTGTTGTGGTTTATCTACCAAATTTCTTTGATTTCTGCACCTGTTCCTCCTGTATTGCTGACTTCTACTATTAGTCTTACACCTGTATGACGTACAAGAAACAGCTATAGCTACTAACTGGCGTAAAGAGGAGCAGTTGCGGAGATTCCCTGATCATGACAGGCAGCATGCTGTTAAATATTTTCCGATGATTGTCATCCTGCGCAATTCGAAAATATTTATCTTCAATATAGAACAAATAATCGAAAAATGTTGCATCACTGTTCTCAGTGGTGGGGGTGGCTACATGGTCGATCATCCGTAGTGCTGCATTTTGTTTCGTAAGTGGATATCGCATGCGGTCAGGCCGCATTAGTTCGCGAACGTTCAGATAGGGTGCATTCGTCCTATCCATGACCGCTAGTCGGTGGCCAGAAAGTTCCACATGACCAACGCTGTTCCGCAAACAAATTCATGCGCGAGTGAGTCGACGTTCCCGTAATTGTGGCAGGCGGCTGTTGCACTAACAAGGGAACCTCCCCATCGCACCCCCCTCAGATTTAGTTATAAGTTGGCACAGTGGAAAGGCCTTGAAAAACTGAACACAGATCAATCGAGAAAACAGGAAGAGTTGTATGGAACTATGAAAAAGTAAGCAAAATATACAAACTGAGTAGTCCACGTGATAGATAAGCAACATCAAGGCCAATTAGAGCTGAGTAGCGCCGTGGTCCCGTGGTTAGCGTGAGCAGCTGCGGAACGAGAGGTCCTCGGTTCAAGTCTTCCACAAAGTAAAAATTTTAATTTTTTATTTTCAGTTTGTGTCAGACTCTTATGTTTTCATCGCTTTTTTGGGAGTGATTATCACATCCACAAGAAAACCTAAATCGGGCTAGGAAGAAAAATCTTTTTACCCATTCGCCAAGTGTACAAGTTAGGTGGGTCGAAAACATATTCCTGTCGTGTGACGCACATGCCGTCACCAGTGTCGTATAGAATATATCAGACGTATTTTCCTGTGGAGGAATCGGTTCACCTATGACCTTGCGATCAAATGTTTTCTGTTCCCATTGGAGAGGCTCGTCCTTTCGTCTACTAATCGCACGGTTTTGCGGTGCGGTCGCAAAACACTAAACTTATTACAGTGAACGGAGACGTCAATGAACGAACGGACAGATCATAACTTTGCGAAAATAAAGAAAGTAAAATTATAAGTCGACGGAAGACTTGAACCAAGGACCTCTCGGTGCGCAGCTATTCACGCTAACCACGGGACCACGGCGCTCCTTGACTTCCACTGTTCTTGACGTTGCCTATCTTAGCATGGACTACTCAGTTTGTATATTTTACTAATTTTTTTCATAGTTCCACACAATTTCTTCCTGTTTTCTCGATTGATCTGTGTTCAGTTTTTCAAGGCCTATCCACTGTGCCAAGTTATAACTAAATCTGAGGGAGGTGCGATGGGGAGGTTCCCTTGTAAGGTGTACGTAGCTCGTCGGTCATGGGGATTTTGTCACTGACAATCAGTTACCACCGTGAGTGAATCCGTGAAGGCAGAAACGGCTGATGCATGTTTCGCCACAATACTGTCCATTTCACCTGTGGATCGTTTTCTTCACTGGAGTGCACATGTTGTGTTTGTCATGATTGTTTATATTGTCTCGTTGTGGAGCTGTGAGGTGCTTGGAACGCTGGCACGCACAAAAATATAATCAAGCAAGCTTTTCTGGATGTGTTGATATTTCGGAGGAATCGTCGCGAGGTGTATCGGTGGCGTTGGAATCGTTAGTCTCATGCTGGTTAAGAGACCGCCGAGAAGGCGTGCGTGCTGAAGCTGTAATACTTTCTCGTTCAGTTGATGAGGAGTGCTGCACATTTGTGTCGGACGCTGATTAGCCCAAGGTCCCCCAGTGAGAGTGGCGGGTAAGTGCCGCGAAATGTGTGTTGCCACGTAGAAGACACCAGCGGAAGTACTTGGGTCATGTAGTGCATTTTGCTTGTGATGGATACATGAGTTGTTTGCACTTTTGCGGAAGACTCAGATGTCTGTCGCAGTGCAGTTTCAGTGTGGCTCTGATGCGGTTCAGGAGTCCCGTACAGTTCTCCGTTACCATGTGGCCATGTGTGGCCTCCCAATACGTGCCCAGAGAACGGTGTGAGGTCCGTTTCTCGGCCGGTGTCACTTCAGGAGCTTTGCCAAATCAGCCACAAAGGCTAAGTACGGTCGTCTCCTGCTGTTGATTACAGCTCCAGACGCCTTCCTGTAGGTTTCAAGTACGTCTTCCAGAGAGGCCAGGTCTTGTCGGCAAGACACAACAAATACGTATGCGTATGCTGTGCAACAGGTCGGCGTGTTCTGGACCACTAGTCCTCTAATCCTATCTTCAGTGAGACGTAGTAGTGGTTCAATGGCCACTGGCATATAGAGCCATAGACAGCGAGCATCCTTGGCGGGCAGATCGACGAAAGCGGAGTGACACTGTGAAGTAACAATGTATTAAAACCCGAGAGGAGAACTGTTGTAGTGCGATCACCGTGCCCCATCTTAAACGCTTCAATTAAAAACTCATAGCTCACAGAGTCAAACGCTTTAGAAAAGTCTAAAAATACAATTGCTGCCGCGGAGCAAATGACGCCCCGTAGTCCACATGCTGCAGTAAGGATGCTTCTGCAAGGGATTGCACAATGTTGATAGCTGTCTAAAGTCTTCTCCAAGAGTGATTCGATTCTGATATTGGACGCACGTGTAATTATTCTGAAATCTGCATTAAGCAGCATGACAGAACGCAGGTTGGTTACATGCGCACTTTGACCAGTTTTCGGGAGAAGTACGACTATCTCTTCTTTAAGACGTTCGGGTACTTGTTCGCCTCACCGTTAGCAATAGCTTGAAGAACTCTCTGAGCACGTCCCAACAGCACTGGTAGGATTCTGCTCCGAGGCCATCAGGCTCTGGCGACTTTTCCTTAGCTGCGCGGTAGCTTGCTTCTGCAATTCCGTCGATCGTGTATGGGGCTTCGACTCTACCCGCCTCTTGCAGGTGTCCTTGGATGGTGTTTAGCACTACGTGACAGGCCAAATGGTCGATATTTTGTCTTTCATATAGGCTTCTACAATATGCATGGGCACAGCCCAGTCGGCCGCTGTGGTTCTAGGCGCTTCAGTCCGGAACCGCGCGACTCCTACGGTCACAGGTTCGAATCCTGCCTCGGGCATGGATGTGTGTGATGTCCTTAGGTTAGTTAGGTTTAAGTAGTTCTAAGTTCTAGGGGACTGATGACCTCCGATGTTGTCTCATAGTGCTCAGAGCCCTTTGAACCCGCTTTGGCACATCCTATAATTCCCACTCAGTACCTACTCGCTATCCGGAGTCATTCAGAACTTCAATAATTAGTTGAGCTTTCCGTTGGCGGGCAAGGCGCAAAACATGGAAAAGCTATAGCCTTTCTTCGGCCGCTACGTCTTTTGGTCTGGACTGAACAAAGACCTTAGAGACCTGCGTTCGCCATGTGTCAGTGATTTTAACTTTAAAATACATTAGCTTTGCATATGATTCAGCGTCTAGGACAGTACTTCTTTGGTAGAGGTCCCTGATACATTGAGCCGGCCGGGGTGGCCGAGCGGTTCTAGGCGCTACAGTCTGGAGCCGCGCGACCGCTACGGTCGCAGGTTCTAATCCTGCCTCGGGCATAGATGTGTGTCCTTAGGTTAGTTAGGTTTAAGTAGTTCTAAGTTCTCGGGGACTGATGACCTCAGAAGTTAAGTCCCATAGTGCTCAGAGCCATTTGAATCTGATACATTGATACTAAAATTCTATGCTCGATTTTTGTCAGAATCGTTTCCGCCGTGCGTACTGCTTCACTATTGACTGAAGCCTAGGCTTTGCGTAGCGAATCCCCCACGTCAGACCGTCGGGATGGTGTTATGTATGTAGAATTTGATCCCAGTTGAATCTTATTTCATTTCAAGTTCGGGGTCACGTAGGCGTATAGTATTCAGTTTGCAGTCGCCGAAACCTCGAGAGACCTGTTGCTGTTGAAGATTTATAAAACAGGAATAGGCACAGCGGTCAGAAAAACTAACTGGCGCTATCATCGCTCGTGACATGCGGTTGCAGGGTGGGAAAAATATGTATCCTATCCTGCCTGCTTGCTGCACATTAGGACAAATAGGTAAATGCAACGCAGGGGCCGTGTAACTGGTCCTAAGTGTCAACGAGATGAAGACCCGTTGGAAGATACATACACAGGGCAAATTAATTCAAGTTTTGTAAGAAAATATTATATTGAACCAGAGATGGTCAAATGTAGTATCGATTGTGTAATAGCGTTGCTGCTCAACAGCGATTGCATCGAGAGATGAATGGAGGACTCTGAAGTGTAAAGACGTGTTGTATCTGATGTGTGCTGGATGTATACTTACTCACTAAAGGCAGTAATGATTTTTATTTGCAAGATACTGTGATGTTTGCGAAATGTAAAACGAATTTCAACGGAAGTTGAAAATAATTAAGGTAACGAAAGTTATTTTGTTACTAATGCAATGCTCGTATTCCTAAGTGTTGAATGAGACAATGTGTAGCACTCACATCCAATGATCTTGTAATGATAATTGTTAATGTATAATCAGTTTATTGAGTGTGTCATTTGTGAGCGTTATTCATTTTCAAAGAGTCAAAATACAGGTTCTAAACTTACTGCCATATTGCTGCTATCTATCCCAATTCAATACCAGTTCCCAGATGCACGTCATTTTTGATTGACTATTTTTCAATTCGATTTAATTAAAATGTGTGATAAGCAACAGCCTTTCACAATAGCTGTTTGCTAACTATACAATTTGAAGCACTAACAGAGAGCAGTGCGAAGAGCGTTACCATTGCGCAGATGAAGGTACGACATTTTATTATTTCAGGAATAGCTTTCATGAAGCACAGGGACCAATAGTTACAAATTGATCTAGTTTTGTTTTATTACCAGGGCCAATTTCAAATCAGCAGTGTTGCATCATATTCAGTTTTTGTATTATGTAAATTCACGCAGTATTGGTTTGGATTAAATTTATTGACAGTTTAAATTCTCGCAGTGAGAAAAGTTCAGTACAGGGGCAACGACATAAAATACGCGTTCACATGCCATTCCCATTCCAACAGTTACGTTTCAGACCACTGTCACTTACGTAACTTCAATCATATTTCAAACGTACATGTTTCACGTGTTTCCAGTTCATGGCACTTATTGAAGTTGGGTGATTGATCCTTAGCCTGGAGGACGTAGTTGCAGTCTCCAGCCATGAGTAGCGGACCACTGTTGGTGCCGACACGACTTTGTCTTCTTTAAAATACAGGGACCGCTCGTGTCGTTTAGTGCAGCCTGGTGGAGCGTGGAGGTTAACTTCCTGTGTTCCGTTGACCATACATGAGACGCCTCTATCATTAAGAAGACGCTGGACATTAGTGAAGAAAATGTCGCCACGCATTAAGACTGCGGTTAAAGTATAATCTTCATCATTCACGTTAGAAATGGCTATATAGCTTGCAATGGCAATAATGATAGTGGTAACTTTTTGTAAAAGAGCAGTATCGACCGCTGTACCGTTCAGAAAGTCTGCAAGAGAATCGATATTATGGCCACAAGTCATCCGGTTGAGTATAGTGATATTATACACTACTGGGCAATAAAATTGCTATTCCAAGATGAAATGCAGATGATAAACGCGTATTCATTGGACAAATATATTATACTAGAAATGACATGTGATTTTCACGCAGTTTGGGTGCATAGATCCTGAGAAATCAGTACCCAGAACAACAACCTCTGACCGTAATAACGGACTTCATACGCCTGGGCATTGAGTAAAACAGAGCTTGGATGGCGTGTTCAGGTACAGCTGTCCATGCAGCTTCAGCACGATACAACAGTTCATTGTAGTGATTGGCGTATTGTGAGGAGCCAGTTGATCGGTCACCATTGACCAGACGTTTTCAATTGGTGATCTCGGAAATCTGCTGGCCAGGATAGCAGTCGAACATTTTCTGTATCCAGAAAGGCCCGTACAGGACCTCCAACATGCGGTCGTGCAATATCCCGCTGAAATGTCGGGTTTCGCAGGGATCGAATGAAGGGTAGAGCCACGGGTCGTAACACATCTGAAATGTAACGTGCACTGTTCAGTGTGCCGTCAATGCGAACAAGAGGTGACCGACACGTATAACCAATGGCACCCCGTACCATCACGAAGGGTGATACGCCAGTATGGCGAAGGCGAATACACGCTTCCAATCTGCGTTCAGCGCGATGTCGACAAACACGGATGCGACCATCATGATGATGAAAACAGAACCTGGATTCATCCGTGCACCCAGGTTCGTCGTTGAGTACACCATCGCAGGCGCTCCTGCCTGTGATGCAGCGTCAAGGGTAACGGCAGACATGGTCTCCGAGCTGATAGTCCATGCTGCTGCAAACGTCGTCGAACTGTTCGTGCAGATGGTTGTTGTCTTGCAAACGTCCCCATCTGTTGACTCAGGGATCGAGACGTGGCTGCACGATTTGTTACAGCCATGCGGATAAGATGCCTGTCATCTCGACTGCTAGTGATACGAGGCCGTTGGGATCCAGCACGGCGTTCCGTATTACCCTCCTGAACCCACCGATTCCGTATTCTGCTAAGAGTCATTGGATCTCGACTAACGCGAGCAGCAATGTCGCTATACGATAAACTGCAATCGCAATGGGCTACAATCCTACCTTTATCAAATTCGGAAACGTGATGGTACGCATTTCTCCTCCTTGCAGAAGGCATCACAACAACGTTTCACCACGCAACGCCGGTCAACTGCTGTTTGTGTATGAGAAATCGGTTGGCAACTTTCCTCATGTCAGCACGCTATAGGTGTCGCCACCGGCGGCAACCCTGTGTGAATGCTCTGAAAATCTAATCAGTTGCATATCACAGCATATTCTTCCTGTTGATTAAATTTTGCGTCTGTAGCACGTCATCTTCGTGGTGTTGCAATTTCAATGGCCAGCAGTGTAGCTGTGGCGCTGCATTAAGGGGCTGTAGCTGCACTGCAACACGAGGTGGCTTTCCTGTTTCGATTTCGGCCCACAAGGACGATGTTTCGGGCGGTGCAGGTGGGTATTCTTCCATGGCTGTAGCGCCAGCAGTGGTACCAGTTGTAGATTCCGATGGGGGTTTAGCACCCTTAATGGCCACGGCCGTTTTAAATAGAGTAGGTTTTCGTTGTTGAACTTTGTTCTGCGCCCAGGAAGGCGCGACGCGAATTTCTTATTTTCCGGCGACAGATGTAAAGTTTCTTTCTGTCCTTTGCCAGTCGTGCACTTGTTACGTCGCTGTTTGCATAACATTTCGTCGTCGGAACACTGACAAGGGAACCTCCCCATCGCACCCCCCTCAGATTTAGTTATAAGTTGGCACAGTGGATAGGCCTTGAAAAATTGAAAACAGATCAATTGAGAAAACAGGAAGAAGTTGTGTGGAACTGTGAAAAAATAAGCAACATATACAAACTGAGTAGTTCATGGGAAGATATGCAACGTCAAGGACTCTGGGAATGCAGGAGTGCCGTGGTCTCGTGGTAACGTGAGCAGCTGCGGAGCGAAAGGTCCTTGGTTCAAATCATCCATCGAGTGAACAGTGCGGCTCTCGCAGCCGAGCGAAGCAGACGTGCGGTGTGTGCTCTCCGCTGTCAGAGAGGGCCCGCGCGCCTTGTTTACTTTCTTCGGCCGATACTAACGTGACGCCGTAGCGCTACAAGACCATGGCAAACCAATACAGAAGATCAACCTTGAAATTCACATTTCGGAACGACTTTACCCGACCAAAGGCGCTCGAAGTCGAACGCTTTTTAAAAGAGGAAGCCAAGATCCCGACTGCCGACATTGTCGGCATTCACTTTTCGATCGTCAGTAGCACGGTCTATGTAAAGCTCATAAACGAAACTACATGCGACAAGGTGCTTCGTGAGATGAAACAAGAACTACGCTTCTGCCACGCAGATGGCAATGTTGGCAACGTCGAGGTCGGCCACGCCGCAATGGGACTGCGGACTATACGCATATTCGAACTTCCATTTGAACTCCCGCCGGCAGAAGTTGTAGCGGCGCTCCGCCCCTACGGCACGGTACACGAACACGTGGCTGAAAAATGGACCCAGTTTAAGACGTATCCAGTACTCAATGGAGTACGCCAAGTGCGCATAGATCTCCAACGACACGTGCCATCCTATCTACAGATAGGAGGATGCCGGGCCATAGTTATTTATGACGGCCAGCCGAAGACGTGTTCCGGATGCGGCAAGGAAGGTCACCTTCGTTCCGAGTGGCTCCAGCGTCGGATCACACAACTCCCACCGAAGGACGTTGCACCACCAGCGGCGAAGACTATTCTACCCGTGACTTACGCGGCGGCGTTCACGACGTTCTCCGCACAACAGACACAGTCGACCGTTTCAGCGGTACAGGAATCACTTTCCACGGACAAAAACCTAGATGATCCGCCGACCTGGCCAGTGGTGGAAAATAGTACCACGACTCTGGAGCTACCGAACGCGACAGACATTGACGGCAGTAAGATGGCAAGTGATTCCCTTATTGTACCGACCGAAGCGTTTGTTCCGGCGGAGCGTGAGTCAGTGCCGTCTTCTGACAATGAAGGCCATGTACGGAAACAGCGATCACCGAAACGCCGAAAGCGCCGTCGTCGGACCGTGTCGGAACACAGTGGTTCGCATTCGGCCGGGGAAGAACAACTGACCACTCAAGAAGCCAGCCGCGAAGCTGAGGCTGTTTCCACTGACTCCAACCTTGCAGAACAGACAGAAAAACATGTAGCTTTCGACCATCAGCCCATTGACAGAAACAGTGAGCAGCGGGAAGGTACCAGTGCAGGCAGCGAAGTCGCCCGGTCCCTTACTATCAAACATTCCGAGGCTATGGAACATGAACAGACATCCGCGCCCGCTTCGTGGGCCGAGGACGTCGAGACACAAGATCCCGATCCGCGGCCAGCTGAAGCGTCGCCGGATCATGCCGCATAAGCAGCACAAGGAGGACCGCGTTTGGCGGGGGGTGACATCACTTCCGATGTTCGCTTCTCTCCAACTTCAACATGGATAACCTCGCCCAAACAACGCGTTGCCAGGCTTACCGCCTGGCGACTATGAATATCAATATGATCAGTTCTCCTGTCAAGATCCAACTTTTGAAAGAAACCATACGAGCCATGGGAGTAGATTTTGCTTTCCTACAAGAAGTGAAAACGACTGCACTCCCGCACTTTTACGGTTACGCCACACATGTGACGCCCGGTAGCCCTGCAGACACCGGAGTGGCAATATTAGTGCGTGAAGGTATTGAAGTTACCGACGTCACTTTTCTTCCCTCCGCGCGAGGAATAGCATTTACGGCACTCAACACCCGATTCATTAATGTTTACGCGCCGTCGGGTACCACAAGACGTCACGACCGCGCCAGATTCTACTCCACAGATGTCGCTCCCCTTTTCCTTGGACGATACGACCACAGCGTCTTCGCCGGCGATTTTAATTGCGTACTTCACCCCAAGGACCAAATCCCACATTACATGCCTTGTCCGGAAATGGGTGCGATGATCCAAGAACTTCACTTGAGCGACACGTGGGAAAAAGTCCACGGTAACCGCTTTGGCCACACTCACCTTACCAGTCATTCGGCCAGCCGACTTGACCGCATATATGTGTCACAAGATCTCACACAAGGTGTGGTGGACGCCGAACTATGGCCTCAAGCCTATTCCGATCACAGTGCCTATATCTGCACTATACACCTACGCCCCCAACAAGTCTGGCGCAGCAATGGCTTTTGGAAGCTCAACATAACTCATCTCCAGGACCTGGATTGCCGTCGGCAAGTTGCAGCAACGTGGACTGACTGTGAACGCCGCCACCCACGGTACACCTCGACCCTGGAGTGGTGGCTCCTCTGTGCCAAACCAGCAATCCGTAGGACACTTATGCAATATGGCAAGGACGTGACTGCGTGGCATCGACAGACCCTCGATTTTTACTACGCGGCACTCAGGGACCTCGACGCCTTACCCCCTTCCCCGGAGAGACAACATGACCAAAGCAGAATCAAGGCTCACATACTATCATTGACGAAGCGCCGACTAGAAGGTGCCGTAGTCCGCTCGCGACGGCACGACCGAACGGTTGCAGAGGAACCCACTATGCATCACGTTGTGGCGGATAAGCGCCGACAACGCCAACATTTAATCACACAACTCAGGACACACGACGGTCGCTTATGTACGACCCAGGCAACCATAGTAAAGGCGGTGGGGGATCATTTTCGTCATCTTTACAAGGAAAGAACCGTCGATGACGAGGCCACTACTGAAGTGTTACAGCAGGTAACACGTACTATCGACGAGGCTACCGTGAATGCACTAACAGAGGAAATCTCACTCGAAGAAGTCGAAGACGCTGTGGACAAAGGTGCGGCCAATAAGTCTCCTGGCCCTGATGGATTGCCCATCGAATTCTACCGGACTTTCCGTGACATCATGATGCCTCGCTGGGTTATAATGTTCCGCGAACTTATGTCTCCAGACTGTGTTGTGCCGCCAGTGTTTGTAGAAGGTCTTCTCATACCGGTACACAAGCCAGGTGGAGGGCTATCGATTAACGACTATCGGCCGCTTACAATGCTGAACGCCGATTACAAGATTTTCACCAGGATTATGGCGAGCCGTATTAAGACGACTTTGCCGATGATCCTCGCTCCAGAACAGACGTCGCAGGGGGGAGAAGCCAACATACACATGGCCACCGGTGACTGCAGGGACTTAATAGCGATCGCTTCTGCGTGCCGTCTGAGAGCGGCGATCGTCTCCGTCGATTTCAACCGCTCCTTTGATAGAGTGCACCACAACTTTCTCCTACGAGTGATGGGCTGTATGGGATTCCCCCCGGGCCTCATCGACACCCTACGGCGTCTTTGGACCACAGCCAGCTCACACGTCCAGGTCAATGGAAGGACGGTAGGACCAGTACCCATTAAGAGGTCTCTAAGACAGGGTTGTCCCCTTTCTACCTACCTTTATGCAATCGCACTCGAGCCACTCCTAGGGGGCCTTAACCACCGCCTATCCGGCATCACGCTGCGGGACGTCACCTTTCGCTATAGGACATACGCTGACGACCTGCTACTGTTGGTTCGTTCCAATGACGAAGTTCGAAGCGTACTAACCTGGATTGAGGGATACGGACAGGCCGCAGGCAGTCTTCTGAACATCAACAAGTCGGCGGCGTTGGATATTGGGCGTGGTCTCGGACCGGAAACCCTCGCTCCCCTCCCATCAGTTTCTGACCTGAGATATTTGGGAATCACGTTCAAGAAAGACGTACGTAAAACAGCTGCAGCAAACTACCGACGGTTATTACAGATCGTACGCGCAATGGTGCAACAGAACCTGCTCCGGGACTTGAATCAGCTACAACGTGTTGAATACCTGAACCTCTACGTGGCATCAAAACTCAACCACGTGGCACAGGTCCTCCCACTACCGCTGCAGATAGATCGTCGGCTTCAGGCGGCCTTCAGTTACTACGTTTCCGCAGGTCATATCTTTAAAGTACGATACGACACTCTTACCCTCCCAGTGCACAAAGGAGGACTGGGATTGGTCAACGTCAGGGCGAGAGCAGCTGCCCTTTACATGAGCAACATGAGGAAACGATGGAAAAGTCAATATACCTCTCTCACGGGTCGTTTACTACAGGTCCTGATGCCAGTCTCTAACGTCCCGCCGGTGTCGGTAGCGCACGTCGCACCACAGCTCTCCCATATGTCGACCTTCATTCTTGATTACAGCTATGTCAGCTCGAACTTCTCCGCCAGACGTCCACTAAAGGCGAAAGATTTTTATACCAACCTTATGCGGGCTGTTCCCCATAACGTGGTGGAAAGCAAGTACCCTACGGTTCACTGGCCAAGAGTGTGGAAAACGATACACCACAACTTTCTGTCATCCACGGTGCGTTCGAAGTGGTATCAGATCGCCAACAAAAAATATGCCACACGACAGCGACTTCACACAATTGGACTGGCAGACTCCCCTTATTGCCCAGATTGTCACCATTTGGATACCGATGAACACCGTTTTACTTGCGCATCACCGTCCGGAGTTTGGCGACTAACACAGAAGATATTGGCTTGTTACCTCTGGGCCACACCTGAAATGATTGACCCTCAGACCCTACTCTGTCCCGATGAAACTTACTTTCCGGCTGCAAAATATCATGCGCTTATATGGTTCAAAGGACTTACCGTCGCCTACATCTTTAGCGACGGAGAGAAAGAGCAGCTTGATTACTGGTGGTTCCTACAAAATGCTCACAATGCCCTCGAACGCACACCGAAATACCGTACGCTGTTCGCAAATTATTTACGCAGCGTTTTCGTTAACCCCCCACTCAGCTGGGGAGTGCCAAGCTGCGGTTAATGTTATGTGCCGCATCACACTAACGGCTGAACGTTCTGCCTTGTCAGCCATGAGCGAAGGAAGAGACAAGCTGCTGCAAGGATGCTGTTCTCCTTGAGGCACTAGCGAAGCAGAATGCCCTTCAAAGCAGATGCCCTTCAAAGGCGCTATTGGAGATATCAGATAACGATGGCGAGGCTCCAAGTGGAACCAGTTACATTATTGAAGAACCTTTTAGTTGCAATTACATCAGTGATTTATATTTTTATTTTTTTGATTACTCTTTTATACCACCTTTGTTGTTAACACTTACTGGTAACACTTAGTTACTAGAATTCTCATTTGTGCAAGTTACCTACATGTAATCATATAAAAAAAAAAGTGCCAAGGATAGCCCTAACCTTGATTTCCTATATTTCCCCTGGTATATAGGCAGCTCTCTGGGGTGGGTTTACTCAGGAGCCAACGCCTGGAGTGGATCAGATTTTTTTGTTATAGGCTGAAAAGTGGCGGTGGCACTAAAAAAAAGGGGTAGATAAATTAACAAAAAAATTAAATAAAAAAACAAAAAGAAAAAATAAAAACAAAAAATATAAAAAAAATAAAAAATAAACAAAAAGTGAAAAGTTTAATTTTTTATTTTCAGTTTATGTGACAAACTCTTATGTTTTCATCACTTTTTTGGGAGTGATTATCACATCCACAAGAAAACCTAAATCGGGCAAGGTAGAAGAATTTTTTTACTCCTTCGCCAAGTGTACAAGTTAGGTGGGTCGACAACATATTCCTGTCATGTGACGCACATGCCGTCACCAGTGTCGTATAGAATATATCAGATGTGATTTCCTGTGGAGGAATCGGTTGACCTATGACCTTGCGATCAAATGTTTTCGGTTCCCATTGGAGAGGCACGTCCTTTCGTCTACTAATCGCACGGTTTTGCGATGCGGTCGCAAAACACAGACACTAAACTTATTACAGTGAACAAACACGTCAATGAACGAACGGACAGATAATAACTATGCAAATATAAAGAAAATAAAATTTTCACCCGAGGGAAGACTTGCACCAAGGACCTCTCGTTCAGCAGCTGCTCACGCTACCACGGGACCACGACGCACCTGAGCTCACTTTGTCCATGATGTTGCCTATGCGACCCGTGGACTACTCAGTTTGCATATTTTGCTTATTTTTTCACAGTTCCACACAACTTCTTCCTGTTTTCTCATTTGATCTGTGTTCAGTTTATCAAGGCCTATCCAATGTGCCAACTTATAACTAAATCTGAGGGGGGGTGCGATGGGGAGGTTCCCTTGTGAGTGGAGCCTGTGGAACTAAGGACGGCGCCGTCATTACTTCTAGCCGGAATTACACTGCTTCATTTGCCAGGAATGTCTATGGCTCAATTAGTGGCAGATGCTACCGTTTTGGCATCGAGGGAGCCTGCAGTGGGACAAGGGATGTCACCCACACCTTCCATGTCATGTAACGGCGCTTCCTCCGTGACCATAGCTTCCTCCGATTCACGAGAGTGGTCCCCGGTTAAGGGGAAGTGCAGCTGCCGTCTCGGGTTGCTGAGCCATCCGCGCTGGCCTTGTCAACCAAAACACTGCGCAAGAGCGCCGCACCGTAGCTGTTTGCTGGGGCAGTGGTTGGCTCGCTTCACGGGGAAGTTGCGCCGGCCTGCGCTTAGGCCGGTATTACACTATCATATTTCTTTGTCAAATACCTTTGTCCGACGTCTTTGTCAAAGATATTTGATTGTGTAATAGGGAACTTTGTCAAATGTCGTCCAATATTTGATCAAATCTAGGGCCTCGCTGTAGATTTGATCAAAGAAGTCGCTTGTATTCTGTTCACTGCAATGTGACATGTTACCACATGGAGCGCTAGCATCGCTGCATTCTGTCGTCTGTAGTGTTTTTATAAACGTTGCCGGTAAATTCAAGTGGTGTGTGCCGACAACTACAAAATTAATAGAGATGTATGAAGCTGATGAGGCGCTTTACAACGTGAGGCACCCCGAATACCAAAATAGATTACGAAGACTGGAGACCTGACCTGACCTGACCTGACCTGACCTAACCTAACCTAACCCTCTCCTGTAGCAAGGAATCGGAGTGTTACAGTGAGCCTGTCTTCTGCAGATGTAGCAGTTCTTAAGTGAACATTGTGCTTTGTGATATAAGGATACACTTCATTCAGCACATACAGAAATGTATGCTCATCCATTCTTAAGTAATTGATGTACGACTTGACGTCCTCCACTATAAGCTCACGTAACAAGTTTTAGTGAATGCTTTTATCGTGTCGTCGTAAAACCCACGGCTTTACCCAGGTATATTTCCTTTTTTCCCCTGCTTCTCTTCCGCATGTGCACACAGTGCAATTGTGGTACATGCAACTGCTGCAGTTAATAACAAGTTGTTGTTGTCAGCTATCTTGAACTTTGGCGAAAAATATGATGATAGTGTAATACCCCTTCTAGCGCTACGTCAAAGACCTTTGTCAAACATATTTGACGGAATATTTGATCACATCTTTGGTCAAATCTTTGACAAAGCAATTTGATAGTGTAATACCGACCTTACTACAATTTTCCATCAACTGCTCAGCTGACCCGCAAAAAGAGCAGGTGGAGGGTTGTCTGCTGTAATACTTGTTGGTTTAGGTTAGTCTGTAGGCCACCAACGGACAGATACGAAGGTATATGCTTCTTCAAATCAATTCGAACATTCCTAACACCGCTGTCAACTTGGTACACGTAAGCAGACGACTACTTTTCATTAGCGACGCTAAGGGCAGTTCCATAGAGACGTAGCCATCTTGACATATGTTGTTGTTGTGGTCTTCAGCCCAGAGACTGGTGTGATGCAGCTCTCCATGCTACTCTATCCTGTGCAAGTTTCTTTATCTCCTAGTACCTACTGCAATCTACATGCTTCTGACTCTGTTTAGTGTATTCATCTCTTGGTCTCCCTTTGCGATTTTTACCCTCCACGGTGCCCTCCAATACTAAATTGGTGATCCTTTGATATCTCAGAATATGCCCTACCAACCGATCCCTTCTTCTAGTCAAGTTGTGCCACAAATTCTTCTTCTCCCCAATTCTATTCACTACCTCCTCATTAGTCACGTGATCTACCCATCTAATCTTCTGCATTCTTCTGTAGCACCACATTTCGAAAGCTTCTATTCTCTTCTTGTATAAACTATTTATCGTCCACGTTTCACTTCCATACATGGCTACACTCCATACAAATACTTTCAGAAACGACTTCCTGACACTTAAATCTATGCTCGATCGATGTTAACAAATTTCTCTTCTTCAGAAACGCTTTCCTTGCCATTGCCAGTCTACATTTTATATCATCTCTACTTCGAGCATCATCAGTTATTTTGCTCCCCAAATTCCAAAACTCGTTAATACTTTAAGCGTCTCATTTCCTAATCTAATACCCCCAGCATCACCCGATTTAATTCGACTACATTCCATTATCCTCGTTTTGCTTTTGTTGATGTTCATATAGTCAGTCGAAAATTGAAAGGGCAGATTGAATACCAGTCGTTCTTTCCACGCACAATTTGTCAATGGAAGGAGGGAAGTTATAATTGTACCCGGAGTATCCTCCTCCTTTTTTAAACGAATAGTTTCAAGTGGGGAACGTGATGAATAAAAGTGACAGTATGTCTGATACACGTCAATAGCTACTATCTCCAAGAAGAATGGTTCTGCTGTACAGTATCGTCATTTTGACAGTCTTTCTCGGTTTGGTTCCAAGAAAACTTGTATTTTTATTTTATTGATACATTTCTGAGTGTTTAAGTGTATCCTTTTATGTTTTTTGCAATATTTTCGGATAAGATTTTCTAGAGACACAACGAAAGAGAACGACTCGATCGTAATTGTGAATTGTCACAACCACAAGATACATTCCAGTAACGATGGAAAAGAAAACGATAATTCCGGGTTCAAATATTCTAAAATTATGGAGACTTTTATAAATAAAGAACAATCATTAAATATCCACCGCCAGTAAATGATTGCATCAAGCCGATGTTCAGTGTTGGACGTCATCATTGTTTGGCAACGTTTGACAGTGTAAGTTCGCTCAGATTTTAATACATTAAATTGTTAAATGCAAATTATCGGACCTCGTTTTAATAGATACATTTTGGTATTTCAATCATAATCAATGAATGAGAGTACAAATCTCTCTATCGTTCAGTTACCAAACAGTCCGCCGCTGTCTTCTTTGAAGCGGCCACAAAATTAAACTCATGTATTAAACGATATGGCAGGAAGGAAAGATAGTCGTTTTTAAGACAGTTAACACTCCCTTCTATCTAATAACATTGTTACTGAACGGATAATATATAGTTTAATGCAATTACGTCTAGCTGAGGTAGCGGCCAAAGGAAGATGAGTAATTGAACGGAATTTATAAAATAAGTGCATTCTCTTATAATAGGTAATTGACGATATCTTTGATTGCTAATTAAAAATCAGTCTGTCACTAGTACAAACGAAAAAATAAAATAATATCTCTGGCACGTAATAAAGTATAGGCGTCCATGTAACATAAACGATTGATGGCGATATGTTTTAAAGAACCGCTGTGGTATCCAGACGTCGGTCCAGTGTTTTGAGCAATTTATTTTACTGCAGTCAGTGAAGAACGATCTGCTTCGTAAGACGCCGTACATGGGACAGGATATTATAATAAGCGGGGAGAGATGAACATCTGAGACGTACCCATCTAAGTCAGCTGTTACCGAGCACCGTCAGGAATATAACCGCGAAATGAGATACGACCAGATCAGTATCTCACTCCAGACTTCCAAGTTTCTGTGACAGAGTAATTAAGGAGTCTCTCAAAATGCGAAAGTCGAGAGAACTTAATAAACAAGAACAGGGTGTTTCAATTTAAGTAAGGCTTGGTTCGGGCACTCAGTTTATTAAGACCTCCATCAAAATCTCTTCGCGAAGGGGCGGAAATGTCTGCGGAATGGGAGTTTCTACGAACGCCGGCATGAACGCAAATATTCGTAGAGGCGGCCAGCACTCAGAATCAAAATCATGACTCGTAATCAGCAGTACCTAATAGAGCGTTTGCAATGCAGACAGTGTAAGTCTAAAGTAATGTATCGAGACACTCTGAGACGTCTTTAGTCAGTTCAGACACCTTTCTGGGAACATGTCGGAATGTATATTGCAACTTCCCCAAGTGCAGGAATGTCTCGACATTACTTATCTTATTCTCTATTGCGTAAAACGGGAGAGAAAGTCTACAGGTTTTCTGTTTGAGAATTACTCATTGTACTGACTGCTAACTCATTTACTTGGAGGAGCACGGTCAGCCTAGTACAAGAATATTTCTTAAGCAAACATACAACCACAAGCTAATATGGTTTAAATGTTGTCAATATAAAACTAGAAAGAAATGTCATATATCAGTCGTCGATAGCAGATGTTAGGCTCGCAATGGGGCCCCTTAGGGATATGGCGGCTAAGGAGGGGAAGAAATCCAGTGTGCACTCCGTGTGCATTCCGGGTGGAGTCATTCCTCATGTGGAAAGGGTCCTTCCGTATGCCATGAAGAGCACAGTGTGCAGCCAGCTGCAGGTGGCGGCACATGTCGGCACTAACGACGTGTGTCGCTTTGGATCTGAGGAAATTCTCTCTGGATTCCAGCGGCTATCTGATTTGGTGAAGGCTGCCGGCCTTGCTTACGAGATGAAGGCAGAGCTCACCATCTGCAGCATCGTTGACAGAACCGACTGCGGACCTTTGGTGCAGAGCCGGGTGGAGGGTTTGAATCAGAGGATCAGACGGTTGTGTGACCGTGTTGGCTGCAGATTACTTCACTTGCAAATGTAGACGAGATGTGGCTCAAAGTCAAAGACACAGTAGCAACAGCAATTGAGAGATTCATACCTCATAAATTGGTAAGAGATGGAACTGATCCCCCATGGTACACAAAACAGGTCCGAACGCTGTCGCAGAGGCAACGGAAAAAGCATGCGAAGTTCAGAAGAGCGCGAAATCCCGAAGATTGGCAATAATTTACAGACGCGCGAAATTTGGCACGGACTTCAATGCGAGACGCCTTTAATAGGTTCCACAACGAAACATTGTCTAGAAATTTGGTACAAAATGCGAAGAAATTCTGGTCGTATGTAAAGTACACAAGCGGCAAGACGCAGTCAATACCTTCGCTGCGCAGTGCCGATGGTAATGTTACCGACGACTGTGCCGCTAAAGCGGAGTTATTGAACGCACTTTTCCGAAATTCCTTCACCAGGAAAGACGAATGGAATATTTCAGAATTTGAAACACGAACAGCTGCTAGCATGAGTTTCTTAGAAGTAGATACCTTAGGGGTTTCGAAGCAACTCAAATCGCTTGATACGGGCAAGTCTTCAGGACCAGATTGTATACCGGTTAGGTTCCTTTCAGATTACGCTGATACAATAGCTCCCTACTTAGCAATCATATACAACCGCTCGCTCACTGATAGATCTGTACCTACAGATTGGAAAATTGCGCAGGTCGCACCAGTGTTTAAGAAGGGTAGTAGGAGTAATCCATCGAACTAGAGACCTATATCATTGACGTCGGTTTGCAGCAGGGTTTTGGACCACATACTGTATTCAAACACTATGAATCATCTCGAAGGGAACGATCTATTGATACGTAATCAGCATGGTTTCAGAAAACATCGTTTTTGTGTAACGCACGAAGTAATGGCCACTATCGACATGGGATCTCAAGTTGATTCCGTATTTCTAGATATCCGGAAAGCTTTTGACACCGTTCCTCACAAGCGACTTCTAATCAAGCTGTGGGCCTACGGGGTATCATCTCAGTTGTGCGACTGGATTCGTGATTTCCTGTCAGGAAGGTCGCAGTTCGTAGTAATGGCAAATCATCGAGTAAAACTGAAGTGCTATAAGGTGTTCCCCAGGGATGCGTCCTGGGACCTATGCTGTTCCTGATCTATATAAATGACCTGGGTGACAATCTCAGCAGTTCTCTTGGGTTGTTCGCAGATGACGCTGTAATTTACCGTCTAGTAAGGTCATCCGAAGACCAGTATCAGTTGCAAAGCGATTTAGAAAAGATTGGTGTCTGGTGTGGCAGGTGGCAGTTGACGCTAAATAACTAAAAGTGTGAGGTGATCCACATGAGTTCCAAAAGAAATCCGTTGGAATTCGATTAATCGATAAACAGTACAATTCTCAAGGCTGTCAATTCAACTAAGTACCTGAGTGTTAAAATTACGAACAACTTCAGTTGGAAAGACCCCATAGATAATATTGTGGGGAAGGCAAGCCAAAGGTTGCGTTTCATTGGCAGGACACTTCGAAGATGCAACAAGTCCACTAAAGAGACAGCTTACACTACACTCGTTCGTCCTCTGTTAGAATATTGCTGCGCGGTGTGGGATCCTTACCAGGTGGGATTGACGGAGGACATCGAAAGGGTGCAAAAAGGGCAGCTCGTTTTGTATTATCACGTAATAGGGGAGAGAGTGTGGCACATATGATACGCGAGTTGGGATGGAAGTTGTGGTGTCACCGCCAGACACCACACTTGCTAGGTGGTAGCCTTTAAATCGGCCGCGGTCCGGTAGTATACGTCGGACCCGCGTGTCGCCACTATCAGTGATTGCAGACCGAGCGCCGCCACAGGGCAGGTCTAGAGAGACTTCCTAGCACTCGCCAAAGTTGTACAGCCGACTTTGCTAGCGATGGTTCACTGACAAATTACGCTCTCATTTGCCGAGACGATATTTAGCATAGCCTTCAGCTACGTCATTTGCTACGAGCTAGCAAGGCGCCATTATCATTTGCTATTTATCTTGTGATGCATGTACCGTTAGACCGATGTTCACCAATTATGGATTAAAGTTAAGTATTCCAGAAGCTACGTAACCTTTTTGGTAGTCTCTATTCCTTTAACTGTTCCAGACCTCACGCCAGCCTGCGTGAGCTTAAACGCGTGCCTTTCGGCTACCTCACAGTGGCTTGGCTGTCTTGCCAAGTCACAACAGAAGTCATTAAAGCAAAGACGTTTCTCGTCGCAGCGAGATCTATGTACGAAATTTCAGTCACCAACTTTCTCTTTCGAATGCGAAAATATTTTGTTGAGCCCAACCTACATAGGTAGGAATGATCATCAAAATAAAATAAGAGAAATCAGAGCTCGAACAGAAGGGTTTAGGTGTTCGTTTTTCCCGTGCGCTGTTCGGGAGTGGAATGGTAGAGAGATAGTATGATTGTGGTTCGGTGAACCCTCTGCCAAGCACTTAAATGTGAATTGCAGAGTAATCATGTAGATGTAGACCAGCCGCACAGTCCATGACTGCAGCCGTAGACCGCTCGGCTGATCCCGCGCGACTTATTGTTCTTTGCGAGTCTGAAAAAGCAAGGCCGCCATTTATAGAGTGTCTCTGTCCGGTCGTCGTCTCTGGCGCCAAGAAACTAATATAACGTAATATTATTAATTAAACCTTGAACCGTCGGACTTTATAACAAAAGCTACAGCTTCTAAAATACGTCATGAAAAACAATCAGGTAATTGAATTTCGTTATTAATTACGCGCAACAGTACGAAGCGATGGACACTATAAATGAAAACACAAATAAGAGATGAAGGCTTATTATTTTAGTTACGTTTGGATTGCTCAAGGCTATTAATTTGATTTTATGCATCACTGGAGGTGATACTACAAGTCAGTCTTTAGAGGCGGGGTGGAAGTTGATATATAATTTACTATGAAGAACACGCATGTAAGACACCACTCTTTATTAGCCCTTGATAAATCACACTTGAATAATCACATAGATATTCGTACAGAATTGGGGCTCCAAGCACTGCTACAGTGAATTGCTACTACCTTTTGCTTGTCATTTGCGCGTTCTTTTTTTTTTTAACGAAAGGGCAGCAGTCTCTGTTTCCTCGGCATTTTCTCCACGTTGCTTTTAAGCCACAATGGGCATTTCTCATCCTTTATCCACTTACATGGAGTATGTTTCTGCAATTTCAACTTGGTGCATAATTCCTCTACGTACGTTATATTGAAACTAAATAATGTCAGTTAATTGTCTAAATGTGATACTAACTGCTTATCTACTCTTTCTAGCAAAAATACTCTCCTAACCTACTTGATGTATTTATTAATTTTAGTAACCGTAGTTATGACGACATCATGATCCCTAATCCCTGTCCATATACTGACGCCCTCGATAAGGTCAGGTCTGTTTGTAGCTACAAGGTTTAAACTACTTCCATTGCGTGTGGACTGTCGAAATAGCTTGTAAACACAGATTTCAGAAAACGTGGTCCAACTGCTTCACGAGACTGACTGTACTACCTGCAACTGATCCTTAGAGCTTCCACTCTATACTCGGTAGACTGAAATCGTCTATAACTAATATTCCATGCTCTGTATACATATATACGCCGGCCATTTTCAGCATAGCTGCCAATTATATACAGCTTGACTGTAGTTAAATTTAAACTTTCAAAACGCTGTAGAAATAACACCACTGGTCGGAATGACATCAAATTGCAACGAAATATTATCGTAGAATGGGGGAAACGTATGGCACAAGAGAGAAAATTGTGTGAAATTGATCACTGATGGCGTTTTATGTGTCAGAGTACGTGTCAGAATACGCGTGAGAATACGTGTCAGAATACGTAAATGAGAACGCCTGTCTTGCGCACGACCCATTGAAGTTGGTATAAACATGTCGGGTACACGACTTTTCCTGCTATGGAGTCTTGCCCACTCGTGTAGTGTAGGGTGCCTAAGGGATGTGGTGTTCTCGGAATGCTATACAACAATTCAAGCAAATAACATTAGTAGTTTTATTTCAATAAAGCAGATTGACAATACTTAACTTTGAAATAATAGTGGTGTCGCAAGCGATGGGCAACATGCAACATAAATCGGAGCCCTTTGCTGTATATAATGTTCATGCAAGTTTGGATGAATAATAACTGCTATAGTAGCACTCTGCTAGGACGGGCTAATACTCTGCGAATACTGTCCACTAATGTCCGGCCGAAACGGGTAGGAGCAGCGCCTGTATTAACTTCGGCTAGATGCCGCTCCTTCCGTGGTGCGGTCGTAATCAGCTCACCATTGGCTGACGTTTTTTCTCCACCTTCTTTCCTCTTGCATTCTGCATCTTCGTTTCGTCGTTTCGGCGCTTGTGGTTACGCCACCTTTCGCGTCTGCGACGTTCGCCATGACCGTCAATGCAGGATCGCGCTCTGCTTGTAAAGCTGTATTACAAGAATTATGACGATGCACATGTCGCTCTGCAGAACTTTTGGACACTGCGGGGTTTGAAAAAAAGGCGTTGCTCCGTTGACTGCCCTGGGTCTCGATAAAATGATTCGGAAATTGGAAAATACGGGATCTTTTGGTGTGCAAACTGGTAGAGGGAGGAAACGAATTGATTCGAAGTCAGTGGAAGCAGTGCCCATAGCAGTGCAGGAGGAAACGAGTAGTGGTGTGGAAATGTGTAGTGCACGGAGAATCGACCGAACATGGTGTGTAAGATACTACAAAACACCTTTCTTTCCTATCCATTCAAAATTACCCATGTGCACGAGTTGCTTCCTGTTGACCTGCCAGCAAGAGAGACCTTTGTTTTAGAATTTCTTGTTCGCATGGAAGTCGACAATGATTAGCTGTGGAAGATTTTGTGGACAGACGAAGCCCACTTCCATCTGGCAAGCTATGTAAATATACTGAATTATCGAATATGGGCAACGGAGAATCCACACGCAAATCATCCAGTGCCACTTCATCCTGAAAAGGTCACTGTTGGGTGTTGGTTTACAGCATCATTTGCCATAGGGCCATAGTTTTTCGAAGAGACAGATGCTTCCGATTTATCGTCAATGGTAAGCGCTACGAGTGTCTTTTGCGTAACCGCGTCATTCCAGCTCTCCAACAGCGTGGATGTGTGGATGGGATCATTTTTATGCATGATGGCGCACCTCCGCACATTGCAAATCCAGCTAAGCGGTTGCTGAAGCGCCATTTTGGACATGGTAGAATTGTCAGCCGCCATTTCCCTACAGCCTGGCCGTCCCGATCACCTGATCTTAACCCGTGTGATTTCCGGCTGTGGGGCTATCTGAAAGATGTTGTGTTCAGTGTTCCGATAGCAAACTTTGCTGCATTGAAGGCACGCCTTGCGCAACACGTTCTGAACGTGACCCCGGAAACACTTCGATCAGTTGTGGAACATGCTGTTTATCGATTTCAACTTGTTGCAGAAAATGGTGGACAGCATACTGAACATGTTTTGCGCCAATCACGCGGGAATTAATAATCCTATTTGATTTTGATTGATGCTTTTCTTTTGGTCTGAGGACAATTAAAAACCTATTTTTCCCATCGCATGTGATGGTGGATGGGTTTATGTAACTAACAGTATTACACGTGTACACCCCCTTGCACAACGAGTAGCACATTTTGTTTAATGTCAAACGTACACCTTAGGCATTGTTGTACGATTTATTTGCCATTTGTAATCGACCACTATTAAATTATGATGCTTACAGCACCATCTACTGCTAACTATTTATTTTTCTTTTGTCATACGTTTTCCCGCTCCGATAATATTGCGTTGCAATTTGACGTCATTCTGACCAGTAGTGTTATTTCTACAGCAGTTTGAAAGTTTAACTTTAATTATATTCACCCTGTATATAATTTTCTCTTTGGATGGCAACCATTCACACAAATACATAGGTGCCGTTCTACTTGCGTATTTGTACGTCAGTTTAAATGCAGTTCAATACAGGAAGTACAGGATGTATTACACTAGGTTGCAGAATATCACGCAGTTTAACAGGCGGGACCAGCCAGTCGTAATTTTTTTTATTCGTGTCAGAAGCACCATGGATACAGGAATATAAAAAATGAATAGAACACAGAAAAAAATTAATTACAGGCATATGAAACTATATATAAATATATATACAAATATGTGTGCACAGAAACAAAATGTTATAGGCATTTGGCCCATAAGCGGGCTACGTCGACAGCATTTGGGGTTGCCAACATCAGATCCTCTAAAGTGCAGTGTGAAGGACATTCAGGGCAGTTATATAGGTGCTGGGTCGTCTGCACCTCTCCACAGTCGCAGAGATTAGATGTAGCAGAATATCCCCACTTCAGAAGGTTATCTCTTGACCGTGCAGTGTTGGTTCGTAGCCTGTTTAGTGATCTCCAGACCACCCAGTCCTCATCGTAACCTGGTGCCAATTCTTCCTTTGGTTCCATCCAGTGCCCTTCTCCCGACCGCTTCCATCTCTCCACCCTAGATCCAGGCTGGTCGCTAAAATCTTCGGTTGCTCTGAGAAAACTGCGTCTAGATTTCAAGGGTTTGGTGGCTGGCTGAGTTTTGTGGAGGGGGTGGCTCTCTGCCATCTCAACCCTCGCTCTTTCACTATAGGCTGCCGCTTCTCTTCGCACTGCAGGGGGTGCAATCCCAGCAAGATGGTAGAGCTTGTCTGTTGGCGTCGGTTTCAGACATCCAGTGACGAGCCTGCAGGTCTCGTTCAGAGCAATGTCGACCTGTTTAGCGTGGGTAGAGTTGTACCAGACACTGCTTGCATATTCGCCTGCTGGGAAGCAAACTGCTAGTGCTGTGGTCCTCACTACCTCTGGCTTTGCGCCCCAGGAGGAGTTCGTTATTTTCCGAAGGATATTATTTCTGCCACTCACCTTCATTTTGGTGTTAATACAGTGCTGTTTATACGTCAGAGCCCTGTCTAGGGTTACTCCTAGGTATTTGGGGTTAACGCAGTGTTCGAGGAGTGTGTCCTTCCAGAAGACACGCAGCTTACGGGATGCCTGCTTGTTACGGAGATGGAAGGCGCAAACTTGTGTTTTGCTAGGGTTCGGCTTGAGTTGATTGTCGGCGTAGTACTGACAGATCATGTCTAGCGCATCCGTGAGCTTTGTCTCAACATCCTCAAAGGAGTCACCCTGTACGGCCATAGCACGGTCATCGGCGTAGATATAGTTTTCAGTACCAGCTGGCAGTGGTTGATCATTGGTGTATATGTTAAAAAGTAAGGGTGCCAGTACGCTGCCCTGAGGGAGACCATTTTTCTGGGCTCGCCACCTGCTATGCATCCCTTGGAATTCCACAGAGAACCTACGGTTCTCTAACAGACTTCTAACTGTGGATGTGAATTTCAAGTCCCTGGTAATGACATACAGCTTCTTCAATAGCAGACGTAAGTTGACGGTGTCATATGCGGCTGTCAAGTCTATAAAGGCGACACCGGTTGTTTTCCGGTTCTCATAGCCGTCTTCAATCAGCTGCGTGAGGTTAATTACCTGAGAAGTAGTGCCAGTCGTGATGATGAAAGTCCACTACATTTACGAAAAGAAGTGCATGGACCTTCGCAATATCAAGCGGAAGTGTAAGGGAAGCGTGGTTGTTTTGCCCACCTTTTGAAAATATTGTAATCTAGTCAGTTACTTCACATTTTAAAATTTTGGGAAAAAATATTTATTGTCTTTAATGAATTCTTCTACCAAATTCCATAAATATTTTAAATTTTTCAGTTTAACATAACCCAGCCTTAACGTTATATATCGCTTTCCACAGTGAATGCCTTATTCAGTATTTTCAGATTCGGGACCTTACATACACATCAAAATGTCTTTAAAAATTTGGTTGTGATTGGAAGCAGTTTACGAAATTTGCATTTTTAAATTGTCTTAGAGTGGGCATGAAGTGAAAATGCTTTGATGTTGCTTAGAGTGTGCTAAAAGATATTTTCAATTTTAGAAAACTACTGGCACATCTGCACAACTTTAAAAAGTATGTTGTTAGTATAACTCATTTCTTACGTGGTGTCCTTGGAGTTAACAGCACTAGATCTCTTGAAACTATTGTTCTCATATATAAAAGAGCATCACATTAAAACGAGACAAATGGGAAAAAAGTAAGAGAACCGTTTGTTATTTCAAAATAAATCGCCATAACTGTTAATACATTTATCCCACTGTGACACTGTGGAACAAGACGGCCAATGATTTCATGGAAAAATGTTTGCGGTTGCCTGCGGAAGCATGATTATACACGGGGTGCACCTCTTCGTCCGAAACAAATTGACAGCCACGGATGTCATACTTCAGGGCTTCTGCGAACCTTGCAGAACTAGCACTCCTGAAAGAAAGGATATTGCGGAGACATGGCTTAGCCACAGCCTGGCGGATGTTTCCAGAATGAATATCGCAGGAGAGCTTCTGTAAAGTTTGGAAGGTAAGAGACGAGGTACTGGCAGAAGTAAAGCTGTGAGTACCGGGCGTGAGTCGTGCTTCGGTAGCTCAGTCGGTAGACACTTGCCCGCGAAAGGCAAAGGTCCCGAGTTCTCGGTCGGTCACACAGTTTTAATCTGCCAGGAAGTTTCAAGTAGCTGTATGTCCATCTTTTCAGAGATGGTTGCGGGTCTCGGCCTTTCACTACAGAATGTCAAATGGAACACTTTTCAGCCGTCTAATTTCCAAACTGTTATTTTATTTGGCTACCAGTTTCGGCGATTTACTACGCCATCTTCAGACAACGTGCAGCAAAATACCAACCTCGGTTCCGGCCAAAAAAGGGGCCAACATTCAGACTGTCGTCAGATGATGGCTGAAGTGGTCACTGTATCAAGCAAATCGTAAGGGACCAGTCTTTGAATGCTGGCCCCTATGTTGACCGGAATTGAGGTTGGAATCTTTCTACACGTCGATCAGGGGGCCTGAAGATGGCGTAGTAGATCGCTGAAACTGGTAGCCAAGTAAAGTAACACTTTGGAAATTAGACGGCTAAAATGTGTTTGATTTGACATTCAGAATTAATGAATTCTGTAATCTTATTCCATTTCTTTTGGGTGGGCAGAAATAACCGCCACCCACATTTCGCAGCGTGTGTTGTAACAGTTAGGTTGGTATTTCTAATGTTAATAAGGGACAGCTCCACGTCAGTCTTCCGAATACCTTCCCGGCCCGTTTTATTTTGGCTACCGTGTAAAAGCGGATGTAATCTGAATTAATACGCGAGCCGATAAACTAAAAACGACTTGTGGCTCATACGAACAGAACTACAGACACGTAGGCCTTCACGCGAATGAGAGAGAGAGAGAGAGAGAGAGAGAGGGAGAGAGAGAGACACTAGGTCTGCAGTGCTGTGGTTCGAGAGAAAGCTGAACCGTGAATGTCATGGGAATGGATTCGTAGCACCCTGTTGAACAAGCCCCGAGTCTAGTTAACAAGACGGACGGCCACTGCGGCGGCTGAAATTCCCGACGCGGTGAAAAACGGCGATGGGATTTAATCCGCAGCGGAACTGGATCTGGCGGCGGGGCGCGCGTGTCTTCGGCCTGCCGGGCAGCGCGACATTACGCGGCCGGCGCATCAGTTTCGGCTGTCGGTGTTTCGAGGCGCCAGACAAGAGCCGGCGGGCTGCGGAGGCCCGGAAGCGCACTGAATCACGCTGATGGCCCGGGACGCGATTAATGCCGCGTAATAAACGCGCAAATGAGCGCAGGAGCGCGCCGGCCGCAGATGGAACTCGGCGATAAAACTGATTCACAACGCCGGACGCGCGGCGCGAACGGCAGCGCCACGCGCGCCGAGTTGTTCCGCCGCCTCCGCCAGATAACGCGGCGGGCCACCAACGCCGCCGCCCCAGCTGTCGCGCTAGCAAAGGCTTACCGTTTCGGTAGCCACTCGACCATCTGGCGCAAGGAAGAACGCACTGAGGTGCAAAAGTTATGAGATGGCGATATGAACATACACAGATGGCGGTAGTATCGCGTATAGGCCTCGCAGGATATGGTGGCCAATGGGCAGTGACCAGTTTTCGTCACAAACATCTGGGCCACCCTGTACAATGTCCTCTTCTCCACTGGATTTTAACCCAACCTGTGAAAGACTTCCATGTCCTACTTTTCCCTAAATCCAACAAACCCCCCTCTGATTCCTCTTCCTATCCTCCCATCTGCCTCACCGTCTTCAGTAAGGTCTTCGAGACCATCCTCTCTCACCGTATTTACCGTCACCTTAACCACCTCCTTCCCATTACACAATGTGGCTGCTGGCCTTCCTTCTCCGCCGACGACCAGCTCCTTAACCTTACCAATCTTCTTTCCCTCCATCTTCCGTTGCTCTGCTATCTTTGTTTCCCTTGAACTCCAGAACGCCTATGACCGTGTGTGGCATCCCAGGCTACTCTTCAAACTCCAGACCTATGCTCTCCCCATCAACTTCGTCCACCCCATTGCTTTCTTCTTCTCCCATCGTCCCTCCTATGTGACTACCCACAATTCAAACTCCCGTACTTTCTATCCCTCTGCCGCTGTGCCCAAAGGCTTTGTCCTTTCCTCTATCTCCTGTGCGCTGTTGATATGCCCAAACCTCCCTCGCCTGTTCATCTCCTCCAGTTTGCTGCTGACACCGCTTTCCTAGCCCTTTATCCTACCCTTCAACGGTCCCAACGCACCCTCAAAACCCACCTTGACCAATTCACTGCTTGGTGCAACCAGTGGTTCCTCCGTATCAACCCCTTCAAGACCCAGGTGATCATCATAGGCTTCACCACCCGCTCCTTCCATCTCCATGATTTCTTCCTCACCATTTATGGCCGTCCTATCCACCTATTCTAAAATACCTTGTCCTCACCCTCGATCGACACCTAACCTGGACCCCCCATCTCCTTACCATCCAACACAAAGCTCACAACAGACTCCACCTCCTGAAACTCCTGTCCGGCCGGACATGGGGTCTGCATCCTTCCACCATCCTTTACACCTACAAATCCTTGATCCATCCCAACCTCTGTTATGCCAGCATGGATTGGATTCCCCCCCCCCCCCAGGTTCTATAAATCCCTCCAAATCCTCGAACGCCATGCGCTCGGCCTTGCCTTTTCGCATCTGCCTTCTGTTCCCCACACGCATCTTCTACGACCTCATCCCCTTCCCACACCTTCTCCTTTTCCTTGAACACATCCACACACTATATATTGACCGCCGTATCGATACCCCTCACCCCCTGGTGTCTCCTCCCTCTCCACCCCCTGCCCGTGGCTGTGCCTTTACCATTGTGTCTCACCTCTCTCCATCTCCACACCCTCCACCTCCTTTCCCAACGCAACTTCCACCATCTACCCTTCCCATATGAGGCAGGGAAATGAAATCAAAATAATAAAAAAAAAACAGCTGGTCCCCTCCCACGTCCTTCCCTCCCCAGCCCTCTTCGGGGCGCCCTCTGCCCGTCTCCCCTCTCTCTTCCCCTCCCTCACTTCTTCCCTTTTCCCTCACCTCCTTGCACCTGGGAGACCCTCCGTTTTGCTCACCGTCATCAGTGCGCCACGTCAGTGATGTGATTGGTGCTGTTCTCCTGTGCGTCAAGTGGTGTGATTTTAATTGTGTGCTGGACTTGTACATAGTGTTCCTGTCAGTGATTGTCATGTGCTACACCGTCCGTTGATACTTTTGCGCTTTGGTCATACTTCGCCTGTGTTTCTTTAGCTGTCACAGTGTGTGTTTTTTTGTGTTTGCTCTACTTTTTTACGGTTTTTATCTCCATTTTATAGTCGCATCTCTTTGACTATTGTCTTCCATAATATTCGTCCCTATTTTAAAACTGTGTACACCATGTTTTCTCCTTTATGTTATTTTTAAATGTCTTCTATTGTCTGTTTTATGTCTTTCGTCTCAAGAGCAGCGCATATGCTGCTGTCAGCATGATGGGGAATTGAATTACAATAAAGGAAAAGAAAAAAGGAAACAGCCGGGCGAGTTTGCGCTTTTGTTCAGAAGGGAAGCCGACAAGCGTTTGCCACTTTTTTCGGCTGGTCGGCGATGTCAGAATCGACGCGCACGCCCTGCAGCCTTTCTCAATCGATTTTACAGGAACTATTCGGCGAAAAAATCACTTTTGCTTTACTTATAACTTTACACGTCAGGTTCATTATGCTGTGTCCGTAATTTCGTTCATTTACATAGTTATCGTGGTATTTGCGAGAAAGTAAGACACTGCGTATAAGCTGAAAAAGTTTGCAACGAAGAATACGGGTCGCTATGATTTTGGGTCTGGTGCATGTTACACAATATGTTGCTGTGTACAAAATTTAGCTAACATACTGAATTTTTCTTGAGACATGGTCGTTGGTCTCTCTTTGTAACCAACCTTGAGAAAATTGATGTAACGTAGTGCACACAATTGTGATAGCACCGCGCCAGTGATGAAGCCAGAGTGAAATATTCACAAGATTCATCATATTTCATAAACGGTTTGAGATGTCGAAATGAGATTTTGGCAAATGGTAGCACATAATGAGGACAGTATTTTTTTTGTCATATGGTTATTCTGCAAAACGTCGTTATCTACCGTGTTATTCCACTAACTACTGACTTTTCCGACGAAAGGATGTAATTTTTAAGAGCCATAAATAGGTGGTGAAGCGAGAAATGCTGTGGGTTTTGGAACTTCATAAGTGAAGTCATTACACGTTTATTTTGTACTGAGGACGCGCTTTTTTTATAAGATACTGACTTTACTTTTCCTCACTTAATAAACTACTGCGTCTGCAAAAACTGATAGTGAGATGATAATCCGCTGAGTTTTGGGCAAAGAAGCAAACCTTAACATGGCAACATGAGAAATGTGTAGGTTTTATTCCAATTCATGACTCTTCTCTGAAAGTTAAAAATGGTTAATAAACCAGGCGAAAATAAATTGCTCCATTTTCGGCTGAATTATTTTCAGATACTAAACGAAGAAGAGGCGACAGATCTTTTTGAACGGTCACCATGCAAGTGTAGGCGTGGAGGCGCCCCACTTAGTATTTACCAAAAATGTGAGTGTAGGCAATAGTTTAGAACGGCAATTTCCCTCCAGCGCCCGACATTTCCCTTACTGTGTTCTGAGCGACCCCCACCACTGCCGCTCCCACACACTTCCCCAGCCGACTGCGCACCTAACGGCCACAGCATTTGGCGCGGTCCTGTCATTTGTACTGAGTTTTTATCTGAAAATGTTTCCACGTGATTATGGCCACACGACGAGAATTAATGAACTTTGAAAGCGGAATAGTAGTTAGCGGTAGATGCATGGGACATTCCACTTTGGAAATTGTTAGTGAATTCAATATTCCGAGATCCGCAGCGTCCACAGTGCGCTGAGAATACCACATTTCCGGCATTACCTGTCGCCACGGACAACGCAAATGCCGACAGCCTTCACTTAACGACCGAGAGCATCACCGCTTGCGTAGAGTTGTCAGACAGTGAAGTAGCACTGCGTGAAATAACCACAGAAATCCATGTCCTAGGACTATTTCGGTTGGACCCTAGGCAACTGGAGTACCGTGGGGCGTTAGATGAGTCCCGATTTCAATTGGTAAGAGCTGATGGTAGGGTCTGAATGTGGCGCAGACTCTTCTTTAGCCATAGACCCAGGTTGTCAACAAGGCACTGTGCAATCTCTCAACGAAGAGGAAGTCACCAGCATCTCACGTTCAACTGTAGGTCACCCTCTACTGTTGCATAAATGAGGCAGGTCAGCAACATGTAAACTGTCGAAGTGTCGTCTAATTGAAATACTTGCACCCGGAAATTGAAGAACACGCATTTATTATCATCTGTGTCATTCTATGAGAAAATTCCGACCAATATGTTTGAGGTCCTTTTGTTGTAGATTCTTAGAACATTTTAAGAGCTCGAATGTAGTCATGTATTTCCAACTGGATGACGTCCTCCATCCTAATCAGCAATAACACTGAAAACATCGCTTATGCGAAACCCAACTCGCTCTTTTCGCACGTGACATCCTGAAAACAATGGACCAGATGCAGCGTTTGATGACTTCCGAAAAGCGTTTGAACGTGAGCAAACATATGTTAACCCTCGCAATAACAATGGAGGAGGCGTGCCGTATACCCACATTACCAATACATACTTTAAAATTATGAAAAATGTTTTTAATTATATCTTCTGCCATATTCCGGAATTGTTTTGGATTTTTCAGTAAAACGTAAACAAAAACTTTACGTCTTAGTACTGGGTGTGACTTTTTACAACACATTTTCCCATTCATATCTTCATTTTCAGGACCCTTTTCAACATCAGTATATCTTTAAGGAGCATGTTGTGAATAAAAGACAGCAATAATTAATGAAATTCGTATTTTTTAATTGTTTTGTTGTCGTCACATAGTATTGCCCCTTCCTTATGGTAAATGCGTTGGTATTGCTAAGATCATTCTATAGTCAATTTTCGTTTTGTGAATCCCTGTAGCCCATCAGTACTGTTTAAAAAGTGTGATTTTCATAAAAGTTAAAAACTACTAACGAAGTTAGTTTTTTTCTAAACTGTTGAGTAGTACACGTTATCGAAAATACGTTAGGATTGATAGGGTCAATTATAGGAAGTTCCATCGTGTTGGTTATCAAGCGAAATCTGTGTCAGGATTTAGGACGCAGCAAGCTACATCGACTGTAGAGTCGTCGACAGATGTAGATGTAACTATAGTCGTGGTCGAGGGAAGTGTGTAGAGACTCTTCCTGTTCATCATTGACCTTGCAAACAATATAAAATAATGACAGACATTTCACAGATGTTACTTTTGTCTCTAGGAAAGTACTATATCTAAAACGCTGAACAAGTATTCAGTCTTGATAAGACTGAAAGTGGTCCAAAAATTGGCAACTTGCTTTAAATATTCGTAAACTGTGAAATTCACAAAACGATAAAATCCAGTAGCCTATTGCTACAGTATTTATGTGTCACAACTATAGTCGGTGAAATCATGCTATTATCTCGATATGAGAGATTTTAGGTATATGAAATGAAAGAATGAGATGGACTCATACGTAGCCAAAAGGGATGGCAGACCTCGATCAATTCGTAAATAGGTAAAGGCAGTCAGTCTAGAAAAGGAGTTACTTACAATACATTTGTACGAACCACCATAGAATACTGCTCAAGTGCGAGGGAATTATATCATACAGGACTAACACTGGGTACTAAATTATACACGGTATTTAACAGTTCATATTACAATCTTCTAGAACTAGTAGAAGGGACTTTGTGCATAAAGTTTTTGTAAGGCAGCTATGTCCGGAAATGTACCGTTTGTATGTAAAATTAATTTGAAGATCGGGTCACTTTAAAATTTTTTAGCTTAAAGCTACCCACACAGCAAAGACAACAGGCTGATCTGTGTGGTCTACAGGAGCCCATGGCGTGGGCAATGATTAATCATCCTCGGCTTCTCTTATTCGTGATGAAGGACGTCCTCTATAAAGGCGTGGGTGCGGCGCATCCTTGAAACACTACAGTCGACCCTCATAGATGCGAACGTACCATTTCCTCGCAGCCGTTGTTGTAATTGTACATGATGCCACAACTGCCACAGGTATTTGAAGGATTGGTAATGCTGCACTGTCCTCGATTTGTTGGTGATGCACATCACACCATTGCTGGACTGACACGTCTTATGCGTTATTGATAATTGTTTTAAAACCATTACCATCTGAATTCTATCACCATCAGCTAATAAAACTGTTAATCACACTGGAATCCATGTGATCCCGTTGTGCGCAGCGATCGTCAAATATAGATAGCGGCGGGAAGAACAGCAATCGATCGCGAAATCCATCGTTTTATTGCTGCAGATTTAGATTTGAACTACTAAATAGTCATCTTGAGTGCTTAAAATTACAAGACAGGAGAATCAGGGATAAGTATAACAAAGCTGACACTATATCATGAATGCAGACATATGCACCACGTTGCTGCTAACATGTAACAATATGTGAAATTAGTCAAACGTGTCATATAGTTATCAAGATTGACGAAGAGTTTTCAGGAGTCCCACACGAACTGAACCATTTCTTACATGGTTGCACAGGAAGGAGAGGTAACATAAGAGCCACTGTTAATATTTGCGAATAGTAACGTTAATGAATGCCAGAATTAAACTGTCTCGTTTCACAATTAATTTCTTCTCTTTAGCAGAGGGTCTTTTGCCTGAAGTATTCTCTGTAGTGGTGAGTCAGGCTGGGTGCAGTGGCTCGGGCCTGTGACCTAGTGGTCTGACTGATGTAACACCTACAACGCCTCTCGGTGTTAACAAACCAAAATAGCTTCCAAATTAGCTCCCATTCCCTCGAAATGTAAATTCAGAAAATGTCCCAAGCCCCTCCACAAGTAGTAATTTACGAAACAGAAATAAGAGACAAATAGAGGGAAATCTATAGTAGAAAAATAATAGAAAAGGAAAAGAATTTTAATCATAAATTTTGGAAGCCTGGGAGGGGGGAAACGATAGAAATGGTTAAATTATTAGTTGTTCTTATATATGAGAAAATCAATATTATAGTTACAGAATGTAGGTCTTGAACACCAAAGATAGCGTTTACTAAAGTATAAATAGACAGACAATGCAGTTATGATACTGCAGTCTCTATCCTCTAGTCTGTTCGAAGTCAATTAGGACGTACAGCTTTAGGAAGCAACAATAGGAGCTTTATTAAGCCAGGGTGCAAGAATAAATCGCGACGGGATTGTTTTTTGGGAAGCATTGATTTCAGATCAGAATTAGAACTTTTGTCATATTAGAGGAACGGGAGGGGTGATCAATAATCTCTCTGACTTTAACGTCACTTCGTTTGAAGATTTAAATATTTTACTGAATTAACGATTTTTGGACAGATTCGGACTTTATATTGTGATAGTGGAAAAGCTTTACTTCACGCGACTAGTAATCATAGTTCGTGACAGTTTATGGATATTAAACGGGAACAATCTCTTTATCGAAAGTGACAGAACATTGTTTAGTATCCTGATATTGACGGGATTCCAGATCAGATATGACACCACACACGTTTGTAGCGACCCTTCTTCCTATCCCGACTTCCGTATCTTGCATGGAAGTAGGAATGTTAATTTATCTATACATTAACTGGTATTGAAGGGTTTTGTTTTATCCTGGCTAGTTGTTAACTTAACCCCAGTGAGTCACTACACGTATTGTCTTCCCAGTTTTGAAGGAAAAAACCATAAGTAAATTAATACTAATGTTTTCAATAGATTCTCGTTCACTTGTTTCAGTTACTAGTCTGCAGTTTATTCTTGGTGGAAATCACGTAACCTAATTATTTATGAACCTAAATCGACGTAAAGTTCAAGACGAATAGTCAGTTTCAAATTAACACGTTATTTTATTTAACGATAATTATTAATAAATCAGTTCATTCACACGATCGCATTCAACGGGGTTCTTTGATTAAGTATCTGATCTGGAATCCCGTCTATATCAGGATACTAAACAATGTTCTGCCACTTTCGATAAAGAGATTGTTCCCGTTTAATATCCATAAACTGTCACGAACTATGATTACTAGTCGCGTGAAGTAAAGCTTTTCCACTATCACAATATAAAGTCCGAATCTGTCCAAAAATTGTTAATTCCGTAAAATATTTAAATCTTCACACGAAGTGACGTTAAAGTCAGAGAGATTATTGATCACCCCTCCCGTTCCTCTAATATGACAAAAGTTCTAATACTGATCTGAAATCAATGCTTCCCAAAAAACAATCCCGTCGCGATTTATTCTTGCGCCCTGTCTTAATAAAGCTCCTATTGTTGCTTCCTAAAGCTGTACGTCCTAATTGACTTCGAACAGACTAGAGGATAGAGTCTGCAGTATCATAACTGCATTGTCTGTCTATTTATACTTTAGTAAACGCTATCTTTGGTGTTCAAGACCTACGTT
This sequence comes from Schistocerca nitens, assembly GCF_023898315.1. Classification (NCBI taxonomy): domain Eukaryota; kingdom Metazoa; phylum Arthropoda; class Insecta; order Orthoptera; family Acrididae; genus Schistocerca; species Schistocerca nitens. The sequence continues at coordinate 651,964,617 of NC_064619.1, read as the reverse complement.
CTGTGACTATAATATTGATTTTCTCATATATAAGAATAACTAATAATTTAACCATTTCTATCGTTTTCCCCCCTCCCATGCTTCCAAAATTTATGATTAAAATTCTTTTCTTTTTCTATTATTTTTCTACTATAGATTTCCCTCATTTGTCTCTTATTTCTATTTCGTAAATTACTACCTGTGGAGGGGCTTGGGACATTTTCTGAATTTATATTTCGAGGGCATGGAAGCTAATTTGGGTGCTATTTTGGTTTACTAACACCGAGAGGCGTTGTAGGTGTTACACTGACCCCTCTGGGAATTGTTGGGGTTGGGTTGTTTGGGGGAAGAGACCAACCAGCGGTGTCGTCGGTCTCATCGGATTAGGTAAGGAAGTCGGCCGTGCCCTTTCAAAGGAACCATCCCGTCATTTGCTACGAGCGATTTAGGTAAATCACGGAAAATCAGGATGACTGGACTCGGGATTGAACCGTCGTCCTTCCGTACGCGACTCCAGTGTCCCTACCACTGCGCCACCTCGCTCGGTCGGGGAGTTATTTCGCCTTTGAGCGGAAAGCGCGAGGCGCTCAGACGAACTGACTACTCAGGGCATGTAACGGACGGGGGTCTGTGCATTGTTAGTGCAGGTGTCTGTGAGTCGCTTTCGTGCAGTTTTTCGCGTAATGCGCCCTGTACGATTAGGTGTGCAGGGCTACATTCACAAAAATCATGTAAGGCATCTTGACAGACAGCTGCGCTTGGGCAGAGTCTCAGTTTTTACAAGCAGTGCCATGCGGGCTGCCAAAACACATTCTTTGTGCCAAAGAGTCTACTTCCGAGAACTCTGGGCCAAGGGAAGTTGGTGACAGATAAACATCTTGGTGTTCTGTAAGAAGCGCTGCTTTGTGAACGTGAACAGGGATTCTTTTGTCTTTATAAAGCGATGAGCTGATTTCTCAGCGCCGTTTCTCGTGGGATAGATAATTTCTAACCTAGAAAGTTATGAGAGGGAAATTGATTAATACAAAGAAATAACAGAGTAGGGCAGGTGAGGATGCAAGTACCCGAGAACTTCGGACACGGAGACAAGTGTATTAGCTGAAGGAGAGAAGTTAGCTGAGAAGTGGGAAAGTAACTGAAAATTGTTTTAGAACTGCGTACATAGGTATTTAACGACTGTTTAGTGTTGTAGAACTTTAATTGAGAGAGGTGGTGTCTTGTTGACAAAAACGTCAATGGCCTGCATTTTGCAGGGTCTTTTCATTGGCGCACGGGAACTGCGCGGATCGTTATAGAGGAGAAAGAACCTGGTGTTGGTAGAGAATACACTTCAGTTCGGGGTAAAATGGGGAGCCCTTCTTCTGAAGATCGCCAGGAGAGCACTTCGACTCTGCATGTGGAGAGAAAATACTTCGCCTGGAAATCCGACAGAGAGCTGATATCTTGCTGACTCGCCGGCCGCAGTGGCCGAGCGATTCTAGGTGCTTCAGTCTGAAACCACGCGACCGCTACGGTCGCAGGTTAGAATCTTGCCCCGGGCATGGATGTGTGTGATGTCCTTAGGTTAGTTAGGTTTTAGTAGTTCTAAGTTGTAGGGGCTGATGACCTCAGATGTTAAGTCCCATAGTGCTGAGAGCCATTTGAATCATTTTTCTGACATTTTTATTTTCTTCTGTCTTTCTTTTTTCGTTTCGAATCTGTCTGACATTTTTCTTTTCTTCTATCTTTCTTTTTTCGTTTCGAATCTGTCTGTGTCGCCTATAATCTGCGACCAAATGCCACCCAGGGCTGCTAATCGGTACGTACCTTCAGACAAAAACTGCGAGGAATTATAGATTGCTTTTTGCACTGAAGCCAAGGACTGAATGTTTTGAGACCACTCAGAGTCAGAGAAAGGCTGGTCAATCTGAGGTTCAGTCTTCTTTTGGAAGATTGTTAGGCGAGGTTATGCCAATTGCTGCTCTGTATAGACCGTTACGATTTTCCATTCAGGAGAAATGTCGGCCTGTTTTCAGACTTTGATTCCTGCATTCATCCTGATGTCTATTGTGCCCTGTGACATCCTATACTACCAGTCAACGTTGGACGGGTTTTCGTTAGGTCCAACTTCCGTATCCATGAATATTGGACTGTGTTCAAAACAAATGACTCCCATCTCCAAATTCGGGATTATTCATAAGTACATTCGGGGTCTCCGAAAACAACTGCGTGAAAACTGTAACACACACAGAAAAAGATAATGTTGTGGAGGAACCAAACCAAAGACTGCGATTTATTGACAAAACACTTAGGAGTCTTAACAGGTCTACTAAACGGACTTATTACACTACGCTTGTCCCCCCTCTTCTGGAGTACTGCAGTGCGATGTGGGATCCGCATCAGATAGGATTGACGGAGGTCATCGAGAAAGTTCAAAGGAGGGAAGCTGTATTGTGTATTATCGCGAAAAAGGGAGACACTGCCACGGATATAATACTTGAAATGGTGTGGCAGTGATGAAAACAAAAGCGTATTTCGTTGCGGAAGGACCTTCTTCTAAAATTTTTGTCAACAAATTTCTCCTCGGAGAGTGAAAACATTTTGATGACGCCCACCTACATAGGGAGAAATGACCATTAAAATAAAATAAGAGATAAAGATTTCAGTGGTCGTTTCTCCAGTACGGTGTTCGTGAGTGGAACGATAGAAAGGTAGTTCAAATATGGTTCGATGAATCGTCGTCCAGGCACTAAATTGTTAATTGCAGAATCAATTATGTAGATATAGATGTAGATGGAAGTACAAACAGCAGGCCGGTGTGGCCGAGCGGTTCTAGGCGCTTCGGTCTGGAGCCGCGCGACCGCTGCGGTCGTAGGTTCGAATCCTGCCTCAGGCATGGATGTGTGTGAAGTCCTTGGGTTAGTTAGGTTTAAGTAGTTCTAAGATCTAGGGGACTGATGACCCCAGATGTGTAGTCCCATAGTGCTGAGAGCAATGTTTGAAGTACAAACTGAAATTGGACCCATATCAGCGAAGAGCACATCTGCAAGTATCGATTGTTATTCCTCACTACGATGTAGCTGCAGAGCTGATCACAAAGTGGCAGGCACGTCAGAACATGTAAACGTATTATCTGCTCCGTATTATCGCCCCTAATTAGTTTCCTGCTGTCTCTAGGCAGCATAATGATCAGATTTGCAAAGCGGGCTGATTTCCTTGCGCTTTCTCTGGCGGCTGTTTGAGTGAGATGCACACAGGTGTTGGCGTTTGCCGCATCACAAATGGTGTCAGCAAAAAACAGCTGTAACGTTAAAAACTTGGAGAGATGCTTAATTCCACTGATACGGGTCTAATTGCTGTACGTAAATGGGTGGTAGTCTTCCCACAAGCGTCTTCTGATACCCTGTATAACTTGGATGCTAATTATTGTAGACAACAGACATCACATGTGCAACAGGAGCGGTTGCTCTGACCAGGACAATAGCATGTCGACTGCTGCTTGGTGTGTTTATTTGAAGCGCCGGAAGGCAGGAAGTGAACAACAAAGCGAGTAAGAGAATATGGCTTAATCTGCTCTGCACGTCGCTCGCAACACAGCGGGTACAAGAAAGTTGTGGAGATAAAAGCTGCTGGGTGTCAATCAACACCCACACGACAACACGCCGACACGCCTGGAGGTCGACACACCTCGCAGGCGTCACACTGGCAGCCCACGCCTACGTGCACCGCTGATGCCTTGTCTGGCCAGAGAGAGAGGTTAAAATGCACCGCCCTACATGCCCAATTAGAGATTCGTGTCTACAACTGCTCAAATCGGCTCTGATTTTGTGATTATGATTGATCCATAAAAATAAATATTAGCTTTGTTACACACTTTTAGTCTTTCAATAATACCTGGAGTATACTACATTTTATGATTAAAATTACTTGATAGTTGACACTTCACACGTTGGAGCTCGCTTCCTTCCATCAGAGTGCTGAACATCATCCCCGAATCGCTCACCGTTGCCAAAGTGCAACAAGTCAGTTCACTTTCTTTCTTGATGTGTTTGGATCTTTAATATTTCACTACAAATAAACACATCCAAACACACACACACACACACACACACACACACACACACACACACACGCATACACACAGAGGAGAGAGAGAGAGAGAGAGAGAGACAGACAGACACACACACACACACACACACACACACACACACACACAGTCTCTATCTCTCTCTCTCTCTCTCTGTCTCACACACGCACACACACAAACACACACTCACACACACATAGTCTCATACACATACACACACACACACACACACACAGTCACACACACACACACACACACACACACACACACACACACACACATTCAAGACGCTAAGGAAAAACTAACTGTATTAACCAAACACTACTACAAGACGCTATTCAGAATCACACATATAATTATAATCACAGAGATCGGCTTACATTAGATAAGCTGTAATGTTGATGCATTAATTTGTTCTGAAAGCGGTGCTGATATTCAAGACAATAAAAGCTAATCTTGCATTACTGAGCAACTGTTTCACCAAGTATCCAGTCTATCTTACCAAATTCCCAACCAAACTAATATTAATTATAATCTTTTAGTAGTCATCTTACGATAACTGGTGATGTATATATGAAAAGACAATTTAAATAAAGATAAATAAATCAGTTTATATTTGGACATTTATTTTAACATTGATCATTGTGCCATTAAAATTTCAGCATATTAAACTTGATTCATAACTAAACTGGTGCCTTATTTAGGATTGTGAAAATGTGAGTTTGTATTCTTATGGAACACATCAAATATGGAGCCAAGATTGGGAGACTGCATACAACACTGCATTCATAAAATAACACACGAAGAACGTTGAAACATATGCAAGAGGAAATTAACCACAACCAAACGATTCAATTTTCACCCAAAGAAGTTATGTTCGTAGCACAATCCTGTCCGTCATGAAATTAGCACATACTAACTCTCTGTGAAATCTTCCCGAAAAGATTAGCTGAGTGCTACTTTGATGATTACACTACATGCTTCATGTGGTCAACTTGGTTTACACATAGAGTGTAACTCCACAATAATTTTGATCATTAAAATAAATTACATCGAAACACAAATTACAAAAGAAAAACCTCGAACTGGTTACAATCGTGTTACTATTAAACTGATGGGTCAAAGAATTGTATAAGCACGTGGTGCTGGTCTCACAAAGTACACCCCACGTGGGTTGAAAATAAAGAAAAGTTGCTGTATTGAAAAATATTGTCAAGACGAGACGTTATAATCTGACGCACATTGGCATTTAAGATTGATGATCTTAGTTAGAGTTACGGATCATCCACACGTGGTTCCACTTTACTCACAAAGTAGTGACAAAGCAACTACTGGAAGATATTCTGAACTTCACACTCGAATTACACTGCGTTACAATTTAAGATAACATAAGATATTTTAAATCTAAACCTGAAACAAAGGTGATTAAATTTTCAGTTAGGCTGAACTTAAGAAATCCATTGTCCTACAGACTTTGCAGAGACGCGCGTAGCCGGAGATCTTACCACTTCAGACGCTGGCCACGGACAGACTGCCCGTAGGCCCCTACCAAGGGTGTTTCCAGATACAAAACGGAAGTGACCAGGAAGGCAGCTTCCTATACCAACATGACAAGGGACAGACAGGAACATACTAAGAATAGAAACTTCTTTGCTTTTATAAAGCGTAGCTACCTGTTCCGACATTGGTCCTACTGTTATCTAGCAGACAGGCTTGTCTGCTACCATCAAGCATGCAACTAGAAATACATTTGCTCATTCATCCTTTCACACAGAAGGGAAGGGGGATGGCAGTATCTTGTCATATACAGTATATAAAAGAAAGTGGATTTAGGTTCCGTATGAGACTTTGTGACATGAATTACATATAAACTGTGTTTTAAAGTGTAGTAGTGTGACAGATCGTTCTTGATTATGTGTAAAAGTAACACGTTCAACTGCTCAGTCTCCTCCCAGATAGTCAGAAACACCACAGTAAATTTATGGAATGTATGCCGTAAATGACAACAGTTTTAAGAAATTAACATGAAAGGAATCCAACAGAGACCTTTCAAAGCTTTGCACGAGATTGCGTAAAATCTAATTTTTGAAGGCTGCAATTAGTCGTTGCGCCGGCCGGGGTGGCCGAGTGGCTCTAGGCGCTACAGTCTGGAACAGCGCGACCGCTACGGTCGCAGGTTCGAATCCTGCCTCGGGCATTGATGTGTGTGATGTCCTTAGGTTAGTTAGGTTTAAGTAGTTCTAAGTTCTGGGGGACTGATGACCTCAGATGTTAAGTCCCATAGTGCTCAGAGCCAATTAGTCCTTGCAACTGGATGACAACAAATATAATACATAGTTAGTGTATTAGCTTGATGTGTAGAAAGCCGTAGGTTCGCATCTCGTCAGACAAAGCGAAATTTCTTTTATTTCAAAATCTAATTAAAAAACTTTGATTATTATTTTAATTCAATCATTTGGTTTAAGTGTGATTTTTTATTTGCTTTACTTTGCTGTGTCATTTCGATCATCGTCTTGACATTTTTATTTCCTTCTATCTTTCTTTCTTCCTTTCGAATCTGACTATGTCGCCTATAATTTGCAACCAAATGCCAACCAGGGCTGATCATCGTTTTTCAGCACGGTGGCTGCTGAGCCACTGTGGGGATAGTTTCAGACAAACACAAACCGCGAGAAATTACAGATTGCTTTTTGCACTGAAGCCAAAATATTTCTGTCATGAGTTTACTCGTGAAGATCAGCTAAATCGCCGTGAGCACAGCGATCGTGATGTTAGTTCCGCCGCAGATTGCTGGCTGCCGTTTTCTCGGATACATTGCACATCAGGAGGTTGTTTTAGGCTAGGACAGGAGTTAAAATTCAGAACTATAAAACGCGTCATCTGCCGCAGTTTATTCATTGGTCTCTTGAAATCAGGTGTCGACAGAGCATATCGCATTTCCGTTGTATCTCTCGGCGGCCGCTTCCTACATTGCTCGAAGTTACGCTTTAACTGCATTATTGAAGTAATACGCCGTGTTCGTGCGTCGCCTATAACCGCCCAGTACCCGCCAGCCTATGTGGCAACATTATAGGAGAAAGTGACGGAACTCAAGTATTAAGTAATTTTAATCGGACTATAGTGCCATTCCATCCTATTAGCATTTTGGAACTTTTAATGTTACAACAACAACGTAGGACATCACAAAGCGCCACAGGGCTGTTTGGATAGTGAGCAAGCTTCAAGGAGACGACAAAAAAATTAACTGGAAGAAACTTGAAGATGGACGCAAATTATCATGGAAAGGCGACTTACAATGATTCAAGTACGACCTTTAAGTGAGGAATTAAGGAATGTACTAAAATCATCTACACATCGCTCCCATAGGGATGGCGAAGGCAAGATAAGATTAATTTCAGTGCTCAGAGAGGTGCATTCTTCCTAGGGGGAAGATTGAGTAAGTGGTACAACGTATAGTACCTCCTGCTTTGCATTTCACAGTGATTTTTTACTTAAAATCCATCTTGATTGCAACTTTTTATATTCATACGACCGGTTTCGGTTCATTCAGAACCATCTTCAGATCTGATATTCCAGTTACAGGAGTAACCCGTCCAAATCCAGCAACTTTCACATGCTACGTCACATTTTATATTTATGTTTATGTGATTTAGCATGTGAAAGTTGCTGCATTTGGACGGGTTACTCCTGTAACTGAAATATCAGATCTGAAGATGGTTCTGAATTAACCGAAACCGGTCACATGAATATGAAAAATTTGCAATCAAGATGGATTTTAAGTAACATTATAAAATCACTGATTGCTGTTATCCCATAAGACATTATGTCTGTTTTAGCAAAGATTTTCTAATTGTCCCCCATGAATGTCTCCATGTCAGTGTATTTTTACCTAAATTATCTACCCTTAATCTATGTCCCCCTTTTTCCCTTTTTTTATCGCCTTATATGTAACATTTTATTCTTGTATTAGTTGTACTGTCACTCAGCTGAAGAGCAGTGGATTGTGCTGCTGACAGCCCTCCCATGCCCATATGGGGCAGGGGAATGAAATAACAATAAAGGAAAAAAAAATAGCTGTGCCCCTTCCACGTCCTTCCCTCCCGGGCCCATCTTCGGCGCGCCCTGTGCCCGTTTCCCTCCCTCTCTCCCCCTCCCACCCTTCTTCCCACCCTTCCCTTCCCTCATCTCCTTGCGCCTGGTAGATCCTCCATTTTGCTCAATGTCATCAGTGGGCCACATCAGTGTTGTGTTTGGTGCTGTTCTCCTGCGCATCCAGAGGTGTGATTTTAATTGTGAGCTGGACTTGTACATAGTGTTCCTCTCAGTGACTGTTATGTGCTACACTGTCCGTCGATGCTTTTGTGCTCCTGTCATACTTCGCCTTGTGTTCTTTCAGTTATCACAATGTGTGTTTTTTTTGTGTTTGCACTACTTTTTTACAGTTTTTATCTCCATTTTACAGTTGTCCCTTTTGTCTATTGTCTTTCATAACGTTCCCCCTTTTTTTTCATATCTATGCACACCATGTTTTCTCCTTTATATTATTTTTAAATGTCTTCTATTGTATGTTTTATGTTTTTCGGCTGAAGACCAGCGCACATGCTCCCAGCCTCCCCCCACTCCCCTCCCGATGGGGAATTGAATGATAATAAAGAAAAAAAAAGCAAACAGCTGGGTGAGTTCGTGCTTTTGTTCAGAAGGGAAGCCGACAAGCGTTTGACACTTTTTGGCTGATCAGCGATGTCAGAATCGACGCGCACACCCTGCAACCTTTCTCAATCGATTTTACAGGAACTATTCAGGAAAAACAGTCACTTTTGCTTTACTTGTAACTTTACACGTCAGGTTCATTATGATGTGCCATCATTTCGTTCATTTTCATAGTTATTGTGGTATTTGTGGGGAAGTAAGACACTGCGTGAGAGTCGAAAAAGTTTGCAAAGAAAAATACGGGTCGCTATGATTTTGTGTCTGGTGCATGTTACATAATACGTTCCTGTGTACAAAATTCAGGTAACATATTGAATTTTTCCTGAGACTTGGCTGGAGGTCTCTCTCTGTCACCAACCTCAAGAAAATTGATCTAACGAATCGAACTCAATTGTGATAGCACCACGCCAGCGATGAAGCCAGAGTGAAATATCCTCAAAATTCCTCATATTTCATAAACGGTTTGAGATGTCGAAGTGAGATTTTGGCAACTGATAGCACATAAAGAGGACAGTATTTTTTTGTCATATGGTTATTACGCAAAACTTTGTTATCTACCATGTTATTCCACTAACTACTGACTTTTCCGATGAAAGATTGTAATTTTTAAGAGCCAGAAATAGCTGCTGAAACAAGAAATGCTATGGATTTTGGAACTCCATAAGTGAAGTCATTACACGTTTATTCTGTACTGCGGACGCGCTTTTTTAGAAGATAGTGACATTTTTTTCCTCACTTAATAAACTACTGTTGGAGAAATCTCTCGCAATTGCGTCTGCAAAAAATATTAGTGAGATGATACTGTGTAAATTCCGCTGAGTTTTAGTAAAAGAAGCAAATTTCAACATGGCAACAAGAGAAATGTGTAGGTTTTACACAAAATTCCCCAGTTGCGACTCTTCTCTGAAAGTTAAAATGGTTAATAAACCAGGCGAAAATAAGTTGCTGCATTTTCGGTTGAACTGATTTTAGATACTAAACAAAGAAGAGGCGACAGATCGTTTTGAATAGTCACCATGCAAGTATAGGTGTGGAGGGGACCCACTTAATATTTACCAAAAATGTGGGCGTAGGCTTTATTTTAGAACGGCAATTTCCCTCCTGTGCTCGGAATTTACCTTACAGCGCTCTGAGTGACCCCCCCCCCCTCCCCACCTCCCCACCACCACCACCACTGTCGCTCCCACACACTTCCTCAGCCGACTGCCCATCTAGCGGCCGCGGCATTTTGCGCGGTGCTGTCATTTGTACTCAATTATTCATCTGAAAATGTTTCCACGTGATTATGGCCACACGACGAGAATTAACAGACTCTGCATGCGGAATGGTAGTTGGCAGTAGACGCATGGGACATTCCACTTTGGAAATCGGTTGTGAATTTAATATTCCGACATCCGCAGTGTCCACACTGTGCTGAGAATACCAAATTTCTGGCATTACCTGTCGCCACGGGCAACGCAGTCACAAACAGCCTTCACTTAACGACCGACAGCAGCGCCGTTTGCGTTGAATTGTTAGTCATAACAGACAAGCAGCAATGCGTGAGATAACCACAGAAACCCATGTGCGACGTCCATTGAACATATCTGTGCGGCGAAATGTAGTGTTAATGGGCTATGGCAGCCGACGGACGACGCGAGTGCCTTTGGTAACGCACGACATCGCCTGCGGCGCCTCTCCTAGGCTCGTGACTATATCGGTTGGACCCTAGGCGACTGGAGAACCGTCTGCTGCTTAGATGAGTCCCGATTTCAATGGGTAAGAGCTGATGGTAGGGTTTGAATGTGGCGAAGATTGTTTATCCATGTTCCCAAGTTGTCGACAAGGCACTGTGCAAGCTTCCAAAATGGTGTGGGCTGTGTTTACATGGAATCGACCTGGTCCTCCGGTCCAATGGAACAGGTCACTGACTGGAATTGGTTATGTTAGGCTACTTGTAGACCATTTGCAGCCAACCATTGACTTCATGTTCCTAAACAACGATGAAATTTTTATGAATGACTGTCTGCCACGTTACCGTGTCAGGATTGTTCGTGATTGGTTTGAAGAACATTGTGGACAATTCGCGTGAATGATTTTGCCACTCACATAGCCCGAAGTGAATGCCATCGAACGTTTATGGTACATAATCGAGAGGTAGGTTCGATCACAAACTGCTGCACCGGAAACACTTTTGCAATTACGGACGGCGATAGAGGCAGCGTGGGTCAATATTGGTTCAGGGGACTTCCAGCCAAGTCAAGTTGCTGCACTACACTGGGAAAAAGAAGGTCGGACACGATATTAGGAGCTATCTCATGACTTATCACCTCGGTGTGTAGACTTCAACTAAAAACAGAGATCATCCGAGACGCCGTCTTCTTTCCTAGTTGTCAATGCCTTGAGTGTTTCACCCCTGTCACTTCGGGCCTGGCGGTCCAGAGGTAAGGTGCGCGCCTAGAAACAGAGAGGTTGCAGATCCAATTCTAGTCGGACCACAAAAACTTTAGCTAGCACGCTAAGTTAAGCTGCAATCTACTGCGGGAGTATTAACAAAAAGCTACCACCGAGGGTAAAAAACGTCCTCCTGCCGGATATAAATAGTGGAGCGCAGGCAGCAACAGACAGAAGCCATTAGGAAGCAGTTCGGATCTGAGGACGGACGTGGTCCGTGTCCGAATGGTCAATTTTCGTAGGTGACGATTCCGGAAGTCTGTTCCAGCTCGCAGGAGTCATCCGTTCGCCGCCAGATGTCAACTTCAGCTGAAGGTCGGCCCAAGTTCGGTCAGCACCATGGCTGACTAACTACAGGAAGAACTTCCAGCAGGACCGGCCGCAGCGCGGTCTTGGTCACAGGCGCCGCCGGGGACTGACGCCCGGGCTTCACGGCAACCCGGCCCCACGGCGTGTGGTCCGTCCATGACGGGACCTCGCGTACATCGCGACTGACGGCTACCCAGCCGCCGGTGCAGCCGAGCGGCGACGAGTTCATCTCAACCACAGGGCATCCTGGCTTCAGCGGAGCACTTGTGGCCTGAGGCTCCCGAGCGCGATCAGCGGCTGGCGTTGCGCGCATTGTCGGAGAATCTACACAGCAGCAGCCAGGTGGAGGGATCCGTCGGGCTGGGCAGCGACGACGAGGGAGAAATTGTAAAGAAAGTTCAATAGATAATCGTAAAAGTCCACGCCGTCTCAGTCTTTGGCGCAGTCTGCTGCTAACAAATGTTTCAGAAGTCGTAACAAGTGGTGCAGAAGTCGTAACAATATACATGGATAAAATTTCCCCTGGATTTATTTTGCCATGAATTGCAAAAACATTACTGTTACGTTTGTATCTGAAGTAATGGTGTGTCACAGAGACACGTGTCTAATTCTAAATGAGTTGTTGTTGTTGAGGTTGTTGTTGTTGTGGTCTTCAGTCCTGAGACTGGTTTTATGCAGCTTTCCATGCTACTCTATCCTGTGCAAGCTTCTTCATCTCCCAGTACTTACTGCAACCTACATCCTTCCGAATCTGTTTAGTGTATTCATCTCTTGGTCGCCCTCTACGATTTTTACCCTCCACGCTGCCCTCCAGTGCTAAATTTGTGATCTCTTGATGCCTCAGAACATGTCCTACCAACCGGTCCCTTCTTCTTGTCAAGTTGTGACACAAACTCCTATTCTCCCCAATCATATTCAATACCTCCTCATTAGTTAAGTGATCTACCCATCTAATCTTCAGCATTCTTCTGTAGCACCAAATTTCGAAAGCTTCTACTCTCTTCTTGTCCAAACTATTTATCGTCCATGTTTCACTTCCATACATGGCTACACTCCACACAAATACTTTCAGAAACGACTTCCTGACACTTAAATCTTAGTTTCATAAATTCTTACGAGTTACTGAGAGGCCAGTTGTTATTGTGTACTTCAATAGTTTGAAACTGATTCTATTAATGAAAGTACGAGAATTCCTTCAATGACAATATGTGGATATTGTAATTAATTCTGACTTAATCACAAATTTAAGTGTGGCTATTTGTTGTAAGTCGCTTTGTGTTTTCCGTCGGTGGGCGGAGGTGGGGGAGGTGGGGGGTGGGGGGAGCGAATTCGATATACCGTTAGCCTTCACAGTTACTTGCATTTTGATTTCTTTCGTTTTATCGGGACTTCTGCTGTTTGTCTTGGTAACGGGTGCGGGATCCGGGGTTGCGTCCTGCTTGTGCTGTTGTGTATTTTCCGCCCCCTTTTCCCGCGCTTGCCGGGTGGCCGTGTATGTAGTTCGCTCGCAGCTTAATGTATAATTGGCCTTACGCACATAAGATAATACATTTGTACTGCTTAGCTGATGTTCATTAGTAGGTTGATTAATTCTACAAATTATGTGCTGTAATGAATTATTGTGTTTCTAGTTACTTAAGGCAGATGTCCGTCTGTTGTAGATACCCACTAGTTCTGGGTTTTTTCGTGCCTATTCGTGACTGTTGCCGCTACCGTTTGTGGATCCATGCCAAGTCTGTATTGGAAACAGCTGAATGGGCGGGCGTCCGCTTCTGGACGTAGTTTGTTGAATCCCAAGAGGTTGCTTGTTCACATGAAATTTTATATTTTATATCCTACATTGTAGGGTGCCTGCCATTTAAGTAACGTGGTTGTGTGCCATGGCATCTGATTTGTTGTTGCCCGTACTCTCAATTACTTTGGTAATACCAACCATTGCATTACCATCATTAATACCAATCATTTCGTTACAAGACTTCCTTTTTTAGTTAAAATTTAGTAAATTGTTCTTCAGGTTGATTATAGTTCTTGAGTAAATAATTTTTAACTAATTTCAATAAATGTGTAATAGGCCATAAGTGCCGTGGTTTATGTATGTTTAAGTTTTGAAGTAACTTGCTCTGACCTAAATGGTAATTTTAAAGATGTGTGGTAATTTTGAAAATGTGTTGATGGTTTTATTTGTTATTTGTCTTGTTTCAATGTTCCAAATAAATATTCAGTGCAAATGTCGATGGTGATTGCCTGATGTGTCACTTGGTCCAGTCCTACCACCCCACAGCCTATTGTGCTGAGCTTGTGTCGTGTAAAAGGTTGAATTCCATGCTGTGCTGACACATCAGTAACGCCGAGCAATGTAGAAAGCGGCCGCTGAGTGGTACAACGGAAATGCGATAAGCTCTCTCGACACCTCATTTCAAGAGACCAATGAGTAAACTGAGGCAGATGACGCCTTTTTTAGCTCTGAATTTTAACTCCTGTCCTAACCTGAAACAACGTCGTGATGTGCAATGTATCCGAGAAAACGGCACCCAGCAATCTGCTGCGGAACTAACATCACGATCCATACAGAAATATTTTGGCTTCAGTGCAAAAAGCAATCTGTAATTTCTGGCAGTTTTTCTCTGAAGGTATCCACACACTGGCTACACGATCTGCCGTGCTACGTAGCAATGAGCAGCCCTGCTTGGCATTTGGTTGCAGATTATAAGCGACAAAGGCAGATTATGAACGAAAAAAGAAAGATAGAAGGAAATTAAAATGTCAAGACGATGATCGAAGAGACGCAGCAAAGTATTGCAAATAAAAAAATCACACTTAAACCAACTGACTGAATAAAAACAACAATATTTTTTTATTAGATTTAAAAATAAAAGGAAATCTCGCTTTGTCTGACGAGGCGCGAACCTACGTCTTTCTACACATCAGGTTAATATACTAAGCGTGTATCGTACTGTATCATACTTATGACTGTTGTCATCCAGTTGCAACGACTAATTGCAGCCTCCAAAAAGTACATTTTACCCAATATCGTGCAAAGCTTATGCAAAGTAAGCCGATCTCTGTGAGTATAATAACTGTATGTGTGACTCTGAATAGCGTCTTGTAGTAACGTTTGGCTAATGCGCTGTGTGAAACGTAAGATTTTCGTTAGCGCAGTTGTGTGTGTGTGTTTTGTTTTTGATGTGTTTATCATTTGCAGTGAAATGCTAAATAAAAGGGCCAGGATCCAAACACATCAAGAAAGAAAGTAAAGTAACCTGTTGCACTTTGGCAACGGTGAGCGACTCGGTGGTGATGTTCAGCACTCTGATGGGAGGAAGCGAGCTCCAAGGCGTGAAGTCTCAACTATAAAGTAATTTTAATCGGAATATAGGCACCAAAATGTAATATACTCACGGTATTATTGAAAGACGAAAAGTGTGTAACAAAGTTAATTTATTATTATTTGGATCAATCATAATTATAAAATCAGAGCCGATCTGAGCAGTTGAAGACAAGAATCTCTTTTTGGCCATGTAGGGGGGTGCGAATTAACTACTTTATGCGACCAAATAAGGCATCGGCGGTGCACGTAGGCATGGGCTCCTAGTGTGACGCCTGCGATGTGTGTCGACCTCCAGGCGTGTCGGTGTGTTGTCGTGTGGGTGTTGATTCACACTAGCAGCTTTTATCTCCACACCTCCTTGTAACCGCGGCTTTGCGAGCGACGTGCAGAGCAACGTAATCCATATTCTGTTACTCACTTTGTTGTTCACTTCCTGCCTTCTGGCACTGCAGATAAACACACCAACCAGCAAAAAAATGGTTCAAATGGCTCCGAGCACTATGGGACTCAACATCTGTGGTCATAAGTCCCCTAGAACTTAGAACCACTTAAACCTAACTAACCTAAGGACATCACACACATCCATGCCCGAGGCAGGATTCGAACCTGAGACCGTAGCAGTCACGCGGTTCCGGACTGCAGCGTCAGAACCGCACGGCCACCGCGGCCGGCACACCAACCAGCAGTCGACATGCTATTGCCCTGGCCAGAGCAACCGTTCCTGTTGCACATGTGATGTCTGTTGTCTACAGTAATTAGCATCCAACTTATACAGGGTGTCAGAAGACGCCTGTGGGAAGACTACCACACCTTTACATACAGCAATTAGACCCGTATCTGTAGCATTAAGCATCTTTCCAAGTTTTTAACGCACGTTATAGGTGTTTTATGCTGGCACCATTTCTGATGCGGCAAACGTCATCACCCGTGCGCATCTCGCTAAAACAGTCGCTTGGGCTACCAGAGAAAGCGTAAAGAAATCAGCCCGCTTAGCAAATCTGATCATTAAGCTGCCTAGATACAGAAGGAAACTAATGAGGAGCCATAATACGGAGCAGATAATACGTTTACATGTTATGACGTGCCTGCCGCCTTGTGATCAGCTCTGCAGCTGCATCACAGTGCGGAATAACAATCGAAACTTGCGGATATGCTCTACACTGATATGAGTCCAATTTCTGTTTGTACTTCCATCTACATCTATATCTACATGACTGGTTGTGCAATTAACAATTTAGTGTCTGGCAGAGGGTTCGTCGAATCACAGTTGAGCTACTTTTCTACCGTTGCACTAACGAACACCGTGCTGGAAAAGCGAACACTGAAATCCTTACCTCTTATTTTATTGTAATGGTCATTTCCCGCTATGTAGGTGGGCGTCATCAAAATGTTTTCACTCTCCGAGGAGAAATATGTTGACAAAAATTTTAGAAAAAGGTCCTTCCGCAACGAAATACGCTTTTGTTTTCATCACTGCTACTCCAATTCAAGTATTATATCTGTGGCACTCTCTACCTTTTTCGCTGTAATACACAAGACAGCTGCCCTCCTTTGAACTTTCTCGATGTCCTCCGTCAATCCTATCTGATGCGGATCCCACATCGCACTGCAGTACTCCAGAAGAGGGCGGACAAGCGTAGTGTAATAAGTCCCTTTAGTAGACCTGTTAAGACTCCTAAGTGTTTTGTCAATAAATCGCAGTCTTTGGTTTGCTTTCTCCACAACATTATCTTTTTTTGTGTGTGTTACAGTTTTCACGCATTTGTTTTCTGAGACACCTAATGTACTTATGAATAATCCCGAATTTGTAGATAGGAGTCATGTGTTTTGAACACAGTCCAGTATTCCTGGATATGAAAGTTTGACCTAACGAAAACCCATCCAACGTTGACTCGAAGTATAGAAAGTCACAGATCACAACAGACGTCACGATGAATGCAGGAATCGAAGTCTGAATACTTATGCGAAAAGAGGCTGACATCCCTCTGAATGGGAAATCGTAACGGTCTATGCAGAGCATCGATTGGCATAACCTTGCCTAACAGTCTTCTACTCAGCACTCTCCAGGCTTCGCTCGGTCTCGGTCTGTGTGCGTCCTTGCGTCAGTCTGTTGGTAGACTGCTGCTGTTAGCAAGACTATCTGTGCGTGCTTACTTCGCTACACCTCGGTCGCCGGCGTGCCTCTGTTTTAGCATTCTCCACTGCGTGAAGCAACGCTTACTAAATGTGGCTGCAACAATATCTATAGCAATTGGCCAGCCTAACTCCATAGTGTGATATAAATACAATAACCAGCCAAAATGTTTTCAGTGACGGTTAAACACTGACAGTAGCAATCTACAAACATAATGTATCAGCACTCCAGGCCCTGGTAAATGTTAATCATCACAACACATACAGCTGTCAGTAGAACATTGCGTACTAAGATAGCTAAAATTAAACACATTCAAGGACAGACTCAGTAGGAGTAGCAATGGCCGGCCAAGAAAATGAAGGCAACAGCACAGACCCCAGTTGTCGATTCCGGCCACAATTTACAGCACAAAGTACGCCCTTACCTTCTTGCTTGTTCGACGAAGCCAGCCGCCGCAGATCCCGGTACCAGGAGACATGTAGTAAGCGACATACACCAACGGCTTCCCAGTAACGTGACTGCCTCCATGCCGGCGATATTTCCTACAGCGCCGTCACCCGGGTAAACAACCCCCTTTTGGGTGTACTCTTCATGCTGCCTCGCACGGCACCTGTACTGTCCGCCAGACCTCGCAAACGACGTTACTGTTAGGCATCCCAAAGCAAATTCCTCACTACTTGCTAGAGCTTACCCTCGCTCCCTGATCGGCCCGGTAGGTGGCGCCACCGCGCGCTCTGCGCGCACCACCAGAGAGATGACCCATACTGGCGGCGGGAATATCGCTGATCGAGCCACACGGCTCACTTACGCTTTAGCTGAATTAGTGAAGCAATACGCCGTGTTTGTGTTTCGCCTATAACCACCCGGTACCCGCCAGCCGATGTGGCAACATTGTAGTAGAAAGTGACGGACGTGAACTATCAAGTAATTTTAATCGGACTATTGTGCCATTCCATCCTATTAGCATTTTAGTACTTTGAATGTTACAACAACAACGAAGGACATCAAGAATGGCCACAGGATTGTTTGGCTCGTAAGAAAGCATCAAAGAGATGATAAAAAAAACTTAACTGGAAGAAACTTGATGATGAACGCAAATTATCACGGAAAGGCGACTTACAAAGTTTCAAGTACCAGATTTGAGTGAGGAATTAAGGAATGTACTAAAACCATCTACACATCGCTCCCATAGGGATGGCGAATGCAAGATAAGATTAATTTCAGTGCTCGAAGAGGTGCATTCTTCCTGCGACGAAGACTGAGTAAGTGGTTCAGCGTGTAGTACCTCCTGCCATGTATTTCACAGTGATTTCCAGAGTATAGAAGTGAGATTAACATCGCATATCAGTCTCTATACTCCTCCAGTATCTTATTTCCTCTAAAATGTGCGACAAATTTCGGTATTTCCCTCTACAATGTATTGTCCCATATTTTCTCGCATCTGATTCCTAATGAAGATACTGAAACAAGAACTCACGATATTAAAAAAGATACGTGTTGCTAGACTTTACACAGAATACCATGCGGAATTTGAAACGTGCATGCAAACTAGGTAGAAGGCAGGAATGACATTACTTACGATCATCTTAAGTCAGTGGGAGATATGCCAAAGAGATGATTATCATCCGAGTTAGTCAGCAGAATTTATGAGACTAGAGATATACCATCGGAGTTTTGGAAGAATGTCATCCAAACAATCCCGAACATACCAAAGACAGTTAATGCCAGAACTATCGTACAGTTAGCTTAAGAGGTCATGCATCCAAATTGCTGACACGAATAACATGTAGAAGGACGGAACACAAAAATGAAGATCTGTGAGATGAAGATGATTATCAAATTGACTCTAGGAAAGGTAACAGTCGCTGTTGGGGTAAGAATCACCAACATAGCATAGTTCAGAAGATATAAGGTCATAAACAGTGAGATGTGTGAAAAATTTCCCCGTCGTGCATGACGTTTATATTGATTATTTCTTTGCTACTAACTCTATTCGCAACATATTTCGCAGACAGCATAAAATTCCTGAGATTTTGACGGCTTTCAACTGCCAAACGCAGAAGGTTACAGATGCACACAATAGCCGTCTATAGAGCTATGGAGAGTCGTAGGGTGGGGTGTTTACAAAACAACGTTGCAGACAAGCGAAGCACCTGTAATTATACTTCTGTACATTATGCATATACCATTCTACCACTGTTTCGTAACTTCAAACATATTTTGAAACAATATATGGAAATGAAATTTTTTCGATATTAGACTTCATTTTTTGCTTACGTTTGTAACAGGAAACTGGCAAAATGAATACCAGGCCCCGTATATCACGTACAGTATTATACAATATACGCAACACCCAAGAGGGAACAATAGGAGTGGGAGAGCAAATGAGAGATGCTCGGATTCAAAAGAACGTAACGCAGGGCAGAATTATTTCACCCCCATTGCTGCGCTTTCCTCTATACAACAGCATCTGATGGTGCTGCTGCCCAACCTGAAACATCTTTTGTGTTTATTGTGAACAATAGTGGACCTGCAACCATCCAGTACGTACTACACCACGTTACTTTTGTGTACCTTGTGATCCACCAACACAGCAAAAACAAATTAAAAATAAAAATAAAAAAATATGTTACATTCCGTAGGCACTTGAACGAGAACAACTTACAAAACTGCAATACTCGGTATTAATTTTCCACGGTAATATATATTTTATATTTCTTTCTGAACTGGGCTCGACTTTCTAAGTCATCAGCCCATACATATCAGACAGCTTACATGTGTACAAAGGTTGTTCGTTCTAAAGTTATGTGACCATTTTACGACTGTACATAAATTGAAGCGCCAAAGAAACTTGTATAGGTGCACGTATTCAAATACAGAGATATGTAAATAGGCATAATACGGCGCCCCGTTCGGCAACGCCTATGTAAGACAACAAGTGTCAGGCGCAGTTATTAGGACGATCACTGCTGCTAAAATGGCAGGTTATCAAGATTTGAGTGAGTTTGAATGTGGTGTTTAGTTGGTGTAGGAGCGATGGGACACAGCACCTCCGAGGTAGCGATGAAGTGGGGATGTTCCCGTACCACCATTTCACGAGTGTACCGTGAATATCAGGAATCCGGTAAAACATCAAGTGTTCGAGATCGCTACGACCGGAGAAAGAAAGTGCAAGAACGTGAGCAACGACTACTGAGGAGAATCTTTCAACGTCACAGAAGTGCAACCATTCCGCAAATTCCTGCAGATTTCAATGCTGGGCCATCAACAAGTGTCAGCTTGCGAGCCATTCAACGATACATCATGGATATGGGGTTTCGGAGCCGACGTCCCACCCGTGTATCCTTGATGAATGCACTACACGAATACCTTACTTCTTGCCTGGGCCCATCAACACAGACGTCGGACTGTTGATGACTGGAAACAAGTTGTCTGGTCGGACGAGTCTAGTTTACAATTGTATCAAGTGGATGGACGTGTACGGATGTGGAGACAACCTCTTGAATCCATGGAATCTGCATGTCGGTAGGTGACTGTTAAAGCTGGTGGAGGCTCTGTAATGGTGTGGGGCGTGCGCAGTTGGAGTGATATGGGACCCTTGATACGTCTAGATACGACTCTGACAGGTGAAACGTACGTATGCATCCTGTCTGATCACCTGCATCCATTCATGCCCATTGTGGATTCCAAAGGATTTGGACGACCCCCACACGTGCAGAATTACTGCAGAGTGTCTTCTGGAACACTCTTTTGGGTTTTAACACTTCTGACGGTTACCCAACTCCCCAGACATGAACATTATTGAGCGTATCTGGGATGCCCTGCAATAAACTGTTCAGAAGACTCAACCTCCTAGTACTCGTACGGATTTATGGACACCCTTGCAGGATTCATGGTGTCAGTTCAGCACTACATCAGACATTAGTCGAGTCCATGCCACGTCGTGTTGCGGCACTTCTGCGTGCTCAGGAGGAACCCTACACAGTATAAGGCAAGCGTACCAGTTTCTTTGGCTGTTCAGTGTACAAAGCTCTCTCGTTTCCAGCCGATTGAGCGCGTAGAACTGTCGCGACCATTCTATAAGTGTCACTCTCATCATCTTCGTAAATGGGGCGGCATCTATTATCAAAAATGCCTAATCGTCTGCTGTTTTCTTACGCTGTCGTGCATAAAAGAACCGTAAGTGTTGTCATTAGTTGTTAGTTCGCTGATATAAAAAAGCTCTCCTCCGTGTCCGAACATGTCCTGGAGGGCGCGGGCGCAACCGGGCCAACCGACCGTCAATGCGGACAGGGAAGTTCACGGAGTCACCATACAACTCTCCAGCCGTAGTAAGTTCCCGTGACTTGGAGAGTCTACTAGTTAGTAGAATGGCATCACATGACTGAGCAGCCCCAGCAGGTCAACAGCGCACGGTGGGCTGGATGGTCACCAGTTCAGTCACCAAACACGTCTGCCTGTAGTTAATTTAGCGGCACGTGCGTTGACTCACTGATTAGAGGTTGTAGTATATTGCTTACAAGCTTGTCAGTAGTTATGGTTTGGTGAAAGAAGAGCGGCCCCGCAATTTATTGTGCTCTAGGTGTACAACAAACTCCTGTTCCCACATCATACAGAGGCACCTAACGCGCATGATTAGAACTGTTAGAACTCCAACGTCCACTGTTCTAACGGATCACGTCTCCTAATAACTGCAGCCATGTTCCATAGCAAGAAAGAGCGTTTCAGGATCGATACGCACGGAGTGCAATAGCCACCTGCAGCAATGACGTCGAGCAGCAGTATATTGTTTATTCAGTGGCTGCAGTACCGTTGATTTGTAAGGTTTCAGTTTGCTCGTAGCTCTGTGATGAGATGCTGCTAATACAGCAGTGTGGAATGCTGGATGGTGCGACTATTTTCTCAACTTTCTCCCAAGCCGTTCGTAACCAGTTCAGTTTATTTTCTAGTGAAAGCTGATACACCAAGTGCCGTACCGTCCGAGCGACTGGTTGCAGCCTGCACTATCTGATCAAAAGTATCCGGACACTGTTAATAGTCACTGATACGGGAAGTGTCCACCCTGCGACTTTACGACGGCTCCAACTCTTCTGCAGAGAATTTCAACGACGTGTCTGAATGTCTGTGGAGGAATGGCAGTCTATTCTTCCTCCACATCCGAAACAGAGTCGGTAGTGATGTTTGATCTGGGGTCTGGAGCGAAGTCGATGGTCAAGCGCATCTCGGAGGTGCTCATTGGGTTCGGATCGGGACTTTGCGCATTTTGGGAATGTTATTTTTCACAAACCATTACCTTACAGTGGCTCCTTTATGACAGAGTGCACTGTTGTGCTGATGCAGTTACCGTCTCTGAACTGTTGTGCGCAGTAGACAGGGCTGTAAAATATATTCATACCCTTCCGCATTTAAAGTTTTCTTAAGAGCAACAAGAGGTCCACGACATAACCACCGGACGCACTCCCACTCCTCCTCCGTACTACGGCGTTGGCAGTACATATGATTACAGTTAACAGTCTTCATGGTATTCACCGAACCCAGACCATTTCATTGTTCTGGCACCGAGTACATAGCACAAACAAATCACCCATTTCCAGTTATCCACTATCCAACCGCGTCGCTCATTACACCACCTCAAACGCCGATTAGCAGTGACTGCCGAAAGATGTGGCTTATGAGTATCTTCTCGATCATAGTGCCCAGTGCTTGTTTGCTACCTACGGACAGTCACTGTACTACCTTGACTGCTACCAGCTCTTTGGAATTCACGAAGGATTCGATCCTCTTATTTCATTCGATTTTTTACAACCACCTTCCGCAAAGTTCGACGGCTTGTGTGTCAGTACATGTGGTCTGAATGGTCTTCGTTTAGCTATGATTGTTCCTTCATGTTTCCACGTCACATGTCCCTTCTTGTTTCCACATCACCGTCACATCACAGCCGCACGGGGTAACCGCGCGGTCAGGGGCATCTTGACACGACACGACACGGCTCCCTCCGTCGGAGGTTCGAGTCCTCCCTCGGGCATGAGTGTGTGTGTGTGTTGTCCTTAGCGTAAGCAACATTAAGTCAGAGTAAGTACACTGCTGGCCACCGTAAATGCAACACCAAGAAAGACAAGAGGTAGCACAACAAAATTGATTTTGTAGATAACATGTTGACCAAGTATCAAATGATTACGTTTACAGACGTCTGTGACATGTGGTTCCTGCCAGAATCAGTAGCCAGAGTAGCCGCCATTGTTGGAGATCACCGCTGCCACAAGTCTCGGCATTGAGTCAAAGAGACGTTGGATGTGTTCCTGGGGTACAGCAGCCCAAGCAGCTTCCACACGTTGCCAAAGATCATCTGGTGTGGCAGCTGGGTCACTCGTTGAGCAACCATGGACCACATGTTTTTTATCGGCGAAAGATCCGGAGAGCGAGCCGGCCAGGGAAGCAATTCAATCTGGTTATTGACGAAGAACCTTTGGACAATGCGTGCCACGTGTGGTCGCGCATTATCCTGTTGAAATATGGCTGTGGCCGAGCCCTGAAGGTAAGGAAGGACAACTGGCTCCAGCACCTCGGATATGTAGTGCCGGCTATTTAAAGTACCAGCAATGCGTACTAGAGGCGTGCGAGAGTAATATCCAAAACCGCCCCATACCATAATACCCGGTGCAATACCAGTATCGCGGTGCATAATGCAGCTGTCCAGCATCCTCTCTCCACGGTGTCTCCACACTCGAATCCGACCATCGTGGTGCTGCAGACAGAAGCGTACCTCGTCAGTAAAGACAACGTCATTCCATTCTGCCGTCCACATCCGTCTGTCATCACACCATTGGCGACGGAGACGTCTGTGGTTCTGCGTCAATGGTAGACGAACCAATGGACGTCTTGCAGACAGACCACTCTGCTGTAAACGGCGTCGAATGGTACGCGCAGACACTGGATATGCGTTACAGACGCAATGTGCTGTGCTATGGTTCGGGATGTCACTGAGCGATCCGTCACTGCCATGCGCACAATTTGCCTATCAGCACGTGTAGTGGTGCACCGAGGTGAATGCGATCGACCACGTCGGTCCGTCGTACCCTCCTGCATCCAACGGTCACATATCCGCATTACAGTTGTTTGGTTTCGTCCAACACGACTAGCGATTTCTCTGTATGATAATCCACAATCTCGGTAAGCCACTATCCTTCCTCTGTCGAACTCCGATACTTGATCAAAAGATGTTCGCTGTTGTCTACGAGGCATAACTGATCGTCTTGTGAAACAACCACAAGGTAAACACACGTGCCGAACGTACACTCGTCGAAATCGCCAAGCCTTAAATGGCGCTATGAGGTGGCGCCACAGGCGCGCGTGATGTGCGTCTGCTCTGAAATTCTAATCAGTTGCATATCTCATCGCTGCAAACTCATGGTGTAATTTTCACTTGATTCGGATGCTTCCTTCAGGGTGTTGCATTTACGGTGGCCAGCAGTGTAGTATGTAAGGCTAGGGACCGATGACCTCAGCAGTTCGGTCCCATAGAACTTACCACAAATTTCCAGTTCTATTGGTCACATCACAACAATCGATTTGGGAAGCTTCAGGAAGGCTGAAATATCCTTCACAGATTTGTTACGTGCCTAGTCATTTGGCTCTCCTGACCCTGTCATTACGCTGCTATTGCTTCTCTACTGATAACACAACACTCCCCGCCTCCAGTTCCACGTTACGTAGTTGTGTCTGGATGCTTCTAGTCAAGTATCGTACGCGTCGATCGCAGACTGCCTCCAAAGTATTCGATCCCACGCAACGCCAGGCAGAGTACTTGGGGCGTACTCGAAACACCGCGTATATTCCTGATGCGAGGATACATGTGTTGTGTTACAATATGTATGATTATTTCAGGAGAGAGCAGTAATATGGCAATCGGACCGCAGTGAGTTTTTAGTGACCTGACCGACTGTAAAACACTTTGAATCAGCAATGTTCGTAACAACTGACATCAACGCTATCATTTACAAGGTTCCCTAACATACTGCCCGAGGCCATGTCTCGAAGACGTAACACTAATTTCAGCAAGAAGAATCTTTGCTTGTGTAGCTCTGGAAATTTATTAACATAGTGGGATGTGGTGCGCTGGAAAGCCGTTTTAAAACGATTTATCCTTTACAGCAGCTAGTAATTGCAGTCATAGAAAAATGTTGGTTGATAAGGTTGCTGACAGCATAAGAAAAAATGTGAAAATTTTGGAGGACCAAACATTACATAAATTCTAATGAATGCTTTTCACAAGTACAATTTCGAGGCTATCTTTAAAAAAGTCGAATGCAATTGTGGAGACACGTTTTCAGTAAGTTAATATTATTTTCAAGCGTGCGCATCACAAAGACTTCGTCTTTCGCAGACGACGCGGAAACGAAATTCCTATTTCGGAAGTATACGCTGTTGAAAAAGGTAATGTTGCCTCACTGTAAGTTATCAATGGTTTTATCACCTCAAATGGTTCAAATGGCTCTGAGCACTATGGGACTCAACTGCTGAGGTCATTAGTCCCCTAGAACTTAGAACTAGTTAAACCTAACTAACCTAAGGACATCACAAACATCCATGCCCGAGGCAGGATTCGAACCTGCGACCGTAGCGTTTATCACCTCAGAAAATGCAATTGGGAAATACAGTATGTAAGAGTAAAGAACTGTTATACAACAACTGATTGCAGTTTTTGCAATATTTAAACAGTCAACATTGTTCAAT
This sequence comes from Schistocerca nitens, assembly GCF_023898315.1. Taxonomy (NCBI): domain Eukaryota; kingdom Metazoa; phylum Arthropoda; class Insecta; order Orthoptera; family Acrididae; genus Schistocerca; species Schistocerca nitens. Next base: position 651,938,925 of record NC_064619.1, on the reverse strand, counting down.
TCAGTTCTTCTTGCTTTTGTATAAAAATTTGTTCCGTCTTTAATCGAACATACTTCAACAATCGCACCACTGCTGATTCCTAATGCTCAATTTCAAATGTCTCTGTGATAAATGTGTAGCATCGTATTTCTATGGTTTCAATTCTGTAGACGAGGCCTGTGTCATGTGATAGGGCAGTTTAAATTCAATTCATCTATTAGGAAGTATTAATGTTAATTCTTATAAGCGTTATGAAGAACAACGAATTATTTATTCAGTTCGAAAAATGAATCATGTAAGGACAATAGCACTTCAAATACTTTACGTACTCAGCTTTCCAAACCTCTTCTTTAGCGCCAAAGTACTCATCTCCTAATTGAAACTGACGGTCCTGCAGTAATGCTGCACACCTGTCTTATTCGCTTTCTGACAGATTAGTGGAAATCCCGTGTAGTTTTGCTGAAATATTACGTATAGATGAGGTCAGTTGCCAGTTTCTTTTCAAATCTTGCTCACTGTTCTGTGACGGGATGGATTTTTATACAGCTGAAGTACAAAACAATTATATCTTCACTCAGGACGTTCACGTATGACGAACTGAGGTGTCACCTGTACTATTGTACTCTGCTTAGAATGAGGCATTGCATTATGTTAATGTTATATTCATTATCTCTGAATACGTTCACCTAAACGAGTTGCTCAAAGAATGAGTGGTGTTTCACTAGTCACTGAGATATATTTTTCTCTTCCAGTCTATCGTTCCAGGAAGACAGCATCAGCACCTAGACCTGGCCCTGCTAGACCGGTTTCGCCTAGGTGGAACGCAGACAGTATATCTGCAGGAGGCATCACTTTACCTGCTTTCTACACCCAGGTCACCAGTAATTGCTAGACTAACGGGACACGTGCTCTCCATTAGATAGCAACAAGTGCTAAACGCCTTTTCTGCCTGGGCGTAACTTCTTGTTAAACGCGAAGAACTACGTGGTCGATAGCGCGACTGTCGTGGCTGGAATCTCCATAGTAGAGTTTTCACTTCACATATAATTCCTTGAAATATACTGATTATGTTAACTCTAAAGAATGAAAGTAAGAAATACGGCTTCAGTTACAGGCATTGTCATTTCAACCTACTAAGAGGAAGTCCTGGAGGTGTATTCACCTACTTCGAAATTTCATTGTGCCTGCATTAATGAAGAGATGTTCCTTTGGGTAGGTTTTGCTGATTTCTTGGGTACACTACGTAAGCAGCTCCAGACGCAAACATTTCAAACAGGTAGAAAAAACAAAATTCATAAGAAATATTTTAAAAATCTACGAAAGTAAATGTGAAATGAAATAGAGAAAATTTAAGGAACTTGGAAACCGAGGAGAATAACTGATACAAACAATTGGCTCCAGAAGGAATAAATAGTCTATCAGAAAAAAACATATACGTCATTTAAATACATCCACAACTAAACTTATGTTTTAGTGGTAAATGTCTAAGGTATAGAAATAAAGAAGAATGCAAAGTTAGCAGTAATGAGGAAAACTGAGATAATGGCAAAATAGTTGTTCTTTTAGGTATTTCTAACGTCTGAAACACACGAGGCACTAGACTCCCGTTTATGATAAGCAGGTTTCAATCTTCTGCTCCACCACTTGGACTTTGATTCTCCACGATTTTTAATAAATAGAATGATTCGAAAGCTTGGAAGATTCGTTTCAAAAGTTCACGAACGGCTTAGTCTGATCAGAGTGCCTTCAGTAAGCTCTCAACTAGTTTATACTTTACAACAAATTTTCGTTTATCAGTACTGAATAGACCAAACAAAAATTTGCATATTTCAACGAAATTCGAAATAAAATTCAGATAAATAAATCTTATCCAGTAATTTTCGTTTAGCTGTTTGTTAATAGCGAGTCTCGGATTTTCAAAATGATAACGGTAAACATGACCATATCTCATACAACAATGGGAGAGGAAATGGTGGTTTATAAGTAAGCTAAAATTAGAATAAACTATATACTGGAATCTAGTCAGAAAAAAAATCATCACCGAGGCATCTATACACTCTACATCGTTACTCATATGTTGACGATACAAGTAACGTTGACGATGTAATGGTATTCTTGTACCACGAGAGGCGACAATGTCCCACCAGACTTTACTTTACTGAGCCACGTTGGATAATCACAACGGCATCGTAATTATGAGTGGAATATATTTTCGTTGACTACGATGCTCACCTCACGTATCACTTGTACTCGCTTCCTATGTACTGCACTCGAAACACGCTGGAGATGAACTTCCTTTAGAGTACACAAATTGTTCTCCAAAGTAGTTGATTTAAAGTTATCTTTCTTATGCTAGCACTAGTAGCTTAGAATAATTCAGCTCGTTTCACTTCCCTTCACTTCACTTTTCGCGTTAGCACGAAATGAAGAAGGAGATTTCGTTTGGCTTTAGATTGTTGGAATAGGAAGGAAGCGATATGCATGTCATCTTTAACAACGCAATAGTCAGTGCCTGGCGCTAATGATAGATAATAAGTATGGAAAAGAACCAAGAGCGAATAACAAAAATAGAAAACTAAGAGAGAACTGCCCAGGTTAAAACAGGTGTAAGACCAGGAAGCAGTTTTTACCCTGTTAGTATTATCATAGTTTTAAGTCCTGCATTTATTTTACTGCTTTAATTTCTTTCAGTGACACTCCGGTATAGTAGTAAGTTACACATTTACCTTTCTCTGAGCTTTTTATGGTTAATTTTTAAATACTTTGCCTGATGTTATTTCGAGTTTTAGTAACTATGAAGTGTAGATTCGCGCAGTCTGTAATGCAGTTGTCATTTGTTTGTTATGAATGGCCAGCGACCGTTCGTGTCGCTAGTCAGGTCCCAACTGCCGTCTGTGACACACTGTCAGAGCAGTAAGCTACATAGTAAAGTTTATATGTCTTTTTTCTTACTTTCATAAATTCCTAGCGTGTTTTGTATTTAACAGTTGTAATCTCTTGGCTTTAATAACTGTAAAGTGTAGATTCGCTCAGTTTGTAGCCCAGTTGTCATTTCTTTTGAACAGCCAACTGGAGATATCAGTAATTTGTCAACCTCCGTTGGAGGGTAGCGGGATACATTCTTAGCTTTCCCTGTGTGCTTCTATGGGTATTTTTAAAATTTTTATATTAGGATTGATATCTTCAGGCTGCTGCCTCGGGGTGTAAGAGTGGCAGAGAATCTCGCACATCGCATGAGAAACGTCAGTTGTCGCCTGTTTCGCCCACGGGCTATTTTGGCCATGGATGCTGCCGTGTACCCGATGCGGGGAATCCTCCCTCACAAACACAGTGAGTGGCGGGTAGTAACTCATTCGCTTCTCTAAAGGATCTGGTCCCGCCTATTCACCCTGTGAGTGGATACGTGGTCGATCCATCAGCTGAATCAGAGCTGTCACGCGGGAGGGGTTTGCTTGTTATTAGCTTGAATAATTAGCGTCGAGGGCCGGAAAGTAATCGAATGTGAACTAGGTATGTCTCCCGGTGGGCCTCATCTGAGATGTGGAGGAGGACTTGCCTGCGGCTATCCAGCGTGCATGGTGCAATCGTCTGCAAGTCAAGGTTCAGGTCGGCACCAATGACATCTGTCGCTTGGGTTCTTAGACCATCATCAGCTGCTAATAAGCCCGGCTTGCAGGAGTGGTAAACCCTGATGCAAGAAGAACTCACAGTTTGCAGCACTGTTCCCAGCGGAGTGGAGGGTCTCAAACTAAGGCTCTGTTTGCCTGGTGAGGGCTGTCGCTATCTTATCTGCATTGTGGGGTGAAGAATTGTACGGCTGCCCTTGATAGATGAGGTGTGCACTACATAAAGGAAGTAACAGAGTACTTCAGGAGTGGACGTGCAGTCACCAAACATCAAGTTCCGTTTTACTCAGAGTACTCTACCCTACCTTACTTAGTTTCCACTTACTGCGATATCTTGCCCAGCGCATAATCTCAAGATACTAGAAAAAATACACAGGCGAGTCCTGTATACAAGCAAGGTAAAAGAAAGGATCCGCAAAGCCACAGACCAATATCCTTAACATCGGTTGCTTCGTAATATTCTCAATCCGAATACAGTAAAGTTGATTCAAACGAAAAAGCTTCACAAGTAAGTACGGATTTAGAAAGAATAGCTCGTGCGAAACTCAACTTGCCCTTATGTAGATAATTTTTGTCCTATGCCATCAGTGTTTGTTAAAGTTACTGAAAACTCTGTGTATGTAAGAATAATCGATCATTTTATATCACACAATTTGCTATAAAATGTACGGTTAGGCTTTAGAAGTCGTATAACAACTGAAAATGCTATATTCTCTTTTCTGTGTGAGGTACTGGATGGTTTAAACGAAGGGTTTCGACCGCTAGGCATATTTTTTGATTTAACTAAGGAGTTTGATTGTGTTGATCAAAAAATATTGCTCCAGAAGTTGGACCATTACGGAATATGGGGAGGAGCTCACAATTGGTTCAATTCTTACTTTAGCAACAGACAGCAAAAGGAAAAGGTCTTCATTGACAGTGTTGAGAATTGCTGTGATGTAGCGTCTCTGTGGGATGCAATCAAATGGCCGGTGCCCAGGGATGATATGATTAGTGAAACTGAACAGTCAAATTTCTAGGTGTTCAGACAGATAGTAAACTGTCGTGGAAAGCCCACGTTCAGGACTTTGTTCAAAGGCTTAATGCTGCCGTTTTTACTATTCGAGCGGTATCTGAAGTAAGTGATCGTTCGACACGAAAATTAGTCAACTTTGCTTATTCTCATTCGCTTATGTCTGATGGTATTATATTTTGGGGTAACTCTCCCTATTCTAAAAGGATATTTTTGGCTCAGAAACTGGGGGTTCGGGCACTAAGTTGCGTATGTTCGCGAACCTCTGGTCTTCCCCTGTTCACGAGTCTCGGTATTTTGACATTGGCCTATATATATAACAGTATCAGCTTATTCCCAAGAATAAGCAACTTTCACTCAGTTAATACTCGGCCGATATCAAACCTGCATTTGGATCGGTCTTCCTTAACTCTTCTGCAGAAAGGTGTGCAGTATACTGCTGCATCTCTTTTCAATAAGCTACCACAGGAATTCGAAAGTCTTTGCAGTAATCCACGATCTTTCAAATGGACACTGAAGAATCTCCTCATTGTGTCACTCCTACTATTCTGTCGAGGAGTTCCTTGAAACCTTAAGCTGACTCATGTCGTATTGTTGATTGCATTTACTTAAACTTATAGCTTGACTTTTTTTGGGTTCATAAACATTTTATTTCTATCTGTTACTACTTTTACATTGTAATTTGATGTACGGACACGTTCCATGGCCTTGGAGATTTGTTCCTCAATTTGGTCCTACGGAACTTGACGTGTAAATAAAATAAAATATCCTACGAACCATGGCCAAAGGATAACAGGCAGGTTACACATTCATCGATTTCCGGAAAGTATTCGACGCTGTGTCCGACTGCAGACCGGTAACGAAGGTATGAACATACGGAATAGGTTCTCAGATACGTGAGTGGCTTGAAGACTTCTTAAATAATAGAACCCAGTACGCTGTCCTCAAAGGCGAGTACTCATCAGAGACAAGGGTATCGTCAAGACAGTCCCGTGGAAGTGCGATAGAACATCGCTTATTCTTTATGTACGTAAATGATCTGACGGAAGGGGGAGCAGAAATCTGCCTCTGTTTGCTGATGACACAGTCGTGTACAGTAAGGTGTCGTCACTGAGCGACTGCAGGAGCATACCAGACGACTTATACAATATTTTTAGTTGTTGTGATGAACGGCAGCTAGTTCTAAATGAAGAAAAATGTGAGTTAATGCAAATGAGTAGAAAAAAAAATCCTGTAATGTTCGAGATAGCTTTAGTGGTGGGGTGCTTGAGACAGCCTATGTGACTTCTGACATATTTCATGTCTGGCTCAGAGATCATTTTCTTCCGAGGAAACCAGCTAGAAAAGTCCTCCTTATTTTGTATGGTCATGGCTTCCATTGCTTAATGGTGGACATGCTAGAGTGTGCAGAGGGTAATGACGTTATGTGGTTGAGTGTGACAAGTTATACAACACACTTCCTGCAGCCTCTTGACCACTGTTTCTTTAAGTCACTGATGACGTTTTACTACTCTGCTTGTAACAGTTTCGTCTACAATAACCCTGGCAGACAAATAACAAGGCAGCAATGCAACGAATTGTTGGGACCTGCTTGGGGGAAAGCAGTAACAGTTGCGAACGCTGTGCCTGGATTTATGGCAACTGGGATCGTACCCTTCGATATGGCAGCTATTCCAGAACATACCCACCTCACCAACGAAGAATCAGGACAAACAACACTGGAAGAATCACCTCCTGCCAGCAATGGAGAACCTAGAAGTGCTCCTTCCATCAGTTTTCAAGACGTCCCAGAGGAGCGAGCAGATCCAAAGGTAATTCAGTAAGCGACGAAGGTCCTAAATAAAATAAATCCGATGGCGGAGGTGAACAAAAATCATGCCACGAGGTGCCGCCACAACAGTTGCTAGAATTAGGAATTCTAGAGAAAACATTTAACTGCAAATTGCCAAAGCCAGTAAGCCTAAGAGATAAAACAAGGAGGTGAAAAGGCAGAAAGTGAAGAAGTCAAAAGCTCCACCATCGAAAAAGAATGGTAGCCCCAGAAGACCCTGATCCCAGCCTGGATGACAGTGTGGACTGTAACGAGAATGTTTGTGCAGGATGAGGGGAGGGTGACTGTTGCAAAGCCGACTGTCCCAAATGTGTTATCTGCAGGCTATGGTTGCAAGAAAGATGCACAAAATTCGATAACGGTTGTGACATATGCGGTAAATTTCAGAAGAGACAAGAAACAAATTTTCAATTTCGCTGAATTTCATCATTTTTGAAAGACGTTTGTCAGCGATTGAAGCTTATTTCTTTACTGTGAATGTTCCTACGATCTGTTTCATATTCCACTCACTAAAACATTACACAAATTCACAGACTGTTTTGAATTTGTTACCTAATGATCACCTGGACGGTCCGTGTTAGATGGACTTCTCTTTTTTTTATCCTGGAGTCCTATGAATGTTGCAAATATGTTTGGTATTAGATAACTGCGGGTATTTTTAACTACTGTAAAATGGATGACGTATCAGGGAATCGCATTACAAAAAAGATAGGCTATCTCTTCCGGAATTACCTTAGGTAGGCGTTTTTCACTCGATTTTTTTTCGAGTGGAACGGGAAAGGGGCTGACTAGTCGTGGTACTAGGTACCCTCTGCCATGCATCATACGGTGGCTTGGAGAGTATGAATGTTGATGTAAGTATAGACTGATAGATTAATTTTATCTGCGTTAATGACAAACAGCACAAATCATTCATTAAGCTCCCCAAAGTTTCACTGATGGAATCACACCTGAAGTGACAGAAAAATAATTAAATGTATGACGTGACCTTCCTGCCACGCCCATTATTTGAAGCAACACTTAATACCAGCTCGTGAACAACGATTCCGTGGATTACTTTCAAGCAAACTTGCATGGGATACGTTTAGAACCTGTGATATACACTCTTTAGTTCTATAGATCATCTATGAGTCTCGTCAGTGATATGACGGGCAAAAAGTTGGAAGATGGAAAGGACATCGGTGGACATAACAGGCCCACAAAACAGACGATAGACATTCTTCAAGTGTATTAGGGCCAGGCTTTCAGACAGAACCTATCAAGGGTGTAATGAAAAGTGCGGTATGGACTATATATTCCCATATGGAACAGACAAACATCACATTCATCATCTGTGCAATATTAGTTGGTGTAAACAGGGTAATGTGGTGCTATAGACGCATGCTCAAAATAAAATGGATCGACAAGGTCACAAACGAAGTGGTTCTGGAAAGAGCAGGTGAGAAGAGAAGCTTCTGGAGTTACATTGTTAAAAGAAGAGTGCAATTTACAGGCCATCTATTAAGACATAAATGACTCCTGAACACAATCATAGTGGGATATGTCGAGGGAAAAAGACCAAGAGGAAGACCACGACTGAGGTACATGGATCAAATCATGAAAGATGTGGGATGTAACACCTATAAAGAAATGAAGAGAAAAGCTGAAAGACGCACAGAATGGAGACAAGCTGCCATTGTAGTTGTTGCAAACCAATCCTTGGTTGACCACTACAGATTAGAAGAGAAAACAGGGTAACAAACAACCCCTACATCATGGATGTAGTCTAGCCCACTTACATGTTTCTGGCCGATCCTGAAATTCAAATAAAGTTTCGTTATGGTAAAACACAGAACCCAAATGAATCTCTAACTTCACTCATGCGGAAACGATGCCCTAAAACCACATTTTCAACTGCTTCGGTTGTCAGTACTTCTTGTACTTGATTATGCAAACGTAGGGAGGATGAATGTATTAGAGAAAACTGACTTAAAGACAGGAAATTTCAGTCAAGACATCTTAAGAAAAATAGATTTACAGTACCTCTCTGCAGCTTGAAGAGTCAGTTGAAGACCTGGTAAAGGGAAGAAAACAAGAATCCAGCATAGAAGCTTTGAAGGGTAGTGGACCCTGAGTACAAATCGGGGGCCTTCTGAAGAGGTGACACAAGGAAAAGAAATTGAACTTTAAATCCCATTACCTGTCAGTTACGTTTTTTAAAGTTTATGTATCTTTCTCGTTGAATATGTGAAGGCTAGAAAAGTGAAATTTTGCGCAATTACTTCTACAAACCCAGTACATGTTGTATCAAGACTAAGTTTTGAAATTCTGAGTGTAAGTTGACATGTAATACAAAATGCTTGAAATTTTGCATGAATTTCATATTATACCTGCAGAATTATATTTAAAAAATTATTCAAGTTCTCCCATGCGATATATGCAAAAAACCTCATGAGAGACGCTTAACATAAGCAAGGAGACTGAACAGAGAAAACTCTGTACATATCTCTTGAATAGTTTCTGAGAAAAGGTACAAATATCATTTTTCGAAAATAAAATTTTTAAATTCTATAAAAATGTTAAGTATATGTGTAATCCAAGGAACTGAACATTAAACCAAGTAATTTCATTTAAAGCATGCTACAAAATTTCATTAGTGTATCTTTAAAATTGTGGATTTGTTGTTTCTTTTAAATAGAGTGTGTTTTTCATTTATTCCCCTCCCCCCCCCCCCATCTTAACACGGCCCTTCTTCATTTACCCAGTTTAAGGGATCTGGAAACCACTTCTACCACCGTTGGGAATAGCTTTGACGAAACAAAATCTTTTGCCTGGCTGCTAGTTCTGTTTCCAGTTTTAGTGTGTTCTGAAGAATTCTATTCGAATGATGTATATTTTTTCAATTCACTCTTTGTTTAGCTTCACAAGGGTTGGCAGCACAGATCTTTTTCGAGCTGAGTCGAAAGCTTCCTCACTATCTCTGGATCCGAGACAACTTGTAATTTACAATCATTACTCAGTCTTATAAGTTCGGTCATGAGTTGTAAATGGACCATAGGATTAGAACCGCTTATAAGGAGTGTTACTCTCTATCCTACTACGGTGTAACGTTGTTTGCGCAGGGCTGACGACAGTATCGGTAAATATTTAGTCGGCTACATTTCGGTGGAGAGACGGGGAGCGCCGCGCGGGGTAGCCGCGCATTCTTGGGCTCCTTGTCAGTGTCCGCGCGGATCCCTCCGTCGGAGGTTCGAGTCCTCCCTCGGGCATGGGTGTGTGTGTGTTGTTGTCCTTAACGTAAGTTAGTTTAAGTTAGATTAAGTAGTGTGTAAGCTTAGGGACCGATAACCTGAGCAGTTTGGTCCCGTAAGATCTTACACACACACACACACACACACACACACACACAAACACACACACACACACACACACACACACACACACACACACACATATATATATATATATATATATATATATATATATATATATATATATATATATATATATATATAGGGTGTTTCAAAAATGACCGGTATATTTGAAACGGCAATAAAACCTAAACGAGCAGCGATAGAAATACACCGTTTGTTGCAATATGCTTGGGACAACAGTACATTTTCAGGCGGACAAACTTTCGAAATTACAGTAGTTACAATTTTCAACAACAGATTGCGCTGCAAGTGATGTGAAAGATATAGAAGACAACGCAGTCTGTGGGTGCGCCATTCTGTACGTCGTCTTTCTGCTGTAAGCGTGTGCTGTTCACAACGTGCACGTGTGCTGTAGACAACATGGTTTAATCCTTAGAACAGAGGATTTTTCTGGTGTTGGAATTCCACCGCCTAGAACACAGTGTTGTTGCAACAAGACGAAGTTTTCAACGGAGGTTTAATGTAACCAAAGGACCGAAAAGCGATACAATAAAGGATCTGTTTGAAAAATTTCAACGGACTGGGAACGTGACGGATGAACGTGCTGGAAAGGTAGGGCGACCGCGTACGGCAACCACAGAGGGCAACGCGCAGCTAGTGCAGCAGGTGATCCAACAGCGGCCTCGGGTTTCCGTTCGCCGTGTTGCAGCTGCGGTCCAAATGACGCCAACGTCCAAGTATCGTCTCATGCGCCAGAGTTTACACCTCTATCCATACAATATTCAAACGCGGCAACCCCTCAGCGCCGCTACCATTGCTGCACGAGAGACATTCGCTAACGATATAGTGCACAGGATTGATGACGGCGATATGCATGTGGGCAGCATTTGGTTTACTGACAAAGCTTATTTTTATCTGGACGGCTTCGTCAATAAACAGAACTGGCGCATATGGGGAACCGAAAAGCCCCATGTTGCAGTCCCATCGTCCCTGCATCCTCAAAAAGTACTGGTCTGGGCCGCCATTTCTTCCAAAGGAATCATTGGCCCATTTTTCAGATCCGAAACGATTACTGCATCACGCTATCTGGACATTCTTCATGAATTTGTGGCGGTACAAACTGCCTTAGACGACACTGCGAACACCTCGTGGTTTATGCAAGATGGTGCCCGGCCACATCGCACGGCCGACGTCTTTCATTTCCTGAATGAATATTTCGATGATCGTGTGATTGCTTTGGGCTATCCGAAACATACAGGAGGCGGCGTGGATTGGCCTCCCTATTCGCCAGACATGAACCCCTGTGACTTCTTTCTGTGGGGACACTTGAAAGACCAGGTGTACCGCCAGAATCCAGAAACAATTGAACAGCTGAAGCAGTACATCTCATCTGCATGTGAAGCCATTCCGCCAGACACGTTGTCAAAGGTTTCGGGTAACTTCATTCAGAGACTACGCCATATTATTGCTACGCATGGTGGATATGTGGAAAATATCGTACTATAGAGTTTCCCAGACCGCCGCGCCATCTGTTGTTGAAAATTGTAACTACTGTAATTTCGAAAGTTTGTCTGCCTGAAAATGTACTGTTGTCCCAAGCTTATTGCAACAAACGGTGTATGTCTATCGCTGCCCGTTTAGTTTTTATTGCCGTTTCAAATATACCGGTCATTTTTGAAACACCCTCTCTCTCTCTCTCTCTCTCTCTCTCTCTCTCTCTCTCTATATATATATATATATATATATATATATATATATATATATATATATATTCATGGGTCGCTTAGAGGAAGCCTTCTTGGTCACCCAGGCCTGCCAACCCAAAGTTTGGTACAGATTTATTGATGACATCTTCATGATCTGGACTCACAGTGAAGAAGAACTCCAGAATTTCCTCTCCAACCTCAACTCCTTTGGTTCCATCAGATTCACCTGGTCCTACTCCAAATCCCATGCCACTTTCCTTGACGTTGACCTCCACCTGTCCAAGGGCCAGCTTCACACGTCCGTCCACATCAAACCCACCAACAAGCAACAGTACCTCCATTATGACAGCTGCCACCCATTCCACATCAAACGGTCCCTTCCCTACAGCCTAAGTCTTCGTGGCAAACGAATCTGCTCCAGCCCGAAATCCCTGAACCATTACACCCACAACCTGACAACAGCTTTCGCATCTCGCAACTACCCTCCCGACCTGGTACAGAAGCAAATAACCAGAGCCACCTCCTCATCCCCTCGATCCCAGAATCCCCCACAGAAGAACCACAAAAGTGCCCCACTTGTGACAGGATACTTTCCGGGACTGGACCAGACTCTGAATGTGGCTCGCCGGCAGGGATACGACTTCCTCAAATCCTGCCCTGAAATGAGATCCATCCTTCATGAAATCCTCCCCACTCCACCAAGAGTGTCTTTCCGCCGTCCACCTAACCTTCGTAACCTCTTAGTTCATCCCTATGAAATCCCCAAACCACCTTCCCTACCCTCTGGCTCCTATCCTTGTAACCGCCCCGGTGTAAAACCTGTCCCATGCACCCTCCCACCACCACCTACTCCAGTCCTGTAACCCGGAAGGTGTACACGATCAAAGGCAGAGCCACATGTGAAAGCACCCACGTGATTTACCAACTGACCTGCCTACACTGTGATGCATTCTATGTGGGAATGACCAGCAACAAACTGTCCATTCGCATGAATGGACACAGGCAGACAGTGTTTGTTGGTAATGAGGATCACCCTGTGGCTAAACATGCCTTGATGCACGGCCAGCACATCTTGGCACAGTGTTACACCGTCCGGGTTATCTGGATACTTCCCACCAACACCAACCTATCCGAACTCCGGAGATGGGAACTTGCTCTTCAATATATCCTCTCTTCCCGTTACCCACCAGGCCTCAATCTCCGCTAATTTCAAGTTGCCGCCACTCATGCCTCACCTGTCATTCAACATCATCTTTGCCGCTTCACTTCTGCCTCGACTGACATCTCTGCCCAAACTCTTTGTCTTTAAATATGTCTGCTTGTGAGATGTCTGCTTGTGTCTGTATATGTGTGGATGGATATGTGTGTGTGTGCGAGTGTATACCCGTCCTTTTTTCCCCCTAAGGTGTCTTTCCGCTCCCGGGATAGGAATGACTCCTTACCCTCTCCCCTAAAACCCACATCCTTTCGTCTTTCCCTCTCCTTCCGTCTTTCCTGATGAGGCAACAGTTTGTTGCGAAAGCTTGAATTTTGTGTGTGTGTTTGTGTTTGTTTGTGTGTCTATAGACCTGCCAGCACTTTCGTTCGGTAAGTCACATCATCTTTGTTTTTATATATATTTTTCCCATGTGGAATGTTTCCCTCTATTATATATATATATATATATATAAGACGTGGAGGTTTATAGTTTTTAAAATCTAGTTTCTAGCTTTTACTGTACAGCAGAACGGATAGAACAAGTTACAATTATGGTGTCCGCAGCTCGTGGTCGTGCGGTAGCGTTCTCGCTTCCCACGGCCGGGTTCCCTGGTTCGATTCCCGGCGGGGTCAGGGATTTTCTCTGCCTCCTGATGACTGGGTGTTGTGAGATGTCCTTAAGTTAGTTAGGTTTAAGTAGTTCTAAGTTCTAGGGGACTGATGACCATAGATGTTAAGTCCCATAGTGCTAAGAGCCATTTGAACCATTTTTTTTTTTTTTTTTTTACGATTATGGAAACTGCTTTCCACTGCATAGAGGGTGTAGATAATTTTGTAAGTTCCTTCTAAAATACTGTACTCCCAGCTTAAACCTTCAACATTCAGGCACTTCATCGCCACGAAACTTTACGTTCTTCATAATCAAATGCCACAGCTTGAATTTCTTTGGGAACGTCTTTTTTTTTTCATTGTTAACCATACATATCTCGAATTCAAATCCTGAACTAGAGAAATATTTTAAGTAATGTTTTTACGATAATTACACTTTGTATCTGAATTTAATTACTGTGTTCTTTACAAACATCACTGATAAAATGTGAAGTCTGCCCAATATGAACGTAAGTAACGAGTGGACTATAAACACTTCAGACAGTAAGAGATGAGAAGCTTTTAAAATGTGGGACTCAACGGAAAGCTGAAAAATAAATGCTTACTTAGTACACCTAGCGAAGAGTTATTAAACGTAATTCCGGAAAAAAGAAATTTGTGGCACAATACGACTAAAAGAAAGACTCGGTTGATAGAACACATCCTGAGGCATAAAGAAAATGTCAGTTTGGTACGGAAGGGAAGTGTTGGGATACAAAAATTGTAGACAGAGACCAAGTCTTCAATAAGCAGGTTCAAATGTATATAGGTTGCAGTAGATGTGGAGATGTGGAGAAGAGCTTCAGATCAGTCTTAGAAGTGATGAACATAACAACAACACGGAGAATATGCAGGGTCTGGGCAAACATATGGAAACACCGCGACAAATGAATACTTTAGCATGAATGCAGTTGCTAGTCAAGCCTGTAGGTGGCGACGCTATATTTCACCACGAACGGCACATGTGCAGTGTCCTCAATAAGTACTAAGTGTTAGTCGTTGTCTGTTTGGTAGTGATCTCATTATCTACGATAATGTTGGAAGCTGAAGAAACAAGTAAATTTTTTTGCCGCGGCCAGGACTCGAACGCGGGTCTTCTTGCGTTCTAGGCAGAAATGCTGACCATTACAGCACCGCAGCCAATGGTTTATTCAGCTTCCAACATTATCATAGAGATGAGACTTAAATGTCTTGGGGGGGGGGGGGGGGAGGAATTTCATTATAAGATCTATATGCTCGCATTATGTCGGAGCTAAGTCAGTTCGAACGTGGGCAAAGTCTTTGTGCATATATCGTTGGTGCTTCCGTAAAACGAGGTGCTTTGTGTTAAAGAGGCGCCGTATCGAAGATTTATATCGAATACTGGGAACGAGGAAAAACGTCGTCCTCTAAGTCACAATGCGGGTGGAAGTGTGTTGACTGATCGTGATGGACGGTGACGGAAGAGGAGTGTGACGAAAACTAAGAGGACGACAGCTGCAGAAATAAAAAAAAAAAAACGGTTCAAATGGCTCTGAGCACTATGCAACTTGACTGCTGTGGTCATCAATCCCATAGAACTTAGAACTACTTGAACCTATCTAACCTAAGGACATCAACACATCCATGCCCGAAGCAGGATTCGAACCTGCGACCGTAGCGGTCGCGCGGGTCCAGACTGTAGAGCCTAGAACCGCTCGGCCACTACGGACGGCCTGCAGAAATCATTGCAGAACTGAATGTACCATACGATTACATCGTCAGCACCAAAACAAAAAGCAGGGAGCTCCATAATATTGGAATTGTAGAGCGAGTTGGAACTCTAAAACCACGTATCAGTGATGCAAACGATCCTAGCACGAGGAAAAGGTACCAAAGCCATGAAACTGAGGAAGAAAGTCATTTGGTCGGATGGGTCCAGTATTACACTGCAGCTTCCGACCAAGCCTACGATGCAGAAGGCTTTCTGCCAAGATTGAAACATGGCGGGGTTTCGGTGATGGTTTGGGCAGACTTATCGTGATATTCCAAGGGCTTCATGTTCGCATTACTCCCAAGGATTGTGTTACCGTATTGGCTGATCAGGTCCATCGTATGGCGCAATTTTTGCTGCCCAATGGTGAAGCTGTGTTCCAAGGTGACAGGACCCCTGTTCGAACACATCGCATGGTCCAGGACTGGTTTCGTGTGCACCAGGATGAACTGTCGCATCTTCTCTGGCCACCACAGCGACCAGATATCTATATTATGAAGCATTTGGAGAGAAGGATGCGTGATGACTGTCCACCTACATTATCGGTACCTAATCTTGCCACTACTTTGCAGGAAGAATGGTATAAGAATCCCTTCGATACCATACAGGACCTGTATTTCCCCATTTTGAGACGACTGGAAACCTTTTAGTATGCAAGCCGGTGCGGGCGAGCGGTTCTAGGCGCTTCAGTCTGGAACCGCGCGACCGCTACGGTCGCAGGTTTGAATCATGATTCGGGCATGGATGTGTGTGATGTCGTTAGGTTGGTTAGGTTTAAGTTGTTCTATGTTCTGGGGGACTGATGACCTCAGATGTTAAGTCCCATAGTGCTCAGAGCCATTTGAACCATTTTGAACCATAGGAATGTGTTGTGCTTTTGGAGTTTCCTTCTCCTGTCCGCTCCCTGTATTTATGATTCCTTCATAACACATTCTTAGCCTTTTAAATTGTTTCTGTTAGAGATTTTCAGTGTATTCTCTTGTTATTTCAGGGACGTTTCCGGTTAGGGTGTTTAAATAATTTGCTAAATTATATATGAGCTCGTTGATAAGTGTTCACCGTTTCTTCTATCGTCGTGCGTAGTAAATAACATCACAGTTATGTATTAAATGATTTTGTGACATAGCTTTGACGTTTGATAAGAGTCTTGCTTTACATAATCATCAGCATATCGACGATCTTCATACCGCATCTGTATATTGTACAATTTACAAATTTTTTCTGACGTATTGCAAGCAGGAGTCGAAACCACCCAGCAATCGGATTTCTTTTTCAGCTAGCAAGTGAAACACGAGTTTCACAACAGGCTGGGGAACTCAGATGGCCATTTAAGAGTTTATCCAGCAGCTGAAAGCAAGGGTAAAGTACAGCCGTAATTTTTGACGAGGGCATGCAGCTTTACTGTATGATTAAATGATGATGGCGTCCTCTTGGGTATAATATTCCGGAGGTAAAATAGTCCACCATTCCGATCTCGGTGCGGGGACTACTCAGGAGGACGTCGTTATCAGCAGAAAGAAAACGCGTTCTACGCATCGGAGCGTGGATTTTCAGATCCCTCAATCGGGCAGGTAGGTTAGAAAATTTAAATAGAGAAATGGATAGGTTAAAGTTAGATATAGTGGGAATTAGTGAAGTTCGGTGGCAGAAGGAACAAGACTTCTGATCAGGTGAATACAGGGTTATAAATACAAAATCAAATATGGGTAATGCAGGAGTAGGTTTAATAATGAATAAAAAATAGAAGCGCGAGTAACCTACTAGGAAAAGAATAGTGAAGGCATTATTATAGCCAAGATAGAGACAAAGACCACACCTACCACTCTAGTACAAGTTTATAAGCCAAATAGCTCCACAGGTGACGAAGAGATTGAAGAAATGTATGGTGAGATAAGAGAAATTATTCATATAGTGAGTGAAAGGAGATGAAATTTTAACAGTCATGGGCGACTGGAATTCGATAGTGAGGAAAGGAAGCGAAGGAAAAGTAGTAGGTGAATACGGAATGGGAGTAAGGAATGAAATAGGAAGTTGCCTGGTAGAATTTTGCACAGAGCATAACTTAATCACAGCTAACACCTGGTTTAAGAATCTTGAAAGAAGGTTGGATATGTGGAAGAGGGCTGGAGAGACTGGAAGGTTTCAGATAGATTATATAATGGTAAGACAGAGATTTAGGAAACAGGTATTACATTATAAGACATTACCAGGGGCATATTCAACAACAATATTTTGGCTATGAACTGCAGACTAAAACTGAGGAAACTGCAAAAAGGTAGGAATTTTAAGAGATGAGACCTGGATAAACTGAAAGAACCAGAGATTGTAGAGAGTTTCAGAGAGAGTATTAGGGGACAATTGACAAGAACGAGGGAAAGAAATACGGTAGAAGAAGAATGGGGAGCTTTGAGGGATGAAATCGTGAAGGCAGCAGAGGATCAAGTAGGGAAAAAGACGAGGGCTAATAGAAATCCTTGGGTAACAGAAGAGATATTGAATTTAATTGATGAAAGGAGAAAATATATAAATACTGTAAATGAAGCAGGCAAAAACATATACAAACGTCTCAAAACTGAGATTGACAGGAAGTACAGAAAGGCTAAGCACGGATGCCTAGAGAAAAAATGTAAGGATGTAGAGGCGTATATCACTAGTGGTAAGATAGATACTGCCTACAAGAAAATTAAAGAGACCTTTGGAGGAAAGAGATCCACTTGTATGAATATTAAGAGCTGAGACGGAAAACCAGTTCTAAGCAAAGAAGGGAAAGCATAAAGGTGAAAGGAGTATACAGAGGGTCTATACAATGGCGATGTTCTTGATGGCAATATTATGGAAATGGAAGGGGACGAAGATGAAATGGGAGATATGATAGTGAAGAGTCTGACAGAGCACTGAAAGGCCTAAGTCGAAAACAAGGTCCCGGGAGTAGACAACATTCCATTAGAACTACTGATATCCTTCGGAGAGCCAGCCCTGGCAAAACTCTACCGTCTGGTGAGAAAGATGTATGAGATAGGCGAAATGCACTCAGACTTCCAGAAAAACATAAGAATTCCGATCCCAAAGAAAGCAGATTTTGACAGATGTGAATATTACAAAACTATCAGTTTAATAAGTCACTGCTGCAAAATACTAACTCGAATTCTTTACAGACGAATGGAAAAATTCGTAGACGCCGACCTTGGGGAAGATCAGTTTGGATTCCGTAGAAATGCTGGAACACGTGAGGCAATACTGACCCTACGACTTATCTTAGAGGACAGATTAAGGAAAGGCAAACCTACGTTTCTAGCATTTGTAGACTTAGAGAAAGCTTTTGACAATGTTGACTGGAATACTCTCTTTCAAATTCTGAAGGTGGCAGGGGTCAAATACATGGAGCGAAGGGGCATTTACAATTTGTACAGAAACCAGATGGCAGTTATAAGAGTCGAGGGACATGAAAGAGAAGCAGTGGTTGGGAAGGGAATGAGACAGGGGTGTTGCCTTTCTCCGATGTTATTAAATCTATATATTGAGCAAGCAATAAAGGAAACAAAAGAAAAATTCGGAGTAAGTATTAAAATCCGTGGAGAAGAAATAAAAACTTTAAGGTTCGCCGATGACACTGTAATTCTATCAGAGACAGCAAAGGACGTGGAAGAACAGTTGAACGGAATGGACAGTGTCTTCAATGGAGGATATAAGATGAACATCAACAAAAGAGAAACGAGGATAATGGAATGTAGTCGAATTAAATCGGCTGATGCTGGGGGAATCAGATTAGGAAATGAGACGCTTAAAGTAGTAAATGAGGTTTGCTATTTGGGGAGCAAAATAACTGATGATGGGCGAAGTAGAGAGGATTTAAAATGTAGATTAGCAATGGCAAGAAAAGCGTTTCTGATGAAGGGGAATTTGTTAACGTCGAGTATAGACTTCAGAAGTCGTTTGTGAAGGTATTTGTATGGAGTGTCGCCATGTATGGAAGTGAAACATGAACGATAAATAGTCTGGACACGAAGAGAGTAGAAGCTTTTGAAATGTGGTGCTACAGAAGAATGCTGAAGATTAGATGGGTAGATCACACAACTAATGAGGAGGTACTGAATAGAATTGGGAAGAAGAGAATTTTGTGGCACAACTTGACTAGAAGATGGGATCGGTTGGTAGGACGTGTTCTGAGGCATCAAGGGATCACCAATTTAGTATTGGAGGGCAGTGTGGAGGGTAAAAATCGTAGAGGGAGACCAAGAGATGAGTACACTAAGCAGGTTCAGAAGGATGTAGGCTGCAGTACGTATTGGGAGATGAAGCAGGTTGCACAGGATACAGTAGCGTGGAGAGCTGCATCAAACCAGTCTCAGGACTGAAGACCACGACAACAAACAACAACAAGGGCCACATGTTAGAAACCTTGCTTTAATTTTTGGATGTATTGGCTAAAATACTTTTATTGTAACATACTTCACTCACTTTAATTTGTTATTTTCATTTCTGAGAGAGTTGTATTCGGTATTTCCGCTATTTTCACTATTCATCACATTTACTTGTGACGGTAATATATTCGTACGAAATGACTCACGTTCTTAACAAGAGTATAGTATGACAATTGCCAAGACTACAGAAAGAGAAGAGACACGTCAATGAGCGGACGGCAACTTCGTAATATTGTGAAAATAATCAGTGCACGAGAGAGATCTCAACACGGCTCCCGCACTTTGCAGTCCATCACCGCGGCAGGACAGCCACAAAGCCATGGCTTTTCAGATTCGCATAGTTTGTTTCCGATTACTGTACCACTCGCAAACTCTCATTCACGGTGCACCACATAAATTCCGTCGCAATTAAATACTACAGGCTCCTTGCCGACCTCTCTCCAAGCTAATGTTCTTCTGGGGGTCAAGTAGGTTGTTTCTGATGCACCACTTCCAGTGTACAGTAACCCTCGCACCTCACATTGACGATGTAACACAAAAAATTGCATCGCGATGGAATACTACAGGCTCCATGCGACTAACGCTGCTACCGTCACCGTACGGAACTTCTCCTGGGAGTAAAGAACGTTTTTTCCGACGTACCATTACGAGTCTATTCTAACCCTCGCACCCCGACGTTGACGATGCAACACACAAATTGCGTTGCGATTAAATACTGCAGGCTCCATGTCAACTTCTGTCAAAGCGACTAACGCAGCTACGGTTACCGTATGAAACTTGTCCTGGAATTCAACTAGCTTGTATATGTTCCACCACTGCTAGTTTACTGTAACCCTTGCACCTTCACATTGACGATTCAACACACAAATTGCATCGTGATTGAATACTACAGGCTCCATGCCGAATTCTCTACAAGCGACTATCGCAGCCAGTGTCAGCGTATGTCACATTCCCTGGAAATCAAGAACGTTGTTCACGAAGCAGCACTGCCAGTTTAGTGTAATCCTTGTACACTCACATTGCTGATGCAACAAACAAATTGCGTCGCCATTGAAAACTACAGGCACCCTGCAGGCGTCTCTCTAAACGCCTATCGCGACTACGATCACCGTATGGAACTTCTCATAGAACTGCAAGAGCTTGTTTCCCATGCACTGCTGCACGTTTACTGTAACGCTCACATTCTCCCATTGAGAATGGATTGAATACTTAAGTCTACATGCCTACCTCTCTCCAAACGACTAATGCGGCTACGGTCACCGTACGGAACATCCCCTCGGAGTCAAGTAGCTTGTTTCCGATGCACCACTGCCAGTTTACTGCAACTCTCGCACCCCCACATTGACGATGCAACACAAAAATTGCGTCGGGATTGAATACTAAAGACTTCAAGCGGACTTCTCTCCAAAGGACAAATGCGTCTACAGTCACCGTATGTAACATCCCCTTTGGGTCAATTAGCTAGTTTCCGATCCACCACTGCCTGCTTACTGTAACCCCCACACACTCACATTCGCGAGGAAACACATAAACAGCGTCGCGATTGAATACTAGAGGTTCCATGACCTCTCTGAGAGACAGTGGTGGCTACGGTGAGTGGATGGAACTTCTCCTGGGAGTCAAGAAGGTTTTTTACGATGCACCAATGCCAGATTACTGTAACCTCGCACCCCCACATTGACGATGCAACACTCAAATTGCGACGCGATTGAATACTACAGGCTACATGCAGACATCTCTCCAAGTGAATAACGTGGCTAGGGACCGCGTGTGGATCTTCTCCTTGGAGTCAAGTCGCTTGTGAATTCGTTGGCTTTCCCGCGTTAAGTCTTGAAAGTCTCTTCGTGTTTGATACCGGATCCTAAAAACAACTTGATTCGATATTTTGGCGAGCCGACTGGTCGTTATCTTAATGGAGAATGCTGCTTCAGCCGATGAGTGCCGCTGAGACTTGACGCCAGACTGGTAATCAACCGTGGCCTATATAGGACGTCGATTTGCAGCCTGGCGTCAGTTCTCAACAGGATTAATCAGCAGAAGAAGCATTCTCCATGAAGTGGCGACCATTTGGTTCGCCGAAACTACGAGTCAAGTTGATTTTAGGTTCGGGTACCAAACCTGAAAAGACTTTCAAGTCAAGCAGCTTGCTTCCAATGCTCCACTGCCACGTTACTGTATCCCTGACACCCTCACTTTGACGATGGAACACACAAATTACGTCGCGATTGAATACTACATGCTCCATGCTGACTTCTCTCCAAGCGAAGAACACGGCTACGGCCACCGTAAGGAACTTTTCCTGGGAGTTAAGTACCTTGTTTCGACGCACCATTGCGAGTTTACTGTAACCCTCACACCCCCACATTGACGATGCAACACACAAATTTAGTCGTGATTGAAACCTACAGTCTCTGGGCCGCCTAACGCAGCTACTGTTACCGTATCGAACTTCTCCTGGAAGTGAAGTAGCTTGTATCCAATGCACCACCCATAGTTTACTGTAACCCTCGCACCCTCACCGTATGAAACTTCTCCTGGGAGGGAAGTAGCTTGTTTCCAATGCACCACTGCCAGTTTACTGTAACCCTCACACCCTCACTATGTCGATGTAATATACAAATCGCGTCGGACTGAATACAAAAGGTACTCTGCCGACTTCTCTCCAAACGACTAATGCGGTTACGATCACTGTATGAAACATACCTTGGGAGTCAAGTAGCCTGTTTCCAATACACCACTGCCAGTTAGCCGTATCCCTCGCTCCCTCACATTGACTATGCAACACACAAATTTCGTCGCTATTGAATACAACAGGCACCCTGCCGACATGACTCCAAACGACTAATGCTGTTACGGTTACCGTATGGATCATACCCTTGGTGTCAAGGAGCCTGTTTTCAATGCTCCACTGCCAGTTAAGGGGAGTCGTACCGCCCAAAATGACAAAATTTGACATACTTTTATGAAAATTATGAAAATATGGATGTTTATGCTTAATTTGGTGTTGGTTTTATTGAAATATTCAATTATATACTATTTTAATTAAATATTTGAAAATAATCATGCAATGACATTTCCGATAATTTTGTTTTCCATCATTTCGCATTTTGGCATTTTTCTCTGGAACTATATAGTCTAGAAGGCTGTGGTTGCTTTTGTTTTGTAGAGAACTGTCCGTTTCATCCGTTGCCCACACTGGCGGTACTTCCCAGTAAACTCTTTGAACTCTACATTTGTTTGTGTTTGACAACAACAGTTATCCACTAGCCGCGTTTTAGTTTCTATGTTTCCTGTGATAGTTTTTGTCATGACTAAACCAAAAGGAGTGTTTAAAAAATACGAAACAAAGGAATTAGATACTACAGAATAAATATAGCAGCAGTAAAAAGAGTGGTTAGCACCGAAGGGCGTGATAATTTGGTTGTAAATAGTGACAGTCCTTCTACTCCTCCGAGTGCTTCTAAGAAAAAACTGAAAACTGCTGGGCAGTGATGTAAAATACAACGAAGCTTCAGACAGTCTAACAAACTGCAATATCAATATTAAACTCCGTATACTTACTTAAGCTTTGTGGGAAACAGTGTGTTGTCGTATATGTGGAGGGAAATTGAAATTTCTGAAAAGCTATCTCAACGCAACGGTCTGGTGTGCACCTTACAAATAATGTGTTTGAACTGTAAAAGTGGAAAGACCTTCAAGACTTTAGAAGTAAGTGTGAGGAATGGACTTTTTGACACTAATATAAGATTTCTGTGGCCGAGCGGTTCTAGGCGCTGCAGTCTGGGACCGCGCGATCGCTACGGTCGCAGGTTCGAATCCTTCTTCCGGCATGGATGTTTGTGATGTCCTTAGGCTAGCTAGGTTTAAGTAGTTCTAAGTTATAGGGGACTGATCACCTCAGATGTTAAGTCCCATAGTGCTCAGAGCCATTTGAACCATTAAGATACTTCTATGGACTTAGATGCATAGGAAAAGGCCATTACATGACTTGCCGAACCTCCCTAGTTCCCGTACAAAATCTATCAAATACAACTCCATAGTAAGAAGTAGTGTCAAGGTGTGTGCTATGGAGTCAATGACTACAGCAGCAGAGCAGGCTGTAGCAGAAAATGGTAGTTCTGACACAGCAATATCATTCGACGGATCCTGGCTAAAAAGAGGTTTCGAGTCAAAGAATTCATGTGAATGTATTATGAGCATCGACAATGGGAAAGTGTTGGATGTTGATGTGTTGACCATATATTATCAAGGTTGTAGACAAACAGGCAAGAGTACTGAAAAGCAAATCATGAAATGAATTGTCAGAGAAACTATGAAAGAACTAGTGGAGGGATGGAAGTTGCTTCTGCAGCGAAGATGTTCCAACGTTCCCAGCATGACCGTGCTGTTCGATACATGAGTTTCTTGGGGATGGAGACTCACGATCGTATAAGGCAGTGGTGGAGAGTAAACCCTATGGTGATTTCTCAATTACAAAACTAGAGAGCATTAATCATGTGCAAAACAGGATGGGCACGAGACTTCGTAGACTCAAACAGCAGTTGGGAAGTACCAAGTTACGTGATGGTCTAAGACGTTGACTGACTAATAAACAAATTAATCAGATTACACGATATTATGGTATGGCTATTAGAAGTAACAGACATAATTTAGATGGTATGAAGAGAGCTGTTTGGGCAATTTATTTTCACAAGCTGTCTACAGATGCTAAACCTGTGTGTCCACTGAATGGTGTAAATACTTGAAGGCAAAAGAGGAAGTAAAGTAGACACTCTCTCGCACTACTATACCAAATGCTGTTATGCTTGCCATGAAACCTGTGTCTCAGAATCTTGCCCTGCCAGAGCTGTTGAAGAAATGCCTCAAGGGCAAAACACAAAATGCGAATGAATAATTTAACAATGCTGTATGGTCAAGGATACCAAAAAATGTGTTTACTGGAAGGTCAGTCTTTGAACTTGGTATTTTGGATACTGTTCTTACTTTTAATGATGGCTATTCTGGAAGACTACAGGTTTTGAAATATCTTGGCATTCACAAATGTTACACTAGTAAAAGTGTGACGGTCATGGACCAACCGCGAATCATGAAGGCAGAGATTGCAACAAACAATATGTCAAAAGAAGCCAGATGCAAAAGAAGGAGGGCAGCACTGGGTGAGGAAGATGAAGGAGGAAATGAGGACTACCATCCAGGAGGATTCTAACACATTTTTTATGTATCAGTTGGCTGTATATTAAAATTTTTTCTTTACCCGCAATTTCCTCACCATGACATTTTTCAGTATAAAAGCCCCTTTTTCTCAGAAACTTCTGAATCTACATCAATGAATTATTTGCCACATAACATAGATAGTACAATGATGTTGTAGCTCTACTTCAGTAGTATTTACTGTAATAGTTAAAATTCAAGAAATTCAAATTGTTTAAATCTACACCAAAAAATTATATGTTTAGGGAAAACCTTTTTCCAGTTGTTATTTTAAAGTGATTGTAGAGCAATACAGTCACAAAACATGGGGGAACATGTGATAAAAACACCACATTTATATACTCAATAGTTCCTGAGAAAACGGGTCATTTATATAGCCAATTTAACATTGTCGATCTAGGGCGGTACGACTCCCCTTAACTGTAACCTTCGCACACTCACATTGACCATGAAACAAACAAATTGCGTAGCGATTGAATACTACGGGCCCCATGCCGACTTCTCTCCAAGCAAATACCTCTCCTGAGAATCAATTAGCTTGTTTCTGATGGACCACCGCCAATTTACTGTAACCTTCGCACACTCACATTGACGATCCAACACTTAAATTGCGTCGGTATTGAATACTAAACGGTACATGACATTTTCTCGCCAAACGACTAATGCGGCTACGGTCACCGTATGTAGCTTCCCCTGGTAGTCAATTAGCTTGTTTTAGATGCACCACTGCCTGTTTAATGTAACTCTCGCTTCCTCACTTTGACGGTGCAACACAGAAATGGCGTCGCGATTGAATACAACTGATTTCATGCAGACCTCTCTCCAAGCGACTGAGGCAGCTATGGTTACCGTAAGAATCTTCTCCTGGGAGCCAAGTAGTTTGTTTCTGATGCACCACTGCCGGTTAACTGTAACCTTCGGACCCATACATTGACGAACCAACACACAAATTGTATCGCGATTGAATACTACAATTCCATGGAGACCTCTCTCCGATTGACTATCGTGGCTTCGGTCACCATATGGAACTTCTACTGGGATTCAATTAGCTTGTCTGCGATGGACAATTGCCAGTTTACTGTAACAATCGCACCCTCACATTGAAGAAGCAACATTCAAATTGTGTAGCGATTGAATACTACAGACTCCATGCCGACTTCTCTCCGAGTAAATTAAGCAGCTACGGTCACCGTATGGAAGACTTTGTAACGCTACCGCCCTTTAACGGACGTGCGTTAGCTGTATAAAGCCTGTACTGTAATAAGTTCACGGGCTTCACCTTATAACCAAGGATTTTAGTACATAAATTGACCGCGTGTACCTAATAGAAGCAAGATCTGACTTGTAATCAGTCAATAACTACAGTGATGCATCAAGCAAATGTGAAGTATAATTGCTCGTTCGCATGGACAAGAAGTACACACAGTAGATGCTACCTATAATTAATGATTCGGTCGCCAGCCTACTTAGGCAATGAGTGCGCTTTTCCTTGTACAAGTGGGTACATGTACAAGCATAGTAACACGTAGTAATGATGCGTTATATGACAAAGTTTGGACCCGGAAAAATCCACTGAACTAAAGCTTTCTCTTTTTGTGCTAATTTGGACGAGCTAAATTCACACAACACCACACAGCAATGATTATTACGAACTGCATTTCGTATATTGATCAGACTGAAATCGGGCATAGATACAAAGACAGTAACTTGTTCTCGAAAGAACAGTTATTGTTGATGACCGTGCAGCTTTTCCCTGTCGGGGCACACATTTTCAGCTGTCCACATCGAGGTATAACAACAACACCTGTCAGCAGCTGAGGTTGTCAGTTAGTCATCATCGGGCATAGATTTCCTAGAGAGCACAGTTTTGAAAACACACATACAATGTCACTATTGAAATTGGGAAAACAACACTAATACACTTAGGTTCAGTAAAGGACTTAAATTTACTGGTCAAATATGATCAGCACATTTCAAGGTTCGAAAGAATGAACAAGAGAAAGGGGGGGGGGGGGGCCTGAAACTGTTATGGTCGTTATACTGAAACTGTTAAGTACTAAAAGGCAAATTAACACTCAAATTTATCAATCAATGGATAACTACTCTTTTGTCTTACTTCTGAATAATTTAACTGTCATTAGTTCTGTCTCAAGTTAATTAAATAGCATCGCTAACTCAATTCAAAAAACTCTCTTTCAGTGTAGTCATACTTTTGTCCTTTACCAACATTTGCAATAATTCACAGAACTTTTAAATTTCTTTATAGCAAAAGTTTGACTGCTGATAATTCTCATTTACACTAATTATAAATTTTCAGTTCAGGATACTCGGGTTGCACAATACGAGGTAAGGATCCTGTCTAGGTCAGTGATCAGGATAAGTCATGGCTAAGGCAATTCTGGTAAAAGTCACGTTATTATTGAACGGTTAGAAACATTTTCGACACTGGTCCACACAAATACACTTCTAAAGATGAAATAAATGTTTGACCTGTGCAAGTCGGTGCGGCGGTTGGCGGGCAGCGAGATAGCGGGCAGCACGGCACACATACAAGCACGGCTAAGGCTCACACTACATCGGCACTTTCCATCTTCTTAGCGTCGTAATCTTTCCAACTTTGTGCCTCAGAATATAGCCATGCCAAGTAGTCGTCGGAATCGGTTCATCCGAGGCTCAATGGAATCCACTTTTCCTGGGTAGCCGCCTCGGTACAGTACGTGTTCCTCTGACCGATTCACAACTCCGACTCTTACTGATGCTCGCCTCCGACTGACTACTGAGCCCGTTGTGCCGAACCGCGCCCAGTGTGCGTTTTCCCGCGCTCGCCTGCCTCCACCTTTTCCCGCTCCCCTACAGGTAGGGTATTCACCACAGGTTTTCTACTACACATATCCTAATGCATTACCTACGTATGGACCAAGTGTTTAAATTACAATTGCCACATTTTACAATAGTTTTAACATTAAGTACACTTTCTTTTGATTATCACATCATTTGAAATCTAACATAATTAATAATATTCATTTCAAAAGTTACTCACAGTTTCTTTAACATCACGAAAAGAGCAAGAAATTAAATCAACCATTTTTCACACTAATTTAGAGAAATACACAAAGAAAAAAATTATTATACGTACAGTTGTCGTTACAACTTCCTTGGAGTAGTTTGTTTCCGATGCATCACAGTCAGTTTGCTGTTACCCTCGCACCCTCACATTGACGATGGAACACACAAACTGCGGCGCGTTTGAATACTACACTCTCCATGCCGACTTCTCTTCAAGCGACTACAGTGGCTACACTCACTGTATGGAATTTCTACAGCGATTCATTTATCTGTTTTCAGGTGCACCACTGCCAATTTACTGTAACCCTCGCACCCTCACACTGACAATGCAACATACTAAGTGCGTCGCGAATACATATTACAGACTGAATGCCAAGTTCTCTCCAAACGAGTAACTCAGCAACGGTCACCTTATGAAACTTCTCTGCGGATTCATTAACTTCTTTCTGATACACTACTGCCAGTTACTGTCACCCTTGCTCCCTCGCATACACGACGCAACACACAAATTGCGTCTTGTTTGAAAACTACACTATCCATGCCGACTTCTCTCCAAGAGACTTACGCGGCTACGGTCATCATATGGATCTTTTGCTGGGAGTCAATTAATTTGTTTCTGAAGCACTATGCGTGTTTACCGTAACCCTCACACAGAAACATTGACGATGCAAAGAACAAATTGCATCGCGACTGAATACTGCTGACCTCTGCGGAATTATCTCCAAGCGCCTATCGCAGTTACAGTCACCGTATGGAACTTATCCTCGAAGTCAAGCAGATTGTTTCCGATGTACCGTTGACACTTTACTGTAACCCTCGCAATCTCTCATTGACGACGCAGTACACAAATTGCGTCGAGACTGAATACTACAGGCTCCACGTATGAACTTCTCCTGGGAGTTAAGTAGCTTGTTTGCGAAGCACAACTGCCAGTTTACAGGCACTTTGGCGAAACAACACACGAATTGCGTCGCGATAGAGTACTACGGGCTGCATGTCGACTTCTCTCCACTCTACTAACGCAGCAGCGTTTGCCATATGGAACTTCCACTGTGAGTTAAGTAGCTTGTTACCGATGGACCACTGAAAGTTTACTGTAGCCCTCGCACCCCTACAGTGACTATGCAACATACAAACTGCGTCGTGATTGAATGCTACCGGCTCCATGCCGATATCCCTCCAAGCGACTGTCATGGCTATGGACACCATATGGAACTTTTCCTGGGATTCCATTACCTTGTTTCCAATGGACCACTGCCAGTTTGTTGCAACCATCGCACCCACAAACTAACGATGCCACACGCAAATTGTGTCGCGATTGATTATTACAGGCTCCATTCCGACTTCTTACTGAGGAACTATCGCGGCTACGGTCACAATATGGAACTTCTCTTGGTATTCAATTAGCTTTTTGTTGATGGAGGACAACCAATTTATTGTAACCCTTGGAGAGTCACATTCACAATGCAACAACAAATTGCGTCGCAATTGATTACTATAGGCCCCATGCCTACTTCTCTTCAAGTTACTAACGAATATCCGTTCGCCATATGGAACTTCTGCGTGGAGTCAAGTATCTTGTTACTGATGGACCACTGGCAGGTTACTGTAACGCTCGCACACTCACAATGACGATGCAGCAGACATAGCATGTCGCAAATGATTAGTACAGGCCCCATTCCGACTTCTCTCCAAGCGACTAACGCGGCTACGTTCACCATATGGAACTTCTGCTGGGAGTCAAGTTGCTGGTTACTGATTTACCACTGCCAGTTTACTGTAACCCTCGCACCCCCGCATTGACTATGCAACATACAAACTGCTTCGCAATAGGATACTAAAGGCTACAAGCGAGTAACGTGACTACAGTCACCATGTGCAACCTTCCCTTTGAGTCAAGTAGCTGGTTTAAGATGAACCACAGCCTGTTTACTGTATCTCTCGCACCCTCACACTGACGATGGAGCACACATTTTGCTTCACTATTGAATACTAAGTGGTTCAAATGGCTCTGAGCACTATGGGACTCAACTGCTGTGGTCATAAGTCCCCTAGAACTTAGAACTTCTTAAACCTAACTAACCTAAGGACAGCACACAACACCCAGCCATCACGAGGCAGAGAAAATCCCTGACCCCGCCGGGAATCGAACCCGCGAACCCGGGCGTGGGAAGTGAGAACGCTACCGCACGACCACGAGATGCGGGCATTGAATACTAAAAACAATATTCCTACTTCCCTTTAAGCGACTGTGATTTGCTACAACCACTGTATAGAACTTACCCTAGGACTCAAGTAGCTTGTTTCTCATGCGCTAATGCCTGTTTACAGTAACCCTCGCACCCACACATTCTTGATGCAACACACTAAATGTGTTGCGACTGAATACTAAAATCTACATGCCGCCTTCTCTCCAAGAGATAACGCGGCTACAGTCACCATATGGAATTTTCCCTGGGAGTCAAGTAGCTTGTTTACGATGCACCACTGCCAGTTTACTGTAACCCTCACACCCTCACAATGACGATGCAACACACAAATTTTGTCGGGATTGATTTCTAAAGCTACATGCCTTTTTCTCTTCAAACGTCTAATGCAGCTACAGTCCCCATATGGAACTTACCCTGGGAGTGAATTAGCTTGATTCCGATGCACCCTCGCAACTCCTCATTCACGGTGCAACACAAAAAATGGGGTCGCGGTTGTATACTATAGGCTCCGTGCCGACATATCTCCAAGCGACTAACGGGGCTTGGGTCAGCATATGGAACTTCTCCTGGGATTCAATTATCTTGTTACTGGTGCGCCAGTCTCTTGGATGTCCATTATCGACCCTTCGATGTTTCTTATCTTTGCTTGCCTTGTTGTTTTCCGCATTCGCGGGGCGAGTGGCAGTTGACGTTTGCTCGGGCTACCTGCTGGGACGCCGCGAGGTACGAGGTGGGAAGCAACGACGTATATGTGGAGTTGGTTGTACGCGGTCTGCCGGTTCAGCATGGAGGATATGTGTTGGCTGCCTGCCTGTCTGCTCTTCTGATTTTGCTCGCCGTGCCTTGCGACCGCCTAGCTTGGGTTGCTGCCTCGTGTATCCTACACGAGACTTACCGTACGTCCAGCAGAAGCCAGCAGAAGTTAAGCCACCTTGTGTTTCTTTGAAGAAATGGAGCAAATGTATAAGACCTTTTGTAACCAATTTTGGTGGCCT
Organism: Schistocerca nitens; assembly: GCF_023898315.1. Taxonomy (NCBI): domain Eukaryota; kingdom Metazoa; phylum Arthropoda; class Insecta; order Orthoptera; family Acrididae; genus Schistocerca; species Schistocerca nitens. The sequence continues at coordinate 651,907,938 of NC_064619.1, read as the reverse complement.
CTTAAGTGTGGCCTTAGCGTTTACACTGCCTTTCGGGAAAGCTAATTCTTTTAAATTTAAATAGTTGGGGTTCCTTGTCATTTATAATCTTTTGGGGGTTTTATTTGCATTTTCTCTTTGGGGTTCCTTCCTTGTGCTTGGTTAAATGTTTACTTGTACAGCGGGAAGTGACTCCTGGTTAAAACTCGGAGAAGGTGTTTGTTGTTACTGCCGCTTCCGGCATTTGTCTTTTCAATTAAGTGTTGTCATCCCTTCGATCGACCTGGTGTCACTCCTCGTTAATTAATGCTGGTTTATGTGTACTTAATTTTGAATTGGCCATTTGAATTAATATTTTGGAGCGCAGTATTGCACTAAGGCAACCTCATTGTATACCACCTTGTGCCCCGGTCTAATACCTTAATTTTCTGTGGCACGAGTTAGCTCCACTACCGGTTTTACTGATGTGCTCCCTTCAAAATCTTTTCTTGTATACGTTTGCCCCATGTGTGTCTGGGAACACAGAGATGAGGTTTAGTGTGACTTCAGTGCTAGTCAGTTAATGGAATCTTCATTATGGCTTGGCTTCTACTGAAGAGATTGAGTGGAACACAGTGTGTCTAATTTGTTATTCATTTAATTACTGTAAGTTTGTTTATTTAATGGGGAGCAAGACATTTAAAGACTGCTGGTATTAACTCCCCTAGTCCTTGGTGTTGCTAATTCGTTCCAAATGGCCTACTACTTATTCAGTGGCAAGGCTGTTGATTAGTTGGTTACTGTGAGTACAAATTCACGCTATTTATTTGTTACCGAAATTGTTGTTGATGTCTGTGTCGTGATTCAATCGCTAGCTACGTGTTTGGGCTAAATTGTTATAAACTTCTCATTGCCTCCTTAAAATTTGTTTCCAGCAGAAACCCTTAAGACAACTAAGTTTTGTCACTGCTTATGTTAACCTTTATTGAGAGCAATATTTCATGTAGTTAAATTTTGTCTTAAAATGTGTATTTCTCTGATGTAATAAACGAGTGATAAAAAAAAAGCAAATGGGCCTGGTCCTTCCCATTGTGTCCGGTTTGTAAGACGTATCAACACGTATCACATCATGAGATTGACGATGCGATACAGAAATAGCATCGTGACTGAAAACTAACGCCTACATGCCGACTTCACTGAAAGAAACTAACGCGGCTATTGTCACCGCTTGGGACCTCTCCCACATGTAAGCTACTGGACTCACAGGAAAGGTTGTATGTGATAACCGTAGCCGCGTTAGTCTCTTGGAGAGAAGTCGTTATGGAGTTTACTTGGTATGAAACGTTCATCTGCCCTCAACTCCATTGAATTTAAGCCACATGTCGTCTTTGCTTAGATAGTAAGGGGAGTAAGGACTTCCTTAGGAAGCCGACAGTGAAATTTTGTCTGCATTTTTAAGTAAACAAATTTTCGTTAATTTTGGTGGTTCTGGATGTTCAGATGTTCAGGCTACAACGATCTTAATCCCTATAGCTCCCATGACTCTCTTTGATCAGGATTCTTTGTTGCTAAGAGGTCTAATATGTTACCGGAACCATTTACACATTCTGTGTGGGCTGACCTCTCAGAAATCTGTCTTCCTATTGTAATCTACAAATCAGTGAAAGAAATTAGGGTAAGACATATGATGGAGAAAGTAATATAGCTCTTTACTCATTATGAAACATGAACTATCGGAATTTTGATAACAAAGTTCTCTATCACGTAAAACCCTGTTTTGCAGCATTTTGCATTGAGGCTTCCTGAGCATCACTATGAAGCTCATGAGTTGACTCTACCCGTAAAATATGATTTCCTGGTCCCACCTGCATGCTCAGTGTGTGGCTATTGTGAACGAAAATACCGGTTTCAAGGATTCGATCCCGGGAAAGGGACCTCCTGCGCTGAGTGGGCAGAGTGGACTAAACTTCTCTCAGTTCTGCTAAATGGGTGACGGTCTGGGCCGCCTACGCTGGTCTCGAAGGGAAGTGGTTTTGCCCGGATTGTTGGTGGTTTCCTGCAGCTGCCGGTAATATATCTCGAAGCCGTAACCGAAAGCAGTTCGTTGCTTACTGGAAAGTGGAAGTGGCCGATCTAAGTGTTCCAAACTCTGCTCTCCCAGAAGCCTCAGTGTCAAAATAATTTCATGGAACTGTTTCGAAACTCGTTAGAGTCGAGGTTGGCCGACAGCCTCGAGAAGGTGAGGCGGGATAGTCTTGGCCCCTGTGGGGCGGCGCTGGTGATTCGATAAAGTTGCGTCAGCAATGAGCGACGCGCTCTGATCAACAAAGTTTGTCTTCTGTCATGGAAAAGTGAAAAAGCTGACAAGTACGTTTCCCGTGAACGAGCGTAAATGGCTCAACTGTTTTCTGGATTTAGGAAGCAGGTTTGCTATTTAGCTGGCATACACGTTCACCTAGTAAGAGACATGAGACTACTACTGTAGATATTATTTAATAAATGAGACGTACTTGATGTGGTCTAACAAGAGACAACTACTAATGCTTCAAGCCGATAAAACTGCTTCAAACCTTGCTTATTAAAGAGATAACGTATCACATACTTTAAGTCAAAAATGTAAAACCTTTATAGCTGAAGATGAAGAACCCTAATTATGATTCAAGGAAAGCTAGTTTTTCGCAGATCTCATTGTTTATGACGTCGTATCTCCTGAATAATATGCCTTACAATGATACAATTTTGTAGGAACATTGAAAGCTGTACGGAGATACTGGCTGCAAAATGGAATGCAAACGAGTTATTAGTAAGAAGATAATTAATTAAAACGTCACATTTGATGTGGTAGTTTTACTCCATGAACAGCAAAAATGAGTAAGAGATTTTTTTTTCGTTTCATTATTTTGTGGGGGATGTCAGCGATAAATATTTTCTGAAAGACTTGGAATTCCATGTGAAGTTCTTTGGAAGTCGCTAAGTGCTCTTATTTCAAGTTCTGTATGAATATAGTCTGAGTAATTTGCACGCCGTGAGCTACGGTGCCTCAATACACACAGCGTCTGTTCAATAAGTATCGAGAATTTTGTATATCCGCGGGTTGTGTTGGTCTTAATTGTGCAATTTTTCGTTTCTGTGTTGGTATGTATGTCTCAAACGTATCTGTATACTGGTAACAATATAGGACTTTTAGTCTTTCGTCTCTTATCAAAAGCATTATGTATGTTTCCTTACGAGTGGCAGTTATTGATTTGTTTTTAAGGTGGCTCAGATAATTTCCATTAAATTTTGCTACAAAAATGTAATAAAATGTAACAAGATTTTAGAAATCTTGAATATTGCTTTTGGAGCGTCTGCGATGAGTAAAACAAGCGTCCAAGCTTTTCCAGGATGGCAGTGAAGAAGCTGAAGATGAACATCCTGGACGACACAGCACATTAACAATCGATGAAAACGTGTTTAAAACGCGAAATAAATAATTATGACGATCACCGAATCACAGTCAGAGAAGTAGCTGATGATATTTGCATGTCAACTGGCTCATACCGTGAAATAGTTTCCGGTGTTTTGGGCATGAAACGTGCGACAGTAAAGTTTGTGCCGAAGGCATTGAAATTCGAGCAAAAACAGCGGAAAATGGAAGTTCCTTAGAAGTCGCTGAACGATGCAGGACGCAGAACTACTGAAACATTTAATAACAGGTGAAGAAATACGGCTGTGCAGATATATCATCGAAACTAAGGTCACTCGTCCCTGTGGACTCATTCTGCATCGCCAGCACCGAAAACAGCTCGACAAGTGCGGTCGAATGTGAAGTTTCTGTTCACTGTTTCCTGCGTTTAAATTACATAGTGCACCATGAGTTCTTGTTATAAGCTCTACCTAGTAGTTCAACGCCATTCACATAAAGCGCTGTAAAAAGAAGCCCGGATTATTTATGACGGACTATTCGTGCTTTTGCACCACGATGATGAACCTGCTCGCACTTCTTTGCTTGTTAGAAAATTTTTGGTGAAAAACAACGCTATAATGATAGCCCAGCCTCTTCTCTTTTTCTCTCCCCCTTTCTCAAAAAAAAAAAAAAAAAAAAAAAAAAACACACACACACACACACACCTGAAACGACCGATGGTTTACAAGCTGAGACCAGATGCGCATCTCTGAAAGAGCTAGGTGCGATCCTGAAGACTGACTTCCAGAAGTGCGTCGCCCATTAGAAGAAGCGCTGACGTACGGGTATAATATCTAATGAGGACTACTTTGAAGAAGGTGACATTAATGTAGTTGAATAAACAAAATAAATAAACAAAAGTTTCAGATACTTCTTGGACACTCCTTGTATACATATAGTTTCTAACTCTAATACTTATGTTAATGCGTTAAACCTTTAACGTGCGATCGTAAGTCTTAATGTGTATATTATGTCAGCATTCTAAATTTTAAAATTCAGTTAGTAATTATTTGAAATACTGACAGTCAAATCTTTGTTGCCCCTAGAAGCCACCAGAAGGGCAATGTGCAACTGAGACTGGGTGACCGTGCACCGACTTAGCCGTTTAGAAATATACTTTCTACTTTTTGTCATAGAAACTTGAAGTGTGGTGTCCTCTCCCTGTTTGACTTAAGGCTCTTATCATATATTGTTTCTGAAAGAGATTATGGCCGGGTGTTCATGCACAGCAATTACAGACGGTCTAGGGACTTTTGTCCGTGCTCGTTTAGCAAACTAGTGGTCGCATCCTGTGAATCAATTGAGATCGCGACAAGACAAGAATAGTATACGTGTGGCTGACAATGTTAACTCCTTATCGCGGGTCAGGTCCAGGCCGTTGACCCTTATTTATACTTACTTAATACTGCAGCAGTGCAGAGAATTGATCTGTGCCCACCAAAAAACATGTCCTCTCAGATCAGGGGGCCGCGCGTGGCACGCCATTATCAACATGCAAAGTTCTCCAATATTTCGGCGACTGTTGCACAGGGTGTCGTACTGACCATCAGCACAACATCTTTTGCAACAGTGGCCGAAACGATGGAGAATTTTACATACACATAATGACATTACGTACCCCGAAGAATTTTGCTGTACGTGGCGGATGGTACCCTGTACCCCTATTAGTCGTTTCCTTTCTTGTTCCAACATCTTTGTGTTGCTACGTTAACAGTCAGAACGGCGTTGGCTGTGTGTCCTATGGTTGGGATACCTGTGTGGGACTCCGCTAATTGAGGACACATTCAGAAAAAGAACCAACACTGAAGTTCAGTAGATATGTACACTACTGGCCATTAAAATTGCTACACAAAGAAGAAATGCAGATGATGAACGGGTATTCATTTGACAAATATATTATACTAGAACTGACATTTAATTGCATTTTTACGCAATTTGGGTGCATAGATCCTGAGAAATCAGTACCCAGAACAACCACCTCTGGCCGTAATAACGGCCTTCATACGCCTGGGAAATGAGTCAGACAGAGCTTGGATGGAGTGTTCAGGTACAGCTGCCCATGCAGCTTCAACACGATACCACAGTTCATCAAGAGCAGTGACTGGCGTATTATGACGAGCCATTTGCTCGGCCACCATTGACCAGACGTTTTCAATAGGTGAGAGATCTGGAGAATGCGCTGGCCAGGGCAGCAGTCTAACATTTTCTGTATCCAGAAAGACCCGTACAGGACGTGCAACATGCAGTCGTGCATTATCCTGATGAAATGAAGGGTTTCGCAGGGATCGAATGAAGGGTAGAGCCACGGGTCGTAACACAACTGAAATTTAACGTCCACTGTTCAAAGTACCGTCAACGCGAACAAGAGGTGACCGAGACGTGTAACCAGTGACACCCCATACCGTCACGCCGGGTGATACGTCAGGATGGCGATAACGAATACACGCTTCCAATGTGCGTTCACCGCGATGTCGCCAAACACGGATGCGACCATCATGATGCTGTAAACAGAACCTGAATTCATCCGAAAAAATGATGTTTTGCCATTCGTGGAGCCAGGTTCGTCGTTGAGTGCACCATCGCAGGCGCTCCTGTCTGTGATGCAGCGTCAAGGGTAACCGGAACCATGGTCTCCGAGCTGACAGTCCATGCTGCTGTAAACGTCGTCGAACTGTTCGTGCAGATGGTTGTTGTCTTGCAAATGTCCCCATCTGTTGACTAAGGGATCGAGACGTGGCTGCACGATCCGTTACAGCTCTCCGGATAAGATAGCTGTCATCTCGACTGCTAGTGATATGAGGCCGTTGGGACCCAGCACGGCATTCCGTGTTACTCTCCTGAACCCACCGATTCCATATTCTCCTAACAGTCACTGGATATCAACCAACGCGAGCAGTAATGTTGCGATGCGATAAACCGCAATCGCGATAGGCTACAATCCGATCATTATCAAAGTCGGAAACGTGATGGAACGCATTTCTCCTCCTTACACGAGGCATCACAACAACGTTTCACCAGGCATCGCCGGTCAACTGCTGTTTGTGTATGAGAAATCGGTTGGAAACTTTCCTCATGTCAGCACGTTGTAGGTGTCGCCACCGGCGCCAACCTTGTGTGAATGCTCTGAAAAGCTAATCATTTGCATATCACAGCATCTTCTTCCTGTCGGTAAAATTTCGCGTCTGTAGCACGTCATCTTCGTGGTGTAGCAATTTTAATGGCCAGTAGTGTATTTTCTGTTCTTGAGCAAAAGTATCTATACAAGAAGAGAGTCTACATGAAAAGTTCACGTCCTGCGACTATTATCCTAGTGCTGCGTAGAGACGGGACGCGAAAATGAAAAGTTTTATGTCACTTGTCGTAAATAGACTTCCGAGTTCGGCGTACCTGTGACTGATGTCGAGGGAACCGTGAGTTATTGCCTCGTACACTAGGTTCCGGCTTGCCGGGACTGTCAGAGCGTCACGAAACTACCCGATGTGTGCTAGTCTCCCTTCCTCTCATGCCACGAGGGATGGTTCCTTGCTCATTTTGACATGCAAAGCATTACCAATTGTCGCCTGTTGATACTTTTTCTTTGCCAGAATGGTGATGCCCTGTTTGAATGAGTTTGCTGAGCGTTCCGAGCCGAGTAGCCTGCTGCATTATCAGTTCGCACAGGTGTAAACTAAGAGCGTGATATGACTGTGTCAGTGGAAACCACAACATGACCACAACATAACAGCTTTCGCCAGCGGCTCCGGCCAGGAGACTCCACCAAGCAGTTCCGGGGAGGGAATTGTGGTTGGTGAGACTGTTTGTTCATCCTGATAAGAACTTCCTCCTGAGTAGTCCCCACGCGGAGATCCGAATGGGGGACTATTTTACCTCCGGAATATTTTACCCAAGAGGACGCCATCATCATTTAACCATACAGTAAAGCTGCACGCCCTCGGGAAAAATTACGGCTGTAGTTTCCCCTTGCTTTCAGCCGTTCGCCGTACTAGCACAGGAAGGCGGTTTTGGTTAGTGTTACAAGGCCATATCAGTCAATCATTCAGACTGTTGCCCCTGCAGCTACTGAAAAGGCTGCTGCCTTCTTCAGGAACCACACTTTTGTCTGGCCTCTCAAGACAACCCTCCGTTCTCGCACCTACGCTACGGCTATTTGTATTGTATCGCTGAACCACGCAAGCCTCCCCACCAACGGCGAGGTCCATGGTTCCGAGAAGGTGGGGGGGTTGAAGCCTAAAACTGATCGAAATACTGTCATTGAAGCTAGTATCCTCACAGATGCAACTATTTAAGAGGTCTCTCATTACTCGTATACAAATGAAAACTACCAATCTACCCATTAATTTTAAGCGCCTTCAATTCCCAATCAATCAGAGAGAGGGGGGAAAGAACAGGTGATCATGGGAAAATGGTTCAAATGGCTCTAAGCACTATGGGTCTTAACATCTATGGTCATCAGTCCCCTAGAACTTAGAACTACTTAAACCTAACTAACCTACGGACAGCACACAACACCCAGCCATCACGAGGCAGAGAAAATCCCTGACCCCGCCGGGAATCGAACCCGGGAACCCGGGCGTGGGAAGCGGTGATCATGGAGGAGGGGGTAATGGACATAGGGAGGAAAAAGCAGGAGAAGGACGCAAAGTGGGGGAGGAAGTATAGAGAAATAGAGAGGAGGATGAGATGGACAGAAGTAGGGAGGAGAAAGAGATGAACAAAGAGAGGGGTGAGAAGGACATCTGGACGGATATACGACTCCTATACACATTTAGCAACTGCAAAGCATTGACGGTTTCGCTAGTGTACTAGAATGACAGAAATCAGTTTTCCATTTTCAGTTTAATGTTAAAGTTACAGATGTATATGATGGCCTTTCGACAACTTAGTCACCAGCTGGATGAGGAAAGGCTATTTGGTGATATGAACTTCGATTTCTGCATATCAGTCTCAAGAATATCCATTCTTTTGCTCAGAATCTCATGTAGTTCCCATCGTCGCGCGTGCATGAAGTCAGTTCTGCTGCTACGTCTTGAAGTGGCTCTCATTTTGTGTAATGAGCCTGCGTTGTAAGTTCCAGGCATTGCCACGCGACCACAGATGTAATGTGTCAGCTGTCAATCAAACCCGTTAGCAATACTCGAGCAGCCACCTGCAGAAACGACTGGGTCACAGAAGCTGACAGCTGTAGTGTTATGCGCGAACAGTGGAACCGCAGTCAGTAATAATCAGGCGGTAATGAAGTCGAGCCGGCGAGGCGTAAAGCCGCAGGTAGGCGGAGGTCCGGCCAAGTTGTGGTTTCACCTGGGCAGCGGCCAGCGGCAGAGGTATTTACCTGTCCATCTGCCGCGCCGGAGTTTCCCGGAGAGGCGACCAAGTTGGCGGCGGCCCGGCGGGTCAGCTCTGAGCAGCCCTTATCAGCTTAGCGGCGCCCCCCCTCCCCCCCCTCCACAGCCGACCACCGCCTCCTACTCGAGAAGGCGGCCCTTGTCGGCGGAAGGCGGGTGGGGACGGGAATGGCCCAGCATCTGCCTCTCCTGCTGTGTCAGCACCCCTGGAGTATGTACGGAACGCCTAAACGCGGGACGACGCGAAACAGAGTGAGAAAAACTACATTATTCTGAAACTAGCTGAAAAACAACCGCTTCTCTTGGGCTTTTCATTTGTTTTCTGAGAACGTCTAGTATCGGTCAAGAATAAACGAGAACATCGTAAAATGAACAGTCAAAGAAATCGTAAAATGTCAGTATCTCACCCTCGAAAATACTCTTAAATATTCACAAATTCTTAGTTACAAATTTTTTAAATTATTTATTGTGGTGAAATCTCCTAAAAGTTATAGATTCGTCTTGTAGCTGCTAATCCTCGTTTATTGTGGAATCACGGTATAATCTTTTTCGCGATATTGAATAGCGCTTTCAGGTCAAATCTGGCTGGTAAACAACAAGCCATTAAACCTCCTAATGTTCTGTGAGGTACATACCGCGGTATCAATTGCAGTGGACGTTGAAAGGTCCATCAACAGCCTTAGATAAATATGGGCTATCACTGAGCAATATTCTCATTTGGACAAGTATTGAACTCCTGGTAGCACTCGGTTTTTTAAAAATTTTGTTTAATTGTGCATAGGTTATCCTGCAGTTGCTCACACTGAAAATTTCTATACCAAAAAGTCTGTTTAAGTATTCAACAACACACTAGAATACTACTTGCCTTAAGCAATTCACTATCACTTAAATTTATTTTATTTCCTGTCACTCTCACTTTCTCTGTTCTAACCGATTTCCAAAAGTATGCTGGTGCATGCGTCCCGCCACTGCCTGTATATACCATTTGGGGCTGCAATGTATCCCCGTCACAACACCATAATGGAACATTCGAGAACATCCTGGAAAATCCTGTTTCATTCTGGAGAATTATCCAACTTTCTGGAAAAATTTAGAACAGTGTAGGAGATTCTAGAACCTGCTGGGAAATTCTGTAACATTCTGGAACATTCTACAATATTCACCAACAAACAATCTACAAGGAACTATCTGGTATGTCTCAACCACTGTATCACTCGATTCCCAGCTACACCATCTGCTTCCAATAACAAGTCCATTGGTGCCATCTGATCATTTGACACGATTGTCTATGGATCCACCTTTGGAGTCCCAAACGGTAACCTTCTTCAGCGATGCAGAATGGAGAGCTACCAGATCGTAGAACCATGACAGGCCTGCTGGTGTGGATTGCGAAGTTATAACGGCACACAGGGACAAACGACGGTTACATTTATCATATAATATTGGTTACGTAAAACTTTCCACACAAGTATTTTGGTTAATACGGTGTCTTTTTGGCCTCTTTTCACGTGGGTGCCGAAACAGAGTGCGTCTTTGACTATAAAGGGTAGCTGCCTGCATTCCAGTTCGCAAGCGACCTTCCAGTTTATGTTCCAGTCCCTTACTGCAGACACAGAAACACAGAACCACGGTTTTTTCCCATTTGTTCTCGTCATTTGGTCTGGCTGGACGTCACCCAACAGGCCTTCAAGTTCGTCGCAGAATATTTCACTCAGTGTTTTTATCATAGATGTCAGCCCGTCCTCCGACCGAACATGCTGACCTACATTGCCGACTACCGCTAGACCGAAGGCTCCAACGTGTAGACTGCAGAAACATATTGTGTTAGAAACATATATACCAATAATACTAAATATGTTACCACTACATTGGAAACGTAGTTGGATTATTGGTTTGACACTTTAATTGGTTCATTCACAAACATCTCAGTTTTTGTATTTTACACTACATTCATATTGAGTCCTTTATCTTGCCAAGAGGAAAATGTAAACTACCTCCTCTGAAATAATTGTTTCTGATTATACATATTAATAACGACAGGTATGAGCATAACAAATTTATGTCAAAATCTATGTTTCATTTTTGGTGGTGGGGGTGTGTGTGCAGTTGAAGTAGTTCGTGTTTTTGTTGTTAGTATAGCAGTGGCAGTAGTAGTTGTAATAGTAGTTGTTGATGACGTTTGATGCAATATCCGTGTTACACTATACTGTGTAAGACTCTTCTCTGCATAAGTGCCGCCGCCTATATACATACGTACCAGTTTACTGTATTGAATCCTTGCTCACCGTCTTCAATTTGTACATTCTACACTCCATCCACCACCAAACTGCTCGATTCCTCAGGATGTGTCCTATCAACTTATCCTTTCTTTTACTCATTTTGTGAGATAAATTTCTTTTTTCTTCAGTCCCATTCAGTATCCTCACTAAGTTCTCGGTCTCCCCATCTAATCTTCACCATTCGTCTTAGCATTATATTTCAAAGCTTCTATCTTTCCTTTGCCTATCGTCCATGCTTTACTTCCATTAAAGTTTACACTCCAGACAAATTCCTTCAGAAAAGACTTCCCATCACTCAAATTTAAGTAAGAAGCTACCAAATTCCCCTTTTTCCAAAATTATTTTCTTGCTATTGCTAGTGTGTATTTATAACGTCCCTAATTCGGCCATCACCAGTTACTTTGCTGTCCAAATGGCAAATTAATCAACTGCATTTAGCCCCTCATTTACTCATCTAATTCTCTTGCTGTAGCCCGATTTGACTGGACTACATTCTATGTCTCTGTCTATGAGAGAATTACAATGTCACAGGCATACAGTAAAGTCTTTATTCCTCCTTCTTGAAATTTAACTCGCTTTCCAAATTTCTCCTTGGTTTTCTACACAGCTTGCTCAATGTACTTATAGAATAATAACGGTGATAGGCTACAACCCAGTGTCATTCGCTTCCCAAAAAGTAGTGGCTTCCTTTCGTGTACTTCTAATCTTATAACTGGTCTGGCTTCTGCAAAACTTGTGAATAACGTTTCGGTACCTGTATTTTGTCCTTGCTATCTACGATTTCAAAGAGTGTCCACATTGCCAAAAGCTTTCTTCTAAGATGAGTCATAGAGGCAGTACTAACTCGTATGTTCCTACATCTCTCTGGAACCCAAAATGATGTTTTCCAGTGTCGGGCTCTATCAATTTTTTTCCATCCTTCTGCAAGTAATTCATGTCAATATCTTGCAATCATGACTTTCCATACTGATAGTTCAGTAGTATTCACAAATATCAGTACCTTTTTGCATTCTTCCAGAAATCTGAGAGTATTTCGCTTGTCTCATATCTTTTGCACATCGGGTGGAATAATTTTGTCAGAGCTGGTTCTCCAAAGTATTTCAGTAATTCTGAGGAAATGTTGTCTATTCCAGGATTCTTGTTTCGATTTAGGTCCTTCAGTTCTCTGTAACATTTTCTTACCGCATCCTATCTCTCATCTCATTTACACCTAGTTCTTCTTCTTTCTAGTTCTTCCTGTTTCCTTCAGTACCCCTCATTCTAACCTGTGGTTTACACTTCATCTTTTCCTTGGATGGCCAATATTTCTTTTTCCAGTTGGTGAATTATTTCTTACGATTTTTGCAATATTCCTTTCATGCATTTTGTCTATGTGTTCGTTCCATTCATGCTTCCTCTTATTTACCCATTCATTAATGCAGTCCACTTTACATTCTTTTCAAATGATTTCACTCATCTCTCTATTTCTCAGTGCCTTTCCTGCAATCTTTGGAAGAATATTCATTTCTGTTGTTTCCAACAGTCTTTTTGCTTTTGATGTTTCCGCTCGTGCCTCAGCTGCATGTCATGATTGGTCTCACTACTGTCTTGTTACTCCTGCATCTTTTTCTATATGCTTGTCTTTCCAAATAATGTCATTTAAACACCCAGGCACTTCGTTTGTTATTACTACTTGTTTTCTTACTTCCTTCCAGGGATTTGCGCTGCTAGATAGGTCAATACCAATATATTTAAATGTCACTACCTGTTAATTAATTTTTACTCCAACTTCAAGGTCACATGTAATTGGTTCCACAGATGTGGTCATACATTTGATTTCTTGAGAGGATACGAACATATTTAGGTTTTGTCTGGCAAGTTAAATATATGTAAAAGTTTCTGCAGATATTCTTTACTTTTTGCCAGAAGAACGGCATTATGAGCATAGCAAATTGTTTTTATTTCTTAGTCCATCATTCTATAACCAATGTCTTTAATACTGCCCTGAGTTTTGTGCCCCTTAGACGGACCCAGTACATGTTCCTGCCATCTCTCACTTTTCCCTTCTTTCTGCTTTTAATCTATTTTTTAGTTGTGGACTTCACTGTATTCACTGCAATGCAAGTATGAATAATAACGCTTTCATTCACATTTCTTCGTGTTTAATTGAATCATACGATACATTTCGGACCATGGTGAGTCCATTAATCATCAGGTTTAAACCGTTTTAGTGCGCTATTTACTTCTGCTCTCGAGTGGGGTGATACGAAATTTTTGTTCAGTTGTAAGAAGGTTAATTGTTAACTTTCGAAATTCGCAATCAGATTGAATATACCTGATGAGAAACTGTTAGATACTTACCGAAAAGTCCAGGAATATCATTTTCAACGTTTTAATGTCAGTAGACGTTGATTTATCGGTCCTGTAACTGCACATCAGGTCAGTAAAGACGCACACTCGTTTGTACATTCCACAACACTTCACATACAAACTTTAATGAAATAACTAAGCATGAAATCTATTGTCTAGTGTCAAATATCAGAGTTTTATATAAATTGTCATAGATATGGAAATAAAATTAAACTAAGTCTTTACAGTTTTTAAAATAACTTTGGCTATAGAAATATGTGTACTAATTTAACATGGATTCAGGTATTGCTGTTTTTATGGAACGATATTTGCAGTAGTTCAAGCGGATCTGGGGTCTTAACATAGGTTTGGTTTCTGTGAATGTGGTATGCAGTGGCTAATTTTTCAAAGTAGTTAATTCGGAAAGTATTAACGTGTTCGTGGAAACGGGTTTTGGAACTTGTATCTATTTTCCTTACATATTAGGCAGAACAACGTAGGCACGATTATTTATATATCTCACTGTTCTTTAGTTTTTTGGAATCTGTTTTACTGTTGTAGATTAATAATCTAACATAATGTCTGTGAAAAATGCTACCGTTGAACATTATTCTTAAAAAAAGGATATTGGCAATTATTTGTGAAATGGGACCTATGTACAGGATGCTATAAAATATTTTCCCATCTTTCTTAGTGCGGAAAGTTGTCTTTTCTTTTACATTTGTGTGTGTAACGTAACAAATTATATAACTGTTGTTTATGGTAATACTTTTTATTGTGTCCAGTTCTTTATTGACGTTGTTCCCTTCTTAGTCACGTGTGCGTGCCTTGCTTGTACAGCATTTATGTGTGTGGTGGCATGACATAATTAGTTGCCTATTGCTATATCTATGCGTGTGTGGTTTCAGAGTATGCTGAACACGTTTTTGTGTGTGTGTGGTGATTCTAAGATCAGGGAAATTTATGAAATTTATGCTTTGGTTGTCCTCATGATCGACTGTACCTCACGGACATACGTTCATGTTCGGAAAAAAACAGAAGACCTTTGACGACTAGAGATGGCACGTTCATATTCAAGGGGCATGTACATAAGTGTGTTCTGAAGATACGATTAACATTTCAGTCACCTCAGTTCAGCATGTGCCCTGTTGCCTAGTAACCACAGGGTACGCCAAGGGCTCTGGTAACTTGTTCCATGCGTGATGGCGTCGAAGCGTATAAGGCGCAACTGGCATCCATTCATGCTGCATTCACATGGTCCCAAAGTTCATCTGTGATGGTTGGCACTAGGTCACAACACGGCACCCGTCGCTTCACCATATCCCACCCATTTTCTATTGGCGACAAGTCTGACGGGCCAGGGCAAATGGCTGACATCCTGTGACACCAAGAAGGCACGCTTCTTGCAGCAACATATTGTGGTACATTGGTTCGCTGAAATATGACGCCTGGGTTGTTGTGCAGAAAGGGTATGACTGCGGGTCGCAGTATATCATTCACGTAGTTCACTCTGGTCACAGTGCCGTGGACACCCACCAACTGTGATTTGTGGTTGCATCCACCAGCAGAACACCATAAGGCCTTCAGGTGGCGCTGTATGTCTTGTGCGAACGCAGTCACTGTCTGCGGCGATCCATAATGCGGCCATCGTTTTTGAACAAACAAGACCTGGATTCGTCCGAAAACATTATTTAATGCCATTCCTGTCCGCAGTGACTTCGTTTCATACACCATTGCCGTCTTGTATATTTCTGCACATTTGTCAAAGGTCGATGGAAAAGTGAACGTCGTGCGCGTAATCCGTGCCGTAAGGACTGTCACCCCTGATAGTATACGATATGTTATATGGTTCTACTCTTGCACCAGAGCTGAGAAGGGGTCAGATCTGTCCTGCAGTACCGTTCGGATGAGATGTCGATCTTCTCGGGGGGAGGGGGCGGGGGGGGGAGGGGGTGGTGTGGGTGGTGCGACCTGACCCATCTCGTTGTGTTCAAAGACCTTCCATGAACCATTCTACACTCCCGTTGCACTGCCGAAACACTTTGTCCTACACGAGCAGCAATTTCCTGGATGGATGAATCACTTTCTCTCATGCCAATAATGCGCCCTCTTTCAAACTCACTGATTTGACAGTATTGTTCGTGCATAGGCCAGAGGTCCTGAACGTCTGCTCAAGTTACACTGACCCATTACCTTCGGTTTATAATAACAACGTGAGCCGCAGGCACGTTTCACCGGTAGGTGGTGCTGAGCCTCGATGTCGTTGTTGACCTTGAACCAGGGGCCGACATGTTTCAAATGCTAATCATTTTTGCAGAACATTCTAACGTACATGTCCTGTGAATATGAACGTCCTATCTCTAGTCTTTCGACGTGTTGTGTTTGCTTTTTTTCTGAACATGAGTGTGTAATGGAGCTTCGGAACTCACCACTCACGGCTTTGTCTGCTGAAGGCTTAGCTCCCATCACACAGCCGCACTGCGAATGTAATTTTTGTTCCTTGACTCCCAAGTAATACAATTATGACGTATCTCCTGTCGCGCTTGTATAGCCTCGCTCCTTATAAAAAAACCGCAGCTTCCGGCTTCAGCTGCCTTCGACCAGCAAAGCTATGGCCCCCGTCGGAAATACAATTCAGTGTTGCTACGCAATCAAGCTGCGACTTACGGAGATGCTGCGTCCCTTACACAGAGAGCATCCCAGAGTTCCCCCACGACCTACAGCACCAAGAATCGTTTTGGCAAGACCAATGTATAGTTTCTTTTTTGGGAATCAGCCTTCTTTATATATGACGTTATACAGTAGAATCACCAACATGTTTCTTACGTCATTCTTCCGAAGGATTTTCCCTATGCGGTCGGATACGCTGGTAAACTGGCAAAGTACCAAGTAGGTTCCACGCTCTTCCGCTTTGTTTTTACAAACACCAGATCCTGCGCACCACACGTGCTTCATTTTGATCCACCTTGCTACGTGCACGGGTCCTCAATACAAATGGCAATGTAGAGCAGTAATGTAGCAATACGAAGTACCAACGTCCTTGTTAAAAACTTCACCAACATTTGAAGTGTGATAAGTAATTACGTCACTGTTATTAAAACCTTCGTGGCCGTTGTCATTGGTGGTAGACTCTTCTGAGTTGTTCGAGTGCGACCTGGTTTTCAATATTTTGAAGTACTCGACTTTTCGATCCCTCGGTTGGGATAGATTTGCGGATTGTTCTGGTGTTACAAGATGGCCGAACACTGTCGAGGAACTGTGTCGCGTCCACTTACAAATGGCTGTCTTCCAGCGCTTTTTCGGAGAAGTGGAGCCACTGTGTGAAAAGCTTCAGTCTGCTATTTGTAGGCCTTCGTCATTGGGTATATACACACAGCAGACAGTGAGAGAGATGGGGAATGTTATCAAAATATTATTGTTGTCGTGCCGCCGCAGAGGCTCCTCACAGTTGTTTATGTTCCCGCTCTCCGTGGCTGCATATTTACTTCTCTGAAGGTGAGAGCCTCTAGCGCTCATTCGTAGTGATTTCAACTGCTTCCCGGACTTTCCTTGTATAGATATTAATTTTTGTTGCTGGCACTCGTATGTTATTGATATCTGTAGTCTGGTCGCTTTATTCTTGGTGCTTGTCTTACATACCGTGATTGGCGTTAGTGCTCTTTAACGCTCTCATCCACTGTCCTCCCAGTTTCGCCTACATATACTGAACCTTAACAACATGTCACTTCGTAGACTCCCGCTGTATGGAGGCAATCAGTCACGTCCCCTGTAGATTGTAAGAAGGTATTATTTTTTATGTCTTTCTTACGTCATTCTTCCGAAAGATTTTCCCTATGCGGTCGGATACGCTGGTAAACTCGCAAAGTACCAAGTAGGTTCCACGTTCTTCCGCTTTGTATTATTATTACCACCTTATCCGAAGAGAATTCAAGTAACCTGTCTAAAATCGAGTGCAGAATATGCTAAACAGGAACAGATAGATGATGATGATGATGATGATGATGATGTTTGGTTTGTGGGGCGCTCAAGTGTGGGGTAATCAGCGCCCATACAAAGTGCAAATTTGTACGCAGTCCAAGTTTTACACAGTCCAATCTAGCCACTCTCACAAATGATGGTGATGATGATGATGATGATGACGAGGACAATACAAACATCCAGTCCCCGGGAAGAGAAAAATCCCCAACCCGGCCGGGAATCGAACCCCGCTCCCCGTGATCGGAACAGATAGAGGAACTCAGGAAGATCTTTGAGATAGGTTTAAGTCTTATGAGCTCAAGGGTGGACAATCTTGATCATAATGTCACAAATGTGGAAGAGGAACTTAAATAGGAGACTAGATATAACGAACAAACTTATGTTGAAGTTACACTTTTACCTAAAAATTAAGATAACGAAGAGAACGGAATCAAAAATTCAATCAGTAACTTGTAACACTAAGAAAAATCTTGCCAATATTCAGTTAAAGATAAATGAATTAGAGAGAGCTGTACGTAGTGTGCATGTGCGTAAAAATATTACAAATATTTTCATGGTTGGTGCGGCCAATGTAGAGATGAAAGTACTGGAAACCTAATAGGGATGATTACATAATGTGTAATGTATTCAGCAACCAGAATAAATGGCTATATTTCCTCTTTCTGACTGATTAGATACAGTATAAAACGATTATTTAACTTTATTGTAAGCAAAAATTGAATTTAATCTCTGCAAATTGTCATGAAGTTACAGGTTTGAATTCACGCCGTAAGAAAAGTGAGCGTATGCCGTATCAATTACTAAACCTCCCAGATAGAATAATAGCATCACACACTATAGGATTATAATCTTGGTGAAATCTCTTTCTGGATTATTGAAAATTATTTCTTAAATATTTCAAATGGTTATTAACAACCAAAGGTTTAATTTATATTATGAACAGAGTCTTAAATATTTTAACTAATTATATCCTTTATTACCTTAACCAGAATACAGTATCAATACCTTCTCATAATTAACAATCAAGGCTGAGAATAGAGGCAAAATATGGGTGAAAATAGATGTCAATCGTTTTTATTATCTCTTTACACTAGCGAATAGAATAGAAAAGCAGCACAGGCATTCGAAGTTTCCGCACGTACAGCGCATCTGGATTTTTTTGTGAACATTACAAGAGATAAGAAATAGCACAAAGTACGCGATCTCAGTACGATACATTACAAAGCAGCTAATGGTAACAAGTTTTTTTGATGCAGTAAAAAGTCTGACGCCATTCTGATTGTAATTGCCTTTTCAGTGAAACACGTTCTTTATCTTCCCAAATCCCTGGAAAAACAAGGTAACGTTTAATTGTTAAATTAGAGGCAGCGGTATGCTTTCTCATCAAAAGTAGAATTTGTCCCAGCCTAGATCAATGGAAATAGTGTGAATTGGGGAGTATTAGTTCACGATAAATTTTATCTAATAGCAATACGCACAGTCTCTCTTCTGATTACTCCTGCAGGAGACTGGTGGATTTGGGGTGCAAGGGGATACCGTGCAGTGCCAGATATACAGAGAGAAGTTCCAAATATCTTTATTACAGCTTCACGCCATGGTTCTATAGGGGCAAGAGCAGCGTGACTGAGGCCCCCAGTGGCTTCCTGTGTGTGTCATTCCACAATGCAGAGAGTGATGACGCATGGCGCAGCCTCTGCCGGCGACCACTCTGGTTCCAGTGGGTAGTTACGGCTACGAGTGCTGCGTGGCACGGCTGTGACCCACCGCCCCACATTGACGGCTGGCAAACTGCTTCCTGGTCAAGTGCTGGCCCAATGTGGTGGAGGCTCCAGCTCCAGCCCGGTCGCAGAGCCAAACTGCAATCGACGAGCAACATTCCAAGTGGTGCCTCCAAATGACACAGCCCTGGCTGTGTTACAGACAACAATGTCTAGCAGTAACTGGCTAGGTACTCGTACGATTTTGGGCTGTGCTTGCTTGGGCTTTGCTGTACCTTGCGGCGTGTATGCTAAACACTTCCGCAGGTGCTGATGCGAAAAGCTTTCTGCCTTCTTCTGCTTAGATAACACTGCATCAACTGTTCTCACACTTCACCAGGCCAGCTCGCCTCGCAACGTTGTGATGGTTGTGTTGTCTTTTGTGAGGCATGACAGCTGCGCTTGCCTGCAGTTGGCGCTTCTGCAACCCACTTCCTGATGCTTGTGTTTGTGACCATATATGGACGGTGCACTACATTACTCTCATCTTTAACAAGATCGGTCCCTCTAGTTACTTTAAACTACATTATGCTTATGCAAAACTAGTGTGACAAATTCTCTGGCTGCTTGTTCAGTTGTCTCTGGTCCACTCATTTCCCAAGATTTCTTTTATCATTAGGTTCTCTCATGCACTGCTTATCCTAAGCTCTGCCACTTAGCTTACTTACAGTTACAGTTTCCTCTACTGTCCCCAGGCTCTGGGAATTGGCATAGTGATTGGGTCTGAACATCATCCTGTGTACATGTAACCAGGACTAAGGTTATCAGACTTAGTATGATTGCAACACCTGGTATAATTATGGTCAATGTTGGTACTGGTTCTCCCTGTACTGATCTGTCGCTGTGATCTCAGATACCCCACACTTCAGATTCCAGTAGTGTACTAGCACTTGTGATGCTTTTGCTGCCTGTTGGCCGGACATTGTGACCATCTCCATATATCTCGAAAAATGGTCTGCAACTGTGAGTACATACATATTTCCTGTAGATGTTTTGTTAAAACAACCTAAGGCATCAATCTCAAGCAACTGAAATGTTGGTAATACTTCAAGTAACCTCTGCAATGGAACTCTAGTTCGACACAAATCTCCTCTCTATGCACACTGTATGTAATTCCGTACATACTGGTCCATGTCTGACTTCCTATTCTTTCAGCAGTATCCCTGCTCTTATCTCCCATTGACATCCCTATTTCCCCTGTTAATACATCTCCTGTAATTCCTTATTTCTCAGGTTTGCTAGCACCAGCATCTGCGGTCCCACCTTAGTTTCTCTGCACACCAACCCATCCTCTGTGCAAACCTGTGAGTGCTTACTAAACTGCTTACAAACGTTATCTGTCGTCTGTGGTGTCTGCCATTCCTTAAGCTCATTACCACCCATTGGTAACACAGCTACTTACCCACTTAAATAGTCTCCATTACCATACTTCGTTCTAGGTTTGTGCACAACCTCAAAATCAAACTCACTCAGTCAAACTAGTCATTGTGTCAACCTTCTAAAGGGATCCTTCAACCCCAGCATGCATTTCGATGTTGTATGATCCCTTACACTCATAACCTTTCCCTAAGAGATGAGACTTGAAGTATACGATTCTATAGATAATGTTCAACATTTCTTTCTCTTTCATGGACTAATTCTTCTTTGTTGAGTTTATTTGGTTTGAAGGATAGGCAACATTTGCAAATCGTTTTATGAATCTCCTGTAATAATTTGCAGCTCCAAGAAATGATTGTAATTCCATCATAATTTCGTGACCAAGGAATGTCACCTCTTCAAGCACCAAATTAGACCTCTATACTCAACGTTAAATTCGCGGTTCTCAGTCTCTGGAATACTTCCCTTAGGCACTGTACGAGCTGCTCCATAGCACTCCGAAAGACGATAATATGACCAAGATACACCATATGTTGACGTGGTTTCACTTCTCTAAGAATTCTGTCCAACAACCTCCCAGTGTTGGAGGTGCATTCTTCAATCCGAAAGGCATCCTCCTAGATTTATCAAGTTCCAATGGCGCAGAAAATGCTGTTTTTTGTCGGTCCTCTCAAGCAACATCTAGCTGATAGTAGCAACTCTTTAAATCTATTCTAGAAAACACTTGCACTGGTCTAGCTACTCCATGGTTTCTGTAATATTCAGCAAAGGGCAGGGCTGGCATCTGTTATGGTCTTGGCATTCAGGTGTCAATAAGCTCAACAGAAGCTATACTTTTTTGATTCGTCCACTGATTTCTGGGACTAATGACAATTTCGGCCTTCATGGGCTATTACTTTCTTCAGTAACACCATCCTTCACCTGCTGATACGTCAATATCTCTTAAATCTACTGGAAGTGCCTTGGAACACTGTGTTGTTTGCAGGGAAATGTTTATTCATTTCCTGTTGTAATTCGGTGCTGTGTAATATATGTCACTCGCAATAGCCCTTTTGGAAAGAAACAAATCCCTAAATTCCAACAGTAGCTCTTGTGTTCGTTCCTGACCACTCCCATTTAGGTGCTTCACTTTCCATGATAATGCAGTTTCAGTGGCGTTTAGCGATTGTCCACAGCTGACACCTCTTTTGTTCCAGTCTGCCTCCCCCAAGATATCCATGTCAGCAATAAACAGTTCCTCCGTTAACCTTAAATCTTTGCGCTGTAATTAGCGACAAACACAGATACCATTTTATCACCATTTAACTTTTGTAGGTGTAGAACACTTGTTTTCAATAAGCAACCATCTATTTCAGTACTTCATTTACTTCGAACTATTCCGCTACACACATTACTACCGGTAAATTAGACTCAACATCAGCCCAAAGCGATTTAAAAGTACCCTTAGGTACACAGTTTTGTGAGTTGTTCGCCGTTTAAACGCTTTGTTATACTTCATAGACTCACCTCGCAACATTGCTACACTCACAGCAGTTTCACTAAAGTGAAACATTTCTACGTCAAGCTCAACCAAGTATTGCCAAAAATCGATTTTAGTACAATTCTGATGAATGAAATACAATCAGAAACTCAGCCCTCACTCTTGTTTGGCACAATTTCTACACATTGTCTCTCACAATCTCTACACATCTCCGTCCTACAATCCACGTATCTGTATCGTGGTGGGTTCCATTGCTTATATTCCACCAGATCTCCACTGTCAAGCAACACATATACCCTTGTGTCGAACAATATCCTGCATGTACTCCTCCTTACTACTCCTCTGACTGCAGAATGCACTTCTACGTATGACTTCATAGCATCTGGGAATGCTCAAAGGTGGACCTCGGTTTCCGGTTGGCGTTTAACGCCTCCCTCTTTCCTGACCCCTACCTCTGATACTACCGTTACCATTGTGCTGACTATTCTTCCACCGTGCTGTGACTAGCAACATTGTTTCTGCAAGTGCACCGTCTGTCCGCAAGTATAACACCTTGTATTGGCTGAAAATGCTGTCTGTCTAGCATGCAGTCAGCTTGACATATCAATTTCCTCGCATTCTATCGTGTATCTGACAGATGCACGTAAATCGATCGGAGTCCCTGTCCATGCTCTCCTTGACAATTCCGAAGGCAATCCTCTTAAAAATCAGTAAGCAGCCTCTTCTGATTCTCCCATTAATTACTTTATTCACCACACCGTTCTGCCCCAACTTGTACGTACAGACATTTTTCTTATTGTATCCACATATTCTTCTACTGATTCCCTATGCATCTTTGTTAGCACGCCCAACATTTCCCTAAAATGTCTGGCACTGGTTTTCCGTACATACCTTTGAACTAACCTCATTCTGTATCCCTTAAACGTTCCAAATCTTTTGTGAGCCTGTATATAACCCACAGAAGCTTTTGTTTCTCCAGTTAATCTTAACTGTGCTAGTGCCAAAAGCCCCCTGCGGCTCCAGGGGCAAGAACAGGCGCGGTTGACTTTATGTGTTGGTCCCCTGTAGGGTTTGACCTCCATATTTAAAATTTTTTCCGAAGAGCGAGCCAATTGGGGAAGGGCGCATTACATGGTGCATCGTGTCAATCAGATCTTTAGCCCCCCTTTCTCGTCGTTGCCTTGCAGTCCCGCTTATTCTCCATCTCTTGGGCGAGGATACATTTCTGGGTGCGGTTTCCGCAATGCACTATGCAGTGTCGCTTTCTGCGACGACGACGACCATGGACTTCTTTGTAGCTGATGTACAACACAGTAGCCAGTCCGTTGTGGTGGGGCCGCCATGTACCCTGTTGGTTGTAGGGATCGCTCTGCTGATGACTGCGCCGTTAACTCCCATAGTACGCCAAGGAGTAGATGCCCATCACCCTGGGGCATCGGGACTCTGGGCAATGACCATCCTGCCAGGTGGCCCTAGCTGAGGCTGGGTGGCCCTTGGTTAGAGTGGTTGGTATCAGGGCGAAATGTGGTATATTGTCTCTTGCTGGTGGCCAGCCACCAGCAATCACTAAGGGTTCCAGGTCTCAATTCAACGCACAGAAGTACGACCCTAAATCGTTCCCCTCCCTGGTCACACAATGGGAGGAACGCAAGGCTGAGGATTGTGGCGAATTTTATTCTCCAAAGTACATAGTATGTACGCGAGCTGATGGGGAATCCTTTGTGTTTTCCTCGCTCTCCTCTGGTGATTGCTATCCAGGAGTCCATCAATGCTCTCGTCCGTAGCGGCCGCTCTGTGGGTTTTGTGTGGACCCAGGGTCATGTCAGCATCCCAGGAAATGAACTTGTGGACATGCTATCCAAACAGGCTATCAGTGCACCTGCCCTGGAGATTGGCATTCCGGAATGTGATCTCCAGACAGAATTGCGGCAAAAAGTCCTTGGTGCTTGGGGTGCTGAATGGCGCTCCTGCCTTCCCCCAGCAAACTTCGGGTCTTAAAGAAGACTACAGGTGTGTGGCACTTTTCCTTGCGAGCTTCTCGCAAGGACTCAGTTGTTCTCTGCCAGCTGCGCTTTGGCCACACCAGGCTGAAGCACGGTTATTTATTGCGTCGCGAGAACCCACCTCTATTCGCTGCGGATTGGCATTGACAGTGGTCCACATCTTGTTGGCCTGTCCGCTTTTAACTGCGCTCAGGCAGACGTTTGCGTTGCCTGATACGCTGCCTGCACTTTTAACGGATGACGCTGCAATGACAGGCTTAGTTTTGAGTTTTATTCGTGCAGGGGGCTTTTATCTCTCGATCTGAGGGTTTGTCTCTTTTTTGTCTGGCCTTTGGGCTACGGTTTTAGTGTGTCCCGTGGTGGTTGGCTTTTCCTTTTTTTGTTCCCATGGCCGGCCAACCACTGTAACATTGTTTGTTTTTAATTCCTCTTTCCTGGTCTTCTGTGTCGTTCCTTGTCATCTCCGTTGCTTGTTTTTCTTCCTTGTGGGTGTTTCATGGTCGTGGAGAAAAGGGACCGTTGGCTTTTGTAGTCTGGTCCCTTCAACCCCACAAACCAACCAACCTACCGTCAAAAGTGCTTTGCTAAATTCCTAATATCCAGTACAAATGCTTGTACATACTCAACTGATTTACAAAGACAGGAGCAGCTAAACTATTGGCTGCCATATTTGTATTTCGTTTTAACGGCTGCGCTTCTATAGGACTACATAACTCCATAACTGCTGTAAACTGTGCTAACGTTTTGATAGTACATGAACTGCCTCTGGTTCTAGTACTTTATGCATCCCTAACTCTGCGAAACGTTTGCCCTTCTCAGCACTCGTTCTGAAACTCCAGCAGTCACAATACACAACATCGTAATGGAGTCCTAGAGCTATGCATTTCTGTCCACCATTTTCTTCATTGGTAAGTTTATGTATAGCTGTGTTTCTATGTATTTCTTTCTCTAATATTCTTCTACGTATTTACTTAGTTTTGTAGCTGCGTATGTGTTGTGTGTCGTCTTAGTGTTTGTCTGCTTCATTTGCTATCTCTGAATCATTCTATGATGTTTCATTTTCTTTATCGTCAGCGCTGTCAGTTAGATTTATAGGTGTGTTTGGTCTGGGTGTGGGTATATACTGCCTCTTAATCTTGTTGCAATATTCTTGAAAAAGTGTCCACTATTCTGTCTAGGTCTGCCCATTTGTCTCCATTCCTGTTGGAGTTGTTTCTGTTGTCGTGTGTCATCATTTGTCATCTGGCCCACTAAAGTGCTGCGCAGTCTATCATTACGACGGGCGTTCAATATGTAATGCAATACATTTTTTTATGAAAACAGTTTGGTTTTATTCAGCATTCCAATACATCGTATTATTCTCCACTCCTTTGGCTACAAAACTCTTTTTCAACATTATGTTCAGTGCGATGTCCAACTTAATGGCAGGGTCAGTATGCCCATTTGGTACCATTCTATTTGTCTACGTCGGAGCCAACGTCTTGCTGCCTCTATAACCTCCCTATCATGCACGTATTACTTCCCATGGAGAGCATACTTCGTTGGGCGAATCACATCGAAGTCGGAAATTGCGAAATCTGTTTGTGAGTTTCTCTCTGGTACTCTGAGTTTTTTGAGGTCTTGCATTGTCATGTAAAAGGAGAAGTTCGTTAGCGTTTTCGCGTTCATCAGTTTCCTGAGGGTAGCACAATACATTTCAAAGTTGATAGTTGCACAATGAGGGAGGACATCATATGTAATAACCTCTTCAGAGTCCCAGAAGACCATGGCCTTGACTTTACCGCCTGAGCGTGCTGCTTTGAAATTATTCTTCGAAACAGAGGTTGTGTGGCGTCGCTTCCCGGACTGCGGTTATGTGTCTGCTTCGAAGTGATGAAATATTTCGTCGCCTGTGAATAAGTTCAAGAAAAATTGTCACGATCAGCCTCGTAACGCTTAAGCAACTGAGCACAGATGCTCCTTCGCTGCTCTTTATTGTCTCCTTTTGTGCGGCGAGGTTCAAATGGTTCAAATGGCTCTGAGCCCTATGGGACTTAACAGCTGAGGTCATCAGTCCCCTAGAACTTAGAACTACTTAAACCTAACTAACCTAGGGACATCACACACATCCATGCCAGAGGATTCGAACCTGCGACTGTAGCGGTCGCGCGGTTCCAGACTGTAGCGCCTAGAACCGCTCGGCCACACCCGCCGGCTATGCGGCGAGGAACCCAGCGGGAACATACCTTTGAGTACCTCAGTTGGCTGACGCGTGTATCAGCACTACCGAAAGAGCCGTCCGTTTCAGCAGCGAGGTGTTCTGTCGATTATCTCGAATGAGAGTGTCTTCACGTTCCAATATTGCAGGAGTCATAGCTGTGTGCGGCCGGCCGCAATGAGAGAGATAGGACAGGTTTCCTCGACCATGGTACGATTGGACAGACGCCTCGCCCAACAACTCGCCGTAGTTTTGTTCACTGCCAGGTCTCGGTAGACTTTCTGCAAGGGTCTATGAATATATGAAATGTTCTAGTCTTCCCCCGAAAGAAACTCAATTACAGCTGTCTGCTTGGAACGCACCTTCGTTACAGACACCGTTTTGAAGGCTACGTATAGCGTCTTCACCAATCGAAACTTCATGAAACTAGAGGGGCTGGACCGAATTCTCCATTTTTTCAATAGAAACTGGCAGAGACAAAAAATGTGTTCCATCTTTAGTGAACTCCCCTCGTATATGTTCGATGTTCAGGGGAGCCAATTACGCACATCCGCATTCTTGACTCCCAAGAATGTTCATGCGAGGTAAGTGTCTTGGATATGGAACACGTTCGGTTAGAAAACGTTTCATTCCACGGTTTTGTATAGGGGATTTTATTCCTAATCTTTGCCTTATGTTTGGGAAGAACTTATGGACCCTTTTCGCGTATGTCCCACTCTCTTTACCATATGTTCCCCCGCCGTCTCGTAAGGTGTCATTTATCTGTTTTTATTCCCCAGGAAAGTGTGACAGGACTGCTATTAGTTTCTAGGGTGGACAGCAATCTGCGGCTGCTTGCTGATGATGCAATGGAGTACGCGAGGGCGTAGTCGGTGGGTGACTGAAGGAGGATACAAGATAACTTAGAAACAAATTTTAGTTTGTGTGATGAGTGGTAGCTAGCTCTGAATGTAGAAAAATATAAGTAAATGCAAATGAGTAGGAAACACAACTGCGTAATGTTCGAATACAGTATTAATAGTGAGCTCCTTCACACAGTCGCGTTAATTATAGAGACGTAACGTTGCAAAGTGATATGAAGTGGATCGAGCACGTAAGGGCAGTAGCAGAGAACACTTCGGTTTATTGGGCGAATTTTAGGAAAGTGTTCATCTGCAAAGGAGACTGGATATAGAACGCCAGTGCGACCTATTCTTGAGTACTGCTCGAGTTTTTGCGATTCGCACCAGGTCGGCGTAAAGGAACACATCGAAACAATTCAGAAGCGGGCTGCTAGATTAGTTACCGGTTGGTCTGAACAACACGCAAGTATAACAGATATGCTTCGGGAACTCAAATGGGAATCCCTGGAAGGAAAGCGACGTTCTTTTCTATGAACACTGTTGAGAAAGCTGAAGCTGACTGCAGGACGATTCTGCTGAAGCCAACATACATTTCGCGTAAGAATCCGAAAGATAAGAGAAATTATATAAATATAAACAGTCCTTTTTCCCTTGCTCTATTTGCGAGTGGAACAGGAAAGTAAGCGAGTAGTAGTTTTACATGTTACCCTCTCTCACGCACCGTACAGTGGCTTGCAAACTGTATGTGTAGATGTAGATTTTGCCCCTGAAGCTCATCTCCGTCCAGTAAATTGAAGCACGATACCTAATTCTGAAGCCGATTAGAAAGAAGCGCAATGACACACAGAGGGTTGCCAGAGAGACGCCTGATAACGGTAAGATCACACCGCTCTGCCTGCGTCTCACAGCTGTTGTGTTGGTCCCCAGGCGGAGTTTATGTGCTCGTATCCGTGTCGCAAAGAATTTAAAAGATTGAAATATAGCATACTGCTATATTTTCGAGTGTAATAGTAGACGTCTGTAACTTGTAGTGTTCGTTCTTGCCTGTTTTTTAGGAGTTTCTGGACCTTATCTGAGGTAGTGTCTACGTGGGCCGGAAGGAGGGTTCTTCGTCAGTCGTAATTCCCAGGTAGCGTGACATCAATTTTCTCGCATCATTTCTGATTACAGGTCCCACCGAGGAGTTCACATTGTGTACGTCAGTTGTTCATGGATTGTAGTATACCACTGGATTTCTGCTTAAGTTGCGTTCGGGGGTTTGCCGACACTACTAACAGCATATCTTCGTCATGTGGAAGGTTTCTGTCGGCTTAGTTAGGGATCACAACGAGACCTGTTGCTAGATCCCAGAAGGTAGGCCGACCGATGGATCCTTGAGGACACCCTTCAGTGAGGCTTTTGGGCACTTTACGGTATGTGCAGCTTGCTGAGACGCTTCCAAAGCAGGGATTTCTGCGGTTCTCCTGCAGGAGGATCAGGGTCAAAATCAACCTTTAGCTTTTGCTTCAAGGAGTCCGTCCAGTACCGAGTTGAATTATTTTATGTATGAGATTTAGAGACCGATAATCAGCTGTTAAGCTGGATTCTGGCCAGACGCAGGAGAACCGGTGGAATCGCGAGGGGGGCGGTCCGGATTTCTGCGTTATCCTGACCCTTGTTGTGAGGTATCAGGTTAACGTGATCCTCAGATGACAAAAATGAAAAGGAGAGGGAGATGTTATGAGCCGTGTAGCACAATTCGGGATAGAGAGAGAGAGAGAGAGAGACAAAGCGAAAGAGAAAGTCTCTGAACCATCACTCCGAGTCTTAGTTTTGTTTTTCTTTTTCTGTTCTCCAGTGGTTGTGGATTCTAAGTGATGTATTACAAGTGCAGGTCCTGTTGGCAAGTCGTTCTCACAACCGTCTTCTACGTTGCTCACGCACTGCACGATTCCGCTGCAGGAGGGCGGAAGCCAACTCTGGGGGCAGTAGCTGTAAAGGAAGTCGATCGCTGCTCTGCAGACGAGGCAGCGGGTGGCGGCAGCGCCGGAGGTCTCGCGGGCGGCGGAAGTGTCGGGGGGCGACGCTGGGGGCGGAGGCTTTGCCGCACCGCAGAGGAGCCCGCGGCGGCAATCAATTCACGCGGAAAGGGCGTCGCGCGAATATATGTGACAGGTGTTGAATCGGCGGCAGGGCCGGCGATCCATCTCCCGCCCGCCTCTGATCGAATCGGCGGCGCTGAGGGTGATGTAGGCGGCTGCGCGCTTTTAAGCGGGCGGGGCGGCCCGGGACGGCCGCGCTGAGCCACTCGGAGCCACGCGTCAGTCGCTCCGAGTGTGCGCGGCCCGGCCGACGCCGCGACCACGGAGCGGGCGGCTGGCTGAGGCGCGTCTCACAGCCTACCTGCTGCGGACGGATCCATCGGAAGCGACACGAACTACATCTACATCTACGTAATTACTCTGCTATTCACAATAAAGTGCCTGGCAGAGGGTTCAATGAACCACCTTCATGCTGTCTCGAACGACACGTGGGAAAAACGAGCACTTAAATTTTTCCGTGTGAGTCCTAATTTCTCTTATTGTATCGTGGTGGTCATTTATCCCTATGTAGGTGGGTGCCAAACAGAATGTTTCCGCAATCGGAGGAGAAAACTGGTGACTGAAATTTCGTGAGAAGATCCCGTCGCAACGAAAAACGCCTTTGTTTTGCCACTCCAATTCACATATCATGTCTGTGACACTATCTCCCCTATTTCGCGATAAAACAAAACGAGCTGCTCTTGTTTGTACTTCTACGATGTCATCCGTCAGTCCCACCCGATGCGGATCCCACACCGCACAGCAGTACTCCAGAATAGGGCGGACAAGCGTACCGTAAGCAGTCTCTTTGGTAGACCTATTACACCTTCTAAGTGTTCTGCCAATGAATCGCAGTCTTTGGTTTGCTCTACCCACAATACTATCTATGTGATCGTTCCAACTTAGGTTATTTGTAGTTGTAATCCCTAAGTATTACAGGCGTTGACATAGGTCAACGGGGACAGATGAAAATGTGTGCCCCGACCGAGACTTGAACCCGGGATCTCCTGCTTACATGGCAGACGCTCTATCCATCTGAGCCACCGAGGACACAGAGGATAGCTCGACTGCAGGAACTTATCTCTGTTACCCAACACCGCTATACTGGCGTCTGTAGTTCGACCCGTAGTGCCCCCGTCCATTATACTCATTACTCGTGGCGCGTTTCCGATTCCCGTAAGAGTTCGGGCACTGTTTATTCATTCGCACAGAAGAAGATGGTCAAGTGGCCGGTGAGCCTTATATTTATATATACACACACACACACACTATATATATATATATATATATATATATATACTAAGATGGTATCTGTTCCTTCGGACATGTCCGACAGAACAGATACCATCTTAGTATATACCTAAGTATTTAGCTGAATTAACAGCCCTTAGATTTGTGTGACTTATCGCGCAATCGACATTTAGCTGATTTCTTTTTGTACTCATGTGAATAACTTCGCACTTTTCTTTATTCAGGATCAATTTTCACTCTTCGCACCGTACAGATATCTTATCTAAATCATTTTGCAAGTCGTTCTGATCATCTGATGACATTACAAGACGGTAAATGACAGCATCATCTGCAAACAATCTAAGACGGCTACTCAGATTGTCTCATATGTCGTTAATATAGATCAGTAACAATAGAGGGCCTATAACACTTCCTTGGGGAACGCCGGATATTACTTCTGTTTTACTCGATGACTTTCCGTCTGTTACTACGAACTGTGACCTTTCTGACAGGAAATCACGAATCCACTCGCACACGATACTTTCCGATAAGGAAGGAAGGAAGACTGGTTTAACATCCCGTCGACATCGATGTCATTGGAGACAGAGCACAGTCTCGGATGGTGCTCTGTCAAAGGAACAATTCCGCCATTTGCCTGGAGCGATTTTGGGAAATCATGAGATACATAAATAACAATGCAAGTCCATTGTGCTAACTACTGCGCCACATTCCTCGGTCCGAAGATTTTTGTTAAAAGCTATACCACTGGTCCAAGTCGTCTGCAGCGTGAGTTAGCGAGTCATTTAAAAGTCGCGAACGGGTCGAACTACAGACGCCAGTATAGCGGTGTTGGATAACATATGGACCACTTAGGAAGGCACGAGGGCTATTCGGAAGGTAAGGTTCAATCGAATTCAAGTTGCAGGCCACGGTTAAAATCAATACTGTTGTGTTTTCTAGAGTTAGTTACAGCTTCCAGCTACTTCTCTACACACGAGGATCACTCCAAAAGAAATGCACACTATTTTTTTTTAATCCGTCTTTTATTCTACATGTTTGAAAGTTTTACAGAGAGTAGATATATCCTTTAGGAACAATATTTTCATTTCTCCACTTAATTTCCATCCCTCCCAACTGCCTTACGCCATCTTGGAACCAGCGCCTGTATACCCGCACGGTAAAATTCAGGACCAACCTGTTGCAGCCACTGTTTGGCAGCGTGTACAAGTGAGTCATCATCTTCAAATCTTGTTCCATGAAGAGAGTCTTTCAGTTTTCTCAAATAGATGATAGTCACATGGAGTCAGATCAGGACTGTAAGGCGGGTGTTTCAGTGTTGTCCATCCCTGTTTTGTGATCGCTTCCATAGTTTTTTGTCTGACATGTGACCGTGCATTGTCGTGCAACAGCAAAACATCCTGCTTTTGCCGATGTGGTCGAACACGACTCAGTCGAGCTTGAAGGTTCTTCAGTGTCGTCACATATACATCAGAATTTATGGTGGTCCCACTTGGCATGATATTCAGAAGCAAGAGTCCTTAGGAATCGAAACACACCGCAGCTATAACTTTTCCATCTGAAGGTGTGGTTTTGAATATTTTTTTCTTGGGTGAATTTGCATGATGCCACTCCATTGACTGCCTCTTTGTCTCTAGTGAAAAATGATGGAGCCATGTTTCATCACCTGTCACAATTCTTCCACCATTCTCATACTGTTCCAAAAGTTCGCTGCATACAGTTTTTCTTGTTTCTTTGTGAGCCACTGTCAACATCCTGGGAACCCACCTGGCACAAAGATTTTATAACGCCAACACTTTCAGTATTCTGCAAACACTTCTTTCCCCTATCCCAACGTAGCGTGACAATTCTGTCACTGCGATGCGTCTGTCAGCAGTCACCAATTCTTAACTCTCTGCACATTGTCTGCAGTGTGTGCAGTACGAGGCCTGCCGCTGCGAGGACAATCCTCAATATTGCCGCGCACGCTGGTCGACCGACTAACTGTGCTGCGATCGACAGCAGCATCTCCATACACCTTTTTCAACCTCTTGTTGATGTTTCCCACTGTCTCGTTTTCACAGCACAGGAACTCTATGACAGCACTTTGCTTCTGACGAACGTCAAGTGTAGCAGCGATCTTAAAGACATGCTGTGACGGCGCCACTCACGGGAACAGGTTGAACTAAGTTTGAAAACAAGCAGGAAGAATGTATCTACACACTGTAAAACTTTCACACATGCAGAATGAAAACTGTATTTTTACAAAAATAGTGTGCATTTCTTTTGGAGTGACCCTCGTAGTTGCCGCTCCCACTTGGACTTTTGTCGTCGCGTTGTACCAACTTTCCAGTACCCTCGCCATAGAAGGCAGTCGCCTGTGCTCTCTGCCTGTATTCTACGCTGATCCAAAATGTCGTCTTCGTAGCCAGTGGTCATCTGAGCAGAGATCAAAATCAGAGGGATCAAGTCCGGGCCGCATACGCGATGATCGAACACTTCCGACTGAAACCGCTGCAGGGTCGTCCTCATTCCCCGTGCAGTGTACGTCCGAGAACTTGTAACATATCGATTAGAAGTAGGTTTATATAATGTAACTGTGTATCTACAATTATGGAGTGTGTATTCTTTGTTAGCTGAAGTTCTTGATTTGTGACAGGAAATTTAGAGCCGGCCGAAGTGGCCGTGCGGTTAAAGGCGCTGCAGTCTGGAACCGCAAGACCGCTACGGTCGCAGGTTCGAATCCTGCCTCGGGCATGGATGTTTGTGATGTCCTTAGGTTAGTTAGGTTTAACTAGTTCTAAGTTCTAGGGGACTAATGACCTCAGCAGTTGAGTCCCATAGTGCTCAGAGCCATTTGAGCCATTTTTGAAATTTAGACTTTGTATTGTATGCGTGGAAAATGATAAATGATTATTTAAAATAATGAAATTTTATAATCTGTGCATGATTATAAGAAAAACAATGTATATTGGTGCTGGTTCATGATTAGGACAGTTGTATTGTGAAATGTAAAAGATGTAGTGAATTCACTCCACAGCGGAAGTGGCATGGCACAATGTAAAAGGTGGTTTTGGCGGTCCAAGCGGGCGAATCCTTGGTGTGAACGGTACGCAGTTAGTAGCTAGCCGTTGCACGGTAAACGTCGACGGTCCCAAGGGAGGCATTTGGAAACCACTTTGCAAAGAAATTTTGCCTCGGATGTGGATTTGGCAGTCGCTTGGTATTCTCAGCAATAAGGAATGGCTCTAATACGTTAAAATTCCGACGCCAAGAAGAAATATTATAGAGCATTGAAACAACAAGAGCCGTGAGTACAGTTAGCCGCCATGTCGCTTGCCACCACAACTTCGACACTGCTCCACTAACTTCATCCATACACATATACATCAAAGCATGGAACATTTAATTTGTGTGAGTGATTTTAATAATAATCAAAATGCTATAAATTTGTGTCTGAAAACGTATCTTCTATCCTGATCACGAACCTATGCAGGGTCCTCTCCTAAGTGTTTATAAAACCGAGTACCCTGTTTCAAATGAACTAATACTGATTTCAAGTGTTCTAAATGTTTCTCAAATGTGCAAGGATTAGCAAAAGTTGAAGTTAAAACTATAAAAGTGAAGTTAGTTAGAATTTTGCTAAAGTACTCTCAGTTACTGCAAAGTATCATTTGTAAAAATGCAGTGCCAGGGTGCGTAATTGTTAGTGTCTAACATACCTGCTTCACAGGTTATGAAAAAGGCAAATAAGTTAAACTCATTTGAAACTAATTTGGTCTTGATTGCTATCATGAATGACTTTTTAAAGTTAATTGAGTTCAGTGTTGAACAATTTGCCTTGAAAGGTAAAAGTATAACCTACTCCAAGTGAAGCTTAGAAGTGACTTCTTTTGAATTAGTATTTGTTACTGAAATAATCATAGAGCTTGACTAGTGACACTATACTAGTTTATGGGTTCCCACCACATTCTTCACATATTAGAAAGATATTTGGAATATTATTGCTACTAAGGAAATCTGATTTATTTCTATCGAAGGAAATATAAACAGTGTAATTATTATATTATTTGTCTTTATTAGTGATTTTCACATGCCAGTTAAGACAGAAGCTCCTAATGTCCAACTTTAATCTGTCGATATAAAAGTTTTATGGGTATGGTACCGCGTCATAATGTAAAAAAAAAAACTATTGCTGATGGAGAAAAAACCAACGTTTCGGCCACGGCGGCCTTCTTTTGGGTCTAATCTGTTCCTTCATGCAGTAACATTTCATTACTGATTCAAGTACTGATCTTGAGTGCAGCCATTATTAGTACGAGTTTGGTATATTTTTGCTTTCTATGATTACTGTTGTGTGCATAACTGGTAACTACTGCTACATACAGCTGAAAGTGCACGGGAAACCCGTGCCGCCTTACTAGGCAAGGTCCTAGTGGAGGTGGTTTGCCATTGCCTTCCTCCGACCGTAATGGGGATGAATGATGATGATGAAGACGACACAACAACACCCAGTCATCTCAAGGCAGGGAAAACCTAAGACCCCGCCGGGAATCGAACCCGGGACCCCGTGCTCGGGAAGTGAGAACGCTACGGCGAGACCACGAGCTGCGGACATTCAAAGGGTAATATGAATGAAAGTGCTTTCAACAACTATATTTCATTTTCTTAAACATATATTTCCAAATTCATGTGCCTAATTGGGCTGGCGACCATTTTTTTCATTCGTATATGAATTTTCCTACTTTCACTAAAGCCCGAAGTTAAAGTCTGTTTAACATTTCTACTAATTGCAATGTAATCAGAATTACAGTCCTATACCTTGTCCATTAGCTACACACGCGGTCAAAATTCCCAAATCCTCTCAGAGGGTAACATTCGCTTGTTATGTGGGGTTGCATAAAAACAGGTGAAATCTCTCAGCGGGTACCAATATTTGGCGGGAGGCACTATTGTTCTAGGCATCTTTACGTGCTCACTGTGTGCTCAGAACAGAAAAGAGCGACGTGACCCTTTCAACAGGCGTGCTAGAGATACTGTACAACACATAATGCAAAGCCTCATAAGATATTTTATTGTCGTTTCCATTTCGCGACCTATCGGACCTTACAATCAGAATTGCCCTCGTACGTTGGGAAAAGCGAGCACTGGTCGTAACGTATGCAGTAGCCTCAGCCTCCGAAAAGCCAACGACAAGAGTATAATCATATTTAAAAATATTAACAATTTTCAAACCCAAGGGGTAGTCTGAGCAATCCTAAACAGACGCCACGGTGACGTAAATCGATAAAACATACAATCAGTGTCGTATCGAGTGGATAGAGGTATAGGCCCCTACCAAGCGTCCAGTCACAGAGAGATCACAAAAAAGGCCGAAAAAAAAACAGGAAAAGGCGATAGTATGAGAATTATCGGGGAGACCTACGTGAGTTCTCCTATCTCTTTTGTTCCTGTCTTCTGTCTACGAGAAAGACTCTTTCCCTACAACCTGCGATTTTAAATGCACGCTGTTGTCAGAGTGCCTTTTCGACCAAGTAGCATAATAAAGAAACGACCACTACCCAACTAACATGGTTATGCGTCAATAGTGCATTCGCCTCATGGTACTATGTTAGTATGATATTGTAGGATGTCAAAAGTCGGCTGTGGAATGCTGAAATAAATCTCACTTGAGCGAAGCCTTCCGATTTTTGCTGATTTCTGGCGTGTGAGGACTGAAGTGAGACTGTTTCAGTCAGAATCCACTCAGCCTTTAAATCGAAGCTGGTACACACACACAGTGTCAGGCGACAATCGCTGACGGGGTAAGAACCACCTACCTACCAAAGGGGTGAAAGTGAAAAGGAAGCTTTGCCCAAGACGAGTGAATGCTCATACTTTATTAATCCAGTATCTGAGAATGATAGGACTTAGCAACTTGTAACAAACTTTTCACCTCTCTCTGTCCATTTGCTCCTCATTCCTTCTCTCCTCTCTGCCCATCTCTTCCACTTCTTCTCTCCGTCAGTGGGCTCTTCCCCAATCTCTCTTACCCTTTCCTTCAGCACTTCGTTCTGTCCATTCCTCCTCCCACATTTTCTCTGCATCACTACGTTGTCATCCCAGCCCCTATAGTAAGTAATATATGCACCAAATTTGGTTGAAGTAGATGGAGGAGGAGCTTTCAACCTGCGGCTTTTCCGGGATTCGTACATGTCACATGTAGTTCACGCACACTTAACACATTTTACACATACTAGTACACATATGTCACCTTTACCTCTGCCGCATTCTGCGTGACATTTAAATCTATTATTTAGTTGATACTAACTCTAATGACAAAATGTGTTCCATTCAGTATCTTCACATGCCGCTGAATGTACCTACAAAATTGTGTCGTTGTTCAGGAGATGTGAGGTCATAAACACTCAGCACAAGGCCAGACGCTGCGTGTTACGGGAGTGGACGCGAAGCCATAA
The DNA here is from genome assembly GCF_023898315.1 of Schistocerca nitens. Classification (NCBI taxonomy): domain Eukaryota; kingdom Metazoa; phylum Arthropoda; class Insecta; order Orthoptera; family Acrididae; genus Schistocerca; species Schistocerca nitens. Next base: position 651,871,207 of record NC_064619.1, on the reverse strand, counting down.
ATAAATACTTGGGCAAAATTGGGTTTCTCTTCTAATGTATTATAAAAATATATGTGGGTGTGTCCTACATCACCTCCTAAGCCACCGTATCGATTTCAGTAAAACATGATGCATGTATCATTTACTGGCCGAGAAGAGCCGGCCGCAGTGGCCTAGCGGTTCTAGGCACTTCAGTTCGGAACCGCGTGACTGCTACGGTCGCAGGTTCGAATCCTGCCACGGGCATGAATGCTTGTCATGTCCTTAGGTTACTTAAATTTAAGTAGTTCTAAGTTCTAGGTGTCTAATGACCTCAGATGTTAAGTCCCATAGTGCTCAGAGCCATTTGAACCATTTTTTGAACCCGAGAAGAAAGACTGTAGAGGCATGAACACCGTAGCTCACGACCTACAAATAACCAGACTATGAATCCGGCTTTTTATAATGAGTGTCTTACAACAAACTTCGCGCATGCTCTCAAACCTTTCGAAGACTTTTTCTTGCTGACATCCCCTACACGATGATGAAAGGAAACAAGATTGTCACATACAGTAAAACATTTTGGCTGTTCACACAGTAAAACTGCCACATCAGGTATGACTTTTTAATTTTATATTTAGTTACTAAAAACTCCATTCGCAGTACATTTTGCAGATACTAGATATACCACTGAATACACCTGCACAATTATATCACTGTGTCACGTAGTTCAAGAGATGAGAGGTTGAGATTCATGCACGACGATTTAATTTATTACGTGTTTACCACTAACTCTATTCGCAACGAATTTCACAATGAGCATCAACACGTACCACTGAATCCATCTGCAGGTTAGATCACTGTAAAACACTTATTTCAAGAGATATGACGTTATAAACATTGACCTTCGAGAAAATAAAACTGCAGAGAGAAATTCGTTAGAGGTAAAGGTGACATATGTGTACTAGTATTTTTGAAATGTGTTAAGTGTACGTGAACTACATGTGACATGCGCGAATCTCGAAAAAGCCGCGGGTCGAAAGCTCCTCTCAAACTCCGCGATCTACTTCAACCAAATTTGGTGCATATATTGCTTACTATCTGGTAAGAAATACAGTGGGGTCTGGGATGAGAACGTAGAGATGCAGAGAAAATGGGGGAGGAGAAACTGGACAGATCGAGGTGCTGAAGGAAAGGGACAGAGATTGGGGAAGAGCCCATTGAAGGATAGAAGTGGAAGAGGTGGGCAGAGAGGAGAGAAGGAATGAGGAGCAGATGGACAGAGAGAGGTGCTATGGGACATGATCAGAGAGAGACATGGGAGGAGAGTCGACAGAGGGAGGAAATAGAGCAGATTGACAGATGGGGTGAGGGAGGAGTAGATAGAGGAATGGAGAGGAACAGATGGCAGAGAAACAGGAGGCGATGGATGAAGAGTGGAGGAGGTGGAAGAAAGGAAAGAAGGAGGTGCTCAGAGAGAGGGGGAAAAGCAGACGGACAGAGAAAGGGTGAAGGAGGAGATGGACTAATAGAAGATTGAACTAAATACATTCCCAGGCAACGCCAGGTACTCAGCTAGTAATAAAATGGAAGACAAATCTCACATACTTGAACACATTTTAATTCTCTCACGAAATGTCCTAAATAAAGCTGTATAATAACTTGGAAATGTGAAAATGATTTTGGTTGCCATGTACAGCAAAGGCAGACAATAAAATACTTGTTTTCAAGATCCAAGTGAAAGATCTGATGACGACCATTGACACGGCTTCTCACTTTGGTGATTTTATAGCTTTCTCAAAATATGGGTTAACAGATGCTTATCCAGATATCGAAATAGTTCTGAGGACATTCATGACAATGCCAGTGACTGTAAAATATATCAAAAGCATTTCCAACAAATTAAAGATCATAAAAAGTTGTTAAGGTTGCTGACAGTTAAAGCGGATTGTCAAAGATTGCTATGTAGTCGATAGACTATGATGTACCTTCTAAAAGTGACTTCAGTAACATAATCAATGAGGTAACTTCTTCCTAAGAAGAGAACCACATAATAAAGTAGTATTAAAATTACAGTTTCTGGAAAAGGATATTATCTCAACTTTTATTACAAACCTTTATTGTTTTATTTCTAATTAATAACGAAGCAGTAGTAATAGTTTGATGTGTGCAATTTTTCTCATCAATAAGGTTCGTTTAAGAAGTTTTCGAAATCTCAGTAGAATAAAAAATTTTGAATTATAGATTAATGGTTGAAGGACGGGGTGTGCAGCTTTGGCTGCGTGTCGGTTCCGGAAGAGGACCAGCCGATTGACTCTTCAATCGACTCTTCATGTTGGGCAGCCCACATAAATACCTGGTCAATGTAATGACATCGAGGAACGCTCTGTTTCCGCCAGCTTGACAGGTTATGGAAGGTAGCGTGGCAGAATTTTGCCCTCTGTGGGCCAGACAAGAACGACGACTATAGCCGTGTGTTGTTGTGCCACTTTAACGCCTGATTAGCAGGCAACCAAAACGACTTCACCGTACAGCGTGGAGCTTCCGCGCCCAGTGAGAACCGTCACCTCGCTTTCCGCTACGAGAAGAACGTAGCTATCGCTACCGTTAGGAAAGGCATAATGCAATGTTCTCATCATAATTCATTGGAACTGATTGTGGTACTTGGTGCAAACACAGGCAGCCTGTAGCACACGACATAAGGTAACACATTTTTCTGGGAAACAACAACTTTGTAGCATGGTCCCATTTTCACACCAAGCCTTAGCAAAATTAGACTAATTTATAGTATGTGACTTGAGCCAAAGTGTCGCCTAGTTTTGGCTCTCTGGAATTTCATGTTAATTCAAGTAGCAGTACTAGTGCTATTCTGCTGTGTTTAATGTATCTCAAACTTAAAACCGTTCGATATATAATGTACGTACGACTTAAGTCTGGCGATGAAATATATGTTTTTTGGAGACGTAATGATACCGAGATGAGAAAGAGTACTGAAAGAAGGGGGGAGGGCAGTATGGAATGAAGATAAATATGACAAAGACAGAAGAGATTATAATAAGCAAGAAGGAAGCTCCAGTTAACATATTGCTAGACGGACAAAAGACAGAACACATAAAATCCCTTCTGTTCCTTGGAAGTTCAGTAAAATGAAACGGAAGCTGTACAGAAGAAGTAAGGGGCAAGATTTGAAAAGATGAAGCAGTTGCTAAAATCTAGAAGAATTCCATTGGAGCTGAGGAACAGATATGGTAAATTTTAAGTCTGGAGTTTAGTGTTTACAGCACTGAATCTTGGACAGTAAAACAGGATGAAGAGAGATGTTTAGAAAGTTTTGACGTGTGGCTTTGGAGGAGAATGATTAGGGTGAAGTGGACCCACAGACTTAAGAATGAAGAGGTAATGACATTAGAAGAAGACGATCGTACAAACAGATGAAGGAATCGATTTAGAGTTCCCAACTGAAACCTGTCATAAGACAGCCACACCAAAGAAGAAAGGAGTAGAATTTTATTAGTTGTATTTTATGACTGTCCATCAATACTAAAATATTTTCAGCACTAAAAGCAATGATGAATAAATATGTGTTATACAAAAGAGTTTTCTCTATGAAGTATGATAGAACCCACGCTTACATAACCAAAGACACTCATGTACCTGGTTGGAAGCTAATAACAGGTTATGAAACCATGAGACGGGACTGCATGGTAGGTGACAAGAGACAGTGCAATCTGCAGCTTCAGTGGGAAGTGTAGGCAACTACTTGAAATAAAACAGACTGCTGTACTATTCCATACGTCGATCGGCGGGGAATGACAAAATTAGTGTATTCAAGGGACAGTGTATTAAGGAATGACAGCAACTGTACGTAATCTTGCTAATACCGGAAATTGGCACCACCAGACGGGGAGAGAATAGAACTAACGTTACAATCTGTATCGAGAAAAATTCCACTAGGAGACAACGCTAGATGACACGTTGGCACAAGGTATATGTTACAAGTTGTCTTGTTTCGCCAATACCCCACTCATACGGTTATAGTTGGTGGGGACTTCAACCTTCCCTCGATATGTTGGCAAAAATACTTGTTCAAAACCGGTGGTAGGCAGAAAACATCTTCCGAGATTGTCCTAAATGCTTTCCCGCGAAAATTATTTCGAGCAGTTAGTCCACGAACCCACGCGAATTGTAAATGGTTGCGAAAACACACTTGACCTCTTAGCCACAAACAATCCAGAACTGATAGAGAGCATCATGACTGATACAGGGATTAGTGATCACAAGGTCGTTGTAGCTAGGCTCAATACCGTTTCTTCCAAATCCACCGGAAACAAACGCAAAATAATTTTATTTAAAAAAGCGGATAAAGTGTCACTAGAAGCCTTCCTAAGAGACAATCTCCATCCCTTCCGAACTGACTATGCAAATGTAGACGAGACGTGGCACAATTTCAAAGATATAGTAGCAACAGCAATTGAGAGATTCATACCTCATAAATTGGTAAGAGATGGATCTGATCCCCCGTGGTACACAAAACAGGTCCGAACGCTGTTGCAGAGGCAACGGAGAAAGCATGCGAAGTTCAGAAGAACGCGAAATCCAGAAGTTTGGCTAAAATTTACAGACGCGCGAAATTTGGCACGGACTTCAATGCGAGATGCCTGTAATAGGTTCCACAACGAAAACTGGTAGAAAATCCGAAGAAATTTTCGTCGTATGTAAAGTACACAAGCGGCAAGATGCAGTCAATACCCTCGCTGCGCAGTGCCGAAGGTACTGTTACCGACGACTGTGCCGCTAAAGCGGAGTTATTGTACGCAGTTTTCCGAAATTCCTTCACCAGCGAAGACGAATGGAGTATTCAAGAATTTGAAACACGAACAGCTGCCACCATGAGTTTCTTAGAAGTAGATACCTTAGGGGTTGCGAAGCAACTCAAATCACTTGATACGGGCAAGTCTTCAGGTCCAGATTGTATACCGATTAGTTTCCTTTCAGATCACGCTGATACAATAGATCCCTACTCAGCAATCATATACAACCGCTCGCTCACCGATAGATCTGTACCTACAGATTGGAAAATTGCGCAGGTCGCACCAGTGTTTAAGAAGGGTAGTAGGAGTAATCCATCGAACTACAGACCTATATCATTGACGTCGGTTTGCAGTAGGGTTTTGGAGCATATACTGTAATCAAACATTATGAATCACCTCGAAGGGAACGATCTATTGATACGTAATCAGCATGGTTTCAGAAAACATCGTTCTTGTGCAACGCAGCTAGCTCTTTATTCGCACGAATTAATGGCCGCTATCGACAGGGGATCTCAAGTTGATTCCGTATTTCTAGATTTCCGGAAAGCTTTTGACACCGTTCCTCACAAGCGAATTCTAATCAAGCTGCGGACCTATGGGGTATCGTCTAAGTTGTGCGACTGGATTCGTGATTTCCTGTCAGGAAGGTCGCATTTCGTAGTAATAGACGGCAAATCATCGAGTAAAACTGAAGTGATATCAGGTGTTCCCCAGGGAAGCGTCCTGGAACCTCTGCTGTTCCTGATCTATATAAATGAACTGGGTGACAATCTCAGAAGTTCTCTTAGGTTGTTCGCAGATGATGCTGTAATTTACCGTCTAGTAAGGTCATCCGAAGACCAGTATCAGTTGCAAAGCGATTTAGAAAAGATTGCTGTATGGTGTGGCAGGTGGCAGTTGACGCTAAATAACGAAAATTGTGAGGTGATCCACATGAGTTCCAAAAGAAATCCATTGGAATTCGATTACTCGATAAATAGTACAATTCTCAAGGCTTTCAATTCAACTAAGTACCTGGGTGTAAAAATTACGAACAACTTCAGTTGGAAAGACCACACAGATAATATTGTGGGGAAGGCGAGCCAAAGGTTGCGTTTCATTGGCAGGACACTTAGAAGATGCAACAAGTCCACTAAAGAGACAGCTTACACTACACTCGTTCGTCCTCTGTTAGAATATTGCTGCGCGGTGTGGGATCCTTACCAGGTGGGATTGACGGAGGACATCGAAAGGGTGCAAAAAAGGGCAGCACGTTTTGTATTATCACGTAATAGGGGAGAGAGTGTGGCAGATATGATACGCGAATTGGGATGGATGTTCATTAAAGCAAAGACGTTTTTCGTCGCGGCGAGATCTATTTACGAAATTTCAGTGACCAACTTTGTCTTCCGAATGCGAAAATATTTTGCTGAGCCCAACCTACATAGGTAGGAATGATCATCAAAATAAAATAAGAGAAATCAGAGCTCGAACAGAAAGGTTTGGGTGTTCGTTTTTCCCGCGCGCTGTTCGGGAGTGGAATGGTAGAGATATAGTATGATTGTGGTTCGATGAACCCTCTGCCAAGCACTTAAATGTGAATTGCAGAGTAGTCATGTAGATGTAGATGTCTTGTTGCGCTGCAGGAAACCATGCTACGAAGTTATTGTTTGCCAGAAAAATTTGTTACTTCATGTGCCGTGCTACAGATTGCCTGCGTCTGCAGCAAGCACCTCGGTCAATTCCAATGAATTAACATTGGAATAGAGCATCATGCCTTTCCTGAAGGTAGCGGTAGGTGCGTTCTTCGTGCTAGTGCAAACAGGAGTGGTATATCACGCGGAGTACGGAGGCTCCACGTGATACGGCAGTGCTGTATGGGTTGCCTACACGGAAGGCGTGAAGGAGCGAAACGGCACATGACGAATGCCGTGGTCCTTGTCTGACCTACAGATGGCTACAGCTTGCCGTCACGTGGGCGGAAACAGCATTTTTGATGTCAACCCATCTGCAAGATATTTATGTGGCTGCATTGCTCGACATGAAGAATCGACCGCCAAACTATTCGATGGGTCTACTTACTAAATCGACGCTCAACCTTCTAGCTACTACGAGCGCCAGCGGGCAGCAACCTGCAAACAGACTTCGATATCTGCCACTCGTCCCTCATTTCCCAAACAGATTTATAATTTCTTGGACGATCTACTCTCCACATTACGACTTCGATTCATAATAATATTTGTCATATATTGTACTTGACGTTGCATCTTTTCCAAACGGGAGTTAACCGTTGTATACCACTGAATCTGTAGCAAGTAGTATGGCCTTTAACAGCCATTGAGTAGTTGTGCTAGTCGTAGTCCCTTGGTAGAACTGATATAATACGATGGGGCGTAAAAAAAAATAAAATAAAAATAAAAATAAAAATAAAAAAACCAAGACGGTGGAGAATGGAATGATTCCCTGAAGGTCAAGAACAGTGCAAAGAATTATTTAGGAACGTGATGGGTGAGACTGTTAGTGGGTTTGATAACACTTGCATAATGTACCACTGCCAAGAAACATAGCTCGATGAAGCTCGGGCCATACATTGAAACAACTGGTTTCTGTTAAATTACGTACAACTACTGTACTGCGGCAATTCTCTATATGACTTGGTTCAGGTTTCATTGTGATTTGTTAGTTGGCAACGACACGACATGAGAAAGTTACTTTCGTTCTTAGTTTTTGCATACCAACTATTGAGCTACAAGAGAGAGTTATTCTTCACTGATGTAGCTGTTTCGCTCTATGAACAAAATATTTCAAGAATTATCCCACAAGAGTAGTACGGGTTCCCCATGATTTTGCTCAGGTACTTAGAAAAATAGAAGCATTACCAACTGCTGGTTATATGTAGATGCAAACAACTGTCCTTCATTCTTAGGAGTTGTACCGCTTCGCCTTGTCTGTTGAAAGGTTTTTCGTTCTCGATGGAAACGTGGGACTAAATCTCTGTTTTTGTCTTAGGTTCCAAACCACTACAACTATCATTTTTGGCGGGACACCCCAACTTCTCGTTTGTTAATTTATTAACTTCGTGCTCACTGCTTTTAATGTACCGCTACTCACGTGTGTTATGACGGTGTTCAATAAATGAAGTGACGGACAGCTGGTGACAAAACGCCATGTGTTGTTTCTAATCGACGGGTGGTGCCGAGTGCGGCATGCTACAGCGGCTGCGTGTTGTTTTGTGTCGGCGTAGTCGACCTGATCACGGTAGCATCTGGTATAGCCTCATTTCACATATTGCCTAGATGTTGCCTCGGTGAAACTGCACGTTAACGATGTAAAATAAATTTGTCAAACTACTTTTATATTGGTGGTTTCATAAAAGAATTTACAAAGTGCTGCGGCCCATATATCATATCGTCTCCTAGCTGCAGTGTCTAGTGTTACCTGGGATGTATAATATCTGTGACACCAAGTGGTTGGATCTGTGTCTTGTGGGTACCCATAACAAATGTAAGCCGCATAGGAAATTGCAGTTGCTTTAAATCGAATGGCATTTTTTATCGCTGGGTGTGAATGAATGCGACGAGTGGATACGTCTTCACCTGTATGAAAAGGTAACTAGTTGCGCCATTTACTGTTATACTTTGCGATAAGACTCTCATTGCGTTTTTGGAGGGTTTGTCTTCTATTGTTACAGTTCAGTTTTCACTGTTTTCACTGTTTTGTTTGAGTACGGCTCGAAATGCTCGAGCAGTTTACGTCACAGATCTGTAAACTTCGTGTTCTCTTCACTGGAGCGATACGATATCCACGACCTGCCCTAGCGTTTGTATGGGACTGTGGATTTTAATAATAAAAGTAACTGTGTAACCCGGACTAAACTATGGTTCAAATGGCTCTGAGTACTATGAGACTTAACTTCTGAGGTCATCAGTCCCCTAGAACTTAGAAGTACTTAAACCTAACTAACCTAAGGACATCACACACTTCCATGCCCGAGGCAGGATTCGAACCTGCGACCGTAGCGGTCGCGCGGTTCCAGACTGTAGCGCCTAGAACCGCTCGGCCACTCCAGCCGTCCGACTAAAATATCTTCTAGGGTATATGTAATATGTAACAACAGCAACTAATCAATAAATAAGAGTTTTCAATCATATTTCTGTCACATTCTCGTAGTGTTGATCGTCCCGCGATCTAGAACGACCCATGATACTGTATCTGAGACGTGTGTTGCCGCTGTAATTTATTCCCGCAGTACGAGTTATTGCCGGTTTACCACGATATACACTCAAGAGTGAAAGAAAGTACCTAATATCATTTGGGCCCTCCCCCCCCCCCCTCCCGAACACGCTGATGTGCCGCAGCACGACGTCGCATGGACTCGACTAATGTGTGAAGTAGTGCTCGAGAGAACTGACACCATGAGTCCTGCAGGTACGTGAGAGTACGACAGGGTGGAGATCTCTTCTGAACAGCACGTTTCTGGACATCCCAGATATGCTCAATAATGAAACTTCCTGGCAGATTAAAACTGTGTGCCCGACCGAGACTCGAACTCGGGACATTTGCCTTTCGCGGGCGGAGTGAAAATCTCATTCTGGAAACATCCCCCAGGCTGTGGCTAAGCCGTGTCTCCGCAATATCCTTTCTTTCAGGAGTGCTAGTTCTGCAAGGTTCGCAGGAGAGCTTCTGTAAAGTTTGGAAGGTAGGAGACGAGATACTGGCAGAAGTAAAGCTGTGAGGGCCGGGCGTGAGTCGTGGTTCGGTAGCTCAGTTGGTAGAGCACTTGCCCGCGAAAGGCAAAGGTCCCGAGTTCGAGTCTCGGTCGGGCACACAGTTTTAATCTGCCAGGAAGTTTCATATCAGCGCACACTCCGCTGCAGAGTGAAAATCTCATTCTGGATGCTCAATAATGTTGATGTCTGGGGAGTTTTGTGGCCAGCGGCAGTGTTTAAACTCAGAACAGTGTTTGTTCCTGGATCCACTTTGTGGAAATTCTGGACGGGTGGGGTGTCGCAATGTCCTGCTGTAATAGCCCAACTTCGTCGGAATGCACAATGGAAATGAATGGATGCATGTGATCAGACAGGATGCTTACTTACGTGTCACCTGTCAGAATCGCATCTAAGCACATCAGGGGTCCCATATCACTCGAACTGCACATGCCCCACACCATTACAGAGCCTCCACCAGCTTGAACAATCCCCTGCTGACATTCAGGGTGTATAGATTCATCGGGTGCTCTGCACCCATAAACGTTCATCCGCTCGGTAAAATTTGAAACCAGGCTCGTCCGACCGGGCACATGTTTCCACCCATCCACAGTATAAGGTCGGTGTTGACGGGCCCAGGCGAGGCGTAAAGCTTTGTGTCGTTCGGTCATCAGGGGTACACGAATGGGCCTTAGACTCTGAAAACTCATATAGATAATGTTTCTTTGAATGGTTCGCTCGCTGACACCTGTTGATGGCCATTATTGAAATTGCAGCAGTTTGCGGAAGGGTTGCACTTCTGTCACGCTGAATGATTCTCTTCAGTCGTTGTTGGTCCCGTTCTTGCAGGATTTTTTTCCAGTTGCATCGCTGTCGGAGATTTGATGTCTTACCGGATTTCTGATATTCACGGTACACGCCTGAAATCGTCGTACTGGAAAATCTCCACTTCGCCGCTACCTCGGAGATACAATGTCCCATCGCTCGTGCGTCGAATATATTACCACGTTCTGACTCACTTAAATCTTGGTGACCTGCCATTGTAGTAGCAGTAACCAACAACTGCCCCAAACACTTGTTTCCTGCCTGTTTACATATCTCTGTATTTGATTACGCATACCTATACTATTTTCTTCCGGGCTTCAGTGTAAATATAGATAATAGTCAGAGCGTCGTCCTAGTTTTTCTTAAATGGTTTGGTAAAAATTTTTGATCGCATACAAATCATGGGTTTGTAATAGAGATCTCTTGGTGCTGTGTGCCATGGCTAAAATTTTCATCTGCTTTTCAGCGCACTGACATAAGTGTGACTCAGGCATCAGACTACTCTCATAGCTGCAGGCGTAATTAATCTTCTCTTACAGCTTAATCACTGTGATTATGACCTACCCAAAGTTTGAAATTTAGCTGAGACTGCAGAGCTACATAATCAAGAGTCGTAGACATATTGAAATAAAGAGGCATATTAAATCGGGCGAAGATAAGAGAAATACGTTAGAAAAACAAAACACTATAAACAGTAAATCTGTTTTGCTATTTGAGAAACCAAATACGAATAACTGATAATGGCCGATGCAGAGAGGATATAAAATGAAGACTGACAATAGCAGGAAGAGTGTTTCTGAAAAAGAGAAAATTTCTAGCACCATACATAAATGTAAGTCTTTTCTGAAGGTATTTGTCTATTTTCCATCCTAGTATGGAAATGAAACGTGGACCATAAACAGTTCTGTCGAGAATAAAATAGAGACTTTTTGAATGTGGTTATATATAGAAGGTAGAAGATTAGTTGCGTAGATCGAATAACCAGAATAACTAAAGTTGACTGAGTAGAATATAAGCGTATGGAAAAAACTGACTACTGGATGGAATCAGTTGTTCAGATATATTCTGGGGCCTGAAAGTATCGCCAGTTTCCTAATGGAAGGAAATATGGAGGGCAAAAATTGTACAGACGAAGGCCTGAACACAGTAAGCAGGTAAAAACTAATGTAGAATGCAGTAGTTATGCATAGATGTAGAGCTGAGTACATAGGCTAGTGTGGAGAGCTACTTATAACCGGATTTAGGACTGAAGACAAAAAAAAACAACAATAATAGAAGTATCAGCTCAGATAATCAATTAGTGTGATAACACTGAAATGAGTGACAAACACGCTTATGCTCTTCATCCGCTACATGTAATTAGACTGGCAGCCATTGCTCAGTCAGCAGTAGAATATTTCACTCCGTAACAATAGATATACACACGAAAATGAAGATGAGCGAAAGCGCGAGTTTCCGTCGAACTATATTACTGCGGGAGCAGAGCTTTTAGCGTCAGCTGAGCGGCAACGTAAGTGACTCTGTGGTTCAGTTGCGGTCGTACTTCCCAGTTATCGTAGCAATACTTCCTAAATGAGCTGTCACGGCGAATGATGAACGTGATGCTTAAACAGTTTGCTAATCGAAATCTGGAAGCCGTCCCTAAACGTCTGAGCCTTCAGCACTGAGGAATACTGCTACAACATGTTACCTACGCTTCCACACTGCGTTTCCAAAAATCATTCGACAGACCATGGCTCTACTACTTTTTAGGCTAATCATTGTTCTTTGTAACAGTTCTGGTAGGACCACTTCGAGACGTAAAGTTGCCATGTCTACCTTCTTCTTCTAACGACAAAAATCACGTTGCCTGTGTAGCACTGCACGTGTAAAACTTCCAATTGCTAAAAAGACTTGCTTATATCGGAAATCGCCAGCTTTCTATAATTAATAACTTTCCATCCAATTAGGTAACGAGTTGCAGAGTACAATTGTACTTATGTATCATCATTATCTATTTGTTCTCTCTCAGCCATTCTCGCATCTCACATAAAACGATATGCAAATTTCAACACTAATTAATTTTAAAAATTAATTTTTCCGTCAAGTGCTTCATAATTTTTAATTCAAGTAATTTCAAAGCTTTGTTATCATGCCTTGGGGGTGTGGTACTCATATTACGAGGGTTGGAACTTAAATAGTGGCAACTATTTATTCACAACCGATACAAAAGAGTTACATGTTTGCACCTATTACTGTCGTTCAAAGTAGCTACCAGCGTTGTGTTGAACCTGTTGCCAGCTATATAGAAGGCGTAGTATACCGTTAGCCGAGCCTGTTCTGTTGATGGAGCGATTGGAGCCGTCTACTGCCTGTCGAACTTCTAGAAAAAATCGGAAGCGAATGCCACGAAGTGGTTCCTTCTTCTTCGGAATCAAATCAAAGTCACAATGACTTAAGTCCGGGCAGTATTGTGGATGGTTCTCTACTTCCCAATCCCATCGACTGAACAGAGCAGCGACAGCTTCCGCTATATGCGCCCGCGCGTTGTCATGCAAAATGAAGTGTGGGTTGCTCAGAAAGTGCCACCGCTTCATTCGCAAAGTTCGTCGCAGGTGATGCTCCCAAAACGAACAGTAATACTGTGCATTGACGGTCTGCTGTGGAGGAACGTAATGCATTAGGATAACACCATGACAGTCGTACACGAGAAGCACGATAACTTTCACCATACTGGGGCTCTGACGCACTTTTGGCTTTCGCAGCGACCCATAATGACGCCATTCGTTGGATTGGCGTTTCAGTTTTGGTTTCGTGGCATTCGCTTCAGAACTGTTTCAGATATTCGACAGGCAGTAGACCGCTCCATTCGCACCATCAACAGAACAGGCTCTGCTAACGGTATACTACGCCTTCCAAGTCTCTGGCAACGGGTTCTACACAACGCTGGCGTCTACTCTGAAGGACAGTAACAGGTGCAAACATGTAACTCTTTCGTATCGGTTGTGAATAAATAGTTGCCACTATTTAAGTTATAGCCCTCGTATATGCTGTTCAATGTTAGCACTCTACCTTGTGTATCACAAATAGTTGTGCAAACATAGGAGTTTCATTTTTCACAACAACGCAAGAAAAAAGTACACATAAACCACATTCTGGGTATCCAGAATTTGTGAACTGCAATGTACTAAGTGCTTAATTGCGAAAATAGTAAAATACGTTAATCATTTCCTTTATTAAATTACACACATGTACTTGTCGGTTAGTGGATTATTTCACAGTTAATTGTTTTCTTAGATTGGATAGTGAAGGGCACACATTTGTACCGTGGTTTCTGGCGATGTTATCCCTCTCATCTTTGATCGACGTCCAAACATCTGATGTCGCTGAAGTCGCGTTCGAAGGCTCTCTCCAACTCCACAGAAAAAAAGGTGTGTATTTCCACTAAAACAATTTTTCGATTTCTTTCAGCATGTCGTTTAATTTTCCGTATACATCGAGAAGACATTTTTTACAGAGATCATCTGGCCATCGAGATACATACGGTCCAGTCACAATGATGTGGACATCGGCTATGTTCAAAAATCAACGTACAACAATCACTCATAGACCGCAGGTGGCAATTCTAACAATGGAGGGTAAGTAAAGTGGTTGAGGAGAACGCGGAAATCAGCGCAGATGTTGTCGTAAGCAGAAACGGACCGATTTATCTGACGACCAGGAGTCTCATGAATATTGGCTTGTACGCCAAAGGTGGAAACATCGCCGGAAGGCTAAGTTTCTAAACTGCTCGCGTAACGCTGTGGATAAAGCATACTGTGTATGGCAAAATGATGTTATCCAAAACCGGCGCAGAGGCAACTGAGATGTAAAACGGGCTATAAATAACAGGGTGAACGACGGCTCCAGAGATGTGTATGGTCGTGTAGCGTTACAGCTGTTGAGCAACTGACTTCCCGTGTGAGCCAAGGGGCTACGAACAGCGTCTTTTCAACGACTGTTCAGAAAACTTTTTTGCGCGTGCGCCTCTGCAGAAGAGGCTGGTTCATGCACCCACGCTGATTGCTGTTCATCAGCAACGAAGGGTTGGATTTGGATGCCAATACCACAATGGGCGTCCACAGAATGGTGACAGGTTGTCTTTTCAGATGAATCACATTTTATGCTCCATCGGACAGATGACAAATTTCTTGCAATAATATTCGAATGGATCTGGGCTGGAGAAGGGAGCGTTATGATCTGGGGAATGTTTTCTTGGCATTCCGTGGGTGATCTCCTCGTTCGGGAAGACACACTGGAGCAACACACCTATGCGCCCACCCCCACATGCAGTGTGCTTTTCCTCGGAGCGATGGCATCTACCAGCAGGACAATGCAACCGGTCACACAGCTCGCAGTGTTGGTGTGTGGATCGAAGAGCGCCAGGTTGCGTTTATCGTATTTCCCTCACCACCAGCCTCCCCGGGCTTAAATCACATAGGGAATCTATGGAGTCACGTCGATCGGGCTGTTGGTGCCATGGATCCTGTCGAGAAACCCATCGCAGCTGGCCTCGGCATGGCTCTAGATCTCTGTCGGCACATTCCAGAACCTCACTGACCCTCTTCTTGCGCTTCTCGCTGCAGCCAGTTCTGGGGTATGTGGTTATTCATGCTTTTGTCAAGCGCTCACATCAATGTGGATGGACAGTGTAACTTTTCATGACCTCACTAAACCACTATAGATGAATGTTAGAACAGTTTCTTCACAAAACCATGTCGGACTTTCTGCTTCGTCTGAGTTAATACTACATCTCCGATGACTTCATTGCCGACTGACTCCAAGGTTCTTTCTCTCGTTTTAGTTAGAGACACGTCGGGTGGGAGAGAAAACTACGTCGGCAAATATTTCATGCGCCTTAAGGAAGACAACCCAACTTACATCATACACGCCTGCAGCAGGTGATGTAAGTTAGGTTGCCTATTTTCAGTTGCATGAAATATTTTCCGAGACGGTTTTCTTTTGCCCACCCTATATTTGGCCTATATTTCGTCCCTGCCGCTGGGATTCCTGACGTTGTAGACTAGACTAGAAGACTAATGCGGGCGAGTATCTGTATAATTCCGAAAATAGTCGTCCATTGTCTGGCAGCAAGTAGTTGGAGGAACTCACTGATGCCCAAAGCTTGTCGGCTCGCTGCAACCGCAGAGCTGCCGAGTGACTGAGATAATTG